>NC_135342.1:31116823-31767964 GCF_023851605.1 Tamandua tetradactyla
TTCAAAACAACTCTAAAGTTGGTGGTAATATCATTTTAAGAAAATGGTGCTGAGGCACAGAAGTGTAATGACAATGCTAAGGTCATCCAACTAGCAAGTGACAGTGCTAGGACATGATCTTAGGAGCCCTGGGATTATCCACTGCAAGACCCAACCCCATATGGGCTGACATCTCAGGGCACTCATTCTGGGATCTGCCCTGGGTGTTGTGAAAGTAGAGACAGTCATCATTCCCATTTGACCAGGTCCCATTTGACTTGTCCCAGGTCACTGAGCAGCTCAGCAATCAGGATGCCATTTGAACCCCAGCAGTCCGGCTCCAGGGCTTGAGTTTTGAAGCCTCCTCTGCCCTTACTCTGCTTTCATCTACTCTGGCTCTACGCTGTCCCTCCCTCAGCATTCTTGTCCAACACTCTTGTCTCTGAGGATGGACACTGCTGGAGCTGCTCCAGGGAGAAAAGAGTCATTGAGAAGGCAGAACATTGAACTCTGTACAGCTGGAGGAGCTGCTTTGGGACTTTTATAGTACTATCAGCTGCCAGTAGCAGGCATTGTATGATGTCTACAGCTACCCACCCTCCCTCCCTCCTTGCCAGCACAACTCAAGTCGGGGGAGTGAAAATCTTCTTCAGCTCCAGGAATGAATGTTGATGGGTCTATACCAGTTCGTCTTCCTTTTGCCAGATACTCAGCTTCCTTTGCAACTGAGGGTGGTGATAAGACTCAATTCTAGCCAAGGAAATGCAAATAGAAGTTTGCTATTTTCCCTCTCTGATAAAAGGACAGCAGCTTTCCACCTACCCCTTTCTTCTTTCATGTTTGGGACACCTCTATTAAGCTATGATGCCTGGAGCTGTAGCAACCATCTTGCAACCACTAGGAGACAAGAACATGGACCACACACCAACATGTAGAGGGTGACAGTGTGGAAGCATGGATGAGAAATTGGATCCTTGATGACAGAGGGGAGCCACCAAGTCTACCCTGGGTCATCCCCCTTCAGACCTCTTGTTTTATGACAGTGTGGTCCAGAACCTGACACCTGGGCCAGACCTCCAGCTCTGCCACATAAGAACTGATACAACTGTGAGCAAGTTTACCTCTCTGGCCCTCACTGGTAAAAGACAGATAACCAGGCTGCTTCCTTGCATGGCTATGAAAATCAAATGAATTAATTCATGCAACAGAACACAGGAGCACCATAAGTATTTGTAATTATGATTACCTTATCAAATAAACGAGTGTCTGTTTCCTTAAACCATGGTTTGGTTGGGTTCAGTTATTTGCAGCTGAATGCATTTCATGCACAACCACAGTGGGTATTCCAAGAGGAATACCAGCTCAGGGCTGGTACACTGTCAGACTGTCAGAATGCAACAGGACAAAGTCTAAAACCCTTTACTCAAAACCTTTGGGTCCGGATATAATTCCAAATCAATAAGCTTTAAGAAAGATATTGTGGTCCCTATAAGTTTAATACTGTATGTTTTAATTAGCATCTACAATAATAACTATTATAGTACCTAGTATACTGTACACCAGAGGTTTTCAAAGTGTGGCCTAAGGATTCCTGGGGTACTCTTAGACCCTTTGGGGAGAGGTTATTATAAGATGCTATTTGTTTTTTTCACTCCCATTCTCTCATGACTGCATAGAGAATAGAGTTTTCCAGAGCTACATGACATGTGATGATGTCACTGCTCGATGGCTAATGCATTGTGTACTTGTGTATTCTTGTGCTTTAACACTTACCCACTTTCAGTTGCTAATATAGTAAATATCAACAGATTTATAATCCACTTAAGCAAAAGTTATTTGGTGTCTACAATAATTTTAAAGAGTGTAAAAGGTTCCTGAAATAATGTTTTGAGAATCACTGGTATAATCTACACTAGGTATTATACTATAACTTTTTATTTAATTACAATTGTATATATACTTGCACCCCATTCATACACATTAGTATTTTAGGCTGTAAAACATTTAAATAGTCACATTAATTGAAGCAAATAGACCAGTCTGTGTAAAGAAGGTAGCCACTAGCCATGTGTAGCTGTTAAAATTAAAATGAATCAAAATGAAATGAAAAATTCAGACCTTCAGCCACACCAGCTACATTTCAAGTGCCCAACAGGTCCATGTGGCTAGCAGCTCCCGTTCTGGACAGTGCAGGTGGGAAATGCTCTATTAGAATATCCAATATATAACTAGGTATTTCTCTGCCAAACATACAAAAAGAGCCTCCTCGTTTCCAAAGTGTCTTTGGTTTGCTGGTGGTGAATAAGGGGCCCTTGACTGAACCTGTCCGCTTTGGGGGACCCCAAGGAGGATAAGGGGGAACACTTGGCTGCCCCCTGGTGGGTCTAAGGAGAAAGCAGCCAATGCAACTACTCTGGGCCACATGAAGAGCTGGAGTTCCACCAGCAACCCAAGTTTGGCAGTCCTGGCTCCACGGCCCACCCTGGCCGGCTCTCCCTTCCCAGCCCAGGCTCACCTTTTCAAGGAGCGCATTCTGCCAGAGGCGGAAGATGAGGAGGAAACAGCGGTCACGGGCCCCAAAGGAGGTGAAGAAATGCTGTGGGGCAGAGAGGGGTGTGAGTGGGGTGGAGGGAGAGACAAAGACAGAGGCAGGGGCATCTCTGCCCTCATCCATACTGTCCCCTGATCTCCACCCTGATGTGCTCATGCATTTAGTCATTCCACAGAAGGTGGATCCCATGCCCAACCCTGTGCTGGGTGACGATGGGGTCACTGTGGCAAGGAGCAGCCCTTGGCCCTGTCCTCAGAGCTCACCATTTCCAGACAGAGGGCCGAGGGGGTCTAGAGCTGTGACAGGGGCACTTTTCCAGCCTCCTTGCCACTAGGGGAGGTCGGCTGGCCCAGTTTTGGCCAAAAAACACAAAGGGAAGACTGCTGTGAATCCCCACCACCATTGCCCTCTCTTTCTCCTTCCTGTGGGAGCCGCTGGTGTGAGGCAGCCATCTTGTAAGCATGAGGCAATTATCCTGAGGACCAAATGAAGTCAGGGAAGGCTTCTATGGGGAGGGGTTATCTGAGTTGATGAATATGTAAGAGGGAACAATTTTCCTATTGCACTGGTTTGAAAGGATGTATGTCCACTAGAAAAGCCATGTTTTAAACTAAATCCCATTTCATAAAGGCAGAATAATCCCTATTCAATACTGTATGTTTGAAACTGTAATCAAATCATCTCCCTGGAGATGTGATTTAATCACAAGTGGTTGTTAAGCTGGATTAGGTAGCGACATGTCTCCACCCATCTTGATAATTTTCTGGAGTCCTATAAAAGAGGAAACATTTTGGAGAAAGGAGATTCAGAGAGAGCATAGAATGCTGCAGCACCACGAAGCAGAGTCTACCAGCCAGCGACCTTTGGAAATGAAGAAGGAAAACGCCTCCCAGGGAGCTTCATAAAACCGGAAGCCAGGAGAAGAAGGTAGCAGATGATGCCGTGTCCGCCATATGCCCTTCCAGATGAGAGACAAACCCTGACTCTGTTCACCATGTGCCCTTCCACTTGAGAGAGAAACCCTGAACTTCATCGGCCTTCTTGAACCAAGGTATCTTTCCCTGGATGCCTCTGATTGGACATTTCTATGGACTTGTTTTAATTGGGACATTTTCTCGGCCTTAGAACTGTAAACTAGCAACTTATTAAATTCCCCTTTTTAAAAGCCATTCCATTTCTGGTATATTGCATTTCGGCAGCTAGCAAACTAGAACACCTAAAAATATGGTCCCCGGGCAGCTGTGTGAGGGAATGAATTGCAAGGATCGAGACGGGGTCTAGTGTGAGGACCCAGGTCAGAGATGACGGGGGCCAGGCAGGGCTGGGCGGGGGCTGGGGGAATAAACAGCAAGTGACAGAATTGAGAAGCTTGGGGTACAGAATAAACAGGGTTTTGCCCTGACCGGCTTCTGGGGGGGAAGAAGGAGTTGCGAAGATCAGAGACCACATGGTCCCCCATCATCCGTCAGGTGCCCCAGCTTACCTTCTCGCTTTCTGTGCAGATCTGGATGGCATTGGGGATCAGTTTGGCCGTCTTTTCCTTCTTCAAACACGTCACCTCCTTCAGCTGGATGGAAATCTGGGGACGAAAGGAGGGTCAGAGGGGGCATGGACCCTGCCCAGTCCAGGGCTCCCCATCCCCAAGCTCCAGCTCACCGTTGTCTCCCAGCGGAAGATATTGCTATAGAAGCAGATCCAGTTCTCAGAGAGATAGAGGCGGCCTTGAAGGAGGATCTCACGCTGCAGGGCACAGGAGTAATCTGAGAACACCGAGGGGAGAGGCAGGCAGACACCTGAGTCACCCGCTGTCCTGGGCCAAGCCAGGCCAGGGGAAAGGGGCAGGAGGGCTCACCCACGATGAGGCGCTCAGCTTCAGGGAGTTTGCTGAACAGTTTTCGGAAGTCTTCGTTGCGCTGTTTGTAGGTGGGGCTCAGCATCTGGAAGAAGTTGGGGAGGTAAGGATTGGGATAGAGGCTCAGATCCCCAATTCTGCCCCAGAACCCCCCAGTCTCCTCAGTCCCCAACAGACTCTCTGGGTTTCTGGTTCCTGAGACCAACAATAACGGCAGCCACGGTGGCCGTTAGGACAGCTGCCAGTTACTGCTTTCTTATCTAAGCCAGAACCTGAGCCAGGAACCCTCCAGCACCAGCAGCTCCCCCTGGAGGGTCCCTTCACCCTTGCAAGGTAGGGACTGTTTCTCAGAGAGAGGAAAGAGGTCCGGAGAGGCTAAGCAACTCAAAGTCACATAACATGTAAGTGCTGACCCCAGTACCTCGCTTTGACTGATGCAGCCTGGGGGCTCCTGGCCCAGCACCCAGTGCCCCCACCCCCAGCCTCCTCGTCTGGACACTTACACTGTACCAGCTCTGCATCTTCTGCAAGAGAAAGGAGAGGAGTCAGAATGAGCCCCGATTCCCCCTCCTGCCCCTGCACCCACCCCACCTGCGCTTACACCCACCTTGCTGTTGCGGATGAAGTTCCGGCTGCCTAGGCTCTGGGTGCTGGGCGTCCCTGGAACCCCACCCTTCTCTGAGGAGCTGTCTGACCCCTTCTCCACCATGGTGCCCAGTTCAGGCTCAGGTGGGGGCCGGCTTGGGGGCAGGAGCTGTAGCCGCTTACGGAGGAATGGGGAGCTGCTGGGTGTGCTCCTGCCGGAGTGGGGCGTGGTGCTGGGGGTGGAGGAGGAGGAAGAAGAGCATAATGGGGCAAAGAAGACCACTTAGCAGCCAATTGATCCCTATCCACAACTCATCCATCCGTCCGTCCATCCATCCGCCCACTCATCCACCCCTCCACAAGCACACCAATCCATTCTCCATCCATCCACCTGTCCTACTCTTTACCAGTGTAACATCCAGCAGGTTCCCTAATCTCTCTGTCTCAGTTATCTCATCTGTAATCCAGGAATGATAAAACACAGTCTCATTGTGTTGGATTTTTTGTTTGCTTGGTTGTTTTTTTTAGAGTAAGCAGGAAAATGAGAGGACATGCAGGCAAAGACAGGTGAGAAAGGCTTAAGATTAAGGGGCGAGAATTTTCTGAGGGGGAAGTTGAAGCAGGCTAGAATAGGGAGAGAGCCCCAGCAATGTGGGGCCATATGCTTTTGAAGATTAGCTTTATTTACTCCCCCTCCCCCTTCCTCCTTGCGGCTCTTTCTCTTACCCTCCCTTCTCCAGGGTTGTGCCTAAGGTAGATAGTGCATTTGCGTGGGTAAGTTGGCGCCACACTTCTCCATTGATGACTCAGCCATGTGGGGTCATATGGGGGTGTTCCATGTAAGTGGGTAGCTATCAGGCGGGGTGTCTATGCAGCACACAGGCCCTCTTGACCTAGATTAACGGTCTTTGCTCAAGGGCTTCTTCTCATTTTTTTTTCTCTCTCCCTATTATAGCCTGCCTCAACTTCCCCTTCAGAAAATTCTCGCCCCTTAATCTTAAGGGTTGCTGAGGGATGAGTCTGTCTTCTGTAGCTGTTTCCTGCTTGTTTTGAGGGTTAAATGAATCAATCCCTATAAAGTGCCTCTGACCATACCTGACACATAGCAAGCTCTCAATAATGCCCACAGTTTCTTTTAATTCATTCATACAAAAAAGATTTACTGAGCAGCTACTACCCATTCAGTTGCTTGAGCCAAAAACTTAGACATCTTAATTTTTTTTTCAAATTTTCTTCATGTCTCATTTCTAATCTATTAGCAAGTCCCATCAACACCATCTTAAAAATCGGTTTCCATCATACCCATTTCTCCCACGGAGGCCCAGCCTCCATCCTCTCCCACCTGGACACAGCCTCCTCCCTGGTCTCCCTGCTCCTGTCCCTGTCGCCCCATAGTCTACTCCTGCAGTCAGCCAGAGGGAGCCTGGGAACCCCTGTGTCAGATCAGGTTCCTCCTGGTTAAGCCCTCCCCTGGCTGCCCCTCACTCCAGGTAAGAGTCAAGGTCCTCACCACAACCAACAACTCCCTAATGATCTGGTCCTGCCACCTCCTTGACTTTTTCCTACCCCCTCCTCTCCAGCCATCCTAGCCTCCTTCTGTCTCTTTAGCTCACCAGCTTTTGCACTTGCTTCTGCACTTGCTGTTACCTCTGCCTGGTAGACCCTTCTGAATCTCCAGCATAGCCAGCTCCGTCCTATCACTCGACTCAAATGCTCCACCCCGGTCACCCCCACGCCCTCTAAACTCATCCTTTTCACTTATTCAGTTTGTTTACTGTCTGTCCCAGACCGTGAGCTTCAAGAGGTCTTGGTGGCCACTGTCTTCCCAGCACACAGCGAGCGTTCAGTACACATTGGTAACTAATTTAATAATCTGGGTGCTGGCTGGAGCCGGGGTTGAGCAGAGACCGTCAGATGTGGTTCTTGCCTTCGGAAAATTAACCATCTTGTCGGGAGCAGACACTAAACAAAGCCGCACAAGTGACTGTATGAACACAAACTACAACCAGGGCCGTGGAGTTAGTTGCATGGTTGATTCTGTGCTGAAACTATGGCAAGCTCTCCATTCAAGTAATTTCATTAATCCTCAAATAACCCTGTGTGCTTGAGGTACATCTATCCACTTGGTAGAAGAGGAGCCGGAGGCTGGAGGAAGTAAAGCTGCTTGCCCAAAGGTGCGGGGCTGGGTATGTTTTGGGGCAGGATTTGAACTCAGGTGTCTTAATCTATTCTAGGGTGGGGGTGGGATTACCTCAACCACTTGGGGCTCCCCAAACTGGTCTCTCTTGCCTCCAAGGCTTTGCACATGCTGTTCCCTGTCCAAACCATCATGTTCTCTTCTTTACCTGGCAAATTCTAATCCATCCTTCCAGACTCATACATTACCTCCCTTTGGGTACCAAGATATCCTTGGGAAGGTCCCATCAGATCCCATTCCACTCTGCTTCCACTCTGTCTGGGTCCCCCATTCTGGCCCAACCCCTCCGCCTGGGCTTCCCCAGCCCAGCCTCAATCCCTCCAGGCTGTCACTGTCTAATGACAGGTCATCTTCCTCACAGGTCCATGAACTTCCTGATGGTAAGCCTTAGTGTGGTCTTGGTCACTGCCCCGTTCCCAGCATTATACAGGACAGGGCCTAGGGCAGGCAATCATATAATACTTATAAAATGAACTTTTGGAATACAATAAATGAATTAATAAATGAAAAAGACAGTGCCCCAGGCCAATACCATTTCTTCTGAGACCATGGCGGCAGCCCCCTCCCTGGTCCCCTGCTCCTGTCCCTGCCCTGCTACTGCACATAGCCAGAGAGAGCCTGGGAACACCCAGGTCAGACCATAACCCTCCTGACTGCCCCTCACTCAAGGATGGTTCCTTTCTGCTCTCATCACCTCCTGGCTCACTCTCATCTGTCTCCCACCCTGGTCACTGTTCCTGAGTCCCAAATACTCTCCGTGCCCCATATATTATCCTTCTCCCCACACTGGGCTGTGAGCACCACAGCTGCAGGCATTTTTGTCTGTCTGTACTCCCAGCCCCATAGCCTAGGATGGGCCTGGCACACTACAGACTCTCCGTGAACACTTGCTGGGGTGGGCTGAGTAGCAATTGCCCTCCCCACAGGCGTGTACACCGTGGGCCCCCAGTGGGTGGAACTGCTGCAGACCACAGTGCAGCAGCTTGGAGGTCCCAGAGGGCAGCGTGTTCCCATCTCAGCTCTGCTGCTTCCTCCCTATGTGACCTCGGGAAAGTATCTTAACCTGTCTGTGCCTCTGTTCCTCTTGTGTGTAATGGGAATTATAATAGCACCATATACTGCCTTGCAGGGTTATTGGCCATCTATGGGAAATCCAGCACACAGAAGGCGTGTTTGTTTTATTGAGGATGTTTTTCCCTTCGGCGGCCTCTGCTGTCAAACTTCCAGTGGGCCTATGATCCTGGCACTATCCCAGGACACCTGTCTGAGATGCTATGCTGACTCTGACAGGTACAGCAAACCACCTTGACATGACCTTGGCAACCCCCACTAACTGCCCCCATGCTTCCAGGCATTAGCCCTACAAGTACAAGCTGAGCATCCCCTGTGCCAGGCAGTGGGGACATGGAAGTGAGCAAAACAGATGCAATTCCCTGCCTACTGGGGCAAACAGACAATCAATGAGAAGAGAGAAATGAGCAGGAAGATTTCAGATACTGGTCAGTGCAATGAAGCAGCGCTGCTTGTCGTGGTCTTGGGACAGGGTTGTTAGATATGCAGTTTCCGGGACCGGCCCCAGACCTGCTGAATCAGAAATTGGGGGTGTGGCCTGGGAAATTCCCATGTACACTCAATGTGAGGACCACACAAACCAAGGAGGGGATAACTGGGCATGGGGATGACTTCTTTAGTGGGAGTGTTAGCCAAGGTCTCCTGGAGCAGGGAGCACTTGGGCTGGACCCCAAAGGAAAAAGAACTGATTGGGCAAAGGGTGGAGCTGGGGAGGGAGGGAAGGAGGGCCCAGGCCCATTTTGTGGGCCTCATGGGCCTTGGTCAGTAGTCTAGGTTTCACCCTGAGGGCACTAGGGAGCTATGGAGGGTTCTAAAGAAGTGGTGACCACACCTCTCCCTGCCTCATCTCACCTCTCTAGGCTTAAATGCAGACCTTTCCTCCACCCTATCCTCCTGCAGCCACAGGTCTGGGGGCAGCGGCTGCACCACGAGCTCTCCTTCCTTAACAGGGCAAAGAGGAAGTACCCACAGGCTGGCAGTCTGCAGCAGGAGGAGGGAGGAGCCTAAAGGGGCAGGAGAACCGTTATTGGGGTAGGGGCGGAGACTCAGAAGAGAACAGGGTTCCTGCCACAGCATTCTATCCCAGACTTCCATGGGCCTAAACAGGCCCAGGGCCACTGCTGGCTAGAGAGGGGTACATACAAGGTACAAAAGAGGGAAGTTTGGAGATAGTCGCAGCAAACTGCATTCCCCTACAGTTGCAAGAAGTCTCTCTCACACACACACACACACACAAACTGAGTCACAGACATGTAACTGTCACACACAGATCTAATGACAGTGCCAGACACACAGAGAAAATTCCAGAATAATTATACACACACACACACACACACACACACACAGCCACAGCACTACAGATACATTATAGTCATCCAAAGTCCCGGAAGAGCTACACACACATATACACATTCACACGGAACTGAGGTGGGTCACGGAAACATATAGAGAACCACGGAAAGTCCCAGCTATATTTCATGAACACAGATTCTCAGTAAAGGAGAGCCACATAATTTTCAAAGTCCCCAACTAACACATGCACAATCCCAGCAGAGTTAAATCCTGCATTCAGCCAACACGTGTTGGTTGAACGCCCCTCTGCCCTCACGATGTTCACCGTTGGGGGGGGGGGTGAGTAGGAAGGGGGCAGACAAAGCAAGGAGTTACTTTAAAGGGGCAAAGGATGAAGATGCCAGCTGTTGTCACTATGATAGAGAGAAACTTGACATCCACACAACCATGAAGGACTTGAGAATAACAGTTCCAGGGGCATGGACAAACTTCACTAGCGCAGTGGCCAGGATGGGCACAAATGCATGAGGCAGGTTTTGTAAACTGTCCCAAGGAAATAAAGGTCAGCTACCATCATTGCTTCCAGAGTGTGGGGCAACACTCAGGGCCTCGGGAAAGAGGGTCCCAGGCCACAGAAAGCTACCAGGGGCTTCTCTCATGCTCTTTACACACACAGCTGAACACTTGGAGCCCCAGGCAGGTACAACAATGTCATAATGGATACACACAAGAACTTCACCCATACGTAGATGGATCAGAGGTAAATTACAGGCACAACCACAGAGGATCACAACCACACAGGCAGAGCCCAAGACACACAACAATGTTAATAATGGACTCACAGATCCATTGGCACAACAGCAAATAGATTCAGAGGCAAATTACAGGCACACACAGGTACAGAGGCTCCATAGCTATACAAACAGAGCCTCAGACTTACACAGGTATACACTAAAAAAGTCACAATCAGACACAATTAGGTCATTTATATTTACACATGGAGCCACAGATGAATGTGCAATATCAGAAGGTGTGTATATACTACCAAATAACAACAAGAAACAGGAACTTAACACTCACATCCAGATGGAAGAGGTAAACTACAAGCACAACCACCAAGGATCACAGCCACACACGCAGGGCCCCAGACGCACACCACACAATCACAACCGGACACATACAGGTCACTTAGGAGTGCCACACGGAGCCACAGATGGAATTAGAGGAAGATCACACACACAAACACTGAGAAGGAGGATCACAGCTGCCGGAACACCAGGAGCCCCAGACACACGTACCCACGCTTGAAAGACACGTATTCATAATCAGAAACACCAGCGCACACCGGTAGGCGGGGAGGAGGTCAATTTCGCGCCCACACGACTCCTGAGGGTCTCAAGCACGCAGACGACATCCTTCCTCCTCCCCCTCGGCAGCTCGGAGACTCGCGACAGACACGAATAGACGCAGAGGGGCTGCTCTCGGGCCTGGACAGGTCTCCGCGGCCTATCGGCTCTGGACCTGCCGGGGCTTGTGTCGGCGCAGCCGCCGGCCCCCACTTCGATCTCCGGACCAGAAACCCGGGCCCGTGTCGCACCCACCCCTCGCCTCCCAGGAGAGGCGGGCCTCTCAGGCCTGGGAGGGTCCGCAGGCCGCGTTCCCGGAGAGATGTGCTCCCGATCCCCAGCCGAATCCCCGCAAACCACGCCAATGGCGCCCCTGAGCCAGCCCCGGGGGCTCTTCCGCCGGCCGCGCTCGCCCTTCGAGCTGCAGCCCTAGAACCCCTAAGCCCCCGCGCCCCATCACTCCCGCCTCCATCCCACTGTTTCCCCCGGCCGGGCCCCATGCGCACAAACTCGCAGAGCTCGGCTCGGAGGCCGGCGCCGGTGCCCGCGGACCCCCCAGACCGGCCGTCTCGCCGGCCCTCGCCACCCCGACCGCTTCGGTCCTTACTCGAACATGGATGCGGCGCGGCGGGCGCACCCAGCCAGAGGGCAGGGCAGGGTCCGGCTGCGCGGGGCTGGGCTGAGCAGGGCGTCCCCGCAGGGCCCCGGCTTCGCCTGCCTCGGCCGCCGCCCCCAGCCGACCCGCCGCCCGCACAAAAGGCCGGAGCCTCCCCAGGCCGCCGCAGCGTCAGACACCCCGTTCCTGCCCCCGCCCCGTGGCGTCACGGCGCCGCCCCCAGCCCGGGAGGGAAGGAGGGGGAGGGACCCGCCGGGGCTGGGGACGGCGGCTGGGGACGCTGTCGAGGCCTAAATGGGGAGAAACACAGAGAGGGAGAGAGGAGAGAGCGAGGAACGAGAAGGGCGGGCGGGGGGAGAGAGAGTGAGAAGAAGGGAGACCAGAGGGAGCGGGCAAAGTGTAAGGGACAGATAGAGGGACACGGTGGGGGGGTCGTGGATGGGGGTTTGAAGAGAGAGCCAGAGAGAAGGCGCAGGGGCGCCTGGAGGGAGAAGCCGGGGAGAGCAGGGAGAGGAAGGGAAAAAGAGACAGAGACAAAGAATCAAAGGAGAGACAAAGAAAGGAGCAGGGGAGAAAGAAAGAGATGGAGAGAGAGAAGGAAGGGCCGATTTTATTTTAAAAACATACTAACAAGAACTAAACTCACCATGATGGCGACTGCCTTGGCCCAAGTTGGGAGTACCAGATAACGGGAAAGGGGTCCCCAGCACCAAATATCCCCCTGACTAGGGGTTGCAACGGAGATGATGGGACAAGAGGACACAGAAGTGTTGCGGAATGGGGGGTGGAGGATTGATAAGGGATGAGAGGTACCTACCCTACTGGCAAGAAGAGAGCTGTGTAGATTTGTGCTTCCTCCCCAGACCGAGCTAGAGCCCAGCCTGCTCCCTGCACTCCTGAGACCAGAGTCCCACCTCACAGCTTCTGGGCCAGCAGAGGCAGGGAGAGCCCAGGCCCCAGCACAGGGACTTGATCCCCACACCTGCTGCAGGTTCCCATCACACACACACACACCCCCCATCCCATGCCAAAAACAAAACAAAAAACCAAACTGCCCACTTCTCCATTTTGGTCAATGGCAGCTCCGTCTTTCCTGCTGCTCAGGGCCAAAACCTGCCAGGCCCATATCCAGAAGCTCTTCTCCTCTCCTGTCCACTACCTCACTCTGGTCCAGCCTCATCATCTCCTGCCTGGACCATTGTAGCAGCCTCCTCCCTGGGCTCCCTGCTCCCCAGAGGGAGCCTGTGAACACCTGGGTCAGATAAGGGACCTCCTGCCTGAACTCTGCCCCTCACTCCAGGAAAGAGTCAAAGTCCTCACCACAGCACCAAGGCCCGGTAATCTGACCCCACCATCTCCTTGACCTCCATCTCCCCTTCACTGCTGTCCAGCCCCCCAGCCTCCCTACTGTTCCTCTAACTCCTTGGACACAGACCTGCCTCCTGGCCTTTGCACCTGCTATTCCCCTGTCTGTGGTGCCCTTCCCTGGATCTTCCCTGGGCTGCCTCTCAACTTCAGAACTCAGAGAGACCCTCCTTCCATGATCTCCCTCTCTTTTTCTCTATTTCTGCTTTCTTTCTCTCTATTTCTTTCAGACTGTTTCTTCTTGTGAGATGCTATTTCTCTTTTAATTAGGGAATATTTCTTTCAAACAGGCAAAAAATATAATGGTCATCTACATCCCCACCACCCATATATAGTAGATATGGATAATTTGCCATTTTTGTTTCAGATTATTTTTTTTTTAATAAATAAACTATTACAGTAACAATCAAAGCCCCAGCTCCCTCCTTTCTCTGCACCCATCCCCCTGGGAACTCAGTGCCCTGAAGCTCATATGTGCATGTTTCTATCTGTTCTCTACATCAAGATGTACCCACCCCCAATATATCCTATCGTCCAGTGTCTTTTGAAAAAGATATACAATAAGACTCATACTGTATCATTTTGCAGCTTGCTTTTTTCATCCTCATTGTTTCTGAGATTTCTCCGCTTGGATTCACAGAGCTCTGCTTCATAAATCTTAACTCCTGTGTATGCCCATTATTGGAAGAAATCATGTTAGATTTTTCTATTCAGGGCCAGAGCAATTCTTTCCTTTCTCCCTGTAGGCTTGGACCTCCTAGTTTCTGTCTTTTTAAGCTGGAAGGAGTATTTCTTTACCCAAGTTGTGTTTCAACATCATTTTTTTTTTTTTTTGGACCATTAGCTGAAACAGGAAATACCTTTTACATCAGCCCCCAGTGCACACTTACAAATAGGTATGATGCCACAAAGTTTGCAGGAAACCACACTGTCCTCACCACACTTCCTATACTCTGTTCAGTTCAGTTCTATTCTATTTCAGTTTTGAAGAAGAGTGCTGATCGCAAATCTACTACGTTGGTTCCATGGCCACAAATGGGTCACAACCCCCAGTTTGAAAAACACTGGGTGAGTCAAAGTGGGTGGCCACCTCCAGTCTTAGTAGACAATATTCTGATGAGCTCACAGTCCTTTCCAAATGCACGCTCCCAATTGCCTGTTTTTATTTGTACGTCAATTTCATGACATCCAGGCAAACTGTAATTCACCTGCAACCCCCACCCAGATAATGACAGTCACAGAGAACCCACCCTTGGGCATGCCTCCCCAGAAAGAGAGATTTTTTTCCATCCCACTGCTCAGAACTGACCTGTCCTGGGACACGCTCTTGAGGTCTGGGGTTCTTAGCTGCTGCAGTCGCCTGGGAGCCGGGGTGCAGGGGGGTGACTCCCCATCACTGGATGGCGTTATGTAAATGGAGGGCACTCCCAGGAGCCTCCAGGGCTCAGGGGCCAGGCCCTGGGCACTGCCGTCCTGTAGCTGCTGCTTCTGCTGCTTGGTTGGGGGGACAGGCGAGCCCTGGGCACCACTGTGACCTAGTGGCGGTGCCCAAGGCAGCAGGGGCAGGAGCTCGGCCATGGGGAAAGCTCTGCCCACCTGGTGGGAAGCTTTGGGCAGTGGTGTGGTCTCTAGGAGCGAGAAAAGAGAGGTGAAGGGGAGAGTCCTTGTCTAAACACTGCCCCTCATCACCTCCCCCCTGCTCCCCAGAAGAACAGGGACATGCCATGTCATGTGTCAAAAGTACAGTTTGGGGATTAAAGAGCTCTGGGTGGGATTCCCACCTCTGCCAACGTCCTCCTTCTGCAACCGGAGCCTCCGCTTCCTCTTCTGGAAACAAGAGCTCCTTAAGATATCTGAAGATAACGACCTCCTAAGGCGGCGGGGCAGTGCCCAGTCGCTTCAACATGCAGAACGCAGAGCCCAGGGTCAATACTCACTTAAGTGCTCAGGAAACATCTGTTCTTGCCCTAGGCTGAGGTTAATTTTTTCCTAGTGGTCACCAAGGCCATTCCCTGGGTCTTCCATCCACCTCCCACCCCATGTTCCTTCCCCACACAGAGCCAGGAAGGGGCCAGCCCTGAGTGGACCCCAGAGGCTTCAAGCCTGGATAATGGCTAGTCAAGTGGGGATGAGAGTCAGAATCCAGGATTTCCCTTCCCTGTTTGCTCAGCAATTGCCCCTCCCAAGACAAACAAAGGGAGGGTGGCTGGCTGTGGCCTCTTGGCCTGGGAGGAAGCCAGGCTAGTTCCTGTGTTTGTAGTTTTAGTGTTGGGGGCCCCTGGGTCTGGGGAGCCCAGACTAGAGTCTGCCTGCTCATATAGCAGAACACAACAAGGCCTTCTTGGCATCCCGCTGCCCAGGGAATAGGGAAAGAGGACCTCTGGGTCCCAAAGAGGGTCTGTCCTGGTTTGGGATAGACCCCGACTCTTGTAGTTCAGACCTGGATCCAGCACCCTTCCCAGGCACCCCAGTGCTCCTACCTTACAGATTCCTCTTCCTTCTGTCTTCACAGGTTCAGAGTTTCAGAGTAGGGACAGAAGAGCAGGCTGAGGCTGCCCCCTGGGAGTCCTGGCTGGGTTGCAGAACCATGACCTTGCAAGCCGGAATAGCATGTCCGGCTGGAGTCATGTTACTCTAAAGCCAGCTGTTCCGGGGAGAAAGGACAGAGTAGGGGTGGGAGGTGTGCTCACACTAGGGAGGAGGCCATGGTGGGGCCATCTCACCCTTGCCTTCTTTGCCTCCTCAATTGTGGAATAGGGTCTCCTCACCTTGCATCTCTACTGGCCCGTCATTCACACTGGCCTGCAGCCAGCCACAACGTAGCTCCCCTAGAACTGCTACTCCAAGATCAGAGATCACCCCCAGGTGGCCAAATCCAGGACATTACATTTTCTGTTCCTCATCTCCCCACAGCACTCAGCAACGCTGAACCGGAAGACTCCTCCTTGCAGTAGGCTCTCTTGGCCTCTGTGATGCTCTGATGGCTGGCTCTCCTTTCTCCTCACTGAATGCTCCATCTTTATTGTTTGTGCACTACTCCTCCTTCTCTACCTGGTCTGTAAAAGCTGGTTTTCCCCAGGGCTCAGGTCTGGGCACTCTTATATTCTACTTTTATCATACAATAACTGACATACTAAAGGATGTCTGTGACATAGATGGGAGTTATAAAGTATAACAATAACATGAACCCCCCACCCAGCTTGAAAACCAGCACATCACCAATGAGTACCCCTAGGATGGCCTTAGGGCCCTCTGTCACCCCTGCCTCCTCTCCAGAAGTCTCCACCACCCTTCTTTTGATGGTTATCATTCCCCTAAATTTTTAGTAGTTCTTACTACATTGGTATGCATCCCTAAACAATATACATTTTAGTTTGGTTTGCTTTTGAGCTTTAGAAAATGGAATCACACCGTGTGTCCTGTTTCGCAATTTGTTTTTCTCAGCATTATTTCTAAGATTCATCCTTATGGTTGCAGGTGGTTATACTTCATCCATTTTTGCTGCAGCATAATAATCTGTTGTGGGAATATACTATAAATTATTTATCCATTTTCCTATCCATGGACACTTGGGTTATCCCTGGGTTTTCTGCTATGATGAACAGAACTTCCCTGAATGTTCCTGGATGAGTCTCTTGGGTAACTTCATGAGTTCAACGGATTGCAGGCTTCCCCCTCATTTACATGGGTCAGAGTCTGAGTTCTCAAGTTGGTTCTTTTGACCTACTATCCACCTGGGTCTATGAGACAGCGCCTCAATGACTTTAGCTTTACAGTAAATCTTGATATGCGGTAAAGTAAGTCTTCCCATATGGTTTGTCTTCCACAGGAGTCAGTTTGTCAAGTTCCAAGGGGGAAAATCAGTGACGGGGATGTGATTATTATGCTTCCACCAGCAATTGATCTTTACAACACTGAGTTTTCCTAAATGTCCACATGGGGTCACTCTTCATGTATTTAGGTTTGGTTTGATTTTAACAAATTTTCTCCTAAAGTTCTTACATATCATTTGTTTGATTTTTTTTTTTCTTTTGGAGCTTCATGTTTTTAAAAACCTTTTTGTGATGGATAGTACATAGAGCATAAATGTGCAACTTAACATGTAATTATACAGAAACACACATGGATCCACCACACAGGTCAAGAAAACTCATGTTTTCAGCACCTCCAGAAGCTACAAGTGTCCTTTCCAGCTGTGTTAATTTGCAAGTTGCTAGAAGGCAATATACCAAAACTGGAATGGCTTTTAAAAGGGGGGATTTAATAAGTTACAATTTTACTAGTTCTAAACCTATAAAAATGTCCAAAGTAAGGCATCCAGGGAAATACACCTTAATTTAAAGAAGGCTGATGGGTCAAGATCACCTCTGTCAGCTGTGTAGTCACGTGGCTGCATCTGCTGGTCCCTTGCTGCTAGGTTCCGATGCTTTCACCCTCTGTTTCTGTCAGGGTACCTCACTTTGCTTCTCTAGGGCTAGCTTTCATCTCTTGGCTTCTCTTGGCTCTCTCCAGGTTCTGGCTTGCTTAACATCTCATGGCAATGTCTGCTGGGCTCCAAGCATCTTCAAACATCCGGGTCTTTGTTCTCCACGTGTCCACATCTATGTCAGCTCTGTTGTGAACTTCTGTCAGTTCTGAGGCTTCTGTTGTTTCTTACTCTCTCCAAAATGTTTCCTCTTTTAAAGGTTTCCAGTAAACTGATCAATATGAATAGGTGGAGTCACATCTCTATCTAATCAAAAATTCACACTCACAATTGGGTGTGTCACATCTGTGTAGAGACAATCTAATCAAAAGATTACAACCTACAATATTGAATCAAGATTAAAGAAAAGGCTGCCTCCACAAGATTAAATCAGTATTAACACATGGATTTTTTGGGGTACATAATACTTTCGGACCAGCACACCATCCAAACTCCACCTCCCCTTTAAGGGCAGGTGCTACCCGACTGCTACAATAATCACTTCCTTGCTAAGAGTTTTACTACTTGAGGACATTTGTCTAAACAAACTGGTTTATCTTTGCCTGCTTTTATATTTCACATGCATAGAATGACACTGGGTTCTTTTGTATTTGGCTTCTTTATTTAACCTTTTGTTTGTGAATCATCTACCGTATGTTTCTGAAATTTTATGTAATATTTCACTGATGAAATACATGGTGGATAAATACATTTGTTAACAATTTAGTGCTGGTAGACATTGTGTGTGTGTGTGGGGGGGTGGGGTTCCGGTTTGGATGATGGAAAAAACCACATCAAGTAATTATCTGTCTTTCAATCAGTCTCTTTATCTATTTATTCATCTTCCCATCTGTCCATGGATGGTTTGGAGCTTCATTGGTCTATTTGTCTATCCCTGAGCAAACACCACACTATACTAATTCTATATATAATTTTATAATTGGTAGTAATAGCTGGAATGGAAAGTCTTCCCATCTTGCTCTTCTTCTTCTTGGCTTTTCATGTTAAAGGCATTCATCAAACACGCATGATCTTTGGCTGTCAGTTCATATTTAAGAATAGAGACAAGCCCAAGGCTCAGATCTGTGGTTTAACACTGAGGGGACAGTGGGAGACTGGAGAAAGAAAATGTTACAGAAAAACATCAAGAGTCCTTTTTTTACAGAAAAACATCAAGGGAAAAATGCTGGTTATGCCTTTGGGTCATCCATCCAGATGGAGATGTCAAGTGGGCAGCTGGTCCTACAGAGGTCAGGCCTGGCCTGGGAGTCCTCAGCGTGTAGATGGTGACCAACACCTCCAAGATGTTTTGATATCAGGATGTCCTTCCCCTCACCTGGTACATCTTTTCCCAGGATCCACCCTTCTCTTCTTGCACAGGATGATGGTCTTTAGGAAGCATTGAGGTTGACTCAAGATTTTTTCCTTAGGGGTTGAATTATTTTGGGGAACTGGGCTTATGGTTAGTGTTCTCATTACCTTTCTTCAGCTCTTCTCTGCAGGCAGGTTTCTGAGCAAAGTTCATGGCAGCATTAGGGCTGTGGAGAGAAAAAAACTCATTAGAAGCAAAGGTGATTGGAAACATGGGAAAGGGATGGTGGGTGGAAATGAAACCTCAAACAGAGCAGCGCTATTGAAGATCTCTTGAAGGCCCCATGTTTCACCATCCTGAAAACTCTGGATTGAAAACCATCTGCTTCCTATTCCATTATCTCTGCCTTCCCACATTCAGTGGAGTCACAGGGTGGGGAGACTTCTCATCAAAATTCCTTCCTGAGGACTTCCAGTAAGATGGCAGAGACTGAGGTTGCCCTGGCTCCATGCAACGAAACATGATAGAAAAATGACCGGGACGGTGGTTTCAGGGTGTAAGTGATCGTGGAGGGTCTTCTATCTTGCATAGGGAGGCCCTGGGTAAAAAACTGAGAAATTGGGATGGAGAACATGGGGTGAATGTGCTCAGTCACAAATCCACTTATCCCTGTAGCTGGCCTGAAATGATCCTCCTTTCAGCTTCATAACTGGAAGTGCCTGTGCTAAACTTGAAAGACAACAGACTTGCGTCCCCTGTGCATGGACTCTACTTAGTCAAGGTAAATGCCCCTCCCTGCCCATGTTGTGATGGGCTGCTGTGGGTGCTTTGCTTTTTATTTTTTTGGCAAGGACTGGTGGTGGGGGGAGACTTCCCTGGGGAGGACAGGGAGACATGGAGTGTGCTGGCCCAACATAACATCCAACTAGTGAAAGAGATCTGTGTGGGTCCTGGTGCCATTTCCCTCCTCCAGCAGGGGCCTGAAGACCACAGGAATGTGTGCACAGAGAGGTGAGGCTGAGGAAGCTGGCTGAGCTCAGTACTGTGACTGGCCTTCAAACATTTCTGGACTGGTTGTGGGTAGGTGAAGCTGAAATACCTAGTGGTACAGCCTGGTGTCATCCCAGGGGGTGGTCTGGGGGCCACTAGATCTATCGGCCACGCAGGAGAAGTCTCTGTTGGGGTGCATGCCACTCATCCCCCAGCCCCAGATTTGGTAGATTTCAGTGTGTGCCATGGTCGGCAGCCCAGGCTGGAGTCCTGATTTCAAATCTTAGACATGGGAAGAAAATAAATCTGCAAAATAATATTATTAAAACATTAAGATGCCCCATTCACAACAGAAGATTATAAAGCATTTGAAGGACCAGGCAAACATGGCTCAGCCAAATGACCAAATTAAATAATCTGAGGGGACTCAAAATTTAGAACAACCAATTTAAGGTTGTTCATAATGATATAAAAGATATCAAGGAGTCACTGGAGAAGCATTAAGAACAATTCGAAAGAATAAACAGAAAATATCAGATATCACAGAGATGAAAGATACTGTAGACTAAATTAAAAACATATTAGAGACTCATAACAGTAGATTTCAAGAGACAGAAGAAACGATAAGTAAATTAGAAGACAGGACAAACGGACTTCAATGCTCAAAAGAACAAGTGGCAAAAAAGATGGAAAAAACACCACTTGATTTCGGAGAACTGATAAACAACATGAAACATACAAACATAAGAATTATTGGTGTCCCAGAGGGAGAATAGTAGAGTATAGGGATAGGAAAGCTAGAGAAAGATATAATATAGGAAGATATAATAGGGGAAAATTTCCTAACCCTTATGAAAAACATGAATACTCAAATGAAAAAAGCCCAACAAATCCCAAATGGAATAAATCCAAATAGGCTTACTCCAAACATACACTCATCAGAATGTCAAATCTTGAAGAGAAGCAAAACATCATGAAAGCAGCAAAGAAAAGACATTTATTACAAACAAGGGCAACTATATAAGACTGAGCTTAGACTACTTAGCAGGCACCATGGAGGTGAGAAGGCAGTGATATCATATATTTAAGATTCTGAACAAGAAAGACTTCCAGCCAAGAGGTCTTTATTCTGCCAAGTTGTCCTGCAAAATTGAGGGAGAGATTAAAATCTTCACAGATAAAAAATGGCTGCAAGAATTTTCCAACAAGACACCAGCCCTACAATAAATATTAATGGGAGCTCTGTCAAGTGAAGATAACAGAACAGAGAGGGAGGTCTGGAAGAGGGTACAGAATCATAGAGTATTAGCAAGGGCAACTTAAAGAATAAAACGTGAGAGGGGGAAAGAATATATAAATCTACAAATAAAAACTATGGGATAAGGGTGCACAGGTGGTTCAGTGGTAGAATTCTTCCCCCATTCATGAGGGAGACTCTGGTTCTATTCCTGGACCATGACCCTCCCCACCCAAAACAAAACAAAAAACTATAGGATAGGATGCTAGGCCCAAGAACTGCTTTCACAGTAGTAAATTTGAATATTAATGGACTAAACTCACTAATTAAAAGACACAGATTAACAGAATGGATTAAATAATATGCTCTATTTATATGCTGCTCATAAGAGACTTAATTTACACCTAAGGGTACAAATAGGTTGAAAGTGAAAAGATGGAAATAGATGTTTTATGCAAGCTGTAACCAAGAAAAGCACAAACAACTATGGCAATATCAAGTAAAATAGATTTTAAATGTTATGGTATCATAAGAGATAAGATTTTCATATGTTAATTGTAAACTCATTTGTATCTTTATATTTTCTTGAAACCAAAAACTTGAAAATGTTTAGTAACATGGGCCATTACTATAGCAAAGCTGATGTTTCCGATAACTTTCTACTTGATGTTTTGATAATGTATATGATTCTGATAGCTAATCAAATGGTATTTAAGTTAATGTTTAATGTTTAGAAATTTTAAAAGGCTGATATCTTTAAATTTTTTCCTTAATTTTAAATTGGTTTATGAAATTTACTGTACAAACACAGGCTTTACGATGATTATATTTTACTTAAAATGCCAAAAAATTAAGTATACCCTTCAGTTTCAAAAAGAAAAGAGGGAGAAATGTCAAGAAAAAAACCTGGAAAGATGAAAATTAAATGAACCCTGAAAACCCATGGACACCAGTGGGGCAAAAAAAGTTCCTTGCCTAATAAGCAGAATGGAGGGTTGATATGTCCAGATTTTGTGAGGTTTTTATAGCATTTTCCACATGAAAGTTGATGCACAGATAGGGGTATGCAGACTGTACTGTTTTCTGCTTCCATGCAGACTTTTAACAGAGCTGACAAGTAATAAGCAACAATGTGATATTTGCACTCTGCAGCCACATCAAGACTTTGCTGGCTGTATCTGTCTGTTTCCACTTATCTGTGACTTCTGATCTCTTCCCCGAGTGTGTCCCACCTGGGTCTGGTAAGTTTTGACTTCTTACCAATTTCACCCATTCTCTACACACTTAAGGTTTCTTCCTCAATTGTGTCTAACTTTGGCCAAACCATTCCAGGCTCTCCACTCTGGAAAATCCCAAATCCTTTGATGTCATCCTCCTTCAAGTCTTTGTTTGTGTCAGAGAGTTCTCCCTTTGAGCTATACTGAGCTCCATTTCAACAAAAAAAGGTGCTAACCAGGTGTCCTTGGGGAGGCTGGACAGTTGCCTCCCAGCCACTATCTACCCTAACCTCCCAGACAAGTGAGGAAGGACTTCTATTTCTTGTAAACTTCTACTTTGTCTCCATGGCATCTTAAATTGAAGTGCTGCTGCTGCTGCTGCTCTCTGAGCAAAGACATCAGTTGGGTCCAAGACTGTTTCCTGCCTTTAAACTTGGGGATAATTTGAGGAGGAAGCTTGAGGTACATGAAGTTGTCCAAGGAATTAGCACCAGAACAGGGCACGAGGGATGAAGGTGGATTTTTTATTTTGAATTTTGAGCACTAGATTATCATAGGTACTGCCTCCCAAAGATTTCTTCCTTCTTCCCAGCTTCTTTCTCAATACCTACTTTGATGTTTTGCCTTCTCATTTATTTCATTCCCACTCTGAAAACTCTAATGGAGGGCCCAAGACATAGTCCAAGAAAAAATGGCCTGTTCTGCTTTGAAATCTTAAATAAAAAGCATGTTCCTGACCATCTGGGTTCATTCTTGCAAGAAGTTGTCAGGACCAAGTACCATATTTTCTGCAGAAAATAAATTGTTTTGGTGGGATCTGTAATGCCTGGTGGAACTTCCATATTTCATGCAGACTGGAAGCTCATCAAATCAACTCCAAGAGAATGGAGTCTCCCTTTCAGCAGTAGTTGTGGGGAACCCTTTGATGAAAAGCAATGATTTTCTAGGCTCTCTCTTCTCCCACCAACATGTACATTGTTAGCTGCTGTTCTAGAAGAGGGGACCTCACCTGTGTAGAGACAGGTCCCTATCGTCAATGAGCTTACAACCCTCGGCTGTAAAGCATGTTATTATATCCTGTGTTGGTTTGAAAGTGTTGTGTGTCCCAGAAAAAGCCATGTTCTTTAATCCTGATTCAATATTATAGGGTAGAAACCTTTGAATAGATTTTTCCATGGAGACTAATCCACATAATTGTGTGCATGGCCTTTTGATTAGATTCTTCCATGGAGATGTGGAGATATGACACATCCAATTGTGGGTGTGGCCTTCTGATTAGATGGAGGTGTGATTCCTCCCATCCAAGGTGGGTCTTGAGTAATTTACTAGAGTCCTTTAAAAGGGGAACCATTTTGGAGAAAGCTCAGAGCAGACACAGACAGAGACATTTGGAGATGCAGAAAGAAAATGCCCCAGGGGGAACTCCTGGAAACTGGAAGCCAAAGGACCAGCAGGTGCCAGCCACACACTTTTCAGATGACAGAGGTGTCCTGGACCCACTGGCCTTTCTTGAGTCAAGGTATCTTTTCCTGGATTCCTTAGTTTGGACATTTTTATGGCCGTAGAACTATAAACTTGTAACTTAATAAAGTTCCTTTTTAAAAAACCATTCCATGATCATGTGGTAAGAATGTTTGTGTTTGTATGTTGTTATGTTTAAAAAAAATTAAAAAAAGAACTGCAAAGAAATCTTAAAAAAAAATAGCCATTCCATTTCTGGTTTATTGCATTCTGGAAGATTTAGCAAGCCAAAATACACCCCTCAAGGGGTTTTGAGAAAGCCTAATGAGATGATATAAGTGAAAATTAAGCCTGGGCTCAAGCACAGATTGAGTGCCCAATCACTATGTTAGCTGCTATAATATGATCCCTAGAGGGTGTTTGGATGATCATTTATGGCACATGATTTCAATAAACCATGCTATATAAGATGCTGGGGGAAATAAAGCTAGGAGAAATATAATCATTCTAGAATGCTTGTCACTTTCCTATGTTGGTTATTTTTTAGTTCTAGAGGCTATCTGCACCACTTATTAGGAAAACTATGAAAATGGAAAGGTGATTCATGCTCATTTGCAATGAGAACAAAGACGCAGAGAACTGGAAAGATTCCATTTCATTCCACAGTCAGGCCTGTGAGGAGACGAGTCCTCCAAAGACAGGCAGTATTAGTATGGCTACATTTTTTTTCTGTTTTGCATAATGGGGTCTGCTTTTTTTTTTTTTAAAAAAAAAACAATTTTAAAATATAAGAATGATATATTATATACTAAAATATAAGAATGGCTATTTTTTATAGGAAACAACTGGACTTGCCCCTGCAAGCCTGAAAACAGGAAGGGAGGGGAACATGGCCGTACCAGCAGTGAGGCTCAGATAACTGAAGGAGTGGACACTTCTGTGGAATATGGCTCTCAGAGCAGCCCTCCTGATGACCAGCAAGGATTGCAGACCCACAGTGACAACGGAGAGTCTCTTAACACTTTATACATTGAGCAGAACATCACCTGTTCCCAGACATAGAAGAAAACGTTTGGCTTGGGGAAGTCTGTACTCAAAACACTTTTTTACAATTTCAGTTAAAGTGTTGTGCACATTACAGACACATTTAAATGAGTACTGATAAATTTACATTTTACATGACACCTGTCTTCATTTCCTAGGACTGCCATAATAAATACCCACAAACTTTGTGACTGAAAACCACAGAAACGCATTCTCTCGGAGTTCTGGAGTCCAGAAGTTTGAAATCAAGGTGTAAGCAGGGCTTCTTATCCCTCAGAAGTTTCCAGGAGGAGAATCCTTCCTTGCCTCTTCCATCTTTTGGTGGCTCCAGGTGCTTATTTTTCACAGAAAGACACTTTTCATTGGATTTAGGGCCTACCAGATAATCCAGGATGACCATATCTCTAGATTTTTCACTTAATTATGTCTGCAAAGAAACACTTTCCAAATAAAGTCACGTTCACAGATTCTGGCACTTGTAACACAGACATTCTTTTGGGGGGCCACCATTCAACCCACCAAAACATTCAAGAAAAAAGAGTGAAAATGTCCACAAAAGACAGGTTACAAAATGATCACAGGAGCTTTATTCATAATAGCTGAAATCTTGAAACAACTTAAGTGTCCATCAACAATAGAATGATTAAGTAGATTGTGATATATTCATAGACTGGAATACTATAGGTAATGAAAATGAATGAACTATTGCCACAAACATCTTCTTGGATGTATTTTGATTAACATGGAGTTCAAGAACAGGAGAGACTAACTCATGGTGCTACAGGTTAGAATAGTGGTTCCCTGCAAGGAGTACTGACTGGAAGGGCACAAGGGACCTTCTGTGGTGTGGGAAATATTCTGTATTTTAATCTGAGTGGTGGTGACACAGTTCTATACATATGAAAAATTATTTTATACATGTTGAGATTTGTGTACTTTACTGTATGTATGCTATATGGCAATAATTAAAAACGAAGAGAATAAAAATTTAACAAGTTGCAATTGAAGCATAGTTGCTGCAAATAAACTGATATTGACATATGTAGACATCCATGAAACATCACCACATTAGGATAATCTATATATCTATCACCCCTAAAAGATTCCTCTTGTCTCTCCCTATACTTCCCCATCCTTAAGATATTACAATGTTTATGTTAATCTTTTTTTCTTCAAATAAAATTACTGCTGTACTCTTTCTTTCAGAGATTTCACCAAAGTAACAAAAGAACTTAGACATAGAAGTCTCCCTCTTTCTGAACATAACTGGGGGCAGCAGGAGAAGAAAGGGATATTTGAAAGACCAAATAACTGTGGAAGAGGAAGAGCTGCCAATACAATGATTATCAAATGAATATTGGAAAAAGCCAGTGCTTATGGTGATGATCTCATTCTAAGCCTGTAGAGATTAGGAGGTTCATCCTCATGGGCAAACCAGTAGTCACTTGTTTGGAACACAAAGAATGGGATCTACAGTCTGGGAGCTGCAACTTTCTTGGAACTGGGGCCAGGGAGGTGGTGCTGGAGAAAGAATCCACAGACACTTGTCGGGACAGGAAGCTGCCGGTAGAAGAGGAGGCTGGGGAGAGATGGTGTGTCCTAAATGGTTTTCCTGATACCACTACTGGCTGGCTGAGCAGAGGAAAGTTAAATAACTCATACATAGGTTCAGCCCTCTGAATTAGGAACATTACTGGAAACCAGGGAGATTTCCTGCTAAGCAGGAATAACACTCCCCGTCTCCCCTTACAAATCTCTACGATTAGTTGGCACATAAGAGCTCACTTCATTCATGGGTCAGAGGTATTTAGAAAAGAATGCATACTTGATGTATTTAAGAGTGAGCGTCCTGAGTCCACAACTTACTTAAAATGAATAAAGAAGACGAAGCTAGTACAGTGAAATGTTAATGCCAGAATGTAGGCGTGTGTATACAGGTGTTCACCATACAGTTCTTTCTACTCTTCTGTATGTTTGAGGATTTTCATTAAAAAGTTGGAGAAGGAAGGTTACACACAGGATCAAAGATATCAAAATTTAGAAGGTGAAAAGAAATAGGAAAAAAGAAAAAAAATTGCTGATGTAGAGTACTCAACTGAAAAATGCTGGTGGTCTATGAAGCCCAGCTAATCCAAAGAATAAAGAACTAGAATAAATAAAATAAACGAATAAAAAGAATAAAATAGAAAATAAGTAAATAAATACAAAGAATAAAATGAAAAGAAAAGCATACCTAGAAACCACAGAACACCAAATACAATTGTATAATCTTTAAAAGTAGCTGGAAATAAAAGACATATTACCAACAAGGGAGCAAAATTAAACTAATTGATGACTTCTCAGTAGCAATAATGGGAATAAGAAGACAGTGGAATGATACTTCCAATACGCTGGAAGAAAACAATTATCAACTTAGAACCATATTCCCAAAAATCTTCCAAGGATGAAGATGAAATAAATACACTTACAGATAAAAATGGGAAAGATTTTGCTACCAACAGAGCTTCGTGAGAAGAAATTCAAAAGAATGCATTCAGGGGAAAGAAAAGTGATATTGTAAGGAAATTATGAGCTGTAAGATGGGATGATAAGCAATAAATGTGATAAATCTGTGGATAAATCTAAATGGACAGTGATTGCACAAAATAATGACTTCTTTCTTTTTTTAAATTTATTTATTAATTAAAAAAATAAGAAACAAAATAAAACAGCATACATAATCACTAATTCACAATATCATCACTTAGTTGCATATTCATCATTTCTTAAAACATTTGCATTAATTCAGAAAAAGAAATAAAAAGACAATAGAAAAAGAAATAAAAAAATTTTTTTTCCTGAAAAAATTCAGGAAAAAGAAAAAACAAGAGAGAACTAAAATGCATGATTAATATTACCCTTAGCTCAAGATAGATGATTGGAATTAAAGTGTTCTAGAATCTTTATTATTGTTTAAGGAGAATAAAGATTCTGATAATAAAGTTTGATACATTAAACATGAATCTAAAAGAATAGAAGGAGAATATATAACATCCAAACTAGAGGAGGGTGAAAAATGGAAAACAACAACAACAGCACTTCACCCAAAATAATGCAAAAAATGTAAGATGGATAATATGCGGGAAATGGGATAAAGGGAAAGTACACAAAATAAGATGGCTGAAACATATGAACTATATCAACAATTCTAATATATACAAATGGGCTCACTGTTATGTTAAAAGACAAACATTGTCAAACTACAGAAGAAAAAAATCTAGCTACATGCTGTTTACAAAACAAATAACTGTATAAGGATAAAGAAAGGTTGAATGTAAAAAGATGGAAAACATTTGTCAGGAAACTACTAACTAAAAGAAAGGTGGTACAGGTATAATATCAGACCAAAAAGACGTTAAAGCAAAAAACATTAAAGATAGAGACAACCATGATATATCAATATAAAATTTCAATTCACCAGGGAAATATACCAGTTCTCAGCTTGAGAGCACTAATGAAAAAATCATCCTCAATAAGGAAGGAATACATACGGAATATTTACAGCATATGGATCTCAGATTAGGTCATTAAGAAAGTATCAATGAAATGGGTGGGCCATGGTGGCTCAGCAGGCAGAGTTCTGGCCTGCCATGCCTGCGACCTGGGTTCAATTCCCAGTGCCTGCCTATGCGAAAAAAAAATAGCCATAAGAATGTATGTTAGGTATGTTTGTATGCTTGTTGTTTGCAACAAAAATACAACAAAGGAAGTATCAATGAATTGTTAAATGGTTTTCATGGCAAACAAATGCATTCTTTGGTCACAATAAAACTGTCAGCAAGCAATAAAAAAAGATTACCAGAAAAACGTGTATGTTTGGAAATTAAGAATCACTTCCAAATAAATCATGGGTCAAAGAAGAAACTGTACTAGATATTAGAAAATATATGGAACTAACAATAATTAAAATGCCACATATAAAAACTTAAGAGGAAATTGTAGCCTTATATGTTTATGTTAAGGGGAAAAAAAGAGTGAAAATTAATGAGGAAAGCCACCAAATCAGAAAAGTAAAGTAGCATAGGGAATAGTTCGTGGAGTACTTGGGCCACGTGCATGGGGATAAATTGCTTCTTGTTCATGCCTGAGACTGAGACTGATCACACTTTCAGCTGCATTAAAGGAGAGTCCTCCATGAAAATGTTACCTTTTCTAGATTGATAAAGAACCTCTGAGTGTGCAATTTGATGAAAGCATTATCAGTAAATCTGGGGACTTCTGGAGAAGATGGCAGCTTAGTAAGACGCGCGGATCTTAGTTTCTTCTCCAGGACAGCTACTAGGGGAGTAGAAACGATACAGAACAGTGCCCAAAGCCACAACAGAGATAAAAAAGACAGCGTACCCCATCCTGGAACGGCTGGCTGGCTGAGAGAAGCCGCTCGGGTGAGATCGCCGAGGCACACGGGCTTCACCCAGAGGGGCGGCAAGCGGCCGGAGTCACTCCCTTCCCCCTTCCCGAGCTGGCTGGGAGAATTGGAGAGGCGGTCCCCTGAAACCGCTGCGGCTGGCGCCCACACCACGCGCAGCCCCCCGGACCAACTGAGAGAATTGGATTGGAAATCCCCAGGCCGCGGAGAACGGTGACGGGTGGGGGAGGCCCCTTCCAAACCCGTGACTCCCTGGGAACGTGCACTCTCCCGGGCGGGCCGCTGCCGCTGGCGCCCTCCCGCCACGCTTGTCGCCCGGGCGACTAGGAAATTCGGACGGGCGCTTTCCCGGGCTGCGGCGGCCAGCAACCCTCCCCGCATTCGGACCCCGGGCCGGCTCGAACCCTTCCAAGCCGCTTCGGCTAGCGAACCTCCCGGACGGCGAGTGTTTTCCAAAGTTAAAGGTCCCACAGAACCTTTTACTAGTGGGACCCGCAGACAAACGTGTGCCACGAGTGCCACCTACTGGGCAGGAAAAGAAAAACAGAACCCAGAGATTTCACAGAAAAATCTTCCAAACTTTTGGATCCAATACCCAGGGAAATCTGTCTAAATGCGCAGACGCCAACAGAAGATAACGGATCACGCTCAAATAATTGAAAATATGGCCCAGTCAAAGGAACAAACCAATAGTTCAAATGAGATACAGGAGCTGAGACAACTAATGCTGAATATACGCACAGAAATGGAAAACCTCTTCAAAAATGAAATCGATAAATTGAGGGAGGACATGAAGAAGACATGGGCCAAACATAAAGAAGAAATAGAAAAACTGAAAAAACAAATCACAGAACTTATGGGAGTGAAGGACAAAGTAGAAAAGATAGAAAAAACAATGGATACCTACAATGATAGATTCAAAGAGACAGAAGATAAAATTAGTGATTTGGAGGATGGAACATCTGAATTCCAAAAAGAAACAGAAACTATTGGGAAAAGAATGGAAAAATTTGAACAGGGTATCAGGGAACTCAAGGACAATATGAACCGCAAAATATACGTGTTGTGGGTGTCCCAGAAGGAGAAGAGAAGGGAAAAGGAGGAGAAAAACTAATGGAAGAAATTTTCACTGAAAATTTCCCAACTCTTATGAAAGACCTAAAATTACAGATCCAAGAAGTGTAGCGTACCCCAAAGAGATTAGACCCAAATAGGCGTTCTCCAAGACACTTACTAGTTAGAATGTCAGAGGTCAAAGAGAAAGAGAGGATCTTGAAAGCAGCAAGAGAAAAACAATCCATCACATACAAGGGAAACCCAATAAGACTACGTGTAGATTTCTCAGCAGAAACCATGGAAGCTAGTAGACAGTGGGACGATATATTTAAATTACTAAAAGAGAAAAACTGCCAACCAAGACTCCTATATCCAGCAAAATTCTCCTTCAAAAATGAGGGAGAAATTAAAACATTTATAGACAAAAAGTCACTGAGAGAATTTGTGACCAAGAGACCAGCTCTGCAAGAAATACTAAAGGGAGCACTAGAGTCAGATACAAAAAGACAGAAGAGAGAGGTATGGAGAACAGTGTAGAAAGAAGGAAAATCAGATATGATATATATAATACAAAAGGCAAAATGGTAGAGGAAAATATTATCCAAACAGTAATAACACTAAATGTCACTGGACTGAATTCCCCAATCAAAAGACATAGATTGGCAGAATGGATTAAAAAACAGGATCCTTCTATATGCTGTCTACAGGAAACACATCTTAGACCCAAAGATAAACATAGGTTGAAAGTGAAAGGTTGGGAAAAGATATTTCATGCAAATAACAACCAGAAAAGAGCAGGAGTAGCTATACTAATATCCAACAAGTTAGACTTCAAATGTAAAACAGTTAAAAGAGACAAAGAAGGACACTATATACTAATAAAAGGAACAATTAAACAAGAAGACATAACAATCATAAATATTTACACACCGAACCAGAATGCCCCAAAATACGTGAGGAATACACTGCAAACACTGAAAAGGGAAATAGACACAAATACCATAATAGCTGGAGACTTCAATTCCCCACTCTCATCAATGGACAGAACATCTAGACAGAGGATCAATAAAGAAATAGAGAATCTGAATATTACTATAAAGGAGCTAGACTTAACAGACATTTATAGGACATTAAATCCCACAACAGCAGGATACACCTTTTTCTCAAGTGCTCATGGATCATTCTCAAAGATAGACCATATGCTGGTTCACAAAGCAAGTCTCAACAAATTTAAAAAGATTGAAATCATACACAACACTTTCTCGGATCATAAAGGAATGAAGTTGGAAATCAATAATAGGCGGAATGCCAGAAAATTCACAAATACCTGGAGGCTCAACAACACACTCTTAAACAACGAGTGGGTCAAAGAAGAAATTGCAAGAGAAATTAGTAAATACCTCGAGGCAAATGAAAATGAAAACACAACATATCAAAACTTATGGGATGCAGGAAAGGCAGTGCTAAGAGGGAAATTTATTGCCCTAAATGCCTACATCAGAAAAGAAGAAAAGGCAAAAATGCAGGAATTAACTGTTCACTTGGAAGAACTGGAGAAAGAACAGCAAACTAATCCCAAAGCAAGCAAAAGGAAAGAAATAACAAAGATCAGAGCAGAAATAAATGAAATCGAAAACATGAAAACAATAGAGAAAATCAATAGGGCCAGAAGTTGGTTCTATGAGAAAATCAGTAAGATTGATGGGCCCTTATCAAGATTGACAAAAAGAAGAAGAGAGAGGATGCAAATAAATAAGATCATAAATGGAAGAGGAGACATAACTACTGACCTCACAGAAATAAAGGAGGTAATAACAGGATACTATGAACAACTCTACGCTAATAAATACAACAATTTAGATGAAATGGACGGGTTCCTGGAAAGACATGAACAACCAACTTTGACTCAAGAAGACATAGATGACCTCAACAAACCAATCACAAGTAAAGAAATTGAATTAGTCATTCAAAAGCTTCCTAAAAAGAAAAGTCCAGGACCAGATGGCTTCACATGTGAATTCTACCAAACGCTCCAGAATGAATTAGTACCAATTCTCCTCAAACTCTTCAAAAAAATCGAAGTGGAGGGAAAACTACCTAATTCATTCTATGAAGCCAACATCACCCTCATACCAAAACCAGGCAAAGATATTACAAAAAAAGAAAACTACAGACCAATCTCTCTAATGAGTACAGATGCAAAAATCCTCAATAAAATTCTAGCAAATCGTATCCAACAACACATTAAAAGAATTATACATCATGACCAAGTAGGATTCATCCCAGGTATGCAAGGATGGTTCAACATAAGAAAATCAATTAATGTAATACACCATATCAACAAATCAAAGCAGAAAAATCACATGATCATCTCAATTGATGCAGAGAAGGCATTCGACAAGATTCAACATCCTTTCCTGTTGAAAACACTTCAAAAGATAGGAATACAAGGGAACTTCCTTAAAATGATAGAGGGAATATATGAAAAACCCACAGCTAATATCATCCTCAATGGGGAAAAATTGAAAACTTTCCCCCTAAGATCAGGAACAAGACAAGGATGTCCACTATCACCACTATTATTCAACATTGTGTTGGAGGTTCTAGCCAGAGCAATTAGACAAGAAAAAGAAATACAAGGCATCAAAATTGGAAAGGAAGAAGTAAAACTATCACTGTTTGCAGACGATATGATACTATACGTCGAAAACCCGGAAAAATCCACAACTAAACTACTAGAGCTAATAAATGAGTACAGCAAAGTAGCAGGTTACAAGATCAACATTCAAAAATCTGTAGCATTTCTATACACTAGTAATGAACAAGCTGAGGGGGAAATCAAGAAACGAATCCCATTTACAATTGCAACTAAAAGAATAAAATGCCTAGGAATAAATTTAACTAAAGAGACAAAAGACCTATACAAAGAAAACTACAAAAAAACTGTTAAAAGAAATCACAGAAGACCTAAATAGATGGAAGGGCATACCGTGTTCATGGATTGGAAGACTAAATATAGTTAAGATGTCAATCCTACCTAAATTGATTTACAGATTCAATGCAATACCAATCAAAATCCCAAAAACTTATTTTTCAGAAATAGAAAAACCAATAAGCAAATTTATCTGGAAGGGCAGGGTGCCCCGAATTGCTAAAAATATCTTGAGGAAAAAAAACGAAGCTGGAGGTCTCACGCTGCCTGACTTTAAGGCATATTATGAAGCCACAGTGGTCAAAACAGCATGGTATTGACATAAAGATAGATATATCGACCAATGGAATCGAATAGAGTGCTCAGATATAGACCCTCTCATCTATGGACATTTGATCTTTGATAAGGCAGTCAAACCAACTCACCTGGGACAGAACAGTCTCTTCAATAAATGGTGCCTAGAGAACTGGATATCCATATGCAAAAGAATGAAAGAAGACCCATCTCTCACACCCTATACAAAAGTTAACTCAAAATGGATCAAAGATCTAAACATTAGGTCTAAGACCATAAAACAGTTAGAGGAAAATGTTGGGAGATATCTTATGGATCTTACAACTGGAGGCGGTTTTATGGACCTTAAACCTAAAGCAAGAACACTGAAGAAGGAAATAAATAAATGGGAACTCCTCAAAATTAAACACTTTTGTGCATCAAAGAACTTCATCAAGAAAGTAGAAAGACAGCCTTCACAATGGGAGACAATATTTGGAAATGATATATCAGATAAAGTTCTAGTATCCAGAATTTATAAAGAGATTGTTCATCTCAACAACAAAAAGACAGCAACCCAATTACAAAATGGGAAAAAGACTTGAACAGACACCTATCAGAAGAGGAAATACAAATGGACAAAAGGCACATGAAGAGATGCTCAATGTCCCTGGCCATTAGAGAAATGCAAATCAAAACCACAATGAGATATCATCTCACACCCACCAGAATCGCCATTATCAACAAACCAGAAAATGACAAGTGCTGGAGAGGATGCGGAGAAAGAGGCACACTTATCCACTGTTGGTGGGAATGTCAAATGGTGCAACCACTGTGGAAGGCAGTTTGGTGGTTCCTCAAAAAGCTGAATATAGAATTGCCATACGACCCAGCAATACCATTGCTGGGAATATACTCAAAGGACTTAAAGGCAAAGACACAAACGGACATTTGCACACCAATGTTTATAGCAGCGTTATTTACAATTGCAAAGAGATGGAAACAGCCGAAATCTCCATCAACAGAAGAGTGGCTAAACAAACTGTGGTATGTACATATGATGGAATACTATGCAGCTTTAAGACAGGATAAACTTATGAAGCATGTAATAACATGGATGGACCTAGAGAACATTATGCTGAGTGAGTCTAGCCAAAAACTAAAGGACAAATACTGTATGGTTCCACTGATGTGAACAGACATTCAAGAATAAGTTTGGAATATGTCATTGGTAACAGAGTCCAGCAGGAGGTAGAAACAGGGTAAGATAATGGGCAATTGGAGTTGAAGGGATACAGACTGTGCAACAGGACTAGATACAAAAACTCAAAAATGGACAACACAATAATACCTAATTGTAAAGTAATCTTGTTAAAACACTGAATGAAGCTGCATCTGAGCTATAGGTTTTTGTTTTGTTTTGTTTTGATTTTACTATTATTACTTTTATTTTTTTCTCTATATTAACATTCTATATCTTTTTCGGTTATGTTGCTAGTTTTTCTAAACCGATGCAAATGTACTAAGAAATGATGATCATGCATCTATATGATGATGTTAAGAATTACTGATTGCATATGTAGAATGGTATGATTTCTAAATGTTGGGTTAATTTCTTTTTTTCCATTAATTAAAAAAAAAAAGAGAAGGAGTAATTGGAGCTGAAGGGATACAGACTGTACAACAGGACTGGATATAAAAATTCAGAAATGGACAGCACAATACTACCCAGTTGTAATGCAATTATGTTAAAACACTGAATGAAGCTGCATGTGAGGTATAGGTTTTTTTTTTTCTTTCTATTAATGTTTTAATTCTTATTCTGTTGTCTTTTTATTTCTTTTTCTAAATCGATGTAAATGTACTAAGAAATGATGAATATGCAACTATGTGATGTTATTAAGAATTACTGATTGTACATGTAGAATGGAATGATTTCTAATTGTTTTGTTAATTCTTTTTTTAATTAATAAAAAAATAGGTAAATCTGCCTTAATCAATATGATTAATTTAAAGATTAAATAAATGTAATTCTCCAGACACATTTAATACAATGTTGTTTATGTGAATTCAGGAACAAATGCAAAAGTTAATCTGACTGTTTTCAGAAAATATCATCATTTGTCCATGAAATAAGTATATATTTATTAACAATGTTAATAAAAATTTAAAACATAAAAAAAAGAAGCATAGGAAAATAAATGCTAAGGATATATGAGAAAGAAAATAATAGAGATAAAACAGAAAGTAATGAAATAGAAAACAAAGATAAAAAAAGGAGATTGGAAAAGTCATAAGATGCTTCTTTGAAAAGATTAAGTGACAAAACTTGGAAAGATTGATCAAGAAAAAAAGAAAAGATAGGATAAACCGTTTTAGAAATGAAAAAGGGAAATGGTACAGATATTACAGATATTAAAATGATCATTAGAGTATATTATGATCAATTTTTGCTAATATATTTGAGAATATAGATGCAATGGACCAATTCTTAGGAAAATATACCAAAATGGATTCAAGAAGAAATACAAAACATAAATGGTCACATAACAAGTAAATGAAATAAATTGAATTACTGGTTAAAAATCCTGTAACTGTGAAGTTAGGGATTAACAAATGATTATGGTTTTTAAATCAGTATACAAATATTTCCTTTTAACTTTTTAAGTGTATTAGAAGAGACAGAGGGAAATACCTGAAATCCAGCTGCCTTGATTTCTGACAATGATTATATAGCCTCTATCTTGTGCCCTGTGATTGTAAAAACCTTGTGACTAACCTTCATTTGTAACATTTATCCAGTTGTTCAGTTTTAGGGTCTTGTAATCATTAAAGACAGTCCCTAATGTTTATTAAAGAAGGGTTTTGGATCAGCCCAGAACTAACCCATCCCAAGTCCAAAGTTATTTTGATACCCAAGGCTGGATCTAACCAAAGTGGGCCCGCCTGACATGTGCAGCAGCTCAGATTTTAACCTACACCCTGTAAGTCACCTATACCTCATTATAATACTCTGCCATTTTCTCACCTGTGAGTAAGCATGTAATCAATTTGTGCATGCTCTATAATTAGACCACCTCTAACTACATCATCTCGGGCCACTACTTATTATCCTAAACCCTGCTCATCTTTTTCTCTAATAAAACTGCATTTTGAGCTCTTAGCCCGTCTGCTTTCCTACTAAGCACCTCTCTCTCTCTTTGAAACCCCGGTGTCTCAGGAGTTGTGTCAGGTGAAAGGAATCCACAGCCTAACAATTTGGTGACCCAGATGAGACAGATGCCTGAGGCTCTGGAGCCCCAGCAGAGCAGGTAAGCCAGGTGACCGAACCTTTATAGCCACTGGACTTAATTTAGGCTAGAGGCTTAGCAACTCGGGTTTTCTGTTCTGCTGGCCCTCCAGAGACTTTTGGCACACTAGAAAGCTTCAAAGAGAGAAACCACTGGAGTTCTATGTCCGGACATCTGACTGGATGGGCAAAAGTAGATCTGGTTGTTAATAGGGCAGCACAGGTCCCGACTTTAGGCCCTGCGTCTGCTTCCAGAATGATGTCTTTACTCCGACCTCTACACTTTCTGTTTTTGGGTACTGCACTATAGGGTGTTTGAAGCCCTGACTTAATCCTACAATTAATTGGTGCTTAATGAAATTAAGTAGGCCTGTTTAAGTGCTAGCCAGTGTGTTACCTAGGTATTGTTTAATCGGTAATCGGTGTGCTAAGTGTTTAATGTCTAATTTGTTAATTGATGTGTTCAGCGTGTGTTACATAAATATAGCAGATGTTACATGTCTGTTTAGATTAGTAAGGTGGTGTGTTACCACATTTATACTGTCCAAGCGTTTTAACTGGTTGTTTACTATAGAAGTTCTTTAAAATGGGACGTTATAATTCTAATGGCACTCCTGAATATAGGCCTCTGGGCCAAATCTTGAATAATTGGAGAAATTTTGGTTAATGAGCCTCTGAAAAAACCAAATTTAGTTCATTTCTGTAACACATTCTGAACACAATATAATTTAGAAATTAGGAGAGAGATGGCCTAAATGGCTTTATAGATTAGAGCATCATATTGCACTTAGAGATCTTCTGCAAAAAGGAGCAGAAATGGGATGAGATGATGTATGTTCAATCCTTTATTTGTAACTCCCAGAAATCGACGTTGTTGAGAAAATGTGACATTTTGCCTGTAAATATAGGTGGAGAAAAGAAAAATGTCCCCCCGATTCAAATCCAGAGGATTCAATAGAATCTTTATTATCTCCATCTGTTCCTCCTCCACCCTATAACAAAGAGGTTGATATATATTAGATGAGGAAAAGAGGAAGATCTCCTAACTCTTACTCATCTGTTTCAGAATTCCCTTTTATCATAGGGAAAAGAGCCTGGGATAGGAATGGTCTCCCCCTCCCATATCTGACAAGGTACACCAGAAAAACTTCTATCCCTCCAGTGAGTGCCTGTAGGAGTAGACAAACAGGGAAACCAAAGAGGGTTCATGTATGTGCATACCCCATTCTCCATGTCAGATTTATGTAACAGGAAAAATAACACCCTACTCTCTAGAGAGGATCCAGAGAAAATGGAGAGCTTAAATGCTTCAATATTTGCAGACTATAGCCCAAGTTGGGTGGTGTTCTAGTTTGCTAGCTGCCAGAATGCAATATACCAGAAACGGAATGGCTTTTAAAAAGGGGAATTTAATGAGCTGCTAGTTTATACTTCTAAGGCCAAGAAAATATCCCAATTAAAACAAGTCTATAGAAATGTCCAATCTAAGGCATCCAGGGAAAGATACCTTGATTCAAGAAGACCAATGAAGTTCAGAGTTTCTCTCTCAAGTCAGAAGGCACATGGTGGACACAGTCAGGGCTTTTCTCTCAGCTCAAAGGGCACACGGCAAACATAGCGTCATCTGATAGCTTTCTCTCCTGGTTTCTGGTTTCATGAAGCTCCCTAGAGGTGTTTTCCTTCTTCATCTCCAAAGGTCACTGGCTCGTGGACTCTCTGCTTCATGGTGCTGCAGCATTCTCTGCTCTCTCTGAATGTCTCATTCTCCAAAATGTTTCCTTTTTTATAGGACTCCAGTAAACCAATCAAGATTCACCCAAATGGGTGGAGACATGTCGTCACCTAATCCAGTTTAACAACCAATCTTTACTAAATCACCTCATCCAGGGAGATGATCTGATTACAGTTTCAAACATACAGTATTGAACAGGGATTATTCTTTTATGAAATGGGATTTTGATTAAAACATGGCTCTTCTAGGGGGCATACATCCTTTCAAACCAGCACAGGTGGATATTCAGTCCTTGTTAAATACCCTGGTAATGGAAGAAAGACAGAGGATGGTAATAGAAAAGGCAAAGCAGGAAGCCAATAGGAAACAGGGAGAAAATCCTGGCAACTCAGTGTATGCTGGAGCAAACTTAGCAGTTTCTATAAGGGATCCTGAGTGGAATCCAAATGAAGCAGGTGACCAGACTAAATTAGAATATCATAAAGAGTGTACTGTTGTAGGAGGGGCAGGGGCAAGATGGTTGCATAGTGAATGTGGAATTTAGTTCATCCTCCAGAGAAGCTAGTAATGTACAGGAACTGTATGGAACAGCTGCTGTCCACACATCATGCACCAGCCTGGAACTGGTGAAATGGCTGAAATTCCACACAGAACTGTAAGTCTACCAAACTGCAGAGTCTAGCGCCCCTCCCCCATGGGCACATCAGGCTGATTCCCTGAGTGGAAAGAAAACAGAATTTACTGGTAACAAGGAGTTAGCTAAATCAAGCTCCAATTGTGGAACTAATTAGCAAATATGAATATTGAAAACAGGCCCAGGCACAGAAAAACCTGGAGTTTTTTCCCCGGCAGAGAGGGGGTGGGGCTGATGGAAAAAGACAAAAGTGGCTTTTTGGATTAGACAACAGAAAATACTGGAAAAGGAGGGAGTGCAAGTGTAGTTCAGTGGTAAAATTCTCACCTGCCATGTGGGAGACCCAGGATCAACTCCTGGCCTGTGCAATCCCCCCACACACACCCCCAAAAATTCAACAAATGGTGCTGAAATAATGGGATAATACCATGGAAAAAGAATGAAATATGGCTCCCACCATACAGCATACAAGAAAAAAACATACTGGAAAAGGGCTGGACCATAAGAAAAGTGGACAGATAAAGCCTGGGACAAATGGAGCCACATACCAATGCCAGCTCTTGATTGGCAAACCTGGGAGTGAGAGTCCATCTCTGGAAGGGTTTTATTCTCAACTTCTTTTTATATATATATATACTATGAATGTTTTAATTAAATTAAATAAGACAGGATTTACATGTATTTTATATATAGTTCATCTTTGAAACTCCTTGTAGTAATTGGCATGTACATGCAAAACACCCAGGATAATTCTTAAGCAAAGATCAGATTATGAAGCAGAGGTTTAGTAATCATTTGGTCAATTCTGGCATAAATAGATGTTTAGTGTGCATTGTCTGATCTTATCAAATTCTGCTGATTCCTTTCTCTACATTGTTTATGTATATATAGGAAAAGTATTTGTTAAAAACTGAATAATTCAGGTAAAAATAAGACATGTTTCTGAGGGATAGTTAAGTGAGATGCACAAAATATTTTTCTATATTGCTGTTCACTGTTAATGCAACAATAATAGAGCATCAGAATATAAGGGTGGGCTAAGGGAGATGGAATTTAAACATTTCCCTGTCATGTCAGAAATAACATTTGAATATCCAAGACAGGAGAGGAGCATGAAAAATGAAACAGAAGTAGTATTTGGGATCAGCTAAAGACATTTTGTAATATAGTGTCAGTACACTTTGCTCTGTGATGTAAACATGAACAATTTATCACATGTCCACGGCTATGCTTTTTCAAAAAACTTTTTAAAAATAGTATAATATATATAAAAGGCAAAGAAAGAAAAAAGCAATGGTTTTCAAAGCATTCTTCCACAAGTAGTTACAGGACAGATCCCAGAGTTTGTCATGGGCTGCCATATGATCCTCTCAGATTTTTCCATCTAGCTGCTCCAGAATATAGGCGGCTAGAAGGAAAAAATATTTTTTATCATCACAATTGATTCTTTTCTTTGTTGTGAAAAGTAACGTATATACAAAAAAGCAATAAGTTTCAAAGCATAGCACCACAATTAGTTGTATAACAGATTTCAGAGTTTGGCATGGGTTACAATTCCACAATTTTAGGTTTTTACTTCTAGCTGGTTTAAGATACTGGAGACTAAAATAGATACCATATTCATTTGTCAAATCCTATATTCTCTGTATAACGCCACCATCTATCCCTCTCTTTAGGGGTATTTGGGCTATGGCCATTCTAGCTTTTTCATATTGGAAGGGCCTGTCATTAAAATGGGGTAGGGAGATGGAACTAGCTGATATTCTGGAGAGGCTGGGCCCTCTAGGATTCAAGATTAAGCTGGTCCAGGGACCCATCTGAATGTTGTAGGCTTCTGGAAAGTTACTCTAGTGTATGGAATCGTTGTAGAATCTTATATATTGCCCTAGGTATTCTTTAAGATTAGCTGGAATTGTTTTGGTTGAGGTTTAGCAAGTGTCTCTAGTATGTTTTTTATTTGATCTACAGAATCTTTAACTTCTGTGATATCTGCTATTTTTCTATTTATTCTTTCAAATTTCTCTTTATGCTCTTCTAGTGTCTTCTTGATCTTTATCTCATTAGCCATCACATTTATTTTATTTAGTAGAGTTATATGAACATCTTTGATCAGTTGTTCCAACGTCTGTGTCTCCTCTAGTGTTTTAATTTGGTCATTAAGCTGGGCTATATCTATCTTCATTGTGATATACTTAGTGATCTTCTGTTGTTTTCACCACGTGTAAATATCTTTGCTACTTTACTTTGGAAGTTGATTTCCTTCAGTAGTCTAAGGACTACTTTCCTTCTGTTTGTGGCATGGGATGTGTAGCAGTATGCAGGGCATGGGGCAGGGTACAACATTGCAGTGATGTTACAGCGCAAGTATAGGTGCAGTTGGGGCACCCAGCTGTAGGGGAGGATGTGGCTGTGCAGGTGATGGGTCTGGGGTCATAGCCCTGGTGTGCATTGGTCTACGGCATGGGGCCCTTGTGTGCATGCACAGAACTACGGCAGTGGTTGGTATGCTTGAATGGGCTGGGGGCAGATGTGACCTGACTGGGCAGGTCAGCACTTTCACAGACCTGAGGGGTGTGACTGAGGGCCACGTGCATGTGCAGGTCTAGGAGTGCCATAAACTGGTGTACCTATGCACAGAGCTCAGGAGGAGCAGGGTGGGGCTTTGCGACTATATGGGCTGGAGGTGGGTATAGCTGGGTATGGAGGTAAGCACCCACAGACTTTATGCATTAGCAACAGCCTGCAAGGAGCAGGGAGGGAGAGGTTGTGCTCAGGAAAGGTGCAGGAGAGGTAGGCTGGGCTGCAGTTAGGGTGGAGATATGGGGTGGGTATGCACACGAGGGGTTGATGGGGTGGGGGCACTTGGAGTGTGGGGAGTAGGGGTGGGTGAAGAGGTTCATGTGTGTGGGGTGGGGGGTGAGTTGCAGGTTGTGGTGCTGTGCTGGTGAGGGTAGTGCATTCAGGGAAGATGGCTTGTCTTACTTCCTAGTCCCTGTCTCTCTATCTGTGCACTCCTGAGGGCTCCTGGCTTCTGCATTAGACTGTTTCCACTAGCCAGATGGTCTCCAGTTCTCTGCATCTCTGTTCTTCAGCTTTTGCAAATAGGATCACCCTATGTGGTGCAGAAAACTCTCCCAGGTCACTTACACCCTGGAATCACCATCTCAGATGCCCTCACATTCCCTCTCTAACTGTTCCTTGAAGCAGGGCTGAACTTGATCTATTCTATTCCACCATCTTCCTAGAGCTACCATCTTTTAAAACTTCTTAACAGCTCATTAGATAGAACTGAGAGCACTCTCACCCAGGCAAGGGTGTAATTGAGGCATGTCTGAGACACAAAAACATAGTCAGGTGGACTATTGCATAAAGGATGTATTCTCCAGGAGAAAAGGGGGCCAGACACGCTTAGGTGGAGGCCCTTCTTTAGGGAATTCCAGGAGAAAAGGGGGCCAGACACGCTTAGGTGGAGGCCCTTCTTTAGGGAATTCCAGCCTCAGGGGCTGGAAAACAGAAAGAATCAAAGTCTGCCTACTACCTCAGCTTCAGTCTTAACTGTATCCCTGGCAGGTAAAGACTGCCAAAATTAAAGGCACTGCATCACTTAACACTGGTAGGAAGCTGTAGGCAGACAAGTGCCACATGCTGGGCAGGATAGGAAAAGCACAAAGTCTAAAGGAAAAGTCTGACAACCTTCTGGATTTCACCCTGAAGGAAAATTGATTCTGGTTACTCTTTCCACCTGAGATGTGGGCCTGTCTGCTCTGAGAAAATCTGACCATTCTCAGAAAAAAAACATACCCATATAGGCAGGGGAAGAAACAGAAAAGAACTGAAAAATTCTGATTAGTTAAACAGAACATATGTTAGAGTTCAGAATAAGTTAAACTTAATTCCAAAGACAGATAGAGAACAAAGCCATCCAACAAGACAACCCTAGGTAAAAAATTGAAAACAACCTTCAGAATAAACCAATTAAGGAAATCAAATGCCTGGAGGCCAGAACAAAATAATGTCATACTAGGAAAATTGAAGATACGACCCAGTCAAAGGAACAAGCCTACGCTTCAAATGAGATAAAGGAGTTTAAACAACTAATTCAGGATGTTTGAACAGACATGCAAAATCTCAACAAAAATCAACGAGTTGAGGGAGGATATAAGAAGACATTAGGCAAACATAAAGAAGAACTTGAAAGTTGGAAAAAACAAATTAAAGAACTTATGGGAATGAAAGGCACAACAGAAGAGATGAAAAAAAATGGAGGCCTAAAGGAGTAGATTTGAAGAGAGAGAAGAAAGGATTAGTAAACTAGAGGGCAAGGCATCTGAAATTGGACACACAAAAGAAGGTTAGGAAAAAGAATGGAAAAATATGAGCAGGGTCTCCGGGAACTTACTGCCAACGTGAAGTGCATGAATATAAATGTATTGTGTGTCCCAGAAGGAGAAGAGAAGGGAAAAGGAGCAGAAAGACAAATGGAGGGAATAATCACTGAAAATTTCCCATCTCTTATGAAAGACATAAAACTACAGATCCAAGAAGTGGAACATACCCCAAACAGAATAGATTAAAATAGACCTACCTAAGACACTTACTAATCAGATTGTCAAATGTCAAAGACAAAAAGAGAGTCTTGAAAGCAGGAGGAGAAAAGCAAACCATCACATCCAAGAGAAGCTTGATAAGATTATTTGTGTATTTCTCAACAGAAACTATGGAGGAAAGAAGGCAGGTGGTATGATATATTTGAGATTCTGAAAGAGAAAAGCTGCCAACCAAGAATTCTATAGCCAGTAAAACTGTCCTTTAAAAATAAGGGGGTGGGGGGAATGCAACAGTGGCTCAGTGGCAGAATTCTCCCCTGCCATATCGGAGACCCAGGTTCAATTCCCAGAGCCTGCCCATGCCAAAAAAAAAAAAAAAAAAAGAAGAAAGAAAGAAAGAAAGAAAAAGAAAAAATGAGGAGGAGATTAAAATATTTTCAGGCAGTCCCAGAGAGAATTTGTGACTAAGAGACTGGTTGTACAAGAAATACTAAATGCTGCACTATAAGCAGATAGGAAAAGACAGGAAAGAGAGGTGTGGAAAAGAGTGTAAAAATGAAGACTATCAGTAATGGTAAAAAATTAAATATGACATACAAAATCCGAAAGACAAAATAATAGAGGAAAATACTGCCTTTACAGTAAGAACATTAAATGTTAGTGTATTAAACTCCCCAATCAAAAGTCATAGAATGGCAGAATGGATTATAAAATACAAGACCCATCTACATGTGGATACAGGCGACTCACTTTAGACACAAGGACAAAAATAGGTTGAAAATGAAACGTTGGAAAAATATATTTTATGCAAACAATAACCAGAAAAGCTCAGGGGTGGCTATACTAATATCTGGCAAATTAGACTTCAAATGTTATACAGTTAAAAGGACAAAAAGGACACTATTTATTAATAAAAGGAACAATTAAACAAGAAGATGTAATCATAAATATTTATGCACTGAGCCAGAGTTCTCCAAAATACATGAGGCAAATACTGACAATATTGAAGGGAGAAGTAGACACCTTTACCATAATAGTTGGAGACTCCAGTTCCCCACTCTCATCAATGGATAGAACATCTAGATAGAGGATCAATAAGAAAACATAGATTTTGAATAATACAATAAATGAATTGGACTTAGACATTTACAGAACATTACACATGCAACAGCAGGATACATATTTTTTCTCAAGTGCTCATGGATCATTCTCAAGATAGATCATATGCTGGGTCATAAAGCAAGTCTCAATAAATTTTAAAGATTGAAATTATACAAAATAATTTCTTGGATCATAATGGCATGAAGTTGGTAATCAATAACAGGCAGAGGGCCAGAAAATTCACAACTACATGGAGGCTAGGCCACACCCTCTTAAACAACCAATGGGTCAAGGAAGAAATTATAAGAGAAATCAGTGAATATCTTGAGGCATATTAAACTTATGGCATGTAGCAAAGGTGGTGCTGAGAGGGAAATTTATTACCTTAAATGCTTATATTAAAAAAAAAAGGAACAGTGAAAATTGAGAGATTAACTGTTCATCTGGAAGAACTAGAGAAAGGACATCAAACTAACCCCAAAGCAGACAAAAGGAAAGAAATAATAAAAATTAGAGCAGAGATAAATGAAATTGAAAGTATGAAAATGATAGAGAAATTAAACAAAATCAGAAGTTGGTTCTTTGAGAAAATCAATAAAATTGACGGACCCTTATCTAGGTTGACAAAAAAAGAGAGGAGATGCAAATAAATAAAATCAGAAATGGAAGAAGGGACATAACCACTGACCCAAAGAAATAAAGGAGGTAATGAGATGATACTATGACCAACTATACGGTAATAAACTAGACAACATAGATGAAATGGACAACTTCCTAGAAAGGTATGAGCAACCAACATTGACTTGAGAAGAAATAGAGGACCTCAAAACACAAATCACAAATAAAGAAATTGAATTAGTCATGAAGAAGCTCCCCCAAAAAGAAAATGCCAGGACCGGATGACTTCGTATGTGAATTCTACTAAGCATCCAAGAAAGAATTAGTACCAATCCTGATCAAACTCCACAAAAAAAACTAAAGAGGAGAGACAGTTACCTAAACAACCTATGAAGCCAACATCACCCTAATACCAAGGCCAGACAAAGATACTGTAAGAAAAGAAAATAAGAAACCAATGTTGTTAATGAATATAGATGCAAAAATCCTAAAAAAAAAAAAAAAAACAGTTGCAAATCAAATCCAGCAGCACAGTAATATAGTTGTACACCATGACCAAGTGGGATTTATTCCAGATATGCAAGGCTGGTTCAATTCAAGAAAATAAATAATGTAATATGCCATATCAGTAATAGTAGAAAAACCACATGACAATCTTGATAGATGCAGAAAAGGCATTTGGCAAAAATTCAATCTCCTTTTTTTTTTTTTGATGAAAACACTTCAAAGGACAGGAACAGAAGGGAACTTCCTCAACATGATAAGGGGATATAAAAAAACACAGCTAACATCCTCAATGGAAGATTAAAATTTTCCCTCTAAGATCAGGACAAAGATGACAACTGTCACCATTGTTATTCAACATTGTGCTGGAAGTTCCAGCCAAAGGAATTAGACAAGAAAAAGAAATAAAAGGCAACCAAATTGTAAAGGAAGAAGTAAAATTTTCACTGTTTGCAAATGACATGATCCTATATGTAGAAAATCCTGAAAACTTTACTGCAAAGCTACTAGAGGTAATAAATGAGTACAGCAAAGTGGCAGGTACAAGATCAGCACCCCAAAATCAGCAGTGTTTCTATACACTAGTAACTAGCAATCTAAAGAGGAAATCAAGAAAAATTTGTAATTCCATTTACAATAGCAACCAAAAGAATCAAATATTTAGGAATAAGTTTACCTAAGGACAGAAAAGACCTATACACAGAAAATTATAATAAATTGCTAAAAGAAATCATGGAAGACTTAAATAAATGAAATGGCATACTGTGTACACGGGTTGGAAGGCTAAACTTAGTTAAGATGTCAATTGTACCAAAATTGATTTATAGATTCAATGCAATACCAATTAAAATTCCAACAACTTCCTTTGCAACAACAGGAAAAGCAATAACCAAATTTATTTGGAAGGACAGGATGCCCCAACCCAATAGCTAAAAATGTCTTGAGAATAAAAATGAAGTGAGAAGTCTCACACTATCTGATTTTTAAAACATATTACAAAGCTACAGTGATCAAAGCAGCATGGTATAGGCTTACAGATGCTAAAATTGGGTGTTCAGAAATAGACCCTCTCATCTATGGGCAATTGACCCTTAATAAGGTGCAACCTATCTGGGACAGAGCAGCCTCTGCAATAAATGGTTTTTGGAGAACTGGATATCCATATGCAAAAGAATGAAAGAGGATTCATATCTCACATCCTATACAAAGATTGGCTCAAGATGGATCAAAGACTTGAACATTAGACTGAACACCATAAAACTTTTAGAAGAAAATGTAGGGGAAAATGTTGTAAATTTTGTGATAGGAGGTAGTTTCCTTATACCCCAAACATGATCAATGAAAAAAGAAAAAGATAAATAGGGTCTCCTCAAAATTAAACACTTTTGTGCATCAAAGAACTTTTTCAGAAAAGCAAAAAGACTAGTGTGGTAGTTAGATTCAGGTGTCAACTTGGCTAGGTAAAGGTGCCTAGTTCTATTGCTGTGGACATGAGCCAATGGTGTGTGAACTTCATCTGTTGTTGATTACATCTGCAGTTGGCTAGGAAGCATACCTGCTGCAATGAATGATGTTTGATTTAATTGGCTGGTGCCTAAATGAGAGAGCTCAATATAGCATAGCCCAAGCAGCTCAGCATACCTCATTTCAGCACTCGCAGCTCAGCCCAGGCCTTTGGAGATGCAGAAAAGAATCACACTGGGGAAAGTTGTTGGAACCCAGAGGCCTGGAAAGAAGGCCAGTAGAGATTGCCCTGTGCCTTCTCACATAAGAAAAAACCCCAGTTGAAAGTTAGTTGCCTTTCCTCTGAAGAACTATACATTAACTAAATAAATCCCTTTTCATTGAAAGTCAATCCATCTCTGGTGTGTTGCATTCTGGCAGCTAAAAACCTAGAACAATTATCCTACACAATGGGAAACAATATTTGGAAACCACATATCAGATAAGGGTTTAATATCCAGAATATAGATAAGGGTTTAATATCCAGAATATATAAAGAGATTCTATAGCTTGACAACAAAAAGAGAAACAACCCAACTTTAAAACTGGACAAAAGACATGAACAGACACTTTTCAGAAGAGGAAATACAAATGTCTAAAAGGCACATGAAAAGATGCTCAACTTCACTAGCTATTAGGGAAATGTGAATCAAAACCACGATGAGATATCATCCGACACCCACTAGAATGGCCATTATTAAAAAAAAAAACAGAAAATGGAAAGTGTCAGAGAGGATATGGAGAAGGAAGCACACTCATCTACTGTTAGAGGGAATGTAAAATAGGTAACCATTTGAAAGGCAGTTTGGTGGTTTTCAGGAAGCTAAGTATGTACTTGCCATATGATCCAGGAATCCCATTACTAGGTAAATATTCAGAGGAAATGAAGGCAAGTACAAAAACATATAAACATACCAGTGTTTATAGCAGCATTATTTACAATTTCCAAGAGATGGAAAATGCCCACATGATGGGAAAATGCCCATAAATGGACATGTGACTAAACAAGATGTGGTATATATATATATGACAGATTATTACACAGGTGTAAGACAGAATAAAGTCATGCAGCATGTAACAACCTGGATGAAGCTTGAGGATATTATGCTGAGTGAAATTAGCCCAAAACAAAAGGACAGTACTGTGTGGTTTCATTAATAAGAAGTAAGATTAATGAATAAACTTGGAGAGTTAAAGTTAAGAACACAGGTTATTAGGAGATAGAATGAGGGTAGAGATTGGGCATTGGTACTAAAGGAATACAGAATGTGTGACAGGATTGGTGGCAAAAATTCAGAAATGGATAGCACAACGCTATCTGATGGTAGCACAATAATATAAGTACACTGAATGAAGTTGAATGTGAGTATAGTTGAGGGAGAAAAGCTGGGCACACATATCACACCAGAATGAAAGATAAAGGATAAAGACTGGGATGGTATAACTTAGGAATGCTTACAGTGGACAATGATAGTGATTTAATGTACAAATATAAAAACATTTTTGCCTGAGAGAGGACAAATGAATGTCAACATTGCAAGGTGCTGAAAATGGGATGGTATAAATGGAAAAAATACAATCAAGGAAGCTAGGTTCTATAAGCCAGTAACATTGTAATATGCTTCTACTGAATGTAACAAAGGCATTATGCCAAAACTAAATGTCAACAAGTGGGGGACATGGGGGAAGGGAATGGATTCTTTGCAGAAGAAAAGGAAATGTCTTTATATGGATTATGGTGTCAAAGACATGCTATTTACCTAAGTTGGATTGTATCATGTGCAAATAAAACGCTTTAAAAATGAAGAGAGAGAAACAAGTGCTAGAGAAAATGTGGAGAAAGAGATGTATCTATTCACTGCTAGGAGGGAAGCTGGGAGGTGCAGCCCTTCTGAGAGCAGTGTGGTGGTTCCTCAGGAGGCAAGAGGTGGGGTTTTCATATGATCCTGCAACCCAGTTGCTAGGTATATACCTGGAGGGACTGAGAGTGGTGACAGGAATGGACATTTGCACACTGGTGTTTATGGTGGCACTGTTCATGATTTGCAATGGATGAAGGTAGCCTAAGGATACATTACCAAGAAATGGTAGGGGAAACAGTGGTGTATACTTACAATGGACTACTGAGTGGCTACAAGAAGGAATGAAGTTGTTATAGGCATGCAACTAGGTGAATGAATGTTGAGGACAGTATGTTGAATGAAATGCCAGAAACAAAAAGACAAATATTACTGTGTCTCATTCATATGGACTAACTGTAATGTATGAACTCAGAGAACTGAACTTGAGAGTACGGGTTATCAGGTTGGGGCCTATTGTAAAGGGTCCAAGATCGTAAGCTCTTACACCTGTTACATCTATTCTGGAGTTCTAATTGCTATTTCTAAATTCTGAGATATTGAGCTATTTGTGTATAACCTGGTCATTCCCTGAAACTTCAGGTATTTTTGTGACACCTGAGACTCAGAGTTAGAGCTCTGAAGCTATGAAAGTCAGAATTACCCCATACAGCAACCATTAAAAGTGTTGAAAAAGTGATCGGACTTTGACTAGAGAGATGAATGAAACTGATCTGGATAGGACAAAGGTAAATCAAAATATAGGGTAAAGGGTAATATGGTCCATATTTTAAAATTTCAGCTTCTCTGTGAGACCACAGGGACAGATGTTTATTTGTTGCAAAATTTATGTTTTAGGTGGTGAATTATCTAATTTAACTTGTATTGTCAGTTTATTTGAACACCATAATTACATAGAATCTTGAAAGGGGAATGTGATCTTGTTAATTTGTACAGGTTAGTGTGATGCCCTAATATATTCCAGAGTAATTTGGGAAGAGAATAAAAAAGTATTTGCAAAGTCCCATTGGAGGACAAGGGCCTAGATTGTAAACTATTATAGTGGTCACTTTTAGTCCAGGGTGGTAATTGTTATTTCTGGATTTTGAGAGACTGTTTTATATATGTATAACCTGGTATTTAGAAGTAAGAATGAAGTTGATCAGGTCAGGATCAAAGTAATTCAGAACACAGTGGTAAGGAAGACGTTGTCTATATTTTACAACCTCACCTACTCTTTGACACCAAAGGAAAAAAGGTCTATTTTGTCCAGAATCTAAAATTTCTGTAGAACATAATCTAACTCAACTTGTCTGGATAGCTCATTTAAATAACCAAACCACAGGGAACCCAGAATAAGAATGAAGGACTTTAATCCTGTATAGCTTAATGTAATGCTTGGATACATTCTAGAATATATTAAGGAGATAATTAAAAAATGTTGGTAAAGTCCCTTGAGGGATGGGAGAGAAAATATGGAACTATTAAAATTTACCACTGGGGAGACCCCTGATACTGTATCAAACATTAGGGACACCCAAATCAGTAGGCCAAGCCCTTGATCTTGAGGCTTACTCTTGTGAAGCTTATTTATGTAGCAGAGAAGCTAGCCTACCTATAGGTATGCTGAAGAGTCATGGAGGACCTCTTTTGTTGCTCACTCTCTCTAAGCCCAAATCTGCAAGGGAAATCATTGCCTTTCCCCCTACATGGGACATGACATCCAGGGGTGAAAGTCTCCCTGGAAGCATGGGAAATGACTCCCAGGGATGAGTCTGGCCCTGGCACCATGGGATCAACAATGCCATCTTGACCAAAGGGGGAAAAGAAGTGTAAAAAAATAAGATATCAGTGGCTGAGAGAGTTCAAATAGAGTTGAGAGGCTACTCTGGAGGTCACTCTTATGCAAGCTTCAGTTAGACATTGCTACCTATCATAACTTGCCAACCCCCCAACCGAAACCATTCTACCAAATCCTAAAGAAGACTTATGGCAATATCTAAGATTCTACAAAGTTTCCATGCACTAGGGTAACTTTCCAGAAAACTACAACCTCCAGTTGGGTCCCTGGACCAGGTAAGTCCTGAAACACAGAGGGGCTAGCCTCTCCAGAGCATCAACTAGTAACATCTTCCTATCCCATATTGACAGCCCCTTCCAACATCAAAAAGTTAGAATGGCCATAGTCTAAATACCCCTAATGAGTGGGGAAAAGATCAAAGGTGATGGTGGAATTATACAGAGAAGGTAGGGTTTAACAAACAAGTATGATTGCAGAATAATTATATTGATATTTCTTTTAGTCTCCAGTATCTTGGAGCAGCTAGAAGTAAAAACCTAAAATTCTAGAATTGTAACCCATAACAAACTCTGAAATCTGTTCTACAACTAATTGATGTATTGTGCTTTGAAATCTACTGCTTTTTTGTATATATGTTATTTTTCACAAAAAAGAAAAAAAAGTTGATTGTGATGATAAAAAAAATATCTATTCCTTTTAGCCTGCAATGTTCTGGAGCAGCTAGAAGGAAAATTTGTGAAGATGTTATGGTAGCCTGTGACAAACTCTGGGATCTGTCCTGTAACTACTTGTTGAAGAGTGCTTTGAAAAATATTGCTTTTTTTCTTCCTTTGCTTTGTATACATGTTATACATTTTTTTTCTTTCACCTAACAATACTCAACTGTCCTGCATATAACTGGAAACACATTAAATCTCTCCAGAATAGGGTGCAAATCCTTGGGCAACATTCATTCTTAAACTTGATATCTTACAACTTAAATAGTATAACACAAACAAAACAGCATTACAGTCCTCGTTTCTGTAACTGATCACGTGGTCGAAGTTCATATTTATCACTACCTTCTTCCACTACCCATTCCATGCTCCCTTTCCCCTCAGCAAGCACTTCAGCTGGCCGTGGTTGTTTGCCTGGTGGGGTGACCCAAACCTTCATTCCTGAAGTCTCAGAGCCATTAGTGGTCCTGCCTGGATTGTGTTGTTGCAGTTTTCCATTGATTTTAATCACAGGGCATGGTAGTACTAATAGACGCCCCAGGGGATCTCCTATATTCCAAGAAAACTCTTCTTTACCTCCATTATGTAGTTGCAGTCCTACTTCCTTCTGATAGTCAGGGTCAATTACCCCAGACAATAATGTAATCCCCTTCTTGGTGTGTTGATCCAGAGGCATAAGTAGCCCAAAGTGGCCAGGTGGCAATCTTAACTTCCAGTTCAGTGGTATCACTGTTGTTTCTCCTGGAGAAAGCACACCCCGTTTTGGAACTAAAACCTGTAGACCAGCAGAACTCAGGGTAGCAGGGACAGGAAGCAAAAATTTTCCTAGTAGATCACTAGGAGTAATAGTGAGTGGCACCACACCCATTTTCACCCCTTGGTTCCTGGACCCATGGATCCTGGCTATGGGAGAATCAGCACCATACAGCAGACGCTGATTCAGAGCATACACAGCTTCCTGGAGAACATTACCCCAGCCTTTCAAGTTTTTGCCACCTAGTTGGCACCGTAATTGAGTTTTCAAAAGGCCATTCCACCGTTCTATCAATCCAGCTGCTTCTGGATGATGGGGAACATGGTAAGACCAGAGAATTCCATGAGCATGTGCCCATTCCCGCACTTCATTTGCTGTGAAGTGTGTTCCTTATCCGAAGCAATGCTATGTGGAATACCATGACGATGGATAAGGCATTCTGTAAGCCCACGGCTAGTAGTTTTGGTAGAAGAATTGCATGCAGGGAAAGCAAACCCATATCCAGAGTATGTGTCTATTCCAGTTAGAACAAATCGCTGCCCCTTCCATGAAGGGAGTGGTCCAATGTAATCAACCTGCCACCATGTAGCTGGCTGGTCACCTCGGGGAATGGTGCCATATCGGGGGCTGAGTGTGGGTCTCTGCTGCTGGCAGATTGGGCACTCAGCAGTGGCTGTAGCCAGGTCAGCCTTGGTGAGTGGAAGTCCATGTTGCTGAGCCCATGCATAACCTCCATCCCTACCACCATGACCACTTTGTTCATGAGCCCATTGGGCAATAACAGGAGTTGCTGGGGAAAGAGGCTGACTGGTATCCATAGAACGGGTCATCTTATCCACTTGATTATTAAAATCTTCCTCTGCTGAAGTCACCCTCTGGTGTGCATTCACATGGGACACAAATATCTTCATGTTTTTAGCCCACTCAGAAAGGTCTATCCACATACTTCTTCCCCAGACCTCTTTGTCACCAATTTTCCAACTATGGTCTTTCCAAGTCCCTGACCATCCAGCCAAACCATTAGCAACAGCCCATGAGTCAGTATACAAACGCACCTCTGGCCAGTTTTCCTTCCAAGCAAAATGAACAACCAGGTGCACTGCTCGAAGTTCTGCCCACTGGAAGGATTTCCCCTCATGACTGTCCTTCAAGGACACCCCAGAAAGGGGTTGTAATGCTGCAGCTGTCCACTTTCGGGTGGTACCTGCATATCGTGCTGAACCATCTGTAAACCAGGCCCGAGTTTTCTCTTCCTCAGTCAATTCACTGTAAGGAACTCCCCAAGAGGCCATAGCTCTGGTCTGGGAAAGAGAAGGTAATGTGGCAGCAGGGTGGAAACCATGGGCATTTGTGCCACTTCTTCATGTAACTTACTTGTGCCTTCAGGACCTGCTCTGGCTCTATCTCGTATATACCATTTCCACTTTACAATAGAGTGCTGCTGTGCACACCCAACTTTATGGCTTGGTGGGTCAGACAACACCCAACTCATGATAGGCAACTCAGGTCTCATGGTAACTTGGTGGCCCATGGTTAAGTGTTCAGTCTCTACTAAGGCCCAGTAGCAGGCCAAAAGCTGTTTCTCAAAAGGAGAGTAGTTATCTGCAGCAGATGGTAAGGCTTTGCTCCAAAATCCTAAGGGTCTGCGTTGTGATTCTCCTATAGGGGCCTGCCAAAGGCTCCAGACAGCATCTCTATTTGCCACTGACACTTCCAGCACCATTGGATCTGCTGGATCATATGGCCCAAGGGGCAGAGCAGCTTGTACAGCAGCCTGGACCTGTCGCAGAGCCTCCTCTTGTTCAGGTCCCCACTCAAAATTAGCAGCTTTTCTGGTCACTCGATAAATGGGCCGGAGTAGCACACCCAAATGAGGAATATGTTGTCGCCAAAAATCCAAAAAGACCAACTAGGCGTTGTGCCTCTTTTTTGGTTGTGGGAGGGGCCAGATGCAGCAATTTATCCTTCACCTTAGAAGGGATATCTCAACATGCCCCACACCACTGGACACCTAGAAATTTTACTGAGGTGGAAGGGCCCTGTATTTTTGTTGGATTTATCTCCCATCCTCTGACACACAAATGCCTTACCAGTAAATTTAGAGTAGTTGCTACTTCTGGCTCACTAGGTCCAACCAACATGATATCATCAATATAATGGACCAGTGTGATGTCTTGTGGGAGGGAGAAACGATCAAGGTCTCTGTGAACAAGATTATGACATAGGGCTGGAGAGTTGATATACCCCTGAGGTAAGACAGTGAAAGTATATTGCTGGCCTTGCCAGCTGAAAGCAAACTGTTTCTGGTGGTCCTTACTAATAGCTATTGAGAAAAAAGCATTTGTCAGATCAATAACTGCATACCAGGTACCAGGGGATGTATTGATTTGCTCAAGCAATGATACTACATCTGGAACAGCAGCTGCAATTGGAGTTACCACCTGGTTGAGTTTACGATAATCCACTGTCATTCTCCAAGACCCATCTGTTTTCTGCACAGGCCAAATAGGAGAGTTGAATGGGGATGTGGTGGAAATCACCACCCCTGCATCTTTCAGGTCCTTAAGAGCGGCAGTAATCTCTGCAATCCCTCCAGGAATATGGTATTGCTTTTGATTTACTATTTTGCTTGGTAGGGGCAGTTCTAGTGGCTTCCACTTGGCCTTTCCCACCATAATAGCCCTCACTGCATGAGTTAGAGAACCAACGTGGGGATTCTGCCAGTTGCTCAGTATGTCTATGCCAATTATACATTCTGGAACTGGGGAAATAACTACAGGATGGGTCCGGGGGCCCACTGGACCCACTGTGAGACGGACCTGAGCTAAAACTCCATTGATCACCTGGCCTCCATAAGCCCCCACTCTGACTGGTGGTCCAGAGTGACGTTTTGGGTCCCCTGGAATTAATGTCACTTCTGAACCAGTGTCTAATAATCCCCAAAATATCTGATCATTTCCTTTTCCCCAATGCACAGTTACCCTGGTAAAAGGCCGTCGGTCTCCTTGGGGAAGACTTAGAGGAAGGTTAACAGTATAAATTTGTGGCAGTGTAACAGGTTTCTCCCCCATAGGGACCTGGCCTCCCCTTCATTCAAGGGGCTCAGGGTCTGTAAACTGTTTCAAGTCTGGAAATTGATTAAGGGGCCGTGACTCTGTGTTTTTGTAATTCAGGTTAGACTTCTGTTCCCTTGACCTAGAACTCTTTTGTTTATACAGCTCCAACAAGAATTTAGTAGACTGCCCTTCTATTGTATTTCTAGGCACCCCATGATTTACTAGCCAATGCCACAAATCTCTGCGTGTCATATAATTTTGATGCTTCCTTTGAGTTTGTTGTCTATTATAATAGTCGCGTCTACCCTGTCTTTGGTGATTAAGTGCTGCCACCTGGCTTCTGCCAACTCGGAATCCTGTCATCCCCATTGTGTTTAAGGATTCCAGCTCAGTGACAGCAGTTCCTACAGTAATATCTGACCTACAGAGAAGTGCAACCACAGAACTCTTGAGGGATGATGGTGCTAGTCTCACAAACTTATTTCTCACTGTTCTGGTAAAAGGTGCATCCTCTGGACATTCCTGGGGTGTAAGAGCAGGCTTTGCATGATAAATCCACTCTAACATCCCAATCTCTCTAAGCCTCCAGATCCCCTCATCTACATTATACCAGGGCAGTTCTGGCATTTCAACCTCAGGTAATGTTGGCCACCTTTTGATCCATGTTTCAACCAACCACCCAAACAAGCTGTTAACACCTTTTCTAACTGCTCGAGCTATAACATTGAATGCAGAATCTCTGCTTAGTGGGCCCATATCAATAAATTCAGCCTGATCCAGCCTTATATTCCTCCCACCATTATCCCACACTCTTAAAATCCATTGTCACACATATTCCCCTGATTTCTGTCTATATAAATTGGAAAACTCACACAGTTCTTTTGGAGTATAACGTACCTCCTCATGTGTGATACTTTGTACCTCACCTTTAGGGGCCTGTTGGGACTTTAGTCTAGTTACAGGTCTAGAAGAAATGAGGGGTGGTGGGGGTGGGTTATGAAAAGAATTAGAAATATCTTCCAAGCCATTTGCTTCAGGGCTTTCATTTGCAGTTTTGTCTGGTGAAACAGGATTAATAACTCTAAGGCTAATCCCTTCAGGAGGAGGTTGGGTGGCCAATTCCTCAAGGCAGGCTGGAGGTGGGGCGGCTATGTCCTCAGGGCAGACTATTACAGGGTTATCTAAAGAAGGTTCAGCATGGTCTAGGGTTTCAACCTCACCCCCAACATCATTATCAATCCATATGTCACCATCCCATTTTTCAGGGTCCCACTCCTTTCCAATCAATGCCCTCACTTTAACGGCATACACCATGCAAGACTGAGATTTCAGTTTACGTTGTAAAGTTGCTACTGTAACAATAAGATTCTGAGTCTGATTTTCAGAGATCTCAAGTCTACGGCTATAGGAAATAAAATTTTCCTTCAGGATACTCATAGAAACCTCTACATCTTTCAGACGGCACTTAAGCTTCTTGTTTGAAGCCGTAAGCCCATCCCTGTCACCCTTTAATGTAGACAGTGTATCTAACAACAACAAACCAACATCTCTATAACTCTTATTTCTACAAAACTCTGTAAAGGTGTCAAAAACATTATCCCCCAGAGTCTGGCTTCGTACAAGCGAAGCATTAGGAGAATTGAATGATGATATTTTAACTATCTCCTTTGCCAACTCAGTCCATGGATTGGGAGTGTCATTCTGATTACGGGAATCAGAGTCCTTAGTGTCTCTGAGCCCAGTCAGAGTAGAAAACCATTCATAAAAACCCATTTTTAAGATTCTGTTCCTTAAGAACCACTCCTGGTACCAAGATGTATTAGTTAGGGTTCTCTAGAGAAACAGAATCAACAGGGAACACTTGCAAATATAAAATTTATGAAAGTGTCTCACGTGACTGTAGGAACACAGAGTCCAAAATCCACAGGGTGGGCTGCGAAGCCTATGACTCCGATGGATGGCCTGGATGAACTCCACAGGAGAGGCTTACCAGCCAAAGCAGGAATGGGGCCTCTCCTCTGAGTCCTCCTTAAAAGGCTTCCCATGATTGCATTTAGCATCACTAATTGCAGAAGACACTCCCCTTTGGCTGATTACAAATGGAATCAGCTGTGGATGTAGCTGACGTGATCATGACCTAATCCTATGAAATGTCCTCATTGCAACAGACAGGCCAGCGCTTGCCCAATCAGATGAACAGGTACCACAACTTGGCCAAGTTGACACCTGTCCCTAACCATGACACTGGGGTTTGACCCTATGAAATTTATTCCCTACAAAGGAGAAGCTAAGCCTACTTATGATTATGTCTAAAAGCCACCCCCCAGAAAACCCCTTTTGTTGCTCAGATGTGGCCTCTCTTTCTAAGCCAACTCAGCAGGTGTTGCCCTCCCCCCAAGTGGAACATGACTCCCAGGGGTGTAAATCTCCCTGGCAACATGGGCCAGGACTCCTGGGATGAGCTGGGACTCATCATGGGATTGAGAAAATATTTTTGACCAAAAGGGGAAAGAGATAAATGAGACAAAATGAAGTCTCAGTAGTGAGAGATTTTAAACACAATTGAGAAGTTATCCTGGAGGTTATTCTTATGCATTATACAGATATTGTTTTTCAGTTTATGGTGTATAGGAGTGGCTACAGGTAATACCTGAAACTGTAGAACTCTGTTCCTGTACCTTTGATTCTTGAAGAAGATTGTATAACTATATAGCTTTTATAATGTGATCATTATAATTGTGAAAATCTTGTACTTGATATTCCTTTTATCCAGCATATGGGCAGATGAGTTAAAAAACAAGGAAAAATATATGGATAAATAACAGGGGGTATAAGAAGTAAAAAAAAAAATTGGGTAGATTGAAAACATGGTTTCCTGTATGTGTCAGAATGTCCAATTCTCTTGCTGGGAAGAGACCTGCTAACCAAGTTAAAGCTCATATAACCTTTTCTCCAGATTGTTTGTCAATAGAAGTGCCTCCAGGACATGCTTGTGCACTGCAGGCTGATTTACTGTTCACTGAAGGAGATAAGCAAGCCAGACCTATCCCTGAAGAAATCTTGAAGGCTGTGAAACCAGAGGTGTGGGCTGATGGAAAACTGGATGGGCAATAGCAGTTTGACCAGTTCCAGTGAAACTTCAAAAGCCAGGTAAAGTATGTCATGTCAAACAGTACCTACTTAAGCTAGAATCCAGAGAAGGAATTGCTCCATTACTAGAGACATTTTTGAAATACCAATTAATATGATCCTGTCAATCGCCATATAATACTCCAATATTTCCTGTACAAAAGCCAAGCACCCTAAATGAATACTGGTTTGTGCAAGATCTCCAGACTATTAATCAAACTGTAGAGGACATCCACTCTGTGGTGCCAAATCTGTACACCTTACTACATTATCTGGAGATCTCTGCTGGTTCACCATTTTAGATTTGAAAGATGCCTTTTACTGCATACCCTTTGATTAGTATCTCAGGAACTTTTTGCTTTTGAATGGGAAGACCCAGTTACTAACCTTAAACAACTGTATTTTTAGACTTTTCTTTCACAAGCATTTAAAAATGTTCCCACAATATTTGGAAAAGCATTAGCCAGAGATATAAAGGATTTACATTTATATGGAGGAGTATTAATACTGTATGTAGGTGATTTATTAATAGCAAGCTGTACCAAAAAGGCATCAGATAAAATGCTATTTAAACTCTGAATTTCTTAGCAGCCCTAGGTTACAAAGTTTCAAGGATAAAAAAGGTCAAATTTCACAAGAACCAGTGAAATATATATGTTTTGAGTTATCGAAGGGACAGAGAAATCTTTTGCCAGACCAGAAAGAAGCTTAGCCTGTGTGGCAGAGCCACTTACAAAAAGGCAGTTTTGAGGATTTCTAGGGATGGTGGGATTCTGTAGGATTTGGATATCTAATTTTGGACTCATAGCAAAATCCTTATATAAAGCCTTGACAGGAACTGAGCAAGAGCCTCCAAATTGGGTGACTGAATGTAAGAAAGCCTTCCAGAAAATAAAAAAGAGAACTTTTAGTAGCCCCAGCCCTAGCCCTCCCAGACCCCAGAAAACACTTTGACCTTTTCATACATGAAAAATAAGGGATTGGATTAGCAGTGCTTACTCAAACTTAAGGAAATGCCAGATGTCCTGTGACCTATTTTTCTAAGCAGTTGGACAATACTACTCAAGATGGCTGGTATGTCTAAGGGCTATTGCAGCCACCTGTGACATTCTCAAAGAAGCTGAAAATTTTACTTTATGACAATCCATCACTGTGCACAAGCCTCACCAAGTGCTGCTATTAGAACAGAAAAGGTGACTATTGACTCTCTGCTTGGACTGTTATGTAAATATCAAGCTATACTAATAGATACTCCTACCATCACTCTAAAAGCTTCTTTTAGTCTAAGCCGAGCCAACTTACTTCTTAGTGGGGAAGGGAAGCCTGTGCACAACTGTATACACATAATTGATGGAGTCTATTCTGGTCACCCAGATTTGGTTGATCAACATCTAGAACAACCAGATATTGATATGTACACTGATGGAAAGCTGGTTATGCAGTGGTAACTCTAAAAACAGTACTGGAGAGTGAGGCCCTTTCCCCAGGTATGCCTGCAAAATGGCCAGAACTTATTGTGCTCACCAGAGTTCCACATTTAGGAAAGGGACAGCAGGTAAACATAAATACAGACTCTAAGTATGTTTTTAATATCGTTCATGCTCATGGAGCCATCTAGAAAGAAAGAGGACTATTAACATCTGGTAAAAGGAAAATTACACCAGCAGACATGATTTTAGCATTATGAGAAGTAGTGATGTTCCCTAAATAAGTGGCCATAATGCACTCTTACAGTCATCAGAAAGGAGAAATGGACTATATAAAAGGCAATTGAATAGCAGATCTGGAATCAGTAGTCAGCCCATGATTTGTTGAGAGTCAAAGAATGGGGCTTTAACTTAGAAGAATAGATGCTAGCTCTTAATCAAACATTCCACATAAGAGAATGGAGGAAAGATGGATTTATAATGAAGGTGGAATAATTCTTATTCCTGAACACTTAATGGAAAGAATTCTTACTTATTTATATCAAAGCACTCATTATGGAGGAGATGCCACGTATCTATGGTTGAAAACCTATATTGTAGAACCTAAGATGCAAAGAATAGTTCAGAAAATAACAAAACTGTTTTACTTCTGCTAGAAAGAACCCCAAACTTGGGCCTGACCACCTGTAAAAGGAGTGCAAGCTAGGGGCAAAATTCCAGATGAAGACTGGCAAATAGACTTTAGTTATTCCAAGGACATGTGGATATCACCAGCACCTTTTTGTTTTTGAAGATACATTTACAGGATGGGTAGAGGCCTTTCCATGCAAGATAGAGCAAGCTTCAGAAATAAATAAGGCACCCCTGAAGGAAATAATCCCATGGTTTGGACTCCCATTTTCAATACAAAGTGACAATGGGGGCTTTTATGTCAACAATTTCAGAGGTGCTCTGACCATACATCTGAAATTACATGTACCTTGGAGATGAAAATCCACGGGAAAAATGGAAAAGATGAATCATACCCTAAAGAAGACAGTGGCAAAACTTTGCCAAGAAACTAATCTCTCTGGGACAAGGTTCTCCCAGCGGCTCTGTTATGGGTAAGGGTAGTGCCCAGAAGCAGGCTCCATTTAAGACCATTTGAAATGGTATATGGGAGACCATTCTTGAAACAAGGTGGTATATATACCTGGTCTAAGAAATGTGTTAAGTCACTAGGGGTCACATTAGAGGCAACCCATTGCTATGCCTCAAGTTGTCTCTCTTTTCCTACAGATGTTCCCTTACATCAACTTAAACCCAGGGACTGAGTTCTTTTAAGAAAGCAGAAATATGAACATTTGGCAGACAAGTTGGACCCAAAATGGGAAGGTCTCTATGAAATCTTTTTAAGAACTCACTCGTCTGTCAAATTGATTGGAATGAAACCATGGATATATCAAAGTAGAATAAAAATAGCACCCTCTAACCAGTTTTTCTCTCCTAGACTCCTTCACAAGACAAATATTGAGAAACAGACAGCTGAGAATTATGAAGAAGGAGAGGAAACTGGCCAACTCCTGGGAGGCAGATATCAATGAGAACCCCTACAAGATTTAAAATTTATCTTCAGGAGAACATATAAGAAATAAATATTAGAGAATTTTTTTTATCTGAGTACCATTAAGTATATACAAAACTTTATAAACATGTGTGCTGCACAAAGGATAAAACATCTTCATTGGCAGCCAAATAGATTACTATATAAGATTATTAGACTCTTCCTAACATGTATTTTTGGCATATCACTGTTTTGTATCTAGGCTGCAGTATAACCCAAGGAGCTGATATATTATCAAGCACTAATGTTTTCTTACACTGGGCACATTCCTATGCAGCATCTATGAATCAATCTGATTGCTGATTGTGGCCAATTACCGATGTCTAGTATTTGCAGGTTGCCCTGGTGGATATCACCCCTACAGGGAACTGACTGGAAGGAACTAAGAAAATTAATTTAAAGGATGTGAGAATCAACGTGAATGCTCAATACCATAAATATCACTAATGCAGATCCAAAAAGATGGCCAGTTAATTTAGAAACCCAGGACATCAAATTTCTTTTTCTTATAACAGTGGGAGGGGCCATTCAATGTGCAAAATGTTTAGATGATACGGCTGAGCATTGAACTATTAGAGAAAAAGAAGGGCATTTGTAACTTTGGGATGGCATGGTATGGTTAACACCTGGGTATGGTAGCTTAAGCCAGACAGTCCCTCTCTGTTGGGAATAATGCAATCATTCACAATATGAAATTGTAACACTTCCAATACAAGGAAAATGGGATGGCTGCCTCCAGAACAATGTCTCCCTACCATAATATTACAGGAAAGTGACTGGTCTGGGGCATACTGGGTTAATAGACCTAATGTTTGCTGGGTAGCTCTGAACAGAACTCCATGGTTATGTGGCACCAACCTATGGCCCTAGTTGCCTCCAGGTTGGTTAGGCAGATGCACTTTAGGATTACCTTGTGCTCAAGGAAGTATTCATAAAACTCGACCATCTGGAGCAAATCTATCATTATTAAAATCTCAATAGGTCTGGTCAGTATTTCATTGGTATGTTCATCTAGCTGTTATATTTCTGCCTTCATTATTTATTGAAGATGTTATACTTAGGATAGAGGCACTGAACAATTTTACACAACAAGGCTTAAATGATAGCTCAACAATTTATCTCTTTTAAATACTGAGGTGACCCAAATGCATAAAATAGTGGTACAAATTCATATGGCTTTAGATGTCTTTATAGCCTCACAGGGAGAAATATATGCTACAATAAAAACTGAATGTTGTACCTATATACCTGATGAATCTGATAACATAACTAAAGTGTTAGAATATATGAAAAGTCAAATTAATACCATAGACATTAGCTCCACCTCCTTCGGCATATTTGATTTATTTAGCTGGCTTCCTACAGGAATAAAATCCTGTATTTTGTTCAGTATTACAAGCAGGACTAACGATATCACTGCTAATAATTGCAAACATACTCTTCTTTAAAACATGTCTCTGTCTCTTATCCCAGCCCTGCTGTTACTGAAATACAGGAGAAGCCTTAATACTCTAGAAAAAAACTGAAGTTGAAGAACATATCCAACTACAATCTAAGAAGGCATTTGATACTAAGAAAATTGAAGATATAGCCCAATCAAAGGAACAAACCAACAATTCAAATGAGATAAAGGAGTTGAAACAACTAATTTAGGATATTCAAAACATGTGCAAATCTAGGATGTTCCACTCCACAAATCCACTACACAATGCCCCTTTGTCAAATTGGAGACAGGCAAATGATAGGGAGGAGTTGTAACCATGAAGTTAAGAATTGACAAATGATTATTATGATTATTAAATCAGTATATAATTTAGAAATATAGATATTTATTTTTACTTTCTAAGTGTATTAGAACAGACAGAGGAAAATGCCTGAAGTCTCTGAACTGAAATCCAGCTGCCTTGATTTCTAATAATGATTGTATGGCCTTTCTCCTGTGTTGCTTCAAGTCCAAAGTTATCTTAATACCCAAGATGGAATCTAACCAAAGTGGGTCTGCCTGACATGTGCAGTAGCTTAGATTTTAACCTAAAGGTCAGTTAAAGGTATATATACTTCATTATAATACTCTGCCATTTTCTTTCCTGTTAGTAAGATGTAATCAATCTATGCATGCTCAATAATTAGACCACCTCTAACTATATCATCTCAGGCCACTGTGTGCATTATCCTAAACCTTGCCCATCTTTTTCTCTAATAAAACTATCAGAATTATTGTAGTTTGGGGAGATAGATTTTGGGCCGCTAGGCCATCTTCTCTTCTTCTACATGCCTAGTAATAAGCTCTTTCTTTCTTTGAAACCCCAGTGTCTCAGGAATTAGTTATTGAGCACATTGGGCAAGAGAATCCATGGCCTTTGTCCAGTAACAATCCTGCCTCCTCTGTACCTGGGCATGGGGCATAGGACTTATACTGATAGAAAAGAAAAGAAACAAACTCATTCTTTATGAATTATCACTCTTCTCATCTTAAATCAAAGGCTATCCAAGTTAAGCTAAGCACCTTCTCAAAATAAGTGCTTGAAAACTTAGGCCATATCTTTCCATGTGTTTTCCAAACCCCAGATCTTTATATAAATATACTTTAAGCATAATGTAATGTTAAAACACATATATAAACAGCCACCTCCTGCCCTCCAGCTGTTTTCTATAAAAAATCACTTTCACCTTTTAGTTCTTCTGACATTGCTCCATGTTGCTGAATAATTCACATATTCTGACATCCTTTTTGCATTTTAATCAATATTATTGAGGAATAACATATGTAAGAAAATGCAACTTCTTTTTTGTTATATTTTAGCACATTTATTTCTCAAATGTTAAATGTTTGCAGGTCACTAACTGCCTTAAAATAAGTCCTCTATATGCAAGATAGTGGCATAGTGAGGTGTGGAATTTAGTTCGTCCTCCAGAGCAGCTAGTAAATAGCCAGGAACTGTTTGGAGAAACTGTTGGGTTTTCCATAGTTTCCCAACATGGAACCCATCAGTCACTATGGATTCAGTGACTGGACACACATAATACACCAGTCTAGAATGGGTGGAAAGGCTGAGATCCCACACAGAACTGTAAGTCTCCCAAGCTGTGGAGGCTGGCATCCCTCCCCCATGGGCATGGCAGGCTGTTTCCCGGAGGGGAAAACAAACAGAATTTATTAGTAGCAAGAAAGTTAGCTCAATAAGCTACAGTTGCGTAGTTAATTGACAAATTCAAACAGATGGAAACAGGCCTTGATCACAGAGCACAGATAAACCTGGAGTAAGCACTAAAGGAACCAGGAGTTTTGGCAGAGAAGGGGTGGGGCTTATTTGAAAAAATACAACAACAGAGACTTTTTGAGTTGGACAATATAAGATACTAGAAAAGGGATAGACCCTAAGGAATGGGGGCACATAGAGCCTGGGGACACATAGAGCTATGTACCAAATCCAGCTCTTGATTTGCAAGCCTGGGGAGCTGGGATCCATCTCTGAAAATGCTTTTTTGTCCCTTTAATTTAATTTAAGTTTTTACTTCTTAGCAGCTCAATAGATAGATCTGTGAGCACTCTCAAGTTTCAGCACTGCCCCAGGCAAAGGCAGAATTAAGGCATTTCTGAGAGAAAAATAAATAGATGAATGGGGACAGTTCCTTAAAAGGTGTATCTTCCCCAAGAAAAGGGGAGTTGGGACTAGCTCAAGAGGTGGTAATTTTTCAGGGAATTCAAGCCCCAGGTTCTGGGAAACAGAAGCAACCTAAGCCCATCTTCTACTTCAGCCTCTGTCTCAACCACACATTGCAGGGAGAGGCTGTTGCAATTAAAGGCACCACATCATTTTACACTGGTAGGAAGCTGTGGGTGGACAAGTGCCACATGCTGGCCAGGATAGGATAAGAGAGTCTAGAGGCTTCATAGGAAAGTCTGAAAACCTATAGAATCTCACCCTCAGGGAAATATGATACTGGCTATGCTATCTTCTGAGACATGGGTCTGTCTGCTCTGCAAAAATAAGGCTGGATCAATCATATCTGAGGAAACCCTCCTCAGAAAAAGCATCCATATAGGCAGGACAAGAAATAGAAATACAAGAGCGGAAAAATTCTGATTAGCTAAGCAGAACCTATGCTAGGGCTCTAGAATAAATTGAACTGAATGCCAAAGAACAGATAGAACACAAAGCCATCCAGCGAGGGAAGCCTAGGTAAAGGAGTGAAAACTACTCCAGCATAAACTAATTAAGGGAAACAAATGCCTAGATGCCAACAAAAAATAATGAGTCACACTAGGGAAATTGAAGATATAGCTGAGTCAAAGGAACAAACCAATAATTCAAATGAGTTGAAATAACTAATTCAGGATGTTTAAAACATGTGCAAAATCTCATAAAAACCAAATCAATGAGTTGAGTGAAGATATGACAAAAGAGATGAGGGATATAAAAAGGACACTGGGTGCACATAAAGAAGAACTCAAAAGTTGAAAAACCAAATCACAGCAGGGTGCAAGTGGAGTTCAGTGGTAGAATTCTTGCCTGCCATGTGGGAGATCCGGGTTTGATTCCCGGTCCTTGCACTTCCCCAAACAAAAAACAAACAAGCAACAAACTAACAAAAAACAAACCAAATAAAAATTCCACAAATGGTGCTGCAATAAGGGGATACTCACATGGAAAAAGAATGAAATATGACCCCTGCCATACAGAATACAAAAAACAAAAATAAAAAACAAAACAAAACCAAATTGCAGAACTTATGGGAATGAAAGGCCTAATAGAGGAGATGGAAAAAAAAAACCCAATGGACACCTAAAACAGTACATATGAAGAGGCAGAAAGGAAGATCAGTGAACTAGAGGACAGCACATCTGAAATATGACAGACAAAAGAAAATATAGGGAAAAGAATGGAAAAAATATGAGCAGGGTCTTGGGGGAAACTTATTGCCAACATGAAGCACACAAATACACATATGGTAGATGTCCCAGAAGGAGAAGAGAAGGGAAAAAGAGCAGAAAGACTAATGAGGAAATAATCACTGAAAAATTTCCATCTCTTAAGAAAGACATAAAATTACAGATCCAAGAAGTGTGTCGTACCCCAAACAGAATAGAACCAAATGCGCCTACCCAAGACACTTACTAATCAGATTGTCAAATGTGAAAGACTAAGAGAGAATTTTGAAAGCAGTAAGAGAAAATCAATCTATCACATACAAGGTAATCTCATTAAGACTAGTTATGGATTTCTCAGCAGAAACCATGGAGGGCAGAAGGCAGTATGATATATTTAAGATTCTGAGAGAGAAAAACTGTCAACCAAGAATTCTATAGCTAGCAAAACTGTCTTTCAAAAATGAGGGGGAGAGTAAAATATTTTCAGACAAACAGTCACTGAGAAATACTTTTTCTATGAGAAATATTAAAGAGAGTACTACAAGCAGATAGGAAAAGAAAGGAGGTCTGGAGAAGAGTGTAGATATGAAGACTATATGTAAAAGTAAAAAGAGAAAGAAAATAAGATATGACATATAAAAGCCAAAAGGCAAAATGGTAGAAGAAAGTACTGTTTTTACAGTAATAACATTAAGTGTTAATGGATCAAACTCCCCAATCAAAAGACATAGACTGGCAGAATGGATTAAAAAACAGGACCCATCCATACACTGTCTACAGGAGACTCACTTTAGACACAAGGACAAAAACTGATTGAAAGTTGGAAAAAGATATTTCATGCAAACAACAACCAGAAAGAGCAAGGGTACCTATACTAATATCTGACAAATTAGAGTTCAAATGTAAAACAATTAAAAGAGACAAAGAAAGACACTATATATTAATAAAAGGAACAATTCAACAAGAAGACATAATCATAAATATTTATGCACTGAGCCAGAGTGTTCCAAAATACATGAGACAAACACTGACAATATTGAAAGAAGTAGGCACCTCTACAATAGTAGTTGGAAATTTCAATTCCCCACTCTCATCAATAGATAGAATATCAAGACAGGGGATCAATAAGGAAATAAACAGTTTAAGTGATAAGATTAATGAACTAGACTTAACTTACATTTATAGAACATTGCACCCCACAACAGCAGAACACATGTCTATGTCTTTTGATTGAGGAGTTTGATCCATTAACACTTAATGTCATTACTGTAAAAACAGTACTTTCTTCTACCATTTTGCCTTTTGGCTTTTATATGTCATATCCTATTTTATTTCTCTTTTTACTTTTACATATAGTTTTCATTTCTACACTCTTCTCCAGACCTCCTTTCTTTTCCTATCTGCTTGTAGTGCTCCCTTTAGTATTTCCCTTTTACTCAAAAGGAATGGATCATTCTCAAGGATAGACCATATGCTGGGTCACAAAGGAAGCCTCAATAAATTTAAAAACATTGAAATTATACAAAACAATTTCTTGGATCATAATGGAATGAATTTGGAAATCCATAACTGGCAGAGGGTCAGAAAATTCACAAATGTATATGGAGCCTAAACAACACACCCTTAAACAACCCATGGGTCAAGGGAGAAATTACAAGAGAAATCAGTAAATATCTTGAGGCATATTAAAATTTATGGGATGCAGCAAAGGCAGTGCCAAGAGGGAAATATATTGCCTTCAAAGCCTATACTAAAAAAGAAGAAACAGTGAACATTTGGGGATTAACTGTTCACCTGGAAGAACTAGAGAAAGAACAGCAAACTAACCCCAAAGCAAACAAAGGGAAATAAATAACAAATATTAGAGCAAAAATAAATGAAATTGAAAACAATAGAGAAAATAAACAAAACCAGAAGTTGGTTCTTTGAGAAAATCAATAAAATGATGGACTCTTAACCTGACTGATGAGCAAGAAAGAGAGAGAGAGAGAGAGAGAGAGAGAGAGAGAGAGAAAGAGAGAGAGAGAGGATGCCAATAAATTAAATCAGAAATGGAAGATGGGACATAATCCCTAACTCAATGAAATGAAGGCGGTAATGAGAGGATTCTATGACCAACTGTTCCAGTTGTTAGTTGCTGGAATGTGATATACCAAAATGGAACAGCTTTTAAAAAGGGGAATTTATTAAGTTGCAAGTTTACAGTTCTAAGGCTGTGAAAATGTCCAAATTAAAGCGAGCTATAGAAATGTCCAGTCTAAGGCACCCAGGGAAAGATACCTTGGTCCAAGAAGGCCAATGACTTTCAGGGTTTCTCTCTCAACTGGGAAGGCACATGGCAAACATGGTGACATCTGCTAGCTTTATCTCCTGGCTTTTTGTTTCATGAAGCTCCCCAAGAGGCATTTTCCTTCTTCATCCCCAAAGGTCTCTGGCCACATGGGCTCTGTAGGTTTTTCCAAAACTGATCCCCTCTTAAAGGGCTCCAGTGAGCAACCCCACATTGAACGGGTGGAGATACATCTCAATGGAAACCATCTAATGAAAAGTTACCACCCTTAATTGGGTGAGTCACATCTCCATGGAAACAAACAAAATGCTCCAACTTAGCAATATTGAATGAGTATAAAGAACATGGCTTTTCTGGGGTCCACAACAGATTCAAACCAGCACATCAACTATATGCTAATAAGCAGGCAATATAGATTAAATGAACAACTTCCTAGAAAGGTATGAACAACCAATATTGACTTGAGAAGAAACAGATGACCTCAACAAACCAATGCAAGTAAAGAGATTAAATCAGTCATCAAGAGGCTACCTCAAAAAGAAAAGTTCAAGACGAGATGGCTTCACATGTGAATTCTACTAAACGTTCAAGAAAGAATTAATACCTATCCTTCTAAAATTCTTTGAAAAAATTGAAGAAGAGGGAAATCTCCCTAACTCATTCTGTGATGCCAACATCATCCTAATACCAAAGCCAAACAAAGATACTACAAGAAAAGAAAATTACAAATCGATCTCTTTAAGGAATATAGATACAAAAATTGTCAACAAAACACTTGCAAATCAAATTCAGCAGCATAGTAAAATAGTTGTACACCATGACCAAGTGGGATTTATTCCAGGTATGCAAGACAAATTCAACACCATAAAAATCAATTAATGTAGTATACCACATCAGTAAGTCAAAGCTGAAAAACCAAATGATCATCTCAATAGATGCAGAAAAGGCATTTGACAAAATTCAATATCCTTTCTTGATGAAAACACTTCAAAGGATAGGAATAGAAGGGAACTTCCTCAACATGATAAGTGAATATATGAAAATACAGCTAACATCTTCTTCAATGGGGAAGGATTGACAGCTTTCCCTCTAAGATCAGGAACAAGACAAATATGCCAACTGTCACCATTGTTATTCAGTATTGTGCTGGAAGTTCTACCCAGAACAATTAGACAAAAGAAAAGAAAGAAAGAAAGAAAGAAAAGGCATCCAAATTGGAAAGAAGTAAAACTCTTCACTGTTTGCAGATGACATGATCTTATATGTAGAAAGCTTGAAAAATCTACAGCAAAGCTACTTGAGCTAATAAACGAGTATAGCAAAGTGGCAGGGTACAAGATCAATATCCCCAAATTGGTATTATTTCTATAAGCTAGTAATTAGCAATTAAGAAAATAAATTCCATTTACAGCAGCAACCAAAAGAATAAAATATTTAGGAATAAATTCAACTAAAGATGGAAAACACCCATACATAGAAAATGCAAGAAATTGCTAAAAGAAATCATGGAAGGCTTAAATAAATGGAATGGCATACTGTGTTCATGGATCAGAAGGCTAAATACAATTAAGATGCCAATTCTACCCAAATTGATTTATAGGTTCAATGCAATGCCAATTAAAATCCCAACTACCTTTACAGAAACAGAAACACCAATAACCAATTTATCTGGAACAGCAGGGTGACCCAAATAGCTAAAAATATCTTGAGAAAGAAAAATGAAGTGGGAGGTCTCACTACCTGATTTAAAAGCATATTACAAAGCTACAGTGGTCAAAACAGCATGGTACAGGCATAAAGATAGATATATGACTAATGGTATAGAATTGAGTGCTCAGAAATAGACCCCCTCAACTATGGACAATTGATATTTGATAAGGTGGTCAGGCCAACCCATTTGAGACAGAGCAGCCTCTTCAATAAATGGTGTTTGGAGAACTGGATATCCATATGCAACAGAATGAAAGAAGATTCATATCTCACACCCTACACAAAAAAGTAAATCAAATGGATCCAAGACCTAAATATTAGACCAAAGGCCATAAAAATTTCAGAAAAGGATGTAGGAAAATATAAATGTTGTGATAGGTGGTGGTTTCCTGCACCTTACACCCAAAGCATGAGCAATAAAAAGAGAAAAAAAAAAGATCAATGGGTTCTCCTCAAAATTAAATCTTTTGTGCATCAAAGAACTTTTTCATGAAAGTAAAAAGGCAACCTACACAATGAGAGACAATGTTTGGAAACCACATATCAGATACGAGTTTAATATCCAGAACATGCAATGAGATTCTGCAATTGAACAACAAAAAAACAAACAACCCAATTTAAAAATGGGCAAAAGCATGAACAGATACTTTTGAGAAAAGGAAATACAAATGACCAACAGGCATATAAAAAGACGCTCAACTTCACTGGCTATTAGGGAATGCAAACCAAAACAACAATGAGATATTATCTCACAACCACTAGAATGGCCATTACCAAAAAAGCAGAAAATGACAAGTGCTGGAGAGGATATGAAGGAGAGGCACACTTATCCACTGTTGGTGGAAATGTAAAATAGTGTCACTGCTCTGGAAGGCAGTTTGTTGGTTCCTCAGGAAGTTAAGTATAGATAGAATTATATGCTCAAGCAATCCAATCTAGTATTTAGAGGAACAGAAGGTAAGGTCACAAATGGACATGTGCATACTGATGTTTGTAGCAGCATTATTTATGATTGCCAAGAGATGGAAACAACCCAAATGTCCATCAAATGAATCAGTGGCTAAACAATTTGTGGTATATACATATGATGGAATATTATGCAGAATAAAGTCATGATGCATGTAACAATGTGGATTAAACTTGAGGACATTATGCTGAATGAAATTAGCCAGTAACAAAAAGACATATATTGTATGGTCTCACCAATATGAACTAACATTAATAAGTGAACTTTGAAAGTTAAAATTAAGGATGCAGGTTCTCAGTAGATAGAAAGAGGGTAGACACTGGCATTTAGTGGTGATGTAGTTCAGAATGTGCAACAAGACTGATTGTAAAAATTCAGAAATGGATAGCACAATACTACCTGATGTTAGCACAGTAATATAAGTACACTGGATGAAGCTGAATATGGATATAGCTGAGGGAAAAGGGCTGGGTGTACGTATGACACCACAAAGAAGGATAGAGGATAAAGATGAGATGGTATAACTTAGAAATTCCTAGAGTAGACAATGATGGTGATTCAATGCACAAATACAAAAAACATTTTTGCTTCAGGGAGGACAAATGAATGTCAACATTGCAAGGTGCTGAAAATGGGATGGTATACAGGGAAAAAATACAATCAATGCCAGCTAGAGTTTATAGCCAACAGTAACATTGTAATATGCGTCCACTGAATGTAACAAAGGCATTATGCCAAAACTAAATGTCAACAAGTGGGAAATATGGGGGAAGGTATGAGATTCTTTGCAGAAGAAAAGGAAATGTCCTCAGATAGATTTAGGTGTTGAAGTCACAGCTATGTGATAATACCAGGAACCACTGATTTTTTATTTAGTTGGATTGTATGATGTGAGAATAAAACTTTTTAAAAATGAACACAGAGAGACATGTGCTAGAGAAAATGTGGAGAAAGAGATGTATCAATTCACTACTGGTAGAGAAACTGAGAGATGCAGCTCCCCCTAGAGGGCAGTGTGGTGGTTCCACAGGAAGCTAGAGGAGGGGTTCCCATATGATCCTGCAATCTGTTGATAGGTATATACCTGGAGGAAGTGGGAGTGGGGACATGAATGGATATTTGGTCACTGGTGTTTATGGTGGCAGTGCTTGCAATTCACAATGGTTGGAGGTTGCCTAAGGGTACATTGACTAAGGAATGGAGGGAGACATTCAGCTAGGTGAATGAACTTTGGGGATAGTATGTTGAATGAAATGTTAGAACAAAAAGTCAAACATTGTCATGCTTCATTCATATAAACTAACTGAAATATACAGACTTGGAGAACTGAAGTTGAGAGCATGGGCTATCAGGTTGGGGCCTATTGTAAAGGCTCCTAGATTGTAAGCTCTTATGGCAATCACGTCTATTTTGGATATCTAAATTTTGAGATAGTGAGCTATTTTTGTATAATCTGGTCATTCCCTGAAACTTCAGGTATAATGTGACACCTGAGACTCAGAGTTAGAGCTCTGAAGCTATGAAAGTCAGCATTACCCCATAACAGTAACTGGTAAATAAACTGAAAAAGTGATCAGACTTTGACTAGAGATATGAATGAAATTGATTGGGATAGGCCTAAGGTAAATCAGAATACAGGGGTAAAGAATGATATGGCCCTTATTTTAAAATTTCAATTTCTGGGTGAGACCTAAAGAAGAGATATTTATTTGGTGTAAATTTATATTTTAGGTAGTACATTATCTAATTTAAGTTATGGTCACTATATTCAAACACCATAACTTCATGGAATCTTGAATAGGGAGTGTGATCTTTTTGGTTCATCCAGGTCAGCATGATACCTCAATACATCCCAGAGTAATTTGGACAGAGAATAAAAAAATATTTGCAAAGCCCCCACTCTTGGAAGACTGGGGAGAAAGAAAGTAATGTTAAACTTCCCCATCTGGGGAATTCTTGAAATCTTTGCAAGCAGTGGGGAAAACCAACTCAATAGGCTGAGCCCTTGATCTGGGGTTTGACCCTATGAACTTATTGTTGCATAGGAGAAGCTAAGCCTACTTATAATTATGCCTAAGAGTCACTCCCAGAGAACATCTTTTTGCTCAGATGTGGCCTCTCTCTCTAGGCCAACTCAGCAGGTGAACACACTGTTCTCCCCAGCTATGTGGGACGTGACTCTTAGGGGTGTAAATCTCCCTGGTGATGTGGGACAGCACTCCAAGGAATGAGCTGGGACCTGGCATCATGCGATTGAGAAAGCCTTCTTGACCCAAAGGGGGAAGAGAGAAATGAGACAAATAAAGTTTCAGTGGCTGAGAGATTTCAAACAGAGACAAGAGGCTATTCTGGAGGTTATTATATGCATTATATAGATACCCTATCTAGTTTATAGTGATGAGAGTGTCCATAGGGAAGTACCTGAAACTGTTGAACTCTATTCCAGTAGCCTTGATTCTTGTAGGCAATCGTGTAACTATAAAGCTTTTACGATGTGACCGTGTGATTGTGGAAACCTTGTATCTGATGCTCCCTTTTTCCAGATTATGGTCAGATGAGTAAAAAATAAGGACAAAAAATAGATAATGGGAGCATACGGTGTAAAAAATTTGTGTAGATTGAAATACTAGCAGTCAATGAGAGGGAGGGATCAGGGGCATGGGATATATGAGTTTTTTTCTTTTTTCCTTTTATTTCTTTTTCTGAAGTGATGTTAATGTTTTAAAAATGATCATGCTGATGAAAACACAACTGTGTGATGATATTGTGAGCCACTGATTGTACACTTTGGATGGACTGTATGTACGTAAAAGTATTGCAATAAAATATTTTAAAAAGCACTAGCTTAGCATTTTCAGACTGTCATATTGGCAATGGGGAAAGTAAAAAAGTAATTGTACTAAGTTCTGACCATAGTACTATGCAAATGCCAAAAAAGTACCTTTTTTACTTTGTTCCCATTACAGACTATGCTGCACTGAACATTCATGTACAAGTAATTTTATTTGTTATTAGCATTCCCATTATTTGATTTCCTAGAATTAAAACTCTTGGTCCTAATGGATGAACACTTTCTAAACTTAATTTTTATAAAGTTTTAAAATGTTTATATTATAAATATAATACATATACAAAAAAGCAATAAATTTCCAAGTACATTTTAACAAGTAGTTATAGAACAGATTTTAAAGTTTGGTATGGGTTATTGCTGAAAGCAGTGGCACAAATAGAGATTTGCAAGCTGATGTTCATAGCAGCACTATTCACAATTGCCCAAAGATGGAAACAATCCAAGTGCCCATCAACAGATGAGTGGATTAACAAAATGTGGTATATGCATATGATGGAATATTATGCCATAATAAGATGAAATAATATTCTGAACTACATGACAAGAAGGATGAGCCTTGAGGACATATTGCTGAGTGAAGTAAGCTAGACACAAAAAGATAGATACTGTTTGATTCCATTTTTATGACTACCTTTATGACCATAAAACAGAATATAGGGGACCTAGAGATACACAGAAGCTTGAGGTGAGTGAATGGTTAACTAATGAAGTGAGCTAATTGTAAAGGAATAGATAGAAGTGAAGGCAGTTCATTAGTGGGTCTAAATTTAATTTTGATCAAAGTTATATATGTACTTAATAGAAAGGGTCAAATATCATGAAACACAGCAGCTTTTCTTCCTGTTACTGGACAAAGGCAGTGAGTTTACTACCTGATGTGCTCAGTTTCAAATTCTTGAGACACCACAGTTTTAAAAAGAAAAAGAGTTTATTGCTAAACATGGAGCAGGAGATCAGATGGTCTATTGGCCCCAAAATCTGTTTCCCTTAACTGTAGTAATTCTGATAGTTTTGTTTAAAACTTTTTTATTGTATAGTATAACATACATACAAAGGGAAGTAATAAACAGGCAATCATTTTCAAAGCGCTCCTCAACAAGTGCTACAGGATAGATCTTGGAGTTTGTCATGGGCTACCATACAATCCTCTCACATTTTTCCTTCCAGTTTCTTCAGAATATAGGAGGCTAGAAGGCTTAAAATTTTTTTATCATCACAATTGACTTCTTTTCTTTCTTTTCTGTGTGTGAAAAATAACATATACACAAAAAAGCAATACATTTCAAAGCACAGCACCACAATTAGTTGTAGAACATATTTCAGAGTTTGACATGGGTTACAATTCCACAATTTTAGGTTTTTACTTCTAATTCCTCTAAGATACTGGAGACTAAAAGAGATGTCAATTTAATGATTCAGCATTCATATTCATTTGTTAATCCTATCTTCTCTGTATAACTCCACCATCACCTTTGATCTTTCCATCCCTCTCTTCAGGGATGTTTCGACTATGGCCACTCTAACTTTTTCATGTTGGAAGGGACTATCACTAATATGGGGTAGGAAGATGGAACTATCTGATGTGCTAGAGAGGCTAGGTCATCTAGGTTTCAGGACTTATGTGGTCCAGGGACCCATGTGGAGGTCGAAGGTTTCTGGAAAGTTGTTATAGTGCATGGAACCCTTGTGGGATCTTATATATTGCCATAGGTGTTCTTTAGGATTGGTTGTAAAGGTCCTGGTATGGCAGGTTATGATAGGTAGCAAGGTCTAAGTGAAGCTTGTGTAAGAGCAACCTCCAGAGTAGACTCTTAACTCTATTTGAACTCTCTCTGCCACCAATATTTTATTAGTTACACTTCTTTTCCCCATTTTGGTCAGGATGCAATTGTTGAACCTACGGTGCCAAGGCCAGATTTATCCCTGGGAGTTATCTCCCATGTCACCAGGGAGGCTTTCACCCCTGGATGTCATGTCTCACATGGGGTGGGAGGGCTATGATTTCCATTGCAGAGTTGGGCTTTGAGAGAGTTGGGTCACATCTGAGCAACAAAAGAGGTCCTCTAGAAGTAACTCTTAACCATACCTATAGGTAGTCTAAGCTTCTCTGCTACTTACATAAGTTTCACAAGAGTAAGCCTCGGGATCAAGGGCATGGCCTATTGATTTGGGTGTCCCTAAAGTTTTACACAGTATCAGGGGATTCCCTGATGGTAAGGTTTAATAGTTCCATATTTTTTTCTCCCATCCCTCAAGGGACTTTGCCAATACTTTTTGATTATCTGCTTAATACACTCTAGGATGTATCCAGGCAGTACATTAATTTATACAGGATTAAAGAACCTCTTTCTTATTATGGGCTCCCTGTGTTTCCATTGTTCAAATGAGCCATACACATAGGATGAGTTAGATTATGTGCTCAGAAAATTTCAGTTCCAGACCAAATAAATCCTTCTTCCTATGGTCTCAAAGAGTATGTGTGGTTCTAAAATATAGGCAATGTCTTCCTTACCCCTGTGTTCTGGATTAGTTTAACCTTAATGTGATTGGCTTCATTCTTATCTTTAAATATCAGGATATATTAAATATCAGGATATATATAACCTTAATGTGATTGGCTTCATTCTTATCTTTAAATATCAGGAGATATATATATATATATATATAACAGTCTCTTGAAATCCAGAAATAATAATTACCACTCCAGACTTAAAGTGTTTGCTATAAGAGCTTACAATCTAGGCCCCTGTTTTCTTATAAGCATTTTCTAAAGGAGACCATAAAATTGTTCTTTTGTTTCTTGCTTATTTTGCCTCACCAAATGTCCCACCAATAATGTTCTTTCCTATAGTTGCATGCCTCATGACTTCATCCTTTTTGTAGCAGTGCAACCTTTGTTCATAAGTATACACCATCATTCGCCAATCTACTTCTCAGTCAGTGCATTGAACAGCCACCTGCATTCATCAGGCATCATGTATAGTCCACAGTTCATCAACATTCTCAATTTTATATAGTTTCATTGTTCCCAAGTGAAAGAAAACCAATAAACACACACTCGCCAAATAGGAAATCTAAACCTACTCTTAATTCTTGTCCCTCCCCACATTATTTACCTCTGCTGTTGCTGTGGTTGTGCTGATGTTTTCCTTTTGAATATAGCCCATAGCATGCAATAGCAGTTCTCCCCCTGTACCCTGGACTTAAACACTCTTTGTAGATGAATAATACCTTTGAAGTAATTTTTGCAAGAACTAATTCATATTTCTAGTGTTAATCAGTGGTACTTGTAGGCCTATACAACCCCTTTCAATTTTGTTCATCTTCAATATGGTAATATTACCTATAAACCCACTAGAGAACCACCTTCATTTCTGTATATTGGAGTTCAACCTCATTAGCTATAATTGGAGTTCAACCTCATTAGCTACACATCTCTAGCTTCTATGTATCTCTAAGTTCCCTATATTCTATATTAAAAGCCTCTGATTACACCTTTATGATGGTCAGGGAAGTGGAATAATACAGTATCTATCCATTTGTGTCTGGCTTATTTCACTCACCATTATGTCCTCAAGGCTTATCCATCTTGTCATGTGCTTCAAGATGTCATTTCATCTTACTGCTGCATAATAGTCCATCGTATTTATATACTACATTTTGTTGATCCACTGGGTATTTGGTTTGTTTCCATCTTTTGGTGATTGCAAATAATGTTTCTGTGAACATTGGTGCACAAATGTCTGTTTGTGTCATTGTTTTCAGATGTTCTGGGTATATCCCAAGTAGTGCTATTGCTGGGTCATAGGGCAACTTGATGTTTAGTTTCCTAAGGAACTGCCAAACAGTCTTCCATAGTGGCTGCACCATTGTACATCCCCACCAGCAGTGCATAAGTGTCCCAATTTCTCCACATCCTCTCAAACAATTATGGTTTCCTGTTTGTTTACTAGCAGTCATTCTTATAGGTGTGAGGTGGTATCTCGTTGTAGTCTTGATCTGCATTTCCCTTATAGCCCATGAAAATGAGCATCTCTTCATGTGCTTTTGAGCCATCTGTATTTGCTCTTCAGAAAAATGCCTATTCATATCTTTAGCCCATTTTATAATTGGATTATTTGTTCTTTTGTTGTTGAGTTGTATGATTTCTTTGTATATACAGAAAATCAAACCTTTGTCCAATATGTGATTTCCAAATGTTTTCTCCCATTGAGTTGGCTACCTCTTCATCTTTTTGACAAAGTCTTTTGAGATGCAGAAGCATTTGATGTGGCGGTGTTCCCATTTATCTATGTTTTTCTTTTGTGGCTTGTGTTTTGGGTGTAAAGTTTAGGAAGCTAGGTCTTGAAGATGTTTCCCTACATTTTATTCTAGAAGCTTTATGGTGCTAGTTCTTATATTTAGGTTTTTGATCCACATTGAGTTAATTTTTGTGTAGGGTGTAAGATAAGGGTCTTTTTAAAAAAAATTTAAATTAAAAAAATATGACAACAAAGAAATACAAACATTCTTAACATATGAACACGCCGTTCTACATATATAACCAGTAATTCACAATATCACATAGTTGCATATTCATTATCATGATCATTTCTTAGAACATTTGCATCAATTCAAAAAAAGAAATAAAAAGACCACAGAAAAAAATTCATACATACCATACCCCTTACCCCTTACCCCTCCCCTTCACCAATCATGAGCATTTCAATCTACTAAATTTATTTTAACATTTGTTCTCTCTATTATTTATTTATTTTTCATCCATATGTTTTACTTGTCTATTGATAAGGTAGACAAAAGGAGCATCAGACACAAGCGTCTCACAACCACACAGTCACACTACAACAGCCATATCATCACACAATTATCTTCAAGAAACGTGGCCACCAGAGCAGAGCTCCACATTTTCAAACAGCTAACTCCAGCCTCTTCATTACATCTTGATTAACAAGGTGATATCTATTTAATGCGTAAGAATAACCTCCAGGATAACCTCTCACTCTGTTTGGAAACTCTCAGCCACTGACATTTTATTTTGTCTCATTTCACTCTTCCCCCTATTGGTCGAGAAGATTTTTTCAGCCCCTTGATGCTGAGTCCCAGCTCATTCTAGGATTTCTGTCCTACACTGCCAGGAAGGTTCACACCCCTGGGAGTCATGTCCCACATAGAGAGGGGGAAGGCAGTGAGTTTGCTTGCTGTGTTGGCCGAGAGAGAGAGGCCACATAAGATAGGGGTCTTCCTTCATTCTTTTGGCTATTCATATCCAGTTCTTCCATGCCAAATTATGGAAAAGACTTCTTTGTCCCAGTTCAGAGGATTTGGGGACTTTTTCAAAAATCACTTGACCATAGATTTGGTGGTCTATTTCTGCACTCTTGATTCAATTCCATTGGTCAATGGTTCTATCTTTATGCCAGTGCAATGTTGTTTTCACCATTGTGGCTTTATAATTGTGTTAAAGTCAGGAAGTGTTAATCCTCCCACTTCATTCTTCTTTTTTAGGATGCTTTTATCTATTTGAGCTCTCTTTTCCTTCCAGATGAATTTGGTAACTAGCTTTTCCAAGTCTTCAAAGTAAGTCATTGGAATTTTGATTGGTACTGTGTTGAATCTTTAGATCAGTTTGGGAAGAATTGACATCTTAACTATATTTGGCCTTCTTATCCATGAGCAGGGAATGTCTTTCCACCTATTTAAATCCTCTTTGATTTCTTTTACCAATGTTATGTAGTTTCCTGTGCATAAATTCTTTATGTTCCTAGTTAAGTTCATTCCTAAGCACCTGATTCTTTTAGTTGCTATTTTGAATGTATTTTTTTTCCTTAATGGACTCCTCAGTTAGGTCATTGCTTGTGTATGGAAATGTTACTGATTTTGCACATTAATTTTATATCCCACTACTTGCCTGAATATGTTTATTAGCTTAAGTAACTTTGTTGTAGATTTCTCAAGATATTCCAAGTATAATATCATGTCATCTGCAAATAACGAAAGTCTTACTTCTTCCTTTCCAATTTGGATGCCTTTTATTTCTTTGTCCTGCCTGATTACTCTAGCTAGAACTTCTAACACAATGTTGAATAACAGTGGTGACAGTGGGCATCCTTGTCTCATTCCTGATCTTAGGGGGAAAACTTTCAGTCTCTCTCCATTGAATACAATGTTGGCTGTCAGTTTTTCATATATTCTCTTTATCACATTGAGGTAGTTACTTTTGATTCCTATTCAATTTACTTGTGATAATTTATGTTTTGTATTTCTTCTTGAATCTCTTTTGGTAAATTATACTTTCCTAGAAATTGGTCCAAGGTATCTATATTTTTAATGAAATTGGCAAAAAGTTCATTATATTACACTCTGTTTCAGTTTATTAAAACTGCCAGAATGCAACATACCAGAAATTGAATTGCTTTTAAAAAGAGAATTTATTAAGTCTCAAGCTTACAGTTCTAAGGGTGTGAAAATGTCCAAATTAAGGCACCAACAAGAAGATGCCTTCACTTAAGAAAAGCTAATGGTATCCAGAACACCTATGTCAGCAGGGAAGTCATGTGGCTGGCATCTTCTGAGGTCTTTGGCTTCTGTACACCTCTTCTCAGCTGGGAAGACACATGGCAATGTCTGCTAGTTTCTTTCCTCATTTCAAAAGGTTTCCCTGGGGGTGTTTCCTTCTGCATCTCCAAAGACCTCTGGCTGTGCAAGCTATCTAGATTTTTCCAAAATGATCCCCTCTTAAAGGACTTGAGTAAGCAACCCCACCTGGGATGGGTGGAGAAGCCACCTAAACAAAAGGTATCACTCACAATTGGATGGGTCACATCTTCATGAAAACAATAAAAAGACCTTGCCCATCAATGCTGACTCAGCATTAAAACTTTTCTGGAGTACACAACAGTTTCAAATTGGTACATTCCACCCTCTGGACCTCAGAAAGACATGCTATTTCTATATACAAAATACCTTCATTCCATTGCAATATCAGAAAATCTTAAACCATTTTAGTAAAAATACAAATACAATACAAAATCAGAAACAGTATAAAATCTCATGAAAGTCAGTTACAGGCATGGTCTCTCCTAAGGCAAAATTCTCCTCTGTTGTAGACCTGTAAAACTCAGAACAAGTCATCTGCTGCCAACAGGCAAAGGAGGGCCAGTCATAGGATACATGTTTCCATCATCATAGGGAGAAATTGGAAGGAATTGGGTTCACAGGACCCAAACAGTTCAGAAAACCTGCTGGGCAAATTCCATTAGATTTCAAAAGTCTAAGAGTCATTTGTACTCTGGGCTTTAGAAAGTGGCAGTCCCACCCTTTCCATTGGCTGACACATTTGGGGCTTTCCAAATGCAAACTTGGGGGACACTAGAAGGAACCACAATTTTCTTGGCTCCACCCTCTCCAAGTATTGGGGCTGTCTGCCATCTCTGGGGCACACATTCAAGCCCTCCAGAACAATGGAGTGGCAGCCAGGCTCCCCCCAATTCCCAAGGAATGTGCTTCACCCTCTCCAAGGCCTGAGGCAGCACAACTCTTTCAGAGCATTAAAGTTAAAGGCCCACCCTCTGGCTTCAGGGCAAACTCACCCTCTCCAAGTGCTTGGGTGGGTCTGTGATCCTGGCCCAAGGTTTCTTGGTTTCAGACCTTAGTTTCTGTGGCTTTGCCTCTGACTTTATTTTTCCTTCAATTTGTCCCATTTCTGTCCCTGTTAGTCCAGACTGGCAGTGATTCCACTTATACAGACCTCACAACACTCTTGTTGGTTTTTATGTAGTATGCAGGGATCATAATCATCAGGCAAAAGGACTTTCCACAAATCCTTCCTGGATAACTCCATTGCCAACCCAGGCTTTTTCTGAAATGGCTGACTGTTTCCATATTTGGTTAAATCTTCATGTGGGGCACTATTCTCTGAGGTCTCCCCTTCTGGGAGCCCAGAATTTTCCATAACATCAGTTTCTGGTTTCTTTCTCCCCAAGTGTTCAGTTCTCAGCTTATCTCCTTCCTGTCACATTTTACTATAAACTACAAGGAGAAACCAGGCTGCACTTTCCATATTTAATTTGGAAATCTCTTCAGCTAAGTATTTCAGCTTGTGGATAAGTTCAGCCCTGGCACTGTGGGACCAACAAATTCCACCCTGACCAAAAGGGGGTGTAACTAGTAAAGTATCAATGGCTGAGAGGGTTCGAATAGATTGAGAGACTACTCTGGAGGTCACTCTTATGCAAGCTTCATTTAGACATTGCTAGCAATTATAGCTTGCCAAACCCCAACCAAAACCATTGCAGCCAATCCTAAAGAACACCTAGGGCAATATGTAAGATTCTACAAAGGTTCTATGCACTAGGGCAACTTTCCAGAACCTACAACCTCCAGATGGGTCCTTGGACCAGATAAGTCCTGAAACTTAGAGGGCCCAGCCTCTCCAGAACATCAGTTAGTTCCATATCCCTTCTCCATTATGTTCTAGTTTTCTAGCTACTGGAATGCAATATACTAGAAACAGAATGGCATTTTACAAAGGGTAATTTAATAAGTTGCAAGTTTACAGTTCTAAGGACATGAAAATCTCCAAATTAAAGCAAATCTATAAAAATGTCCCAAATTAAGGCATCAACAAGAGGTTACCTTCACTCAAGAAAGGCTGATGAAATTCAGGGTTTTTCTCTCAACTGGAAAGGCACATGGCAAACATGGCAGCAATTTCTAGCTGCCTCGTTAGGCCTCTTGCTTTATGAAGCTCCCCCAGGAGTGTTCTCCTTCATCCCCAAAGGTTGCTGGCTGGTGGACTCTATAGTTCCTGAGTTTCTTCTAGTCTTCTCATTCTGAAGCTTTCTCCAAAATGCTTCCTCTTTTAAACTATTCCAGTAAAGTAATCAAGACCTACCTGGAATGGGTGGAGTCACATCTCCCTCCAATCAGAAGTTAATACCCATAATTGGGTGCGTTACATCTCCATGGAAATAGCCTAATCAAGTTTTCAACTATAGTGCTGAATAGAGATTAGAAGAAATGGTTGCTGCTACAAGATTGATTAGGATTAAAACATGGCTTTTCTAGGATATGTAAATTCTTTCCAACCAGCATACCATATTGTTGACAGCCCCTTCCAACATGAAAAAGTTAGAATGGCCATAGCCCAAATACCCCTAAAGAGTGTGTTAGAAAGATTAAAGGTGATGGTGGAATTATACAGAGAAAGTAGAGTTTAACAAATGAATATGATTGCTGAATCATTAAATTGATATTTCTTTTACCTCCAATATCTTAGAGCGGTTAGAAGTAAAAATCTAAAATCGTGGAACTGTAACACTTTTGAAACTTTGAAATCTGTCCTCCAACTAATTGTTGTGCCATGCTTTGAAATTTATTGACTTTGTATATATATTATTTTTCACAAAGAGAAAAAAATTCAATGGTGATTGTGGTAGTTAGATTAAGTTGTCAACTTGACCAGGTGAAAGCACCTAGTTCTGTTGCTGTGGACATGAGCCAATGGTACGTGAACCTCATCTGTTGCTGATTACATCTGCAGTCAGCTAAGAGATGTGCCTGCTGCAATGAATGATATTTGTTTTAATTGGATGGCACTTAAATGAGAGAGCACAACATGGCACAGCCCAAGCAGCTCAGCACACCTCATCTCAGCACTCACAGCTCAGCCCAGGCCTTTGGAGATGCAGAAAGGAATCACCCAGGGAAAAGTTGTTGGAACCAAGAGGCCTGGAGAGAAGGTCAGCAGAGATTACCCTGAGCCTTCCCATGTAAGAAAGAAACTCGGATGAAAGTTAACTGCCTTTCCTCTGAAGAACTAATGAAATAAATCCCCTTTTATTAAACACGTCTCTGGTGTGTTGCATTCTGGCAGCTAGCAAACTAGAACAGTGATGATAAAAAAATATTTGTTCCCTCTATTCTCCAATGCTCTGGGGCAGCTAGAAGGAAAAATCTGAGAGAATGGTATAGTAGCCAATGACAAACTCTGGGATCTGTCCTGAAATTATTTGTCGAAGAGCGCTTTGGAAACTATTGGTTTTTTTCTTTGTTTTGTATATATGTTATATTATACAATTAAAAAAGTTAAAAAATAAAAAAAATCTGCCATCCAAAACCAATAGTCCATTTTGCCAGATTATCTGCCATTTGAAAACAAGGATTGCCTTCCTTCCATTTTGCAATAACACATGCATTATTCTGCCTAAGTTCTTATCAGAAGAATCTTTAGAGTACACATTCTACCAACAGTCTCTTCAAAGTTTTCTAGGCCTTCTCTATCAAGCTTCTCACAACTCTTCCAGAATCTTCCCTTTATCCATTTAAAAAGCCATTCCAACATGTTTGGTGTTTGCAAACTGCAGCACCCCACTTCCCTGGTACCAAAATCTGTTTTGGTTTGTTGAAGCTGCCAGGATGCAAGGTGCCAGAAATGGAAGGGTTTTTTTTTTAAAGGGTACTTATTGAATTGTAAGTTCTAAGTCCATGAAAATGCCCAAATAAAGGCATTGACAAGAGTGTAAGAATAAAATTAAATTAAATTTTCACATAGAATGGTGCAAGATGGAGGAGGAACCCTGAAGAAGATGAAGGGAAGGTGCACCTTGCTGATTGAGCAGTCTCAGACTCTGCCATTGGAGGCCCACTTCTGACAGCCAGAAGGACCTGAGACCAGATGCTTGGATCTGCTGATTGTGAATGGGAAAAGGGAAAGGGAAAGGGAAAACCTGTCTCAAAATCACCAGGCAGCTCTGTGCATGGACCAAGATAAGGAAAAGGACTATTAAATATTGTTTTGGTGGTCAGGAAGAATTCTGATGAGCCTGAAATTGAGTAAGCAAGTGTGGAGTGCCAATTCTGGTTCCCTTCTCCCACCTGGGCAAGGGCTGGAGTCAAATAAAGCAAAACTGTGCTGAGACAAAGGAACCCAGGAAACAGAAAATGGGTAATAAGAGGCAGTTGGCTGGTTGGGGGAAAAAGGGAAAGGGTATCTATAGAGTCGCCTGAGAATATTCCCTTGGATAATCCCTCAGGGGAATATTAGAAGATTGGACTGATAGTGATTGAACCAAGGGAAAGGACAAAAAGAAAATGATCAAATATTGTTGTTACGTTTGGACCAAAAAAAAAGCATTGTACCTCCCAATGTGTTCCGGCCAAAATACAGAGCAGATGAGGATTGGCTTTGTGACTACCTCATGCTTTATGTTAATGAAAAGAAGCCCTTCTCCAAAGAGGAGTCTGATTATGCCATGTGTTGGCTAAAGGGAAGGGGGACCCCTCTTTATCTTGTAAAGGTCAAAACCTCAGAACCAGAGGTTAAATCTTTAGAAACTAAAACCTGGGATCTTTTATTGAGCCTTCCCCCACCTTATGCTTCTCCCCCAGTGGCAGGGACTGTTGGACCCTGAAGACCCAATGGAGCTAAACCACATTCCCTCTAGGAAGCAAGAGGGGCAATCAGGGCCAACTGCTCCACCTGTGACAACCCATCAACAATTGAGGAAGGAATTGGAACAGTGTAAGAAAGATATATGGAATTTTCCATTTCCAGGGGCTCCTGAGGAAAACAGAACATAGATCTGTTGAATCCTTATGCCCTCTGAGAGAAGTACCTATTGAACCAGGGGAAATCAGTTATGTAAATGCCCCTATTGACAAGTACAGGAGTAAGGAACTTTAAGAAAGAGATGAACTCATTCATGGATGATCCAGCAGGGCTAGCTGAACAACTGGATTAATTTTTAGGGCCCAGTTTATATACCTGGTCTGAACTTCTGTTTATCCTGAATATCCTCCTTATGGGAGAAGAAAGGGGAATGATGAGGAGGACAGCTATGAAAGAATGGGGGAGGCAGCACCTGCCTGGACAAGGAGTAAAGGCAGCAGAGCAGAAATTCCCCAGTGTAGATCCCAATTGGAGTAATAATGATCAGGAAGAAATACTCAGGGATGGGCCCTTGATAGTCTTGTGGCCCAAAGATGTTAAGGGGTCTTGATCTGACATTGAGAAAAAGATCCACAAAATAGATGGATGGATGGATAAACCACGAGGAGTGTTACTGAGAGAGTTTCAGAAAGTGTTGGTGAGAACAGAAGAGGAAAAGCAGAGGCAACAAGCTAAAATCATGTGAGCAGGGTTGACCACATGATCAAGAAGAGATTAGAGATAAAGCAGGGAAGAAACAGGCAGAGGCAAGATAGAGAAACACTCTGGGACTAAGGAGATAAAGGAATGAAGAGGGCACAGGACTCAGAAGGGTGTTATCACTGTGGGAAACCTGGTCATTTCAAAAGGTAGTGCCTGTGTTTAAAGAAAGGAGATCGGGTGACATCCCTGATGAATTTTGAGGATTAGGAGGATCAGAAGCTCCTTATCTCAAGAGCCTACCAGGTGCCTTTGGTAAATTGAAGGTAGGCCCATATTAGGAAGAAATTACATTTTTGGTAGACACTAGGGCAGCTTGATCTTCTGTGAACCACAACCCAAAGGGGATCAAATTCTCCGATAGCTCCCTCACAGTTTTGGGGGTAAAGGGGAAGGATTTAAAGCCCCTATTTTCAAACCTACTAACATCTGTTGGGAAGATAACCAAATTATAAGCCCCTGCTGTACATTCCAGAAGCTGGGAGTAACTTGTTGGGAAAGGACCTGATAGTACCTATGGACTGGCTTATGGGCACGATCTGAGAATACTGCATAGAAAGCCAATGAGAGTGTTGTGGGATATGTATAAAGAGAGCCACTGCCCGTCTGGACTAGGGGGCTCAGAAAAGGGACAATGTGAAAGTAAAATAACTTCAGAGGCAGAACTACGGAAGCTAAAATGTAAAGTCAAGAAAACTCAGGCCAGGAGAGTGGACACAGCCAAGTACTTGGAGAAGGTGAGTTTGTCCCAAAGGCAGAGGGTGGGCCTTCCACCTCACTGCAGTGGAAGAGTTGTGCTGCCTTAGGCCTTGGACAGGATGGAGCACATTCCTTGGGGATTGGGGGAGACCCTGGGTTTTGCCACCACATGGAGGGGTTGGGCATGTGCCCCTGAGATGGCAGAGAGCCTGAGTGTGCCCTGATGCTTGAAGAGGGTGGAGCCAAGAAAAGGTGGTCTCCCCAGTGTTCCCCAAGATTGCATACAGAGACTGCTACCTAGGCCCTTAGAAAAGGTGGGACTGCTGCTTTCTAAAGGCCTGAAGATAAATGACTCTCAGACTTTGAAATCTAAAGGAGTTTGTCCTGCAGGTTTTCTAAACTGCTTGGGTCTGGTGACACCTGAGTTCCTTCCAATTTCTCCCTATGGAAATGGGGGTATTTATCCCATGACTGTCCCTCCTTTGTATGTTGGTAGCAAATAACTTGTTCGGAGTTTTACAGGTCCAGAGCCAGAGGAGAATTTTGTCTTAGGACAGACAATGCCAGTAACTGACTTTGCAAAGGACCTCTCCCTTAAGAATTATGTACTGGCTTTGTCCTCTACTCTGTCATCCCTCTTGCTGGTCCAGACCCCCCACTCCCATCCCGTATTTTTGAATTTTGCTGTCCATCAACAACAACCTGGAAGCTGAGTCCTCATGAAGTCATGGAAAGGGTCTGTCATGGTCAGGTTCATGTGTCAACTTGGTCAGGTGGTGGTATCTGTTTGTCTGGTTGGGCAAGTGCTGGCCTGTCTGTTGCTATGAGGACATTTCATAGAATTAAATCATGATCATGTTGGCTGCATCCACAGCTGATTCCATTTGTAATCAGCCAAGGGGAGTGCCTTCTGCAATGAGTGATGCTTAATCTAATCACTGGAAGCCTTTTAAGAGGATTCAGAAAAGATAGGCTTCTTCCTGCTTCAGCTGGTGAGTCTCTCCTGTGGAGTTCATCCAGAGTCTCCATCAGAATTGTCAGCTTCACAGCCTTCCCTATGGATTGTGGACTCTATGTTCCCACAGTTACATGAGATACCTTTATAAATTTTATATTTACAGATATCTCCTTCTGATTCTGTTTCTTTAGAGAACCTTAGCTAATACAGAGTCAAACTCCAAACAGTCTGGGAAGGATCCTATCAAGGTCTATTGACAACTGAGATGGCCATCTGGACAGCAGAGAAAGGTTGGACTCACTACACTTTAGTGAAAAGACCAGTACCTGAGCTGGATGATAAGTACCCAACAACACTGTACAATTTTTGGAAAATAATTCCAACTTTAGGCCTTTAAAAATCATGTTAAAGAGACAATAGCTGGGAGGATAGAAGGGGTTATTGGATTTGGGGTTTGGACCAACCCCTAACTATGTTAGGTTATTTTAACCTAACATAGTTAATAGTGACCCTGGTCAGAGAGTCTTACCAAGAAAGATAGATGAGGGATTTAAAGCTCAATTTAAAAATGAAAATAATTATACTAGCAATCATTTTCCAAATTTGGAACACAATGAGTTCTGTCAGATTGGTGGTGAATGTAACCAAAGGTTTAGAGTCTCAAACTGTACAGTCTGATGCTTGCCAACTAATAAAGTACAGAGACTTAATGAATCAATGGCAATTGAGTGGGGAAAACAAGTATTTGTATCTAGAACTAGTAGAGAGTGTTACAGTTAAGCCTCTCCTTGTCCCTCCTGGGATGATATATGATGGACTACCTAGTTTCATGGGTGGACCATGATCATGGGATTAATTTCACAGACTTAGAGGCCATTAAAGGATAAAATAACCTCTTATAAAGGAAACTCCCCACCAAATTGCAAAAATCTTAAGTGTAAGCAGGTGGTGATAACCATCAAGAAAGCAGACAAATATCCAGTAGGGGTGGCAGCAGAGATGTAGCAGTAGTTGATAGAATATATGAGATGGGTGCAGAACTAATGGAAAAGACCCTTTAGAAAGGTTCAGGATACAAGTCCTCTCCCTGACACCAACAATGCCCTCTCCATTAAGTCTTCAATAGTGCCAAAGGATACCCAGCTGGAGGTTAGTTCCCCAATACAGAGTAATCCCAAAGTTGTTGTCAGGGCAGAAAATTTGAAGCAAACCATAGAAATAGAGAAAGTGTATGAAGATACAAATGCCTGGGTGGAATGGATTAAATCTACAATTCAGAGTCTAGACAAAGCAACTGTTATGCTTGCACAACAGGCCAACCCACTGCTCTTTTTGTGCCCTTTGGCACAAAAAGATGGATATGGAGAAACATGAAAAGGAGTTCAAATGCATGGTACTCCTTTTTCACAATACTACTCCTGGTGAAAATTGTAGTACATTGTCCCCTTTTTCTGCCTTGGTCCAGGAAACCACTCTGCCTGTGTCTCTAGACATGGAGAAGGGCTCCAGGACCTTGGTAACACGGACTCATGTACCCACACATGGGTTGTGACTAAGGATAGTACTGGCAATTTCTCCAGTTTAACTATACCCCAAGCAGACCTTTGGTGACATTGTAGAAAGGGGATCCTCTGACCAGTATTACCTAAGAAGTGGAAGGTGACCTGTGCTCTGCTCCAATTTGCCATCCCATTCATCTGAAAAGGATGAGGAAGTTCTAATCCAAGGAAAAAGAAAGAAAAGAAGCTTACTTGGTTCCTTTGATGATCAAGTTTATTTAGACAGTAGAGGGAATCCCAGTATAGGGAATTGCCATGGGGAATCCCAGATGAGTTTAAGGCTAGGAATCAAGTAGCTGCAGGATTTGAATCATCCTTATTCTGGTGGGTCACCATCAACAAAAATATAGATTGAATTAAGCAGCAAAGATTGATCAATTATACCAAGGATGCTGTTAAGGTAATAGAAGAAAAGTTAAATGTTACTAACCAAATGACATCGGAGAATAGGATGACACTAGATATGATGCTAGCCAAAAAGGAGGCATTTGTGTTATGGCCAAGGGTAGTTGTTGTACATTTATCCCCAATAATATAGCTCCAGATGGAACTATCACCAAAACTTTACAAGGCCTAATGGCCTTATCTGAAGAATAAGCAAAAAATTCAGGCATTGATAACCTCCTCATGGGATGGATAGAAATCCAGTTTGGGAAATGGAAAGGGGTGGCACTGTTGATGCTACATTCTTTAATCATCATACTCACAGCACTTGGGTGCTGCATTATCCCATGTGCCCAAGGACTAGTTCAGAGATTTGTTGAGGCTGCCTTAACCAAGCAAATGCCTATTCAAAACAACTTGTACTCTCTTAAAGAGGAAGATCCCTATGATGAAGAGTGTGAAAAGGCTCTTATCAAGTTTGAAAAAAAGACTAAAATGTGAAAACTAAAAGATTTCAAAAAGAAAGAGGGGGTGGTTCTAAGAATAAAATTAAGTTTAGCTTTCACACAAGGTGGTGCAGGATGCCTCTGATGCAAGCCTATAATTGATGCCAAATCCTTACATAGGTAGAGACAAGTTTATATAAGTAATGGCCAGGACCACTGAAATGTAAAATGCAATCAAAAGTGGGAAACTTTGGCAGGAAATTTGAATTAGACTATCCAGATAGGCTGTAACCTCTGGAGTATACAATCAGGGGATAAACAGGGGAGAGACATGCATGTTAGGCTTAAAAAATAAATACTGCTTTTGGTTGCTTGGTGTCCCAGCCATCATTTTTTTTTCGGTTGAGCATCCATTCTTGCAAGATTGTGAATAAATTATTTTCTTTTCCACAACTGAATGAACGTTTGTTCTCCAGGTATGGCTTTCTTTCTAATAAAGAGGATCCAGAACACCTCTGTTAGCAGGTAAGGTATGTGGCTGGTGTCTTCTGGGGTCTTTGGCATTTGGACACCCCTCTCAGCTGGGAAGGCGCATGACAACATCTGCTAATTTCTCTCCTCATTTCATAAGGTTTCCCTGGGGACATTTCCTTCTGCATCTCCAGAGGTCTCTGGCTGTGTGAGCTCTCTAACTTTTTCCAAAATGGTTTTCTCTTAAAAGACTTGAGTGAGTAACCCCATCTTGAATGGGTAAAGACACAGCTCCATGGAAGTCACCTAATCAAAAGGTCCTACCCACAGTTGGGTGGGTCACATCTCCATGGAAACAATAAAAAGATCTCACCCAGCAATGCTGAACCAGGATTCAAGAACAGGGTTTTTGGGTGTACACAACAGTTTCAAACCAGCACACATTCTAATGATCATTTTGATATCATTAGCATCAGTACCATTTTCCTTTTTAATTTCTAATATTATTTGTGCCTTCCTTCTTTTCTTTTTTCTTGATCCATTTTTCCTATGTTTTCTCACAATCTTTTCAAAGAACTAGTTTGTGACTAGGTGAAGGGTACATTCTTGAAGTCTGTTTATTATATTCATTATATTCTGTTTATTATATTATATCTCTGAGACTCACTGCCTGTGGTACTACCTAGGAGAACCTCAAGACTTCTCCAGAAAGAAATACATTAACTGGGATGTGATTATCCTCCTGTGAGCTCTCTCTGTACTTGATTCTAACCCCCCAGCCACATTCATCTCCAGCTAGACCAGGTGTTCTCATCTCAGACCTGATCCATGGCAAGTTTGGAAGCTGTATTGCACCAGGCTCTGCTCTTCCATACACTTAAATTTGAGACAGTGAGAGGAAAGCACACCTGGCCCTGAGTTCCCACTGCTTGGGATCCCCACCCTTCTCCCCATCTTGGCACTCAAAGCTTCCACTCTGAGTCTATCCCACCCAAATACCCAGCTGCATCTCCCCTGCTTTTCAGAGTGAACCCTTGACTCAGGTCACACTCTCCCTTAGGCACATCATCAGAAATTTCCCCACCAAACCTTTTGTAACAGAGAAGTTAGGATTAAGGGATGATTATGGCAACTGAATCATTATATATTCTTTTTATTTCTTTCTAGTGTATTAGAGTAGAAAGAGAAAATACCTGAATCTCTGAACTATAATTCAACTGCCCTGATATCTGATAATGATTATAAAAGCTTTATCTTGTGCCTTTGTGATTGTAAGAGCTGTTATTCCCTTTATCTGGTCTTTTTCTCAAAGTAACTTGTAAGTCAAACAGCCTAATGCTAATGGTAAACCTTGAGGCAGCCTTTAACTGGTCCAGTCCCAGTTTCTCTCCTTTACATTTGTAAATTGTTCTTGCTTATATTTACTATCATAATGGTTATTCTAGGCTAGTTACAGCCTTGTGCATACTTACTATTGTAATGGTAACAACTCCATCTCTCCTTGTTTGAATCCATAAAAACCTTACACCCCTAGACTAGGGGAGGCAGATTTTTGGGCCAGTAGGCCATCTGTTCTCCTGCTCCCCAACAAGCAATAAACTTTTTCTCTCTTTGAAACCTTGGTGTCTCAGGAATTGGTCATTTGAGCCATAGGGCAGAAAATTCACCACTTTTGTTTGGCAACACTTTGCTGTTGTTAGAAAGAAAGCTGTACCTGAAAGAGAACAAATGCTTATCTGACTTTGGAGAAGAAAAGAATTTATTCACGATCTTGTAAGAATAGTCACTCAACTGAAAAAATGATGGCTGGCACACCAAGCAATAGATTGCCACAGGCTTTATACCCTAAGCTTAGCATGCAGGACCCTCCCCTGTTTCTCTGCTGATTGGATACTTCAGAAGTTACAGCCTATCTGGGTAGTCTAACTTATTCAAATCCCCCACCCCAAAGGTTACCGTTTTTGATTATGCTTTACATTTCAGTGACCCTGGCCATTACTTATGTAAACTTGTTTTTAACATATGCAAGGATTTGGCACCAATTCTAGGCTTGCATCAGAGGCCCTCTCCTTTCCCTGTCTGCAAGACCAGTCTGAGCCATTTTGTTCTCTCATCCTGTGCCATCTTGTGTGAAAGTGCAACTTAATTTTTTCTTACACTGTTGACCTTCCCAGAGTTCTTTCTTTCCTTGTCTAAAACTACCCACATTCCCAAAAATCCGCTTCTTCCTTCTTTGATCATTCCAGGACAAAATTCCCACTTGATTTTCTGAATGGCTGCAGCATTTCTGCTTCATGCATAGCATATGGTCTACTTGGTGGACATCTACTATCTTCAATGTCCAATTTACAGGAAATTTTCCTTGCAAATACTTCAGCAATAATATTAATGGACAAAGGTCATGGATTATTTTGTCCAACATGCTCAATAACCAATTCCTGAGACATTGGGGTTCCCAAGAGAGAAAGAGTTTACTACTAAGAACCTAGTAGGAGAGCTGATGGCCGAGTGGCCCAAAATCTGTCTCCCCAAACTGCAGTGATTTGGGTAATTTTATTAGAGAAACTATGTGCAGGATTTAGGATAATGAGCATAGTGGCCCCAGATGATGTAATTAGAGGTGATCTGATTATTAACATGCACAGATTGATTACATGCTTAGTCACAGAATGTATGAAAATAAATATGAGGTATAGGTGACTTGTAGGTTAAAATCTAAGCTATTGTGCATGTCAGGGGTGGGGCAATTTCCTTAGATTCAGTCTCAATTATCAAGATAATTTTGGACTTGGGGTGGGTTAGTTCCAGGCAGACCCAAGACCCTTCATTAACAAACGTTAAGGGCTATCTTTAGTGATTGCAAGACTCTAAAATTGAAAAACTGGATAACTAGGTACAGATGAAGATTAGTCATAAGGTTTTTTTTTTTTTCAGAATCTTTTCTTTTTATTAATCAAAAAAAGAAAAGAAATTAACACAACATTTAGAAATCATTCCATTCTACACATGCACTCAGTAATTCTTAGTATCATCGCATAGATGTATGATCATCATTTCTTAGTACATTTGCATCGATTTAGGAAAAGAACTAGCAGAAAAAGATACAGAATGTTAATATAGAGAAGAGAATTAAAATAATAATACTAATAAAAAATATATATATATATAAAGGAAAAAGAAAAAAACAAAAACAGAAGATACAAACAAACAAACAAACAAAAAACTATATTTCAGGTGCAGCTTCATTCAGTGTTCCAACATAGTTACATTACATTTAGGTATTATTGTGCTGTCCATTTTTGAGTTTTTGTATCTAGTCCTGTTGCACAGTCTGTATCCCTTCAGCTCCAATTACCCATTATCTTACCCTGTTTCTAACTCCTGCTGGTCTCTGTTACCAATGATATATTCCAAGCTGATTCTCGAATGTCAGTTCACATCAGTGGGACCATACAGTATTTGTCCTTTAGTTTTTGGCTAGACTCACTCAGCATAATGTTCTCTAGGTCCATCCATGTTATTACATGCTTCATAAGTTTAGTCTGTCTTAAAGCTCCATAATATTCCATCGTAGGTATACGCCACAGTTTGTTTAGCCACTCGTCTGTTGATGGACATTTTGGCTGTTTCCATCTCTTTGTAATTGTAGATAATGCTTCTATAAACACTGGTGTGCAAATGTCCATCTGTGTCTTTGCCCTTAAGTCCTTTGAGTAGATACCTAGCAGTGGTACTGCTGGGTCGTAATCCATTCTGCCATTCTATGTCTTTTGATTGGGAAATTCAGTCCATTAACTTTTAGTGTTATTACTGTTTGGATAATATTTTCCTCCACCATTTTGCCTTTTGTATTATATATATCATAACTGATTTTCCTTCTTTCTACACTTTACTCCATACCTCTCTCTTCTGTCTTTTCGTATTTGACTCTAGTGCTCCCTTTAGTATTTCTTGCAGAGCTGGTCTCTTGGTCACAAATTCTCTCAGTGACTTTTTGTCTATAAATGTTTTAATTTCTCCTTCATTTTTGAAGGACAATTTTGCTGGATATAGGAGTCTTGGTTGGCAGTTTTTCTCTTTTAGTAATTTAAATATATCATCCCACTGTCTTCTAGCTTCCATGGTTTCTGCTGAGAAATCTACACATAGTCTTATTGGGTTTCCCTTGTATGTGACAGATTGTTTTTCTCTTGCTGCTTTCAAGATCCTCTCTTTCTCTTTGACCTCTGACATTCTAACTAGTAAGTGTCTTGGAGAATGCCTATTTGGGTCTATTCTCTTTGGGGTGTGCTGCACTTCTTGGATCTGTAAATTTAGGTCTTTCATAAGAGTTGGGAAATTTTCAGTGATAATTTCTTCCATTAGTTTTTCTCCTCCTTTTCCCTTCTCTTCTCCTTCTGGGACACCCACAACACGTATATTTGTGCGCTTCATATTGTCATTCAGTTCCCTGATCTCCTGCTCAATTTTTCCATTCTTTTCCCTATAGTTTCTGTTTCTTTTTGGAATTCAGATGTTCCATCCTCCAGTTCACTAATTGTAGCTTCTGTCTCTTTAGATCTACCATTGTAGGTATCCATTGTTTTTTCCATTTTTTCTTCTTTGTCCTTCACTCCCATAAGTTCTGTGATTTGTTTTTTCAGATTTTCTATTTCTTCTTTTTGTTCAGCCCATGTCTTCTTCATGTCCTCCCTCAATTTATTGATTTGGTTTTTGAAGAGTTTTTCCATTTCTGTTCGTATATTCAGCATTGATTGTCTCAGCTCCTGTATCTCATTTGAACTATTGGTTTGTTCCTTTGACTGGGCCATATCTTCAATTTTCCGAGCGTCATCCATTATTTTCTGCTGGTGTCTGGGCATTTGATCAGATTTCCCTGGGTGTGGGACCCGGCTGGTTGAAAGGTTTTTCTGTGAAATCTCTGGGCTCTGTTTGTCTTTTCCTGCCCAGTAGGTGGCGCTCGTGGTGCTCATCTGTCTGCGGGGCCCACCAGTAAAAGATGCTGTGGCTCCTTTAACTTGCCAATCCGAATCTCACAGTCGGCCCGGGAAACCGCGCGTGGAGGGGGGGTCGCCGGCTGCCGTGGCTTGGGGGAGTGCCGGTCCAAATTGCCCAGCTGGCCCGAGATGCCAAGCGTGGCGGGAGGGCCCCGTTATCCAATGTTCCCAGTCAGACAGGGGAGCCATGTGCGTGGAGGGGACCCCAGTCACCAGCTGCCCCGGCCGGGAAAACGCGCGCCCCTTGGGTATCTCACCGCAGCGATTTCTCCCTGCCTGTTCAGCCATTCCAGAATGGGGTACACTGTCTTTTTGGTCTCTGTCGTGGCTCCAGGGGCTGTTTTGTATTGTTTCTGTTTCTTTAGTTGCTTTTCTGGAGGAGGAACTAAGACCCGCGTGTCTTACTAAGCCGCCATCTTCTCTGGAAGTCCCCATGGTTTACATTTTCACTTGTATATGCCGGGCTGGATTAAGCTTTGTTGTAATCATGACCAATATTCAGGCCACATGAACATTGTTGTATCACATCACCAACTAGCCCATGACAGTGCAACAGTATCTGATCCCTCAAAAGGCTCTGGAAGGGATTCAAAGCCACTTGGTGTGGTTAGAAGCACACCGAATCATCCGACCGTGCAACTCTCCATGGAACACTCCACTGCTGCCCATGAAAAAAGCCCAAACTGGGGAATTCTGTCCTGTCCAGGACCTGCAAGCAGTTAATACCAGTCACAAGGTTTTTACGATCACAGGGGCAGAAGATAAGGGCTATACAACTGTTATCAGAGATCAAGGCAGCTGGATTATAAATCAGAGATTTCAGTCTTTCCCTGTCTACTCCAATATGCCAGAAAGCAAAAAGGAATGTTTATATAATGATTCAGAATCAAAATCATCCCTTAAATCCTGATTTCTCAGTTATGATAATACTCCTGAAGAATTCTTTCTCTCCTTGGCTCCCAATGAAATTAGTAAGTTTTCTATCAGAAGGCTTATCACCTTAAATCATCACCACCATTTGGAATCTCCTAATAGACTAAGGGTTCCTCAAGGGAAGGTGCTAGGCATTAGTCATATTGCATCAATGACACAATGGTCTGCTAAATTAATATGCTCCTGTCATTTTCTCAAACTCATATTCATCTTCAGGGCCCAGTTTAACTGTCACTCCTTCTAGAAAGCCTTTCTAATTACCTAGAGCAAGGTGGCCCTACTATAATATGATCTCAAGACAACCCTACTTCTTTACATTGATTATGAAAATTATAACTTACTTGTGAAATTGTTTATTAAACACCTGTCTCTTCCACTAGGCTGTGTACACCAAGAGGGCAGGGGTGGGGAAGGATATGGTCATTAGACTCCTGGTACAATGCTTGGCACACTGCCAGTGCTTGATAAACTGCTTGTGGAATAGAATAATTAAGGTGTGATTTCTACATACCCACAATGCTTTGCTACCCCACACTTAATTTGGCAGAATAATTGTTTTTGTTACTTTTCATCATGGAAAATTTCCAACATTCCCAAAAGTAGAGAGAAAAATATAATGAATCATTAATTGTACATCATCCAGCTTTGAAGCTTTGACAGTTATGAAAATTTTTGTCCATCTTCTGATGTATTTTTTTTCAATCAACTTATTGGGGTATAATTTATATCCAATAAAATATACCCATATTCAGTATACACTTCAATGATTCTTGGCAAATATAAAGTTCCTTGTGGCACAGTTATGTGTGTAAAAATTCTTAATTAAATGTATGTTACCCTGTGTGGATTACTCCATGACAAGCTGAGGGAGGTGGCTTGGCCATGAAGATATGAGAAATTTTCAAGAGCCCTGGGGCTACATGAGAAAGGGCAAGATTTAGGTTCTTAGGGTCTCTTCTCTGAGATTCAACCTCCAAATGATTTCACCTTATCCAGTTAGAATATTCCTTATTTTATTCCAAGGATTCATGAAAGTTAAGAAACTTGTGACTTAAAAATGGAGAAATAAAGGTATCAATTCCTTCATGCTGGGATGCAAATCCTGAATCATTGCACATAGTTAACAACACCCCTCCCTCAGCCTTCCTATGAGTAGCTACATGCTCAGTGCTGGTAGCTTCATCTGCCATCACCTGCCCCTTGTGAGGGCCTAAGTATGGACCCAGGTTGTGCCATGGATGCCAGCCACTCTCAGTCCCTGAGGCAAAGTGGGGCCAAGCACTCCTAGGATAGCTAGTTCTCAAGGAAGAAAGTTGGAAGATCTGCAGAGAGGGCGGAAGGAAAGCAACTGCGAGAAGGAAAAGGTAACTGGTTGTGAGGCGCTGGCCTAACCAGGCAGAAACACATCCTACACCTTAACTCCCCAAGGGAGGGGAGTTGTTTAGGGAGGAGAATGGCTTGTGAGCCCAGAGGAATAAGAGAACCTGACCCAAGGAAACAGGGAGCTGGAAGGACCCTTAACAATAGAGTCAATATCCTGAGGCTCACTGCATTCTATAGAGAGCATAACCTCCTTTTTCTGCAGCCTACAGAGGGTCAGGAGAAGGGGATGGGATGTAGGAGAGTTGGTCATTATTAGAGGACATCAAGCCAGCTCTCTCTCCAGTACTAATGCTGTTCCTTCTTCCACCTCTTCCACGGTGCTTGGACCAGTGGCTAACCCAAACCTTGCCATGTTACTTTCAGACTTGCTGTTGGATTAATTTTCTGCCTCTGCTTCCTTCTTCTCTCAGTTTTAACTTCACAAATCCATTTCTTTCACTCATCATACCCAAAATATCTGTGTAAGGCTACAATGGGGAATAAGCTCTACATTCAGGGAATTGCTAATATAATGAAATCATTATCATTATTTCTAACTCATATTGAGAATTTATTCTACATCAGTATATCTTCTGCCAAAAATGAGAAATCATGTATGTGGACATTTTGGGGGGAGACTGAGTATTCTGGAATGAAAATAAACCCTCTACTTTGGGGGAGGAGAATGGAGATGGAAGAAGAAAGACAAAATCTCCAGAAATGCTCCCCAGCAGTGAAGAAAGAGCAGTCAGAAGTTCGGATATTGGAAATAACATTGAGGCTTGAATTAGGGAAGTGTTTGCTTATTCTAGTTCTGCAGGACTCATCCTGTAAATTTCAGCACATCTGTGTCCTGTATCATTCCGTTTTCTTCACCTGTATGGTTACCTAATATCTCATGCAGATGATTACTGTGAAAATAAAATAATGCACATAAAAGCGCATTGAAAACTGCAGGTCACTTTATAAATGGGAAAGAATAAATAGCTGTACAAGTCTTTCTGGACACTGTTGACCTCCTCTGTACCCCAGGGACTTTCTCTCTTAGGTTAACTCACCAATACCACCCCCAGAGGGTCTGCCTGAGGGTCAAAAGACAGTTGTAGGCAGTGTTTCACCCTTCGGTGGGAACCAACACATTTCCTGCTCTCAAGGAGCTCACAGTTGAGAGCAAGAGGTAAGACAGGAAAATACTTACTTGATACTGTGTTGAGTACCATCACCCAGCACGGGCAGGGAACTAGCATTTATGTGGGGAAGAGCTGGTATTTGACCTGAATTTTTTTAAGCACTCTGGATAGAGATAAGACCTTCTTCAACATTTCACCTTTTCACATTTGCCCTGATGTTATTATAACCTGGATATGCCAGTGCATCCTCCTGTGTGCTATAACCCAGTTCCACTCATTCACAAGGTTCTTACCCTGTGGGAGTTGCTAGACCCTTTCCAGGCTTGGGTGCACGTCAGAACCCCCTCAGGCGATTTAACTGACTCCATCCCTGGCCAGTTAAATCAGAACCTCTAGGCGGGTGGAAATTTTAAAGCTACTGGGTACATCTAACATGCAGCCAAGATTGAGAGCCAGAGCTAGAGGGCCCCTCAAATTTTAACATGCACATGACTAATATGACAAAATGCAGATTTTTGACTCTGAAGGTCTGTATTTGGGGCCTGAGGCAGCAATGTCAACTGCTGCTGCAGCTAGTCCCTTGCTCACACTTTGAGCGCAGGCAAGGCTCCCCTGCCACAGGGGGTGTGGCTCTGGCACCCTCTGGTGGTCACTGTGCAGTAGAGAAGAACTGATGTTGGAAGCTCCCTCTATTAGTTATATTTCTGGAACATTTTCCCATGTATGCAGGTGCTGTGCTAAGGAAAAAAGGGGAGTGTAGCTTCCTGCTTTTATCAAAACTTTTAAAACTTTATTAAAGTTAATGAGTTTATTAAGCATTTTTCACATTTAATGAAAAGCTGATCGAGCCTCTTCAGAGTCTCCTGCAATCTCCCCTAAGGATTCAGATGTCTCTCAAAGAGATGAACATGAAATGATGGGATTTTGTAGTCAATACACCTACTCAGACCAGGTGTGGGGGTGACGATGGTGAGCAACTTCTGGTTTTAATTCATTACAGATGAATTAGCTATTTCTTCATTAATTACTATTTTAAAAAGACTATCTCTTATTAAAAATTAAACCCAATGTTTATAAATGATTAAGAAATCTGCCTGAGAAAGTTTAAGGAAGGTTGGCATTTTTCTAGCTGTTTTCTTATTTAATTCACTAAGAAGGTTGAAGAATTAAATCTCTTTCCTTTTTTTGTCTCCTACAGGATAGACCCCAGAGGGAAGTGAAGTTTTAAGTGTTCTTCTACAGGTGCTTTCTCACCAGTGATAGGTAGGCAGCCTTCTAAAGTGGCCCCCAATGACCACATCTGGTTTTCATACCTTAGTGTAATCCTCTCCCCTTGAGGCGGGGCTGGACTTTGTGATTTGCTTCTAACCAAAGAAATATGGCAAAAGAGATGGGATGCCGCTTTAATGATTAGGTTATAGAATCTCAGTTGCCTTCTTGGCTTGTCTGCTTTGCTGAAGCAAGCTGCCATGGTGGAAAGGCCCATGTGGCAAGGAAATAAGGGCAGCCTGGGTCCAACAGCCACTGAGGAGCTAAGGCACGAATTTGGAAGTGAATATTTCCTAGTCAAGCCTTGACATGAGACAAAAGTGCCTACCAATGCCTTGACTGAAGCCTCATGACAGACCCAGAAGCAGAGATTCAGGTAAGCAGAGGCAGGATTTCTGGTCCATAGCACAAGTGAAACATAATGTGTGTTATTTTAAGTCACCAAGCTTTGGGATAATTTCTTACACAGTGACAGATAATTAATACACTACCTTTCCTCTGGCTGCTTACATGTCAGTTATCAGAATCCTCAGCTATCCTCAAGCTAAATATGTTTACATACTCATCACAAACACACTAAGTTTCTCAGTTGAGTATACCAGCCTGTGTCTGAATGTAGTGTGTATTTCCATTACAATGGATCTACTGGCTTCTTCCATGGCTGTACTTGTATTTGCTGAGCTTATCTTGGAATACCTGACTCCATTCTCATCCCTAAAAATCTTTTAGCCTGGAGGTCAGCCTGAGTCAGATTATGTCTGAATCAGGGAAAGCCTTGGCCACAATCTCCACTCTGGCATGTTCCAAATTCATTTACTCTCTCTGGGTCAGGCTGAACTCAGGCTCTGAGGAACTTGTTTTCCCAGATATATCAACTTCTGTGGCAGGACGAGCCATTTCCTACAAGTCATGAGTCTTCTCTCTCACTTGAGGTTTTGCCTCTCCTCTGACAGTTTTGGACTGAGATCCCCTGATCAGAAGCCATTTGTGACTTTCAAATTTGGAAATATGAGAAGTCTTGCCCAGTACAGTGGATTGAGGAATTCCTGACTGAGAAAGCCAAGGGCAGGAGGAGTGGAGGTGGGTTTCTGGACTCAATTCAGTTGGAAGAAGAACATTTTGAGGCAGAGATATCAAGGCTAGAGTCACCTGGGTGTTCCTGCCTGATCTCTCCTCTCTACGCCCATGCCTATCCATTTATATTGTGGGATAATATGACTTGTTTTCTCACAAAGGTTGTCTTCAAACCACCTGTCTTTCATCTCCATACATTATATTCTTTTTTACTAAACCATTTTTTATTGTGAGATATAAAATATATACCAACCCCCCACACACACACAATTTTTCTTTTTTTTTTTTGCATGGGCAGAAGCCGGGTCTCTGGCATGGCAGGCGAGAACTCTGCCTGCTGAGCCACCATGGCCAGCTCCCCAATAAATTTTGAAGTACATTGTAACAAGTAGCTCTAGTACAGATTTCAGAGTTTGGTATGGGTTCCACAGTTTTAGGTCTTTCCTTCTAGCTGCAACAAGAGAGTAAAGACAAAAATTATCAATATAATGATTCAGTAGTCATACTCATTTGTTAAATCCTATCTTCTCTGTTACAACTCCTCCTCTGTTTTTGTTTTTTGCCTTTTAAAAAGGGAACTTATTAAGTTGCAAGTTTATAGTTCTAAGGCCATGAAAATGGCCAAATTAAGGTGCCAAAAAGAGGTTACCTTCACTCAAGAAAGGCTGATACTGTCCAGAACATCTCTGTCAGCTCGAAAGCATGTGGCTGGTATATGCTGGGGACTCTGGCTTCTGGACACCTCTGTCAGCTGGGAAGGCACATGGCAATGTCTGCTATCTTTCTCTCCTCATTTCATAAGGCTTCCCCAGGGGCTTCCCACATCTGTCTGTGTGGGATTTGTCAGCACTGAAGCTTCTTCCAAAATAGTTCCCAATTAAAGGGCTCCAGTAAGCAACCCCACCTTGAAGGGGTAGAGACACAGCTCCATGAAAACCATCTAATCAAAAGGTACCACACACAATTAGTGGTCATCTCCATGAAAACAATAAAAAAGATCCCACCTAGCAATACTGAATGAGGATTACAGAGCATAGCTTTTCTGGGGTATATGACAGTTTCAAACTGGCACATTCCATCATTTGGACCCCCAAAAGACATGTTCTTTCCAAATGCAAAAGACATTCATTTCATCCCAACATCACAAAACCTTAAATCATTTCAGTAAAAATACAAATACAAATACAATACAAAGTCAGAAATAGTACAAAATCTTAACAAAGTCAGCTAAAGGTATGGTCTCTCCTAAGGCAAAACCCTTCTCTGGTGTGAACCTACAAAAATCAGAACAAGTTATCTGCTGTCAACATACAAAGGAGGGACAGTCATAGGTTACATGTTTCCATTTCCATAGGGAGAAACTGGAAGGAACACAACAGTCACAGGACTGAAACAGTTCTGAAAACCTGCAGGGCAAACTCCATTAGATTTCAAAGTCTGACAGTCATTTATCCTTTGGGCTTGATACAGTGGCAGTCCCACCTTTTCCAAGGGCTTCCAGGGCAACCCTATTCTCTCTAAATGCAACCTTGGGAGACATTGGGCAGACCACTTTTTTCTTGGCTCCACCCTCTACAAACATAGGGGCAGTACCCAGGCTCTCTATCATCTCCTAGGGATATGCTCAACCTCTCCAAAATGATGGGGAGGCAGCCAAGCTCTCCCCAGTCGCCCAGGAATGTGCTCCAGCATATCCAAGGCCTGGGGCACAAGTCTTCCAGAACATCAAGGTGGAAGGCCCACCCTCTGCCTTTGGGGTAAACTCACCCTCTCCAAGTGCTTGGTTGGGTCCACTCTCCTGGCCCGAGATTACTTGGTTTCAGACCTTAGCATGGCCCTGCCTTCAATTTGTCCCATTTCTATCCCTTTTAGTCCAGACTGGCAGTGGTTTCATTTATACAGATCCCACAGCACTCTTGTTGGTTTTGTATGTAGTATGTAGAAACCACAGCCATCAGACAACAGGACTTTCCACAAACTCTTCCTGGATAACTCCATCTCTAATCCTGGCTTGTCCTGTATGGCTGACTGCTTCCATGTTTGATTTAACCCTCAGTGGGGCACTATTCTCTGGGGTATCACTTTCTGGATGTACAGAGTTTTCCAGAACATCAATTTCCAGTTTCTTGCTCCCCAAGAGTTCAGTTCTCAGATGATATCTTTCTTGTCATATTTCACTAGAAGCTGAAAGGAGAAACCAGGCCACACTTTCCACACTGAATCTTGAAATCTCTTCTGCTAAGTATCCAAGTTCATGACTTTTAAAATCTGCCTTCCATCCAAAACCAGCCATCAATTTTGCTAAATTTTCTGCCAATTTAAAACAAGGATTGCCTTCCTTCCAGTTTGAAATAACATGTGCATCATTTCTGTCTAAGGCCTTATCAGAGGTATCTTTAGAGTGCACATTTCAACAGTCTCTTCAAAGCATTCTAGGCCTTTTCTATTAAGCTCCTCACAACTCTTCCAGAATCTTCCCTTTTTCCATTTAAAAAGGTGTTCTCTTCTATTTGCTTCGGGGTTAGTTTGCTTTTCTTTCTCTAGTTCCTCCAGGTGAGCAGTTAAGTCCTTGATTTTTGCTCTTTCATATTTTTTAACATGGGCATTGAGGGCAATGAATTTCCATCTCAGTACTCCTTTGCCATATCCTGCAAGCTCTGATATGTCATATTCTCATTTTCATTTGTCTCCAGATATTTACCAATTTCTCTAGCAATGTCTTCTTTGACCCACTGATTACTTAAGAGTGTGTTATTTAATCTCCATATTTTTGTGAAAGTTGTGATTCATTGATGGTTATTAATTTCCAGCTTCATTTCACTGTAATAAGGGAATGTTCTTTGAATAATATCAATCTTTTAAAACTTATAAAGACCTGTTTGTGTCCCAGCATATGATATATCCTGGAGAACATTTCATGGGCACTAGAGAAGAATGTATATCCTTGTGTTTCGGGGTATAATGAATTATATATGTCTGTTAGGTCTATTTCATTTATCAATTTGTTTAAGTTCTCTATTTCCTTGTTGATCCTCTGTCTGGTTGTTTTATCTATAGAGGAGAGAGGGGTACTGAAGTCTCCCACTATTATTCTTGAAACACCTATTGTTCCCTTTAGTTTTGCCAATGTTTTCCTCATATACTTTGGAGCTCCTTGATTAGGAGCATAAACTTCTATGATTGTTATTTTTTCTTGGTGAATTGTCCTTTATTAATCTGTAATGTCATCCTTCTTTCTTGTGACATCTTTACATTGAAAGTTTGCTTTGTCTGATACTAGTATAGCTACTCCTGCTTTCTTTTGGTTACAGCTTGTATGGAACATCTTTTTCCATCTTTTCACTTTCAATCTATTTGTATCCTGGATCCAAGTTGAGTCTCTTGTAAGCAGCATATAGATGGATCATATTTTAAAATCCATTCTGCCAATCTGTATCTTTTAATTGGTGGGCTTATTCTGTTAACATTCAAAGTTAGTACTGTAAAGGCATCACTTGACTCTACCATCTTACACTTTGGTTTCATTTGCCAGATCTATATATTCTTTCCCCCCTCTCTTTTTATCCTTTAAGTTACCCTTACCGGTATTCTTTAATTCTATGCCCTCTCCCAGACCTCTCTCTCTCTCTTTTTTTTTTTCGTTCAAGTGACAGAACTCCCTTTAGTAGTTCTTGCAGGTCAGGTCTCTTGATAAATTTTCTCAGCATTTGTCTATGAAAATTTTAATCTCTCCCTCACTTTTAAAAAAATTTTTAAATTAAAAAATATATATAAAAAAACACAAACATTCTTATCATTCTGTTCTACATATATAATCAGTAATTCACAATATCATCACATAGTTGCATATTCATCATCATGATCATTTCTTAGAACATTTGCATCTATTCAGAAAAAGAAATAAAAAGACAACAGAAAAAAATTCATACATACCATACCCCTTAACCCTCCCTTTCATTGATCACTAACATTTCAACCTAAATTTATTTTAACATTTGTTCCCCCTATTATTTATTTTTATTCCATATGTTTTATGTGTCTGTTGATAAGGTAGATAAAAGGAGCATCAGACACAAGGTTTTCACAATCACACAGTCACATTTTATAATCATCTTCAAGAAACATGGCTATTGGAACACAGCTCTACATTTTCAGGCAGTTCCCTACAGTCTTTCCATTACATCTTGACTAACAAGGTGATATCTATTTAATGCATAAGAATAACCTCCAGGATAACCTCTCGACTCTGTATGGAATCCCTCAGCCATTGATACTTTGTCTCATTTCACTCTTCCCCCTTTTGGTCACAAAGATTTTCTCAATCCCTTGATGCTGAGTCTCAGCTTATTCTTGGATTTCTGTCTCATGTTGCCAGGAAGGTCCACACCCCTGGGAGTCATGTCCTGTGTGGACAAGGGGAGAGCAGTTAGTTTGCTTGTTGTGTTGGCTGGAGAGAGATGCCACATCTGAGCAACAAAAGAGGTTCTCTTGGGGGTGACTCTTAGGCCTAATTTTAAGTAGGCTTGACTTATCCTTTGTGGGGTTAAGTTTCATATGAACAAACCCCAAGATTGGGGGCTCAGCCTATTGCTTTGTTTGTCCCCTAAGACAATTGTTTGCTTGTGAGAATATCAAGAACTCAACTTGGGGAAGTTGAATTTTCCCCCTTTCTCACCATTCCCCAAAAGGGACTTTGAAAATACATTTTTTATTCACTGTCCAAATCACTCTGGGTTCATTGGGGCATTACTCTGGACAAACCAACAAAATCTCATGCCCTACTCAAGGTTCCATGTACTTATGGTGTTCAATTAAGCTGTCTACATAAGTTATATTAGGAAATGCACTAGTCAAAATATAAATTGTGTACCAAATAAACACTTTTTGCTTTAGTCTCACACATGTTAAAATTTTAAAATATTAATTACCATCTATTTTAAACACTCTGCAGTAATGACATTCCTTTATTCTTCCTCATGCAAAAACAATTTTTAAATTTGTGCATTTAGTCACTATCATTATATACTCTAGGCATTCCTAGATTATATCATCTCAGTCTTTATCATCTATCTTTCTTTCTGTTTCATTTGTGCCCCCAGCCCTCCTCCCTCTATCATTCTCACATTCAGCTTCGTTCAGTGTTTTAACATAATTGTATTACAGTTAGGTAGTATTGTGTTTTTACAATCAGTCCTGTGGCACAATCTGTATCCCTTCAGCTCCAATTACCCAATATCATATTCTATTTCTATCTCCTGATGATCTCTGTTACCAATGAAATTCTCCAGGTTTATTTACTAATGTCAGTTCATATCAGTGAGACCACGCAATATATGTCCTTTTGTTTCTGGTTAACCTTGCTTAACATAATGTCCTCAAGGTCCATCATGTTGTTATATACCTCATAACTTTATTCTGTCTTACAGCTGCATAATATTCCATCATATGTATATACCACAGTTTGTTTAGCCACTCATCTGTTGATGGACATTTTGACTGTTTCCATCTCTTCGCAATTGTTAATAATGCTGCTATAGACATTGGTGTGCAAATGTCCATTTGGGTGCTTGCCCTCATGTCCTCTGAGGAGATATCTAACAATGGTATTGCCGGGTCATATGGCAATTCTATATTTAGCTTCCTGAAGAACCACCAAACTGGCTTCCACAGAAGTTGTATCATTTGACATTCCCATCAACAGTGGAAAATGTGCCTCTTTCTCCACATCCTCTCCAGCACTTGTCATTTTCTGTTTTATTGATAGTGGCCATTCTGGTGGGTGTGAGATGATACCTCATTGTGATTTTGATTTGCATTTCCCTAATAGCCAGGGAAGTTGAGCATGTTTTCATGTGCCTTTTGGCCATTTGTATTTCCTCTGCTGAGAAGTGTCTGTTCAAGTCTCTTGCCCATTTTGTAACTGGGTTGTCTGTCTTCTAGTTGCTGAGTTGAACAATCTCTTTATATATTCTGGATACTAGACCTCTGTTTTATATATTGCTTCCAAATATTGTATCCTATTGTGTAGGCTGTCTTTTTACTTTCTTGACAAAGATCTTTGATGCACAAAAGTGTTTAATTTTGAGGAGTTCCCATTTATTTATTTATTTCTTCAATGCTTGTGCTTTGGATGTAAGGTCAAGGAAACCACCTCCTAGTATAAGATTTATAAGATATTTCCCTACATTTTCTTCTAACAGTTTTATGGTCTTAGATCTAATGTTTAGGTGTTTGATCCATTTTGAGTTAATTTTTGCATAGGGTGTGAGATATGGATCCTCTTTTATTCTTTTTCATATGAATATCCAGTTCTCTAGGCACCATTTATTGAAGAGACTGTTCTGTCCCAGGTGAGTTGGCTTGACTGCCTTATCAAAGATGAATTGTCCATAGATGAGAGGCTCTATATCTGAACACTCTATTCGATTCTATTGGTCAGTGTATCTATCTTTATGCCAGTACCATGCTGTTTTGACCACTATAGGTTCATAATACACCTTAAAATCAGGTAGTGTGAGACCTTGACTTCATTTTTTTTCCTCAGGATACTTTTAGCTATTCAAGGCACCCTGCCTTTCCAGATAAATTTGGTTATTGGTTTTTCTATTTCTGAAAAGTAAGTTGTTGGGATTTTAATTCGTATTGCGTTGAATGTGTAAGTCAATTTAGGTAGAATTGACATCTTACATATATTTATTTAGTCTTCCAACCCATGAATACGGTATGCCTTTCCATCTATTTAGGTCTTCTGTGATTTCTTTTAGTTCTTCTTGTAGTTTTCTTCGTACAGGTCTTTTGTCTCTTTAGTTAAATTTATTCCTAAATATTTTATTCTTTTTGTTACAATTGTAAATGGATTTTTTTTATTTCCCCCTCAGATTGTTCATTAGTAGTGTATAGAAACACTACAGATTTTTGAGTGTTGATCTTGTAACCTGCCACTTTGCTGTACTCATTTATTAGCTGTAGTAGTTTTGCTGTGGATTTTTCGGGGTTTTTGACATATAGTATATCATATCATCTGCAAGCAGTGAGAGTTTTACTACTTCCTGTCCAATTTTGATGCCTTGTATTTCTTTTTCTTGTCTAATTGCTTTGGCTAGAATCTCCAAAACAATGTTGAATAACAGTGGTGATAGTGGACATCCTTGTCTTCTTCCTGATCTTAGGGGGAAAGTTTTCAATTTTTCCCTATTGAGGATGAAGTTAGCTGTGCGTTTTTCATATATTCCCTTTATCATTTTGAAGAAGTTCCCTTCTATTCCTATTCTTTGGAGTGTTTTCAACAGGAAAGGATGTTGAATTTTGTCAAATATCTTTTCTACATCAATTGAGATGATCATGTGGTTTTTCTGCTTTGATTTGTTGATATGGTGTATTACACTAATTGATTTTCTTATGTTGAACCATCCTTGTATACCTGGGATGAATCTTACTTAGTTATGGTGCATAATTCTTTTAATGTGCTGCTGGATTCGATTTGCTAGAATTTCGTTGAGGATTTTTGCATCTATATTTATTAGAGAGATTGGTCTGTAGTTTTCTTTTTTTGTAATATCTTTGTCTGGCTTTGGTATGAGGGTGAAGTTGGCTTTATAAAATTGAAAATCCTCTTCAATTTTTTTTGAAGAGTTTGAGCAGGATTGGTACTAATTCCTTCTGGAATGTTTGGTAGAATTCACATGTGAAGCCATCTGGTCCTGGACTTTTCTTTTTGGGGAGCTTCTTAACGACTGATTCAATTTCTTTACTTGTGATTGGTTTGTTGAGGTCATCTGCTTCTTCTTTTTTTTTTTATTAAAAAAAGAATTAACAAAACAATTAGAAATCATTCCAATCTACATGTACAATCAGTAATTCTTAATAACATCACATAGTTGCATATTCATCATTTCTTAGTACATTTGCATCGATTTAGAAAAAGAAATAAAAAGACAACAGAATAATAATTAAAACAATAATAGAAAGAAAAAAAAGGGGAGGACTTCCTGGAAGATGGCGGCTTAGTAAGACGCGCGGATCTTAGTTTCTTCTCCAGGACACCTACTAGGGGAGTAGAAACGATACAGAAAGCGCCCAAAGCCACAACAGAGATAAAAAAGACAGCGTACCCCATCCTGGAACGGCTGGCTGGCTGAGAGAAGCAGCTCGGGTGAGATCGCCGAGGCGCGCGGGCCTTACCGGGCGGGGTGGCAAGCGGCCGGAGTTACTCCCTTCCCCCTTCCCGGGCCGGCTGGGAGAATTGGAGAGGTGGTCCCCTGAAACCAAGGCGACTGGCGCCCACACCACGCGCAGCCCCCGGACCAACTGAGAGAATTGGATCGGAAACCCCCAGGCCGCGGAGAACGGTGACCCCGTGACTCCCGGGGAACGTGCACTCTCTCGGGTGGGCCGCTGCTGCTGGCGCCCTCCCGCCACGCTTGTTGCCCAGGGCCGACTAGGAAATTCGGACGGGATCTTGCCCTGGCTGCGGCGACCAGCAACCCTCCCTGCGTTCGAACCCCGGGCCGGCTCAAGCCGCTTCGGCTAACGAACCCCCAGGACGGCGAGAGTTTTCTAAAGTTTAAGGTCCCACAGCACCTTTTACTGGTGGGACCCGCAGACAAACGTGTGCCACGAGCGCCACCTACTGGGCAGGATAAGAAAAACAGAACCCAGAGATTTCACAGAAAAATATTACAACCTTGCTGGGTCCAACACCAAGAGAAATCTGAATAAATGCCCAGACGCCAGCAGCAGAAGATAACTGTCCACGCTCAAAAGATTGAGAATATGGCTCAGTCAAAGGAACAAACCAATAGCTCAAATGAGACACAAGAGCTGAGACAACTAATGCTGAATATACGAACAGAAATGGAAAACCTCTTCAAAAATGAAATCGATAAATTGAGGGAGGACATGAAGAGGACATGGGCTGAACATAAAGAAGAAATAGAAAAACTGAAAAAACAAATCGCAGAACTTATGGAAGTGAAGGATAAAGTAGCAAACATAGAAAAAATAATGGATAGCTACAATGATAGATTTAAAGAGACAGAAGATAGAATTAGTGATTTGGAGGATGGAACATCTGAATTCCAAAAAGAAACAGAAACTATAGGGAAAAGAATGGAAAAATTTGAACAGGGTATCAGGGAACTCAAGGACAATATGAACCGCACAAATATACGTGTTGTGGGTGTCCCAGAAGGAGAAGAGAAGGGAAAAGGAGGAGAAAAACTAATGGAAGAAATTATCACTGAAAATTTCCCAACTCTTATGAAAGACCTAAAATTACAGATCCAAGAAGTGCAATGCACCCCAAAGAGATTAGACCCAAATAGGCGTTCTCCAAGACACTTACTAGTTAGAATGTCAGAGGTCAAAGAGAAAGAGAAGATCTTGAAAGCAGCAAGAGAAAAACAATCCATTACATACAAGGGAAACCCAATAAGACTTTGTGTAGATTTCTCAGCAGAAACCATGGAAGCTAGAAGACAGTGGGATGATATATTTAAAATACTAAAAGAGAAAAACTGCCAACCAAGACTCCTATATCCAGCAAAATTATCCTTCAAAAATGAGGGAGAAATTAAAACATTCTCAGACAAAAAGTCACTGAAAGAATTTGTGACCAAGAGACCAGCTCTGCAAGAAATACTAAAGGGAGCACTAGAGTCAGATACAAAAAGACAGAAGAGAGAGATATGGAAAAGAGTGTAGAAAGAAGGAAAATCAGATATGATATATATAATACAAAAGGCAAAATGGTAGAGGAAAATATTATCCAAACAGTAATAACACTAAATGTCAATGGACTGAATTCCCCAATCAAAAGACATAGATTGGCAGAATGGATTAAAAAACAGGATCCTTCTATATGCTGTCTACAGGAAACACATCTTAGACCCAAAGATAAACATAGGTTGAAAGTGAAAGGTTGGGAAAAGATATTTCATGCAAATAACAACCAGAAAAGAGCAGGAGTGGCTATACTAATATCCAACAAATTAGACTTCAAATGTAAAACAGTTAAAAGAGACAAAGAAGGACACTATATACTAATAAAAGGAACAATTAAACAAGAAGACATAACAATCATAAATATTTATGCACCGAATCAGAATGCCCCAAAATACGTGAGGAATATACTGCAAACACTGAAAAGGGAAATAGACTCATATACCATAATAGTTGGAGACTTCAACTCACCACTCTCATCAAGGGACAGAACATCTAGACAGAGGATCAACAAAGAAATAGAGAATCTGAATATTACTATAAATGAACTAGACCAAATAGACATTTATAGGACATTACATCCCACAACAGCAGGATACACCTTTTTCTCAAGTGCTCATGGATCATTCTCAAAGATAGACCATATGCTGGGTCACAAAGCAAGTCTTAACAAATTTAAAAAGATTGAAATCTTACACAACACTTTCTCGGACCATAAAGGAATGATGTTGGAAATCAATAATAGGCAGAGTGCCAGAAAATTCACAAATACGTGGAGGCTCAACAACACACTCCTAAACAACGACTGGGTCAAAGAAGAAATTGCAAGAGAAATTAGCAAATACCTCGAGGCGAATGAAAATGAAAACACAACATATCAAAACTTATGGGACGCAGCAAAGGCAGTGCTAAGAGGGAAATTTATTGCTCTAAATGCCTATATCAGAAAAGAAGAAAAGGCAAAAATTCAGGAATTAACTATCCATTTGGAAGAACTGGAGAAAGAACAGCAAGCTAACCCCAAAGCAAGCAAAAGGAAAGAAATAACAAAGATTAGAGCAGAAATAAATGAAATTGAAAACATGAAAACAATAGAGAAAATCAATAAGGCCAGAAGTTGGTTCTATGAGAAAATCAATAAGATTGATGGGCCCTTAGCAAGATTGACAAAAAGAAGAAGAGAGAGGATGCAAATAAATAAGATCAGAAATGGAAGAGGAGACATAACTACTGACCTCACAGAAATAAAGGAGGTAATAACAGGATACTATGAACAACTTTACGCTAATAAATACAACAATTTAGAGGAAATGGACGGGTTCCTGGAAAGACATGAACAACCAACTTTGACTCAAGAAGACATAGATGACCTCAACAAACCAATCACAAGTAAAGAAATTGAATTAGTCATTCAAAAGCTTCCTAAAAAGAAAAGTCCAGGACCAGATGGCTTCACATGTGAATTCTACCAAACGTTCCAGAAAGAATTAGTACCAATTCTCTTCAAACTCTTCAAAAAAATCGAAGTGGAGGGAAAACTACCTAATTCATTCTATGAAGCCAACATCACCCTCATACCAAAACCAGGCAAAGATATTACAAAAAAAGAAAACTACAGACCAATCTCTCTAATGAATACAGATGCAAAAATCCTCAATAAAATTCTAGCAAATCGTATCCAACAACACATTAAAAGAATTATACATCATGACCAAGTAGGATTCATCCCAGGTAGGCAAGGATGGTTCAACATAAGAAAATCAATTAATGTAATACACCATATCAACAAATCAAAGCAGAAAAATCACATGATCATCTCAATTGATGCAGAGAAGGCATTCGACAAGATTCAACATCCTTTCCTGTTGAAAACACTTCAAAAGATAGGAATACAAGGGAACTTCCTTAAAATGATAGAGGGAATATATGAAAAACCCACAGCTAATATCATCCTCAATGGGGAAAAATTGAAAACTTTCCCCCTAAGATCAGGAACAAGACAAGGATGTCCACTATCAACACTATTATTCAACATTGTGTTGGAGGTTCTAGCCAGAGCAATTAGACAAGAAAAAGAAATACAAGGCATCAAAATTGGAAAGGAAGAAGTAAAACTATCACTGTTTGCAGACGATATGATACTATACGTCGAAAACCTGGAAAAATCCACAACAAAACAACTAGAGCTAATAAATGAGTACAGCAAAGTAGCAGGTTACAAGATCAACATTCAAAAATCTGTAGCATTTCTATACACTAGTAATGAACAAGCTGAGGGGGAAATCAAGAAACGAATCCCATTTACAATTGCAACTAAAAGAATAAAATACCTAGGAATAAATTTAACTAAAGAGACAAAAAACCTATATAAAGAAAACTACAAAAAACTGCTAAAAGAAATCACAGAAGACCTAAATAGATGGAAGGGCATACCGTGTTCATGGATTGGAAGACTAAATATAGTTAAGATGTCAATCCTACCTAAATTGATTTACAGATTCAATGCAATACCAATCAAAATCCCAACAACTTATTTTTCAGAAATAGAAAAACCAATAAGCAAATTTATCTGGAAGGGCAGGGTGCCCCGAATTGCTAAAAACATCTTGAGGAAAAAAAACGAAGCTGGAGGTCTCGCGCTGCCTGACTTTAAGGCATATTATGAAGCCACAGTGGTCAAAACAGCATGGTATTGGCATAAAGATAGATATATCGACCAATGGAATCGAATAGAGTGCTCAGATATAGACCCTCTCATCTATGGACATTTGATCTTTGATAAGGCAGTCAAGCCAACTCACCTGGGACAGAGCAGTCTCTTCAATAAATGGTGCCTAGAGAACTGGATATCCATATGCAAAAGAATGAAAGAAGACCCATCTCTCACACCCTATACAAAAGTTAACTCAAAATGGATCAAAGATCTAAACATTAGGTCTAAGACCATAAAACAGTTAGAGGAAAATGTAGGGAGATATCTTATGGATCTTACAACTGGAGGCGGTTTTATGGACCTTAAACCTAAAGCAAGAGCACTGAAGAAGGAAATAAATAAATGGGAACTCCTCAAAATTAAACACTTTTGTGCATCAAAGAACTTCAGCAAGAAAGTAGAAAGACAGCCTTCACAATGGGAGACAATATTTGGAAATGATATATCAGATAAAGGTCTAGTATCCAGAATTTATAAAGAGATTGTTCATCTCAACAACAAAAAGACAGCCAACCCAATTACAAAATGGGAAAAAGACTTGAACAGACACCTCTCAGAAGAGGAAATACGGATGGCCAAGAGGCACATGAAGAGATGCTCAATGTCCCTGGCCATTAGAGAAATGCAAATCAAAACCACAATGAGATATCATCTCACACCCACCAGAATGGCCATTATCAACAAAACAGAAAATGACAAGTGCTGGAGAGGATGCGGAGAAAGAGGCACACTTATCCACTGTTGGTGGGAATGTCAAATGGTGCAACCACTGTGGAAGGCAGTTTGGCAGTTCCTCAAAAAGCTGAATATAGAATTGCCATACGACCCAGCAATACCATTGCTAGGTATCTACTCAAAGGACTTAAGGGCAAAGACACAAACGGACATTTGCACACCAATGTTTATAGCAGCATTATTTACAATTGCAAAGAGATGGAAACAGCCAAAATCTCCATCAACAGAAGAGTGGCTAAACAAACTGTGGTATATACATACGATGGAATATTATGCAGCTTTAAGACAAGATAAACTTATGAACCATGTAATAACATGGATGGACCTAGAGAATATTATGCTGAGTGAATCCAGCCAAAAACTAAAGGACAAATACTGTATGGTCCCACTGATGTGAACCTACATTCGAGAATAAACTTGAAATATGTCATTGGTAACAGAGTTCAGCAGGAGTTAGAAACAGGGTAAGACAATGGGTAATTGAAGCTGAAGGGATACAGACTGTGCAACAGGACTAGATACAAAAACTCAAAAATGGACAGCACAATAATACCTAATTGTAAAGTAATCATGTTAAAACACTGAATGAAGCTGCATCTGAGCTATAGGTTTTTGTTTTGTTTTACTTTGTTTTGTTTTGATTTTACTATTATTACTTTTATTTTTTTCTCTATATTAACATTCTATATCTTTTTCGGTTATGTTGCTAGTTCTTCTAAACCAATGCAAATGTACTAAGAAATGATGATCATGCATCTATGTGATGATGTTAAGAATTAATGATTGCATGTGTAGAATGGTATGATCTCTAAATGTTGGGTTAATTTCTTTTTTTCCGTTAATTTAAAAAAAAAAAAAAGAGAAGGGATAATTGGAGATGAAGGGATACAGACTGTACAACGGGACTGGATATAAAAACTCAGAAATGGACAGCACAATACTACCCAATTGTAATGCAATTATGTTAAAACACTGAATGAAGCTGCTTGTGAGGTATAGGTTTTTTGTTTTTGTTTTTTTTGTTTTTTTTTCTTTCTATTATTGTTTTAATTCTTATTCTGTTGTCTTTTTATTTCTTTTTCTAAATTGATGCAAATGTACTAAGAAATGATGAATATGCAACTATGTGATGTTATTAAGAATTACTGATTGTACATGTAGATTGGAATGATTTCTAATTGTTTTGTTAATTCTTTTTTTAATTAATAAAAAAAGGAAAAAAAAACAAAAAAAAAAAGAAAAAAAAACAAAAAAAACAAAAACAAAAAACCTATACCTCACATCATCTGCTTCTTCTTGAGTCAACACTGGTGTTCATACCTTTCTAGAAAGTTGTCCATTTCATCTACATTGTCAAATTTATTAGCATAAATTTGTTCATAGTATCCTCTCATTACTTCCTTTATTCCTGTGGGGTCAGTGGTTATGTCTCCTCTTCCATTTCTGATCTTATTTATTTGCATCCTCTATCTTCTTTTTGTCAACCTCACTAAGGATCCATCAATTTTATAGGTTTTCTCATAGAACCAACTTCTGTTTTGTTCTTTTTTGTTGATTTTCTCAATTGTTTTCATGTTCTCAATTTCATTTATTTCTGCTCTAATCTTCATTATTTCTTTCCTTTTGCTTGCTTTGGGGTTAGTTTGTTGTTCTTTCTCTACTTCTTCCAAGTGAACAGTTAGTTCTTCGATTTTTGCCCTTTCTTCTTTTTTGATATAGGCATTTAGGGCAATAAATTTCCCTCTTAGCACTGCTTTTGCTATATCACATAAATTTTGATATGTTGTGTTTACATTTTCCTTTTCCTTGAGATATTTACTAATTTCTCTTGTAATTTCTTCCTTGACCCACTGGCTGTTTAAGAGTGTGTTTTGGAGACTCCACATATTTGTGAATTTTCTGGCACTCTGCCTATTATTGATTTCCAGCTTCATTCCTTTATGATCTGAGAAAATGTTTTGTATGATTTCAATTTTTTTCAATTTATTGAGACTTGCTTTTTGACCCAGAATATGGTCTATCTTTGAGAATGATCCATGAGCACTTGAGAAAGAGTTGTATCCTGCTGTTGTAGGGTGTAATGTTCTATAAATGTCTGTTAAGTCTAGCTCATTTATTGTATTATTCAAATTCCCTGTTTCTTTATTGATCCTTTGTCTAGATGTTCTGTCCATTGATGAGAGTGTGGAATTGAAGTCTCCAACTATTATGGTAGATGTGCCTATTTCTCTTTTCAGTGTTTGCCTCACATATTTTGGAGCATTCTGGCTCAGTGCATAAATATGCATGATTGTTATGTCTTGTTGAATTGTTCCTTTTATTAATACACAGTGTCCTTCTTTGTCTTTTTTAACTTTTTTAACATTTGAAGTCTGATTTGTTTGATATTAGTATAGCTACTCCTGCTCTTTTCTGATTGTTATTTGCATGAAATATCTTTTCCCAACTTTTCATTTTCAACCTATGTTTATCTTTGGGTCCAAGATGTGTTTCCTGTAGACAGCATTTAATGGGTCCTGTTTTTTAATCCATTCTGCCAGTCTATGTCTTTTGATTGGGGAGTTTAATCCATTAACATTTAGTGTTATTACTGTATGGGTAGTACTTTCTTCTACCATTTTGCCTTTTGGATTTTATATGTCATATCTAATTTTTCTTCTTTTTATCTTTACTGATAGTCTTCATTTCTACACTTTTCTCCACACCTCTCTCTCCTATCTTTTCATATCTGCCTCTAGTGCTCCCTTTAGTGTTTCTTGCAGAGCCAGTCTCTTGGTCACAAATGCTCTCAGTGATGTTTTCTCTGAAAATATTCTAATTTCCCCCTCATTTTTGAAAGACAGTTTTGCTGGATATAGAATTCTTGGTTGGCAGTTTTTCTCTTTCAGTATCTTAAATACATCATACCACTGTCTTCTTGCCTCCATGGTGTCTGCTGAGAAATCTACACATAGTCTTTTTGGGTGTCCCTTGTATGTTATTGGTTGCTTTTCTCTTGCTGTTTTCAAGAGTCTCTCTTTCTCTTTGATCTTTGACATTCTGATTAGTAAGTATCTTGGAGTATGTCTATATGGATCTATTCTGTTTGGGGTATGCTGCACTTCTTGGATCTGTAATTTCAAGTCTTTCAAAAGAGTTGGGAAATTTTTAATGATAATTTCCTCCATTAGTTTTTCTTCTCCTTTTCCCTCCTCTTCTCCTTCTGGGCCACCCACAACATGTATATTCATGTGCTTCATGTTATTCAAGTCCCTGAGTCCCCTCATATTTTTCCATTCTTTTCCCTATATTTTCTTTTGCTTGTCAGATTTCAGATGTTCCGTCCTCCAGTTCACTAATCCTATCTTCTGCCTTTTGAAATCTGACATTGTAGGTTTTCATTGTTTTTTCCACCTCTTCTACTGTACCTTTCATTCCCACTCAAACCCATTCTGTGATTTTTTTTTCAGACTTTTGATTTCTTCTTTTTGTTCATTTCTTGCCTTCTTTATATCTCCCTCAATTCATTGATTTGATTTTTGATGACATTTTCCATGTCTGTTTGAACATTCTGAATTAATTGTTTTAACTCCTGTATCTCATTTGAATTGTTGGTTTGTTCCTTTGACTGGGCCATATCCTCAGTTTTCCTTGTGTGATTTGTTATGTTTTGCTGGCATCTAGGCATTTAATTACCTTAATTAGTTTATTCTGGAGATTATTTTCACTTCTTTTGCTTAGGATTTTCTTCTTGGATGACTTTGTTGTCTATCTATTCTTTGACATTCAGTTCAGCTTATCTGGACCACTAGCTTAGGTTTTGTTTAACAGAGGAGGATTTTTCACTTCTTGTTTTCTTGTTTCTTGCCTGCCTGTATGGTGCCTTCCCTCCACCTTAGGAGGGTCTACTTAGGTATTATATACCCCAGCCAGATTTTCCCGGACCAAATTGGCCTCCTGTCAGGAGGAAAGAGCGTCAGTTTTCCCTGAGGGTGAAACCCAGCAGGTTGAAAGACTTTCCTGTGAAGTCTCTGGACTCTGTGTTTTTCCTTCCTGCCCAGTATGTGGTGCTTGCCTGCCTGTGGGTCCCACCAGCATAAGGTAATGTGGTACCTTTAACTTCAGCAGACTCTCCCTGCTGGGGGCGTGGTGAAGACAGAGGAGTGGTTATAGGCCCAAACCCTGGGGTCTGAATTCCTTGAGTAAGGGAATCCACCTGAGCTGGTCCCAACCCTTCCCCTGGGGATAGCACAGGCTCCAGAGAAGCTCTCAAACAAGCTTGTTTCTGCCTATGCCTGGGGCAGTTGCAGCCTGAGAAGCCCTGCCGCTGTATCCAAATGCAATCCAGCCTTTGTAGAAACACAGCCACAAAAAAGGAAGAGAAAAATCAGAACAGGACCCCCATTCCTCAGGTTTGCCAATCAAGAGCATAAGTTGGTATATTGCTTTGTGTACCTTCAGATCCTATGTGCCCCCTCCTTACCTTCATGGCCCAGACCCTTTCAAGTATTATGTGCTATCCAATCCAAAAAACCTCTGCTTCTTTTTTTTCTTTTTCCTTTTTGTCAGCCCTGCCTCCTTGGCTCCGGGGTGAAAATCAGCAACCTCCACTTTGATCAGGTTCAGCTGAGTTGGGGGCCTATTTTTAGTAGTTAGAATTTGTTAATTAATTCCACAATTGAAGCTTAGTTGCGCTCAGCCCCTGCTGCTGGTAAAGTCTGTTTCTTTTCCCCTCTGGGAAGCAGCCTGTGGGGGAAGGGGCAGCGGCCACCATGGCTTGGGGAACTCACGGTTCTGCGGGGGCTTGCAGCCAGTCCAGCTGGTCCAGACTGGGGTACACTGTGTGTCAGGTCACTGACGTGATCCCTGCAGATTTTCTGTACTGTTCCTGGCTGTTTACTAGCTGCTCTGGAGGACGAACTAAATCCCACACCTTGCCAAGCCACCATTTCGGCACTCTGAGTCAAGAATTATTTTTTGATACCTGAAAAGGGATTTCTAAATTTAAATAGAAATAATAATTGGGAAGGTAATAGTAATACTTTGAACACACTGAAAAATGAATAGGCACTTGTCCTTCCCAGTATAAAAATACTGTGAAACTAATAATTAAAAGGGGTTGGTATTGAATTATATATAAATATGTAATTCAAAGAAATAAAGCAAAGCAGATGATAGACTTTTATTTTTTCAAAGTGGCATTTACATTAATAGAGGAAGATAAGATGGCAGAAATTTTAATGTCATGAAAAACTATTTCCTATTTTCAAATACATGACTCCTTTAAAATACCTAAAAATCCTGGGCCATGTTAATAATAAAAGTAAATAAAGTTTTTCAAATATTAGATGAAAATCTTGAATAATATTTATTTTCTGGTGAGAGAGGGAGATGACCTTTGTTTCAATGTCAGATAACCATCTAATTGGATATTCTGAAAGAGAGAAGATAAAATGAAGGGGAGGAAATTTTTAAAAGGACACTTTCCAGACACAGTGATCTAAGTTCTCCAATTGAAAGGGCCCATGGAAACCAAGAATAATAAAAATATCAACATTTTACTGATGATATAAAATTGTAGATTTACCAGAGATAAAGGGAAATGCTTAAGAATTTCAGTTAAAAAGAAAAAAAGACTGCCAGGTACAAAATAATGGAAATTAGGTCACATCAATCTTCTTTAGCCACAACAAGGGGAAGTGTAAAGGTAATCAATATTTTCAAAATTTGGTGGGAAATTACTATGATCTGACAAATGAATACCCTCTGATATTATAGAGACTTTTCCACATATTCAAGGACTCGAGAAAATCTACTTGAGCATAAATGACATTAAAATAATTATAGGAAACTATAATTTAGCAAAAAATGAATAATATTAACAAAAAAAAAAAGGAAACCAAGAGGGAATCAAGAAGCAAGAGTTAACAACAACAGCAACAACAACAAAACCCGAGCAAATTGCAGAGTGTTGGTTGATCATCCAAAAATTGACTTTTGGCCTTCACTGAAATCCTATCTCAGGATGAGGGGTCAAAGTGAGAGGGTTTTCTGTGGATCCTGTCTTGTTTAGAGAGAGGTTAAAAGTATCATTTAATTTATCAGATGATTGTAAACTTAAGAGTTAAAATGATTTAAAAATTGACATTGGAACTTTAATTTCCAGCAAAGGTAGGCGAAATCATTTAGACCATACACCTCACTGAAAATAATTTAAAATTCTGGGGGAAAATCATTTAAAAGATCAGGGAGCGAATAAGATAGTACAGAATCCTGAGGCTAGATTCTAAGGCAGAGAAGGAAATCAGAGAATCTCATAGTCAGTTTAACTAATTTGGGCTTTGGTTTTGGTGGAGGGGGGCAGGTCAAGACCAGGTTCCAACCTAGGTGGGGAGACAGCAGCACTATAAGACCCCAGAGCCACAACCTCAGGGGATCTCAGAACAGTGCTAAACCCAAGTGTAAGCTGAACCTTGGATGAAGACCTTGGGCACCAGTAGAGGCAGACCCACCTCCTCTGGAGGAAGCACTCTCATCTTAGGTCCTGAAGAATTTTCATAAATAACAACAAAAGCATTATTGTAATAACATACACACAAATAAAAATTTCCCATTTTAACCACTTTCAATATATACTTCAGTGGTATTAATTACACTCACAATATTGTGCTACCATCATCAACATCCATTACCAAACCTTTCATCCCCTCAAACAGAAACTCTGTACCCATTAAGCATTTTAAATCCTCATTCCCCTAACTCCAGCCCTGGACGAATTTGGTTATTCTAGGTATTTCACACAAGTGAGACCAAACAGTAGTTGTCTTTTTTGTGTGTCTGGCTTATTTCACTCAGCATGATGTCTTCAAGGTTTATTCATATTGCCACATGTATCAGAACTCCGTGCCTCTTTAGGCAATAAAAATTTCAAAATCATTATGCTGAGTGAAAGAAGCCAGACAAAGAAGCATACACACTACATAATCCCACCTATTTAAAATTTTAGAAAATGCACATGACCAATCTGAACAAAACACACATTAATTTGTCTTGACCATACTTCAGTCAGGCCATCCTTGGGCTTAACTAAGCATTGAGATGTAAAACCACCTCCTTAATGGCTCTTTTTGAAGGCTGGCTAATCACAAAGGAAAACATTTGCTGTTCAGTTGCTTGATCATACCATTTGCTCACCCCACTTTCCCATAACCACTCCTTTCTACCCTTATTTACTTCCCCCTATAAGCAAAATATCCTTTTGTCAGCCTCCTCTTTTTTTTTTTTGCAATTTTATTGAGATATATTTGCACACCATACAAACCATCTGAAGTATATAATCAATGGCTCACAGCATCATCACATAGTTGTGCATATGTTCACATATGTACAAATAAAACATTCCCATGATCGGTTTTAGAATGTTTTTGTTGCTCCAGGAAAGAAAGAAGAGTAAAAAATAAAACCCTAATACTCCCATACTTCTTATCCCCTATTGTTGATCCAGTGTTGGTGTGATGTATTTGTTACACTTGATGAAAGAATATTAAAATATTGCCATTAACTCTACTCTATAGTTTGCAATACATACAGTTTCCCCATATCCCCTCTATTATTAACTTCTTGTAATAATTATATGTTTGTTCTAGTTCATAAAAGAACTTTACTTTTTTATATTTGTACATTTAATCACAATCATAGTTCATCATAAGAATCACTATATTATACATTTCCATGTTTTAACCTCCACCTTTCCTTCGGATGGATATATATGACTCTAAACTTCTCTTTTCCATCACATTAGTGCACCCCTCAGTACTATTAATTATTATTAAAATAACATACTACCTTCACCTCTATCCATTTCCAAATGTTTAAGTTCGACTTGTTAAACAGTCTGTACCTATAAAGCAACTGCTCTCCAGCTTTAGCCTTATTCTATATCCTGCTAACCTATATTCTATATTTTATGCCTATGAGTTTACATATAGGCATTCAGTTCTCATTAGTGAGATCATACATATTTGTCCTTTTGTGTTTGACTTATTTCATTTAACATAATGTCCACAAGTTTCATCCATGTTGTTGCATGCCACAGGACTTCATTCCTTTTTCCTGCTGAATAATATTCCATCATATGTATATACTACATTTTATTTATCAGTTCATCTGATGATGGACAATTGGGTGGTTTCCATCTTTTAGCAACTGTGAATAATGCTGCTATGAACATTAGTATGCAAATGTCTGTGTACATCCTTGCTTTCAACTCTTCTGGGTATATCCCAAGTAGCAGGATTGCCAGGTCATAAGGCAACTCTATACTTAGCTTCCTAAGGAATCGCCAGGCTGTATTCCACTGCGACTGTACTAATTTACATTCGCACCAGCAGTGAATAAGAGTTCCTATCTCACTACATCCTTTCCAACATGTGCAGTTTCCTGTTTGTTTAATAGTGGCCATTCTAGTAGGCAAGAGATGATATCTCATTGTGGTTTTGATTTGCATTTCCCTAATAGCTAGTGATTTTGTCAGCCTTTTGAGATGCTTGTAGATCTTACAGATGGAGAATTTTCCTTATTTGCAATTGTGTTTTCTGTTTGTTTGTTTGTTTTTTGCACGGGCAGGCACTGGGAATCAAACCCAGGTCTCCGGCACGACAGGCTAGAATGCTGCCACTGCACCACCATCGCCCGCCCTGCAATAGTTTTTTAAAATAAAGTCTCATTTTGGTTTAGTTGATAATTTTCTGGTGTTATGACGGATAGAGTGCTGACAGCCCTTTGGACTCTGCTGTCTTTACCCAGGTATGCATGCCAGTTTCTCCGATGCTTTGTGTCCTTTCCTCACTGAGAAATTTGGGATCCACAGGGAGGAGTCAACAACTCCAAATCCAGTGCACTGGACATTTACCTGATGTAAAGAGTCACTATTCTCTATGAGCATAGAATTTGTTCTTTGGCTCTTGAATGGGGATCTGATTCCTGATTTTTTCCGTTGAGTGAGACTTGTCTCAACTCTTTTCTGTTGAGTTGAACTCTTTCCAGCTTTTTTTTAGGCCTCTTTTGTTCATTTGCATAAAGTCTAATCCCATGGGTACTTCATACTGCACTAGATGCCCTCCTTCCTCTCTCCCTTGTCTGTGTGCTCCACCATTTGGCACCAATTCAACCCAATATCCCCAAGTAGCAGAATTCATTAAGGATAATTCTGAACTAACTATGGCTCTTTGGGATTTTGGGGGATCTCTCCAAATTTGCTCATCTCCAGGGGCTCTTGAATCATGAAGATCCAAAATTTCCTCTTAGCAATGGTGTGCCTATTTCTTCCAGTACGAAGAAGCTGAACAATGGTTTTTTTCAATCTAACTTTAATCAGCCCATTCAAGAATCTCAGTCTACCTTATCTGAAGCTATTCAGTCTCTCAGAGATCACCTGTATGCCCCAACTGTTACTCCTTTATCAACTCCAAACTTAAAAGCACTCCCATCTTCTTCCTTTCCCTCTCCTTATCCCTGCACTCCACCAGACTTATTCCTGTCTCCCTCGCCACCATGTCCTGGTCCTCCTTGTATTTAACTGCTTCTCTCCAAACCTGTTTCTATTTTGCTGGCTGCCCAGTTTCCTACTGTTACTTGAGACCTTGGTCCTGCTTCCCTGGTATTCTGATGCCGGGAAAAGGATGTCAAAGGACTTCAATTGACCTTCCTCCAAGTCATTTATTAAAAATGATCGAGGTGAAACATACATGACATACAATTAACCCTTTTAAATTGAACAATTCAATGCCATTTAGTACGTTCATAATGTTGTGCTACCACTCCCTCTATTTAATTCTAAAACATTTCCATCTCTCCAAAATAAAATCCTGTGCCTATTAAGTAGTTTTTCCTCACTCTTACCTCCCTCCAGCCCTTGGCAACCACCCATCTTCAATCTACCTCTACAGATTTATCTGCTCTGGATATTTCATATAAATGTAGTTATGCAATATGTGTCCTTTAGTATATAGCTTCTTTCACTTAGCATGATGTTTTCAAGGCCCATTCACGTCGTGGCAGTATCAGTACTTTATTCATGTTTATGGCTGAAAAATATCCCATTGTAGGTATGTATCACAGTTTCTTTATCCATTCATCTGTGTTGATGGACATTTGGGCTGTTTTTGACTACTTTGACTAGAGCTACTATGAATATATATGTATGTGTGTTTGAGTACCTATTTAAATATATTATCTTATTCTTCGTTTTTCAAAACTTTTTATTCATTTACAATCCAAATTTTCTCTTCTTTTGGAAAGCAAATGCTCTGATTTTATTTGTTGTTGTTTAAGCTAAAAATTACAAACAGTTATTTGACACAGAGCACAAAGCTATAAATACCTTTGTCCTTCTCCTGGACAACATAAAGAACTTGGATTCTTATAACAAACATTAATCACTTTGTCCCATCGCAATTTATACATTACTGAGGCTACGCATGGTAATGCCATCATCCTAATTCCATAAGGACATATTATTCATGCTTTATATAGTTAATGAGAAGTTGTATCAATCCTCCCATGCATCGTTCTCTGTCTCTCAGATCCTCATTCCTTCTCTTACTACAGATCTTTTACCTGGAGTCAATTTTCATCATCCTTTAATATAATCTTTAGGATTTTACTTTTTGCAGGTCAACTTTCCATTTGATTTTTTTTCATTTTTGGCTTACAGTAGTTTTATTTAACTTCTTTTTCTTGAAAGGCACTTTTTCTCTCAAATTAGAAATCTAATTTGGCAGTAATTCCTTCAGCAGTTAGTATAGGTCATGGCCCTGTCTTAAACCAGAACTATATGTTGGAGTGTTTGGTGACAATAACTTATCATTTTGTTTCTAATCCTCAGATTAGGTTAGGAACAGAGATAGTAAAATGGAGATGGAGGCAGTGATTGGATGGAGTTTTGAGATGTCACATAAAACAGTGTATGAATGTGTAAGAGAAATAAAAAATGGGTATCTGGTTAGTAAATTGATGGATAGTTCTAGAAATTGGTTAGATACTCACCAATCCCTTTTTCTCTTTCTCTATACTCAGCTTTCCTTACCCTTAATTTGGACCATCATTTGGAGAATGATGGGAATGGGTTGATCACTGGGATGGGTAAAGGATTTACTAAGGTTGCGATTAAGGCCACTTGATTCACAATGTTTTCCACTGCAGTTATTAAACCACCTGGAGCTTGTTTAGGGCTGGGAGAGAAGAAAAGGGAGAGGCAGACGAGGAGCTCTTTAATTAGACACCTGTCAGGCACCTGGAGCGTGCAAGGGTAGGGGTGAGAGGAAGGTCAGGGGCTTGGAGTCAGAAGAGGCCTGTCTAAGGTTGGGTCAAACTGAGGGGGAAGTTAAAGACTGTCTTGGTCACGTCTTCTATCACAAACTTGAAACCACGTGTACTCCACCATCCATTGATGCCATATCAAATGTTGAATCAACTCTATAAGAATTCATCCCTTGGGCAGCTGGCCTGCTTGAGGTTTATGAAACCCTTCTGCATAATTTGTTTTTAAAAATAAAATAAATTAATTAAAGCCAAATGGTACAAAGGTATGCTTTCACGTAAAAAATTATAATCTTGACCTATGAGGCTCCTTCCTGATTTAGGAGTATTTGACTTTATCATAAATGCCCCTGCAGAGAAGTGACTCTGCCTTGCCATCCCAGGCAGTGTGAGAGCCTGATGAGGATGCTAAGAATGAAAATAGCACTCATGTAGCAGGCAGTATGTAGGTGCCGCCCTGTGCTCAGCACTTTTTATGTTGCTGCCATGAGTGTAGTTATTTTTCCCATTTTAAACATTGGATTTTAATGCTCAAACTGGAGCAGCATTGGAATCCCCCGGAGGGCTTATTAAAGCAAGACTGCTGGGTCCTATGTCCACAGTTTCTAAGTTTTCCTGAGAATTTGCATTTTAAACAAATTGTCAGGTGATGCAGATGCCACTGGTTTGAGAACCACTGAATTAGAGCAGCATCTAATGTTGGTACATAAATACTCTGCAAGTCTGGTATTATCTTCATTTTCAATGTGAACCTAAGTCCCTGAGTGTGCGAGAAGAGAAGGGTCCTGGCTATGCCCACACAGGCAGGAAGGACAAGTAATGGGTCTCGTATGGAGGGACGTTGCCCAAAGTGGCCATAGAAGTCAGGGATTGGCGCCTGAAAGGGAAAGAAAAGCTCCCTACTTGTGAGACACCTGGCATCCTCTTCCTCCACCCGCATATGCTCCCGCCCATTAGCCTGGCCGGATGCCGGCCAGAAACTACATTATCCAGAAGGCTGTGCCTGTGCGCCGGCTGCGGCCGCTGGTCCAATGACAGCACAGAAGTAGGGGTTTCTCACAGCCCGCGGGGGCAGGGAGGGACTTTTGGCCTGCAGCGTGTCTACCCACAGCCGGGGGATCCGGGGGCTGCTTCAGGACTGCTTTCCCGATGGCTCTTTAGACTGAGCAGGGAAGGACAGTGTGGTGGAGAGGATCCACCACGGCGCGTTTGTGCAAGCCGTGACCGTGTTTTCCCTCTGCCCCATGACGGGAGTGTCAGCCAGGGACAGGCGGCGCCCTTGGCCTTGTGTGCATTTTACGCGGAGGAAACTGAAGGTCAGAGTGCGACCCTCAGCCTGAGGTCACATCCTGCCTAGAGCAAGACAAGGTGCGTGAGTGGCTGAGCCCACGAAACCCATACCGGTCACTCGCCTCTCTCGGCGGCGATGGCTGCGAGGGCACTGATGGACGCGGCGCAGGTGAGTGGAGGTGCTTCTCGTCCTTTGCTGCCCTAACCCCCAATATCATGTTGCTGACGCAGGATGTAGAAGATAGAAAGAGTCCTAGAACTTTTTTGTCTTTACCATCTCCCTGCTTTTGCGTCTGGTGTACCAGGAGGGCACCTGAACCCAGGCCAGGAATTACATAGAGCTGTTCCCATTTCTGGAATCCAATGGGATGAGCGGAGAAAAGATCTTCCAGGCACAGGACCCCGTGTATGGAAATGCTTGAGGGTGAGACTGAATCTTCAGGGAATGTCAGATCACCATTATATTCGGTGCAATCAGAGAGCAGTGGGCAGAAGTCAGCCTTGGAACCTCAGGGTCCCTATTCTGAAGGTGTTGGGAGCCATAGAAACGTTAGAGCAGTGGAGAAAGATAATCTGACTCAAGTCTTAGGCTCGTTTGGTTGCAGAGTGGAAAGTCAACTGTAGAGGCACAGGTAGGCCTGCAATTGGCCAATGAGTGGGTGCTGATGCCTGGACAAGAGTGGATGTAGAAGTGATTGGATTTCAGATTTGTCTTTTAGTTGAGCTCATCAGACTTTCTGATGTGGTTGGTGAGAAAGAGAAGGGGCAACACCAAGGTTTTTGGTTTTAGCAGCTAGAATAGAGGTTCTGTCAACTGAGAAGGGAAGTTGATTGTAAGAGAAATTTTCAGTGGAAATATTAGAAATTAATTCAGTCTCTGATGGTCCACAGACCCCTTCATGGAGTTGAAGAGTGCCCAGTAAACACACAGTTTTAAAGTTCCTGGGAGGCATTAAAGTTGGAAACATCTCAGATGTGGCCTCTGGTATGTGGATAAAGATGTAGCTGCGGTTCAGAGTTAGGAGGGTGCATCATGGTGGTAGTGGTAATGACGTTAGGGAGATAGGGGAAACTGGGGCAGAGAACTGAATATGTTGCTTGGGCATCATGGTTGGTTTGTTTGACATCATTCAGCAGTGGTGACAGGAGATGGGGGGAAGGGCAGTGTGTGGGAAGAAGACAGTCTAGCAGGTGGCCATATTTTCCAGTGGGGAATAGATATGAGATGGATGCTGAGGTTTAACATTAATAGAGATAATAACAGTAAGACCTGGGTGGGTGACTCTTGATGGGGCCTGGGGATTTTCAGTCAGGTGGGGGAATTATCTTGGGGGAGAGTCACTAGGACCTGGGTAGGTGGGGATAGGATGAAGGGACCAAATATGCAATACAGAAGAAGAAGAGGACCAAGGGTATCTGAGATGTGTGTGTGTGGTCTTGAATGGCTTAAGTTGAGGCCACCAATGGGGCCAGGTGGGGAGATCTTTGTAGCTCTGCAGTGGTAGCGTCCGGAGTTGTGAGGAAGGTGTAGTCCAGCATGATATGCACATGCTAAGGGAGTGTGAACTGTTTACTCTAGTGCCCTTATACTGGGCTTAAAGGAGAAGACAGAGCCAACATTTATTTGTATCTGAGAGGCATAGAGTTATGGCGACACTAGGGAGAGGGGCTCACAGAAGAGGAAGTGGGGCCCTGGACCCCAGCCCCAGACGTTAGCTGCCTCTATCTGCTCAGTTGCTGTGGCTGATGCAGTGATCAGAGAGGCATGAGAAAAGAGCAGGCACTATGGTACCAGGGCCTGGTATATTCTCTGATTTGAGGAGCTAACGAAGAGGATGAACAGGGCATGGAGATGGGGAGATGGATAAAGAATCCTGAGGAGTGAAGCTGATCATGGAATGAACTATCTCTATCATGGCAGGGCTGTGTGACCTTTGAGGATGTGGCCATTTATTTCTCCCAGGAGGAATGGGGGCTCCTTGATGAGGCTCAGAGACTCCTGTATTGTGATGTGATGCTGAAGAACTTTGCACTTATGGCCTCGCTGGGTAAGACACTCATACCCACCCTAGTGGGTCTGCCTTTCCCTTTTCCCCAGAGGCAGCTCTGTCCTTCCCTCAACTGGATCATGGGCACTCCCTCCTTCCACACTTTGCAGGAATGTGTGTTTTGGGCTTTAGGGCTGAGCTGTAAGCATTGCCCATCCTCTTTCTGAACCATAGAGAAGGTGAGCAGACAATACTTGCTTCCCCAAAGTCTTGCAGGGAAGGGTCCTGGAATGAGGAGTCTTTGGGTCAGTCCAGTGGACCCCTTCTGGCCCAGCCACTCCCTGTCTGGGTGACTGTTCTGATCTAGGTTAGCTCTGTGATTCAGGTTCCTTTAGTTGACAATTCCTATGACCTGACTCCCAGGAATTGCAGATATTGACGTGGTCACTACTTGTTGGAACTATTGGGTTGTTCCTGCAAGACCTTTCTTGTATGTGCTTTTTTGCAATAGTTTTCTTTCCTCTGGTCACTTTGGGCCCGATCAAGTGCTAGTCACTAACCTGCACTGTATTTCCCTTAGGACTTTCGTCTTTCAGGCCCCATGTAGTTGCCCAGTTGGAGATAGGGGAAGAACCCTGGGTGCCTGACAGAGTGGACATGACTCCAGCCATGGCAAGAGGAACTTATACAGGGCCTGGCTCTGGTAAGTGGGAAATGGTGGAGGATGTAACATCACCACTGGCTCAAATCATATTAGCAACTTCACTTGTGTTCATTAGTTTGGTGTCAAAGCCAGTGGCCATTCCTCATTTCTGCCTTTTCTTTCCCATTCTTGACACTTTGCTCACTTGTCATTCCCACTCTGACTTTGGTCTTTCTCCCACCTTTCTGGCTTCCAAGTCTGACTCTCTCCACAGCTCCCTCTCCAACATTGGCCTGCACTTTATATACTGTGAGATGTGCACATTTCTTTTGATAGTCCTTGAATACCAACTACTTATTGGCAGTCAGATTTTCCTAAGCTTGGATATGCCCTTATGCCTGGGTTATGAGCAGCCATGGCCCTGCTGCAAGGCCTTTACAGGAAAGTGAGTTCTTTATCTTTCATCCCAATACTTGCCCCATCCGTGTGTCCTTGGCTTTGGTCAGGCTGCCTCTATTTTGTGACCTTAGTGGCCATAGTAGATTGTCTTTTATATTGACTCCAGGCTTCTCAACTTGCCAATATTCTTGGGTGTTTCAGGGACACATTTGTGATGGGCTATTTCCTTCCACAAAAGTTAACATGAACTTCATCAGCATTTCTTTGTTTTCAGGTTTTTGGCATGGAAGAGAAAGCAGTGAGTCACCTTCTGGGCGTAGCATTTCCGTAGACATGTCACAAGACAGGAATCCCAAGACAGATCTGTCCACCCAGAAGGACTATTTCTGTGACATATGTGGCCTACTCTTGAAAGATATTTTGCACCTAGCTGAACACCAGGTAACACATCCCGGGCAGAAACCATACATGTGTGGGGCATATGGGAGAAGGTTTGGGTTCAATGCAAACCTTCACCAGCAACAAATTCAACAGAATGTGAAGCCCATCAGAAGGAATGAGGGTGGAGCCTCATTTATGAAAAGCTGCAGAGGCCACATATCAGAAAAGCCTTTCATATGCATGGAGGTTGGGAAGGACTTCCTGGCCAGATCAGGGTTTCACCAGCATCAGGCCAGTCACAGTTTTGAGGAACCACCTAAGAACACCAAAGGTATGGTGGGTTTTCACACTGTGCAAAGGCATTATAAGTGCAGTGAATGTGGGAAAGCTTTCAGCAACAAATCTACACTTATTCAGCACCAAAGAATCCACACTGGAGAAAGGCCTTATGAGTGTGGCGAATGTGGGAAATTCTTTAGACAGACTTCTACCCTCATTATACATCAGAGAATTCATACTGGAGAAAGGCCTTATAAATGTAACGAGTGTGGAAAAGCCTTCAGCCGCAAAACCAGATTTATTCAGCACCAGAAAGTCCACACTGGAGAAAGGCCTTATGAGTGCAGTGAATGTGGGAAAATCTTTAGTCACTGCTCTGGCCTCTTTCAACACCAGAGAGTTCACACTGGAGAAAAACCTTATGAGTGCCATGAATGTGGGAAATTTTTTAGCCACATCTCCAGTCTCATTAAACATCGAAGAATTCATACTGGAGAAATGCCTTATGAGTGCAGTGAATGTGGGAAATTCTTTAGCCAAAACTCCAACCTCATTCAACATCGGAGAGTTCACACTGGTGAAAGACCTTATGAGTGCAACGAATGTGGGAAATTCTTTAGCCAAAGCTCCAACCTCATTAAACATCGGAGGGTTCACACTGGTGAAAGCCCTCATGAGTGCAGTGAATGTGGGAAAGCCTTCAGCTACAACTCCAACCTCATTAAACATCGGCGGGTTCATACTGGAGAAAGACCTTATAAGTGTAGTGAGTGTGAGAAATTCTTTAGTCACATTTCTAGTCTTATCAAACATCGGAGAATTCACACTGGGGAGCGGCCTTATGAGTGCAGGGAATGTGGAAAATTATTTAGTCAAAGCTCCAGCCTCATTAACCACCGGAGAGTTCACACTGGTGAGCGGCCTTATGACTGCAGTGAATGTGGAAAAGCCTTTAGTCAAAGTTCTGACCTTATGAAACATCGGCGAGTTCACACTGGTGAACGGCCTTATGAGTGCAGTGAATGTGGGAAAGCCTTCAGCCAAAAATCTAACCTGATTCAGCACCAGAAACTTCACAGAACAGATAGACCCTATTAGTATAGCAAATATGGGAAAAACTTCAGCCAAAGTGTAGCATCATTTGGCACCAGAACATTCACACTGGAGAAAGATCTAAAGAGAATAGGGAGTGTGCTCTCTGGTTCTTCATCATAATGATTCACACCAGAAAGAAGCTCTGAAAGTAGCCTTTATGAGAGAGCCATCAGTGAGAAAGTTGAACCTTGTTTATCCTAATATCAAAAATGGGAAAATTTCCTTTTATTGCTAGGTATGTTGGAAGCATTCTGGAGCTAAGTTGCATTTTCTGACCATGGACTTTACCAGAGTTTTGTCACGACCACTGTTTGGCTGAAGCCATTTCAGCTCTACCAGAGTGTGTGTCAACCACTCTACTGTGTTTAGAGAAGGCAGACCTGTTTTCTCTTTCCAGACCCTGAAGGGAATTGTGAGGGAGTTAGTCCCTTCCCTCTGACTGGTTTAACTGGATATGGCCCATCTTTGGTCACAAAGACCTGAGCTGAGTACTGTTAATAGCTTGCAGAGAAGGTTTCCATTTTTCAAGGATATTTGTTGGGATTATGTTATGCTTGTGATAAATTTATCCAACTTCCTAGTTGTACAACCCAGCATCTATCTGCTTTACATTGCTCTGGTTCATGTGATAATAAAGGCCTTATTGTTAAAGCCACCTTTAATCTTTTGTATTCTAGTCACTGTGTTGGGTGGATTGAGAACAGAATTAAACACTAAAAGTCTCTAAATGTATTCCTTCAGAAGGGACAGCTGGTTGTCAGAGAACAGCTGTCATCCCAGACTTGATTTCATTTGCATTGCTGACCAAGACCTCCTAGGACAGACTGTTAAGGCTTTGTTGGATTAGTGTGGTTTGAATGTCAGGAAATTTTGTGGGCCCAGAGGTCACCCTGAGGAGGGGCCAATTGTGACAACCAACAGTGTATCTGGAAGTAGTGTGAATTGGGTCCCTTGCTCCCAGCACTGTTAAAGAGAAGCTGTTTAATCAGCATCTGTGGAGAAGCCACGTGCCTTGAAGCCCAATATGTGGTATGCAGGTGTCACCAGCTACAGGGCCCAGATGGGAATCATGATTTTTAGAGAAAACTAGGTGTGATTAATAGGGAGTAGGTGAGACTACAACAAACTAAAGGGAATCTACCTAATCTAAAGATGCATCCACAAATGATCCTTTGAATATGGCAGTATAGGATGTGGGTTTGCAGAATTTTTCAGGACCTCCAGACCTCTGTCCCTCCCATGGCTGAGGCAGAGCAAATAATCTATAGGTTTTGTGGATTACTTAAGTCTCCAGATCACTCATCTTAGGGGTATTGCTGCACAGGCAGGAAAATGGGGGCTGAGAGAAGGTAGCTCCTGTAGTCCAGGGATATAGCATTTGTAACATAACCAATATCTCAAGTAGAACTGGCCCTTATTGCTTACCATACTTTGCTGCCAAAGCATGAGGAGAGGGTGACTTTAATATATTTATTATAATATAATAGATCTTCCAGTTTCCTAAAATGAGTGTGAGATCTAGATTTTTATGTGCAACAATTTCTTTGTTGAGACACTGACATGCAAATAAGTACATATATGATGTGTACAATTTGATAAGTTTTGAAATACTTATATATACTTTGGGATCAAACACCATAATTATGATAATGAACATATCTATCATCTGTAAAGTTACCTCATACCTCTTTACAGTCTCTCCCTCCCTATCTTCCCCATCCTCACATCCCCAGGAAACCACTGATTTAAGTTTTTTTCACTATAAATTTGTCTTTGCTAGAATTTTATGCATTTGGAATTATAAACTGTTTACTCTTTTTTTTTTGTCTATTTCTATTCTCACAGCATAAATATTGTGAACTTCATCCAGCTGCATGTATGAATAGTTTATTCCTTTTATTACTGAGTAGTGCTCTTGAATAAATGCATTGCATTTTTCATCTGTTCTGTTAGTTGACATGGGTTTTTGGCTATTAAAAATAGAGCTACTATGATCATGAATATATAGGTCTTTATATGGGCATATGCTTTCTCATGTTAATGCCTAGGGGTGCAATGCCTTTATGACAGTGTAGAGAAATTGCATTGAATTTGGCTCAAGAAATTACCAAATTGTATTTTAAAGTGATGGCACCATTTTATGTTCTCCCAGCGGTGAATTAGAGATCTCCCACATACCTGCCAATTGCTATGATCAGTGTGTTAATGCCTATCCTTCTGATAGATGTATAGTTTAAACTCATTATAGTTTAAACTTGCATTTCTCTAATGACTCATGAGTTTGAACATGCTTTCATGTATTTTTTTTGCCATTCATATATCTTTTTGGTTAAAAGTCCATTCTTATCTTTTGGCTATCTTTCAAAAATTTTTATTGTACAGTATAACATATAAACAAAGCAAAGAAAGAAAAACAGTAGTTTTCAAAGTACTCTTCAACAAATATTTACAGGACAGATCCCAGAGTTTGTCATGGTCTACCACACCACCATCCCAGAGCTTTCCTTCTAGCTGTTCCAGACATTGGAGGCTAGAAGGAATAAATATATATATATTTTATCATCACAGTCAACTTTTTTTTCTTTTTCTTTTTGTGAAAAATAACATATATACAGGGTGGGCCATGGTGGCACAGCATGCAGAGTTCTCGCCTGCCATGCCAGAGACCCTGGTTGGATTCCTGGTGCCTGCTCATGCAAAAAACAAACAAAAAACCCCATATATATATATACAAAACAATAAATTTCAAGGCACATTGCTGCATTAGTTGTAGAACAAATTTCAGAGTTTGGAATGGGTGACAATTCCACAATTTTAGGTTTTTACTTCTAGCTGTTCAAAGATACTGGAGACTAAAAGAAATGTGAATATAATTATTCAGCAATCATACTTGTTTGTTAAACTCTACCTTCTCTGTATAACTCCACCATCAATTTTGCTCTTTCTCCCACTCTTTAGGGGTATTTGGGCTATGCCCATTTTAACTTTTTCATGTTGGAAGGGGCTGTCTATTAAATGGGGTAAGGAGATGAATCTAGCTAATGTTCTGGAGAGACTGGCCTCTCTAGGTTTCAGGATTTATCTTGTCTAGAAACCCATCTGGAGTTCGTAGGTTTCTGGAAAGTTACCCTCGTACATGGAAACTTTGTAGAATCTTATATATTACCCTAGGTGTTCTTTAGGATTGACTGGAATGGTTTTGGTTGGGGTTTGGCAAGTTATGATAGGTAGCAATATTTAACTAACGCTTGTTTAAGAGTGACCTCCAGAGTAGCCTCTTGACTCAATTTGAACTCTATCAGCCACTGATACCTTATTTTTTACACTTTCCCCCGTTTGGGTCAGGATGGAATTGTTGATCCCACAGTTTCAGGGCCAGACTCATCCCTGGGGGTCATCTCCCATGCCTCCAGGGAGACAGTCACCCCTGGATGTCTTGTCCCACTTAGGGGGAAAGGCAATGATTTCACTTGCAGAGTTGGGCTTAGAGAGTAAGGCCACATCTGAGCAACAAAAGAGGTCCTCCAGAAGTAACTCTTAGGTATACCTATAGGTAAGCTAAGCTCCACTACATATATAAGCTTCATAAGAGCAAGCCTCAAGATCAAGGGCTTGGCCTATTGATTTGGGTGTCCCTAATGTTTGACACAGAATCAGGGGTTTCCCTGATAGTAAAATTTAATAGTTCCATATTTTTCTCCCATCCCTCAAGGGACTTTGCTAATACTTTTTGGTTACCTGCTTAATATATTCTAGGATTGTATCCAGGCATAACATTATTTGGCTATTTTTAAAAATAAATGGTTGACATTTCATTCATTAAAATCCAGTGAAACAGACATTTGTTGGAACTTCAGTCATTCATCAGTGATGTCAGTGACTTCTTTGCTTAATGGGTTAACAACTTTTTAATGCTGGAAGAACACTTCCTCACAATAGAAAACTACAGACACAATATACAATACACAATATACTTGTTAAATCTGCATTATTAACATATTCTCCATCACTTTCTTAAGTCTTACCCTGATTATTTTATTGATTTACGTTTTGACATTTATTTCATAATTTCTTCTGCAATCATTGCATTTCTCTTCTTTTTCTAGTTTTTTTGTTTTTTTTTTTTGTTCTGGAAACTAAGATCTTTTGATAGCTTTTCCTATTTCTCATATTTGTATTTAATGCTATAAATACATCTCTAGGTACTGATTTAGCTACCTCCCACAAATTTTGATATGTTTAATTTTCATTTCCATTCATTTCAAAATTCCTTTACAGAGCAAAGTTTTTACAATTGATAAAGTTCAATTTATCCATTTTTCCTTTACGATATCTCTAAGAACTCACCTAGTTTTGGGTTCTGACAGTTTTCTCCTATATTTTCTTCTAAATATTTTATACTTTAACATTTTATATTTCAGGTCATAATCCACTTTGAGTTAATTTTTGCATACAGTGTGAGACTAGGTCAACATTAATTTCTTATGACTAAGAATTTGTAATTGCTCCAGTATTATTTGTTGAAAAGACTACCATGCTTTTATTTGATTGCTTTTTGCAGGAGACATCCATGAATATATACCAGAAAAACACTTTAAAAAGCTGTCTTGGGCAGGCCATGGTGGCTCAGCAGGCAGAGTTCTCGCCTGCCATGCTGGAGACCTGGGTTCAATTCCCAGTGCCTGCCCATGCAAAACAAAACAAAACAAAACAAAAAACTGTCTTAAATATGCTCAAAGTGCTAAAGGATAATCAGAAAAGCAATATTTGAAAAAAGAGTTTTAATAATGGTTTAAAAATTATTAAAAGGAACCAAAGAGAAATACTTGAGAGGAAAATATAGTAATGGAGATTAACAATTCAACAACAGATTGGAGCTGGCAAAAGAAAGAATCAGCAAACTTGAATTATATTATTGAATTGTCCACAGGACAATTGAAACTATTCATTCTTAGCAACAGAAGGAAAAAGGAATGAAGAATGATGAACAAAGCCTAAGAAACACGTACAATACCGTTAAACATAACACTATGTGCATTATGGGAATCCCAGAAGGAGAGAAATGGGCCAAAGGAATATTTGAAGAAATAATGGCTAAAACTTCCTAAATTTACCAAAAGACTTCAATATACATATCTACGAATGTGAACAAGCTCCAAATAGGAAAGAGGTCATGCAGACACACATAATAATCCCCATGTTGAAGGACAAAGAGAAAGAGAGAATCCTAAAAGCAGAAAGAGAGGAGCAGGAAACCATCACATACAAGAGATGCTCAAATAGATTAAGTTCCAATTTCTCATGCAAAACCATGGAGTTGAGAAAGCAGTGTGATCACATATTTAAAGTATTAAAAGAAAAAAGTGTTAATCAAGAATTCTATATCAAGCAAAACTGTTCTGCAAAAATAAGGGAGAGATTAAGACTTCCAAGATAACCAAAAGCTGAGGGAATTCACCATCAGAACTGCCCAACAAAAATGTTAAAAGGATTTCTTCAATTTGAAATACCTAAATACACAGGTATTTTAGTTTGCCAGGCTGGTGAAAGCAGATACCATAAAATGTGTTGGCATTTAAGAATGGGAATTTATTAGCTTCAAGCTTACAGTTTTGAGGCTGTGAAAATGTATAAAACAAAGGCATCATCAAGGTGATACTTTCTTCCCAAAGATTGGATGCTGACAATCCTTGGGTCCTCTGTCACATGGTAAAGTGCATGGAAGCATCTCTCCCTTCTCTTCTGGGTTTCGTTCTCTCTCTCTCTGCCTCCTCCATATTCATCTTTTTTATAAAGGACTCCTGTAAGAGGATTAACACCCACTTTGAATCATGTCTTAACTGAAATAACCTAATCAAAAGGCCTTACTTATAACTGGTTTACACCCACAGGAATAGAACATGATATTCTGGGGTGCATACAGTTTCAAGCCACCACACTCCATCCTCTGGACCACCAAAAGACATATTCTTTCCATATGCAAAATACATTTATCCCATCACAATATCCCAAAAGCCTTAAATCACTTCCGTAAGTATAAGGTCTCATCAAAATCAGTTATGGGTATCATCTATCTCGGGGCAAAATTCCCTCTGGCTGTGGAACTGTGAAACATAGAAAGCAAGGTATTTTCTTCTGAGATACAAAAGAGGGGCAGTCAAAAGTTAAACATTCCCATTCTCACTGGAAGAAACTGGAAGGAAAACAGGAATTACAGGTCCCAAACAATTCCAAAATCTTATAGTGCTGTTCTAGTTTGCTAGCTGTCAGAATGCAATATACCAGAAATGGAATGGCTTTTAAAAAGGGGGAATTTAATGAGTTGCTAGTTTACAGTTCTAAGGCCGAGATAATGTCCCAATTAAAACAAGTCTAAAGAAATATCCAATCAAAGGCATCTAGGGAAAGATACCTTGGTTCAAGAAGGCCGATGAAGTTCAGGGTTTCTCTCTCAAGTGAGAAGGCACATGGCAAACACAGTCAGGGCTTCTTTCTCTCAGCTGGAAGGGCACATGGCGAACACGGCATCATCTGCTAGCTTTCTCTCCTGGCTTCCTATTTCATGAAGCTCCCTGGGAGGTGTCTTCCTTCTTCATCTCCAAAGGTCGCTGGCTGGTGGACTCTCTGCTTTGTAGTGTTGCTCTCTCTGAATCTCTCATTCTCCAAAATGTTTCCTCTTTTATAGGACTTCAGAAACTAATCAAGACCCACTCAGATGGGTGGAGACATGTCATCCCCTAATCCAGTTTAACAACTGTTCTTAACTAAATCTCATCAACCAGGGAGATGATCTCATTACAGTTTCAAACATACAGTATTGAATAGGGATTATTCTACCTTTAAGAAACGGGATTTATATCAAAACATGGCTTTTCTTAGGGGGCATATATCCTTTCAAACCAGCACAAGTGCATACTCCATTAAATTTCCAGGTCTGAGAGTGTAAGGTTTGGAGTTTTTATAGACCTCAGTAAAGGTCATGTTCTTAAAGATAATCCATCCCTGTGGGTGTAAGCCTGCTGTAAGTAGGGCCTTTTTGTTAGGTTACTTCAGTTAAGGCATGTCCCAGGTGAGTCTTAACTCTCTTATTGGAGTTCTTTATAAGAGACAAAATTCAGAGAAACACCAGGAAGGTGGAAGAGAAGGACATGAACAGAAGCTCAGAAAGCCACAGACATTGTAGCCAGAAGCTGAAAACAACAAACCTGGGAAAGAAGGACCAGCAGATACTGCCATGTGCCTAACCATGTGACAGAGAAGCCTAGGATCACTGGATTATCTGTTGATACCTTGATTTGGACATTTTCACAGCCTCAGAACTGTAAGCTTGTAAGTTAATAAGTCCCCATTGTAAAAGCCAACACACTTCTGGTATATTGCCTTTCACCAAATTTAGCAAGCTAAAACAAAGTCATCTATAGAACGATATTTTGTCCTCTGGCCTGATAGAGCAGCAGCCTCATCCTTTCTGAGTGCTTGTGCAGCAGCCATGTTCTCTCCAAACACTGGAGTGAAAACTCTACCCTCATCAAGCATCTGGGTGGCGGCCAGACTTTCCAAAATCCCCTAGGCATCTGAGAACACTGGGGTGATAACACTCTTCCTGAACATTGGGGCAGAAGGCCTTTCATCTCCAAGCTCCAAGGTCTATTCACCCTTTCCACATACATGGTGGGTCTTTTCTCTTTGTTTGAGAAGATATCTTCAGTCCAGATCTCAGCCCCTATGGTTCTGCCTTTGAAGTCATTTTTCCTTCAATCTGTCCCTCTTAGTCCAGGCTGGTAGTGGTTCCTGTTATGTAGATTTCATAAAACATTTGTTGGTTTTGCATGTAGTGCACAGCAATCCAGACCAATAGACATTAGTACTTTCCGCAGATCCTTTCTGGATAACTGTATTACCAATCCTGACTTGCACTAAAATGAATTAAACCCTTACTTAGACTAATACTCTCTGGGAACTTGCTTTCTCGAAGCTCAGAATTTCCCAAACCATCAATTTCTGATTTTTTTTTGTGTGTGTGTGTGTGTGCATGTGCGTGTGCCCAGGAGTTCAGTTCTCAGCTTATCCCTTTCCTATCACACTCTATTAAAAACTGCAAGGAGAAACCAGGCAGCACTTTCCACATTTACTTTGGACATCTCCTCAGATAAATGTCCAAGCTGGTGACTTTCAAATTCTGCATTCCGTCTGACATGTGGACACAATTTTGTTAAGTTCTCTGCTGCTTTAAAACAAGGATTGACTTCCTTCAGTTTGCAATGACATATTCCTCATTTTTATCTAAGGCATTGTATTGGTTTGAAGCTGTTGTATACCCCAGAAAAACCATATTCTTTCATCCTGATTCAATATTGTTGGGTGGGATCTCTTTTATTGAGTTGTTTCCTTGGAGATGTGACTCACCTAGTTATGGGTGGGACCTTTTGATTCAGTGGTTTCCATGGAGCTGTGTCTCCATCTATTCAGGTGGGGTTGCTTATTGGTGTCCCTGAACCATTTTTTGAAAATGCTTTAGAACTGACAAAGCCAACAAGAGACCCAGATGTTTGGACATGCAGAAAGAAAAGGCTCCCAGGGAATCTGTTTGAAATGAGAAGCCAAAGGAGCAGCAGATGACAGCCACATGCTTTACCAGATCAACCTCTCTTGAGTCAAGGTATCTTTCCCTGGATGCTTTAGTTTGGACATTTTTGTGGCCTTAGAACTATAAACTTGCAACGGAATAAATTCCCTCATAAAAAGCCAACCCATTTCTCGTATATTGCATTTATGGCAGCATTAACACATTAAACAGACTTTGGTACCAGAGAAGTAGGGTGCTGCTGCAGTTTAAAAATACAAAATATTTTTAAACAGCTTTTTAAATAGATATGGAGACGATTCTAGAGGAGTTGAGAGGATCTTCATAGAGAAGGCCTAGAATGCTTTGAAGAGACTGTTGGTAGAAATGTGGGCTCTAAAGACATCTCTGATGAGGCTTTAGGCAGAAATGAGAAATGTGTTATTGCAAACTGGAAGGAAGGTGATATTTGTTTTAAATGGCAGATAATTTGGCCAAATTGAATACAGCTGTTGGATGGAAGCTAGAATTTAAAGGCAATGACTCAGGATATTTAGTTGAGAAAATTTCCAAACTGAATGTGGAAAAGCAGCCTCACTTATCCTTGCAGCTTATAGTAAAATGTGACAGGAAAGAGATAAGCTGAGAATGGAACAGTCAGGTACACAGAAACCAGAAATTGATGATCTGGGAAATTCTGGGCTTTCAGAAAGAAAGAACCTAGGGAATAGGGCCCCATACAAAGATTTTACCAAACATGTAACCAGTCGGCCATTTCAGAAAAAGCCAGGATGGGAGATGGATTTGTCCAGGAAAGATTTGTGGAAAGTCCTATTGTCTGATGTGTATGATACCACTATACTGCATAGAAAGCTAACAAGAGTGTTGTGAGTCCAGTATAAATGGAACCACTGCCAGTCTGGACTAAAAGAGAAAGAAAAGGGAAAAATTGAAGGAAAAATAACTTCAAAGGCAGAACCATGGAAGCTAAGGTCTGAAGCCAAAAAATTCTTGGGCCAGGAGATTGGACCCACCCATGCACTTGGAGAGGGTGAGTTTGTCCCAAAGGTAGAGGATGAGTCTTCTGCCTTGCTGTTTAGGAAGAGTTTTGGTACTCTAGGCCTTGGAGAGGGTGAAGCACATAAACCGGGAATTGGGGGGAGTCTAGCTGCCACTCCATTATCCTTGGATGGGTTGAGCATGTTCCCGAGAGATGGCAGAGATCCCACGTGCTGCCCCAAAGTTTGGAGAGGGTGGAGCCAAGAGAAAGGTGGTCCCTTTAATGTGCCTCAGTGATGCAACTTTCACCCCATCATTTGCAGAGAGCAGGGTTGCTACCTAGGCCCTTAGAAATGGTGGAACTGATGCTTTCTAAAGCCCCAAGGATGAATGACTCTCAAATTTTACAATCTAATAGAGTTTGCCCTGCAGGTTTTCAGAACTGTTTGGGTCCTATAATCCCTATTTTCTTTCCAGTCTTCCCTTATGGCAATGGGGTTGTCTATCCTATGTTTCTCCTTTGTATATTGGTAGAAGATAACTTGTTCTAAGTTTCACAGGTTAACAGCCAGAGGATAATGTTTGTCTTAGGATAGACCAAGCCCGTAAATGACTGATGAAACTTTGTACTTGTTTTGGCTTTTGTGTTGTATTTGTATCATTACTGAAATGGTTTAAGACTTTGTGATAGTACAATGGTATGAATGTATTTTGTATATGGAAAGAACATATCTTTTTGGGATCCAGAGGGTGGAATATGTTGGTTTGAAACTGTTGTTTCAGTATGGCCCAGAGAAGCCATATTCTTTAATCCTGATTCAATATTGTCAGGTGGGATCCTTATGATTAAGTTGTTTCCATGGAGATGTGACCCACCCAGTTATGGGTCAGATCTTTTGCTTAGGTGATTTCCATTGAGATGTGTTTCTACCATTCAAGGTGGAATTCCTTACTGGAATCTTTTAAGAGGGAATCATTTTGGGAAAAAGCTTCAGAACTGACAGAGCCAACACAAGACCCAGCTGTTTGGAGATGCAGAAAGAAAATGCTACTGGGAAGCTGTTTGAAATGAGAAGCCAAAGGCCCAGCAGATGCCAGCCATATACTTTACCAGGTTGGCCTTTCTTGAGTAAAGGTATTGTTCACTGGATGCCTTAGTTTTGACATTTTTATGGCCTTAGAACTGTAAACTTGCAACTGAATAAATTCCCTTTAAAAAAGCCAACCATTTCTGGTTTATTGCATTTCTGGCAGCATTAACAAACGAAAACACTCCATTAGAAATACCTTTACCATCCATATTTTCTACTGGCAATCTCTTCAAAGCAATCTATGCCTTTTCTATCAAGCAGCTCACAGTTTTTCCTGCCTGTACTCATTACTCAATTACAAAGCCTTCTAAACATTTTTGGTATTGGCAATAGCAGCATCCCACTCTTCTGGTATGAAAATCTGTTTTAGTTTGTTAGGCTGCTGAAAGAAGATAACATAAAATGAATTGGCTTCTAACAATGGGAATTTAGTAGCTTATGAGTTTACATGAAAATGTCCAAATTAAGGCATCATCAAGGTGATGCTTTCTTCCCAAAAAGTCGCTGTTGGTGATCCTTGAGTTCTCTGTGATGTGATAAGAGATGTGGCAGCATCTGCTGATCTCTCCCTTCTCTTCTGGGTTTCATTGCTTCAGCTTTTTGCTTCTGTAGTTTTCTCTCTTTCTCTGTATTCATCCCATCTATTAAGGACCCCAGTAAGAGTATTATGACCTACGCTGGGCCATGAATTAACTGAAGTAACCTAACCAAAAGGCCCTATTATGCCCACCAGGGATGGATTAACTTTAAGAACATGATTTTCTTGGATACATAGTTTCAAACCACCATAACAAGATAGTAACTGGAGGGAATATGAGAAATAAAGATCTGTAGTAAATGCAAAAACATGGGTAAGTAGAAATTCTGTATAATTATATTTTTGTACTATAACTACACCATTTCTTATATGATCTAAAATACAAATGCATAAAATGTAATGAGAGTTTATGAAGTTTGGCAATAAAAGTATAAAGATGTAATTTATGAATAGAACAATATAAAAAGGGAACTGAAGGGTATATGAATATATTTTATCAATGCTATTGAAGTTAAGTTGTATCAATTCAAACTAGAGAGTTCATATATTCAGGATGTTAAATGGAAGTTCCATGGTAACCACAAAGAGAATATCAAAAAAGATATACATAAAAGGAAATGAGAAGGGATTCTAGATGATTCACAAAGATCAACTCAACATATTTTAGGTAAAAATGGAAGTAATGGGGGACAAAACAGGTATAAGATTCACAAAATAAAATGGCAGAGGGGCATAAGTGAGTTTTGCTTTATCAGTAATTACTTTAAATGAAAATGTAATGATCTCTTCAGTTAAAAGGCAGAGGTTGGCAGGAAGGATTAAAAAGCATGACCAATTATATATTCTTTACAGGTGACTCACTTCAAAAGGCAAAGCACAAATAGGTTGAATGTGAAGGGATGGGAAAAAGTATTTCATGTAAATTGTAGCCAAAAAAGACCTTGAAAAATCAAGTAAATCAAGACATACTTACCCATGTCTTTTTTGATTTTTCAAAAGAATATTCCATATAAAATTCCATGTAATTTACATGGAATATTACAATATTCATTACAAGTTCATCACAACAATTAGTTGTAGAACAGATTTCATAGTTTGTTATGGGTTACAATTCCACAATTTTAGGTTATTATTTTCTAGTTGTTCTAAGGCACTAAAAGAAATATCAGCATAATATTACAATATTCCATGTAAATTGTAACCAAAAAAAAAACAAACGACCTTTAAAATCTGTTCTATAACTTGTTAAAATGTACTTGGAAAGCTCTATAGTAATATCGGATAAAACAGGCTTTAAGTAAAAAAAATAACTGCAACAACAAACAAACTGTTATAATGGACAGAGAAGGACAATGATAAAGGGTCACTTCAACAAGAAGATAAAATGATTATAAACATATATGCACCTAATAACACAGCCCCCAAATATATGAAGCCTTCATTGACAGAATGTAAAGGAGAAATAGAAGGCTCTATATTAATAGTAGACTTCAATACACCACTGTCAATAATGGATAGGGATCCCATATTATCAACAGCCCCTTCTAACATGAAAAATTTAGAATGGGCATAACCCAAATACCCTTAAACAGCGGGAGAAAGATCAAAGGTGATGGTGGATTTATTCAAAGGAGGTCAGGTTTAACAAATGAGTATGAGTGCTGAATCATCATGCTGATTCCTTTAGTGCCTTAGAACAGCTAGAAACAAGAACCTAAAATTGTGGAATTATAACCCATAAGAAACTCTGAAATCTGTTCTACAGCTAATTGTTGTGATGAACTTTTTATTAAAATGTCCCAGGAAATTTATTGCTTTTTTGTATATATGTTATATTTCACAATGAAAAAATAATGGTTTAGGAAAAGCCTGCCTCAACCAAGATGACAGAGTGAGATGCTCCAAAGCTACATCCCCTCACAGAAGTTTTGAACAACAGCAACAACTGGCAGAAACATTTTTCTCAAGTATTAGTCAGGGTCCTCTAGGTAAACAGAACTTACAGTATATATAATGTAAATAGGAATTATTTAATTATTTATTAAATTATGAGATTTATTATAGGAATTAGCTTACATCACTGTGGGGATGGGCAAGTCCAAATTCTGTAGGGTAGGCCACAAACTGGGAATCCCAATGAAGGTTTTTGATGAATTCCTCAGGAGAAGCTGGCTGAATCATCACTTCTTTTAAAGCCTTCAACTTATTGGATGAGAATTCTCTCATTGTTGAAGGCGATCTCTTCTGTGGATTGTTGATGTAAACAGCCATAGATGCAATCAACTTGCTGATGATTTAAGTCTGTGAAATATCCTCACAGTAACAATTAGGTCAGTGCTTGCTTGACTAAACAACTGGACACCATAACCTAGCATGTATCAAGTTCAAATTGACACATGAATTTAACCATCACAGGATTTTAGTAACTAGGCAACCACTGAAGGAAGAAAAAGGCAAATTAAAAGTGGTGAGTAAACCTCATAGTATTTTTGCTTGCCCCTCCTTCATTCCCTTACTGGCTCAGCACAGAGTCAGCTCATGTTCCAAGTGTGGGCCCTTGGTCTCGGTTCTGGAGGGAGCAGAGTAACCTTTGTGCACATACTAGGGTGCATGTGTCTGTGCTAGTCTGTTTGGGGGGAAGCTTGAATGATTGATCCATGACACACATCACAGTCTCACCATCCTACATCTTGTCTTGAACCTAATTGTAGGAGAATAATCAAATCACAGCTGCCTGGGGCAAAGGAGAGCCAGTTGTGGGAAATACCAGAACAATGAGGAAATACTGTTTCTCAGGGGAATGACAGCATTCAGATTCTTAAATTGGGGAATTCCACGGGCCACCCACACATGCCCAAGACAAGCCATATATGTAGAAAAGTCTGGGGAGGTCCCTACACTTTTGCCTTGGGCTATTATCTAAAGTCATTGTTAGGACAGCTAAGTTCTAATTGGAGGAGAGCATTCACATAGACCAACCTGTAAAGACTGAGAAAAGTGTTTCTTCCCTCACTTTTTTGTTTTATTAGCTTGTGGCATTCAAGGAAAGTGCTGTCACAATACTAGCTGGATACAAACATAGGGTTTAGATACCTCAGAATGTTAAATTCCAGAAATAAATGTTAAAATATCAAAATGTCCAGGTTGCAATGAAACACACAAAGAAACAGGAAGCTCTGGACCATGCAAGGGAGAAGAATAAAGCATTAGAAGCCAATAATAAGAACTACCAGACCTGAGGCATACCAGACGAAGATTTCTAAAAATTGGCCCTTAATGGGTTCAAAGAGCTAAAGAGAAAACATGGACAACGAACAAAGGATATTAGGAAAATGATAGATGAACACAAATAGAATTTCAATAAGGAAATATAAATCATAAAAAAGGAAGAAAACAGCTGAAAGCCACAGTAACAGAAATAAAAAATTCCCTAAAAGCATTTAGCAGTAGATGGGGTCTGGCAGAGGAAGGAATCAGTGAACTTAAAGAGAAGAAAATTGAAATCACTCAGTTTGAGAAGCAGAAAGAAAAAAGAATGAGCAAAAGTGGACAGAGGCTGAGAGACCTGTGGAACACCATAAAGTATACCAAATATATGCATTTCCAGAGAGAATAGTCAAAGATATAATAGCTGAAAACTCCCAAATTTAACAAAAGAAATGAATATACACATTCAAGAAATTTAATGATTTACAAACAGGATAAACCCCATAGACACATACCAAGACATTTCATAATATGTTATAAACAAATAGTCAAATTCCAAAGATAAAAAGGCACAAAACTGAAGGAAAGCCTCACATACAAGAGAACCTTAATAAGATTAAATGTCAATTTCTCATCAGAAACCATGAAGGCAAGAGGGAAGTGGGATGACATATTAAAAGTGTTAAAAGGAAAAATTTGCCAACCAAGAATTCTATATCTAGCAACTGTCCGACAAAAAGAAAAATATATTAAGACATTCCCAGATAATCAAAAGCTGAGGTAGTTCATCAGTACTAGATAAGCTGTACAAGAAATGCTCAAAGGAGTACTTCAAGACTGCAAGGAAATGACACTAAACAATAGATCAAAAATACATGACAAAATAAATCTCCTTATAAAAAGACTACATGGGTAAATGCCAATGCCAGTACTATAGTATTTTTAGTTTGTAATAGCATTTTCTTGCAGGATTTAAAATGCAAATGAATAAAAATAATGATATTGATATAATAATGATAATGATATTGGAATTATAATGTATAAATATGTAAATTGTAACAAGAAATACACAAAGATGGGGGCCAGAGAGACTTAAGAACATAGTTTGTATATGATATCCAAGTTAAGTAGGTATTAAACCAAGTGAAGTTGTTATAGATTTATGATTTTAAGCATAATGATATAGGGTTTCTGTGTTAGATTATGGGAAAATTCTGGTAATGGTAAAGGTAAGTTGACATTTTGTGAATGTGATTAATTCCACTGAATGGTTTGCTTTTGGAGGGGAAAAATTAGAGAGTTTATATTGTATATATGTTTTCACAATAAAAAAGAGCAACTGTGGAGACAATGACAAATGCAATGTATAATCTAGAAATGGATCTAATAATGGAGGAGAAAAGTCTCATATGAAAAATTTGTAATATGGACTGTGAGCTTTATATTTACTAAATTTCTTGAACTTGATAACTATACTTAAAGTAGTTATATAAATAATATTCTTGTTCTTAGGTAATGTACAGGGAACCATTATGTTTTCAAGAAGCATGATGCATACAATCTATTCTCATATGTCTAGATGATAGATAGATAGATAGATAGATAGATAGATAGATAGATAGATAGATAAATGCATAGATAGATACAGATAGAATGATTTGGCAAATGTGGCAAAATATATAGCACAGTGAATTCTGTTATGGATGATGAAGGTGGGCAATACAAATATAAGAATATTTTCCATGCATTAGAACAAATGCATGTCACAACTATAAGGTGTTAAAAATAGGGTGGTATATGGGAAAAATACACCTAATGGAAACTGGGCTCTCATTAACAGTAATATATTAATGCTTGTCCATCAATGGTAACAAAGGAACTACACCAATGCTAAGTTCAATAATATGGGGGTATAAGGGACATTGGGTTTTTCCTTTTGGAGCTATGAAAGTGTTCTACAATTGATTGTGGTGATGAAAGCACAGCTCTATGATTATACTGACAACCATTGATTATACACTTTGGGTGGATTGTATTACCATAAATGTGAATAAAATTGTTTTGAAAAAAAAAGGTGGATCTGAATATCTGGGGTTGGGGGGGAGTTCATTAGAATTCTCTGTACTGGTTTTGAATTATTTTTGCAACTATTTTGTAAATGTGAAATTATTTCAAAATAAAAAGTTTAAGAAAGAAATAATGGATAAAACATCTAGAGAGAGGCTCAATAAGGAAATGGAGAACTTGAACAACAGTATAAATGAAGTAGACCTAACAGACATATATCAGAATCTTCACCAAACAGCAGTAGAATACACAACCTTCCCAAGAGCAGATGGATCATTTCCCAGGATAGACCATATGACAAATCACAAGACAAGTCTCAATAAATGAAAAAGGATTGAAATCATGCAAAGCATCCTCTCTGAAAACAATGGAATAAGCTAAATATCAATTACAGAAGGAAAACAGGAAAATTCACAGATATGTGAAAATTAAACAACACAGTCTTAAACAACCAGTGCATCAAAGAAGAAATCACAAGAGAAATTAGAAAGTTTTTAGAGTTGAATGAAACAAAAATACAATGTATAAAAATTTATGGGATGCAGTGAAGGCAGTGCTCAGATAGAAATTTATAGGTGTAAATGGCTACACAGAAAAGAAAGATCTCAAATCAGTAACCTAACCTCACATACCTGGAGGAACTTTTAGAAGAAGAATAAATTAAACCCAAAATGAGCAAAAGGAAAGAAGTAATAAAGATTATAGGAAAGATAAATAAAATAAAGAATTGAAAGGCAATAGACTCAATGGATCCAAAGGTTGTTTCTTTGAAAAGATTAACAGAATTGGCAAACTTTTAGCTAAACTGACAAAGGCAAAAAGAGTGAGAATCCAATCAGAAATGAAATTGGGGACATTACTACCAACTTTAGAGAAATAAAATGGAGCATAAGAGGATACTATGAACAATTATATGCCAACAAATTGGATAACCTAGATGAAATGAATAAATTCCTAGAAATACAAATTACAAAAAAACTGACTGAAGAAGAAAGTGAAAATCTCAACAGATGAATAACAAATAAAGAGATTGAATCAATATTCGAAAACCTCCCATTAAAGAAGAATTGATGACCAGACAGTTTCACTGGTAAATTATATCACACATTCAAAGAAGAATTAACACCAATATTCCACAAACTCTTTCAGAACAAATGAAGAGGAGGGACCACTTCCTAACTCTTTTCTATTTGGCTAGCATTACTCAGAGAATATAGTCAGATAAAGACATCACAGAAAAAGAAAATTGCAGGCAAGTATTCCTTATGAAAATAGATGGAAAATAACTCAAGCTGCAAGCCAAATCCAACAGTACATTAAATGGATTATTCACCAAGACCAAATAGAATTTATCTCAGAATGCATGGGTTATTTAACATAAGAAAATCAATCAATGTAATACACAAATTTAAAAGAACAAAGGAAAAGAGCACATGATCATATCAATAGATGCAGAAAAATCATTTGACAAACCTAGCAACATTTCTTGATAAAACACTCAGAAAACTAGTAATAGGTGAGAACTTTCACAGCGTGATAAAGAGTATATATAAAGAACTGACAGCTAACATCATCTCAACAATGAAAAACTGAAAGTTTTTCCTGTAAGATCAGGAACAATACAAGGATGTCTGCTTTCATCATTGCTATTCAATATTGTATTGGAAATTGTGGCCAGAGCATTTAGGCAAGAAAGGGAAATAAAAGATATACACAGTGGAAAGGAAGAAGTAAAACCATCTCTATTCACAGTTGACATGAACTTATATATAGAAAAGCCAACGGAATCCACAAGAAAGCTTCTAGAGTTAGTAAATGAATTCAGTAAAGGAGTAGGGTACAAGTTCAACATTCAAAAATCAATTATGTTTTTATACACTAGAAATGAACAATTTGAAGGTGAAATTAAGAAAACAACTTTATTTATAGTAGCATCTAAAAGAATAAAATATTTAGGAATAAAGTTAATCAAAATTGTGAAAGGATTGTAAACTGCAAACTACAAAGGACTGCTGAAAGAAATTAAAGACCTACATAAATGGCAAGACATCCCATGTTCATAGGTTGGAAGATTAAATATCAGGAAGATATTTAATATACAAAATAATATATATTGCCCAAAGTAATATACAAATTCAGTGCAATCCTTATCAAAATTACAGTAGACTGTTTTGTTTTGTTTTTCAGAAATGGAAATGGCACTCAAGTTCATATGGATCTGGAAGGGCCCCTGAATAGCAAAAACAATTTTGAAAAAGAACAAAGTTGGAGGACTCACAGTTCTTGTTTTGAAAAATTACTACAAAGCTACATTAACAGAACACTGCGTTCCTGGCCTAAGAAAAGTTAAATAGACCAATGGAATAAACTTGAAAGTCTAGAAATAGACCCACACATCACATGGCCAATTGATTTTTTATTATGATGCCATGTAAATGCCATTGGGAAAAAATAGTCTCCTCAACAAATGGTGTTGTGAACACTAACTATTCATATGATTAAGAATGAAATTGGAACTCTACATTACATCATACACAAAACTTAACTCAAAATGGATCAATGACCTAAGTATAAGAGCTAAAACCATAAAACTCTTAGAAGGTAACATAGGAGCAAATCTTCATTATTTGGGATTTGGCAGTAGATTCTTATACATGACACCAAAAGCATGAGCAACAAGAGAAAGAAACACAATGTAAATTCAATTTCATCAAAATGAGACTTTTTTGCATCAAAGGAAATTACCAAGAAAGATAAAGTACAACCTACAGAATGACAGAAAAATAGGTGCAAACCATATATTGGATGAGGGCTTATATCCACAATATATAAACTTTCTATGACACAAAAATATAAAGAAAAACAATCCAGTATAAAAATGGGCAAAGGAATTAAATAGACAGTTTTTCAAAGAGCATTTAGAAATGACCAGTAAACCACATGAAAAGATGCTCCACATCATTAGCCATTAGGGAAATGCAAATCAAAGCCACAATGAGATACCACGCCACATCCACAAGGAAGGCTATTATTTAAAAAAAGGGAGAGTACGTGTTGGAAAGGATGCAGAGAAATTGGAACTCCAGTGGATTGTTTGTGGGTAAAAAATAAAATGGTGCAGACTGTGGAAAGCAATATGGCAACTCTTAAGAAGTCAAATGCAGAATTACCACATGACCTGGCAATTTAAGTTCTTGGTATATATCCAAAGGAAGTGAAAATGGAGTTTCAAGCAGATACTTGTTGTTTTAGATTCCTTGGCTGTTCAAAGCAAATACCATGAAATGGGTCAGGTTAAACAATGGGAATCTATTTGCTCACAGTGTTGAGCCAAGAAAATGTACTAATCAAGGCAGCATCAAAGTGATGCTTTCTTTCAGAAGACTGGCTGCCAGCAATCCTTGGGTCCTCTCTCACGTGGCAAGGGACATGGTAGACCATGGTATGCTGGTGTCTCCCTTCTCTTCCAGGTTTTGTTGATTGCAGCTTCTTGCTTTCTTTCTCTTTGTCTGAATTTCATTCTTTTATAAAGGACTCCATTCTGCTTGAGGTAAATCACAGGTAAATTGAAGTAGTCTCATCAAATCCACTTGCACTGGATTTAGGAGTAGATTAAATTTAAGTACATGTTTTTTTCTGGGGCACTTTCAGCTTTGAACCACCAAACTTGTACATTAATGTTCATAGCAGCATTAACCACAATATGGAAAAGCTGAAAAAAAACCAAGTGTCTGTTATAGACAAACAAACTGTGGTACATACACACAATGGAATATTATTTGATTTTAAGAAAGAATGAAGTTATGAGACATGGTGAAACATTGAAGAACCTTGAAAACATTATGCTCAGTCTAACCTATCCTAGTCCTACCCAGATTAGTCCCATTCATATCTCTAACTGAAGTCTGATCACTTTTTCAGTGTTTTTAGCAGTTGCTGTATAGAGTAACGCTGACTTCCAGCTTTATGCTAGACATAAATTCTAGCTTTATGTCTCAGGTATCACACAAATACCGAAAGTTCCATGGAATAACCAGGTTATACACAAAGAACTCAGCATCTCAGAATTTAGAAAAATTAGTTACAACTCCAGAACAGATATGATTGCTCTAAGAGCTTACAATCTAGGAACCTGTAAGTAGGTGTTTTGGTTTGCTAAAGCTCCTGGAAATCAGTATACCAGAAATGGGTTGGCTTTTATAAAGGGAATTTATTAATTTAAAAGTTTATAGTTTTTAAACCATAAAAATGTCCAAACTTAGGCATCCAGAGAAAAGTTACTTTGACTCAAGAAAGGGCAGATGTTCAGGGTTCTCTGTCAGCTGGAAGACACATGATGACGTCTACTAGCTTTCTCACCAACTTCTATTTTCAAAAGGCTTCCCTGAGGGCATTTTCTTTTACATCTCCAAAGGTCTCTGTCTGTATGGGCTCTTAAGCTTTTCCCCAAATGGTTCACTCCTTTTTTTGTATGGGCAGGCACCAGGAATCAAACCCGGGTCTCCAGCATGGCAGGCGAGAACTCTGCCTGCTGAGCCACCGTGGCCCACCCCCAAAATGGTTCACTCTTAAAGGACTCCAGTTAAGTGTCCCACTTTGAATGGGGTGGAGACACATCTCCATGGAAACCACCTAATCAAAAGGTCCCACCCACAATTGGGTGGGTCATATCTCCACAGAAACAACTTAATCAGACATATCCACCCCAACAGTATTGAATCAGAAATAAAGTACATGGCTTTTCTGAGGTACACAACAGTTTCAAACTGGCACAACAGGGAAAAGGGAGTTTTTGCTTGGTGGGTGCAGAGAATTTGTGAATAGAACTTTTTTGTTTGGAAAATTAATATGGTCATGTCCAGAGACAAAGAAGTCAGCTTGAAAGTATATTTCTGGTTAAAATATGAGTACTATTGTGGATGGAAAAACACTGAATAAAAATCTGAGTTCATAATGACACTTCTTAATAAAAACAACCAGAAAAATCTTCATACATCACCATCTGTATGATGTGGCAGAATAAGTAAGTAAAAAACTTTATGAGAATTTAAACTCATAGGAAACAATGAATAAATTAATATGCAGGTAATATTACTAAAAGGTAGCCTGAAAATACATACTAATTAATATTTGTTGAATCATCAGGGGAAGGATAATATGTGACTAGTGATTTGGATGAAGGAAATTTTGAAGTTACTTGGAACATTCTCTTTTATAAAGCATATATATCATATATTTAAACACAAAGAGCTATTAAAATAGCTGCCAAATATAGGTGATATTGAAAAATGCATTTTAACTGTCTTTTGTACTCTTTTGGCATTGGATTTTTTTCAGGAAAATTAAAAATAAGGAGGAATAGGAATAAAAGGACATATTTTAATGAAAGAAAAAAATTTGGAAAAATTGACCACATTCTTTATATATGGGAGTATATTCATTTAAAATTCCTTTTCACCCCAGTCAAACCACACTTTCTTTCTGAAGTAGCAATAGCTTCCTCCATGGGGAACCGGTTTGGCTGTATTGTTCTGGGAGTTTTCCTGAAAGTCCAGTCTAGAACTCATTCCTATTTTCTTAAGATCTTATATCCCCATGTTTTATGATTTACTGCTTAGATATTTAAAGCATTTTGTTTTCTGAAATTAAATTCTGACTTATAAAAAGATTTTGATATCAGAATTGATTGTGGATAATAGATAATAAAGAATGGGAATCTGGGATTTTTTTATAATACCTTCTTATGTTAAAGGCATCAAGGATACAGTTAAATGGAAAATGGAGTATCTCCATGACACACTAGTATCTCATGTCATGCAATGGAATAACAATAACTGGCCTGAAATGTGTGATTATCTGATGTTGGAAGACAGCTTGATTCGTTGGTGTTCCAGCACTGTCTGGGCCTTCTGAGTAACAGAAATTGATACATATGAGGATATAGAATGTCTCCTTTCTCCAAAGCCATTACTGCACTCATTTCAAGGTTAAGAAAGTTGAGAGATTCCTTTCTTTTTTATCCCCTGGAGCCAATTGCTTACAATCTGGGCTAGAAACCTTTCCATCCCCCCAATCCCAAGAGAGGATTCGTTTACATTCTATAGTAAAAGATAAGTTCTCTCTATCCCTGGATAGAAGGATGGACAGATGATCCAGCAGATCCTACAGAAGCTCCGAGTTTCATTATTTTGCAGTTCCTCTCCTGTGGTGCAAACCCCTACATGTTCAAGGACATCTGAGTCACTGCATCCCTCTGTGAAGAACTAGCGCATGAGGATATCAACACAAGGTGGTCAGTAAATAAAATTTTATTTTCTCTGATCTTTGTGTTTCTATAAGTATATGTATAACTGTGGTTAGCTAACTAGACAGCTTGCAAGTATGTTAATATCTCAGGCCATTCACAATTTTAGATTTAACATGAGCTGAATTCTGGATAATCTATGATGGTGGGAATGAAGTATACAGGGATAAAAAAGTGGATTGGCTGCTGTAAACTGCTTTGGTGAGCTTGCAAAATAAAATGACAAACTCCTTAGAGTGAGCTGAATGGCCTACAATGACCTCCATCTTATCCTGCACTACTTCTCTGACATCATCATCTACCACTCTCCCCCTTCCGTCACTTCAGTCACATTGGCCTTTGAATCAGTGAGGATCTAAGTTGATATTGAATTATGGAAAAATTCCACCAGGTAGGATTTGTACTTTTACTTTTCAGTGTGTCATAATTTGTTCATTCCCAAATTGTTTCAAAGAAGAATATCAAGAGTGTAAATGTTTGAAAAAGTATTTTTTTCCTGTTTTCACACTTTATTTGTGGTTTGGCTACATACAGAATTCTAGCCTAGTTAATACTAGGCCTCAAAATGGTGAAATTTTTGCTCTATTATCTTCTAATTTTCAGTACCTTATTGAAAAATCTGTTATCATTCTGATTTCTCTTTATATGTGATTGCTACTCTCAGGAAATTCTAATTATCTTTTCTAATGCCACTACATAAAAGTGTTATGATGGTATGTCTTGGTGCAGATCCATTTTCATTCATTGTGCTGGGTAATTGATGAGCCTTTTCAATCTCTAACTAATTCTCTTTCAGTTCTTACAAGTTTGTCTTTGTAATTTCTTTAGTTACATTCTCCCTTCATTTTCTCTGCTCTTTTGGTGACAGCTATACTTCAGATTTTCACTTCCTGGATATTTTCTCCATTTTATAAGCATTCTCTTTCATTTTCCTCTATGTTCCTTATTTCAGGGATATTTCCTTAACATTAACTTTTGCCTTTCAACCTCTCTTTTTTTCTGTCATAGTTTTAATATTCAAGAATTCTTTTCATTCTTTTATTATTTTCAACAGAATCTTGTTCTTTCTTCATAAATGTAATGTGTTCTCATATTCTCTCAGAAGAATATAAAATTTTTTTCTGCTCCTGCAGTTCTTTCCTCCATGTTTCTGTTATTCTGTTCATTTTTTCTTATCATTCAAATGCCTAGGGATCTATAGCTATCTTTTGATTTAAAAGTAAGGCAGCTGATTTGAAGTTATGTGTGCTTGGGCAGAGATTATGGTAGGGTTGTGATTTAAGCCCCACCATTCACTTGGGTAATATGATACCAAGTGTTACTATCAATAGGCATATTTTTTGTTGTACAGTAAGACTGTGTCTAACTGTTATTTCATTTGGGTAATAACAAATGCCACTATCAGTAGGCATACCCTTTTGTGTTGGACAGTTTCTGCAGAAAGGAAACACAAACTCTATCAAAATGAGTCATATAAAGTAAACAGATGGAAAAAGGAGAAATAAAAAAAGATTATTATAAATCATAATAATTATGATGTTGAGAGTGGCTATCATCTTAAGGGAGGGTCACAGTTGATGCTGTGAATATGTCAGACTCACTGCTACTGTCCACACAGGATAAACAGCACAAAATACATGGAGTGGAGTCTAGAACACATTGGGGCAAATAAGGAAAACAGGAATTTACAGAATGGGCTAGTCACTCTCATAAGCACAGTGATGTTTATCAGGAGATGGAAGATTCATTTTTTTTTTTTTTTTTTTTTTTTTTTTAATAGGAAAGACAGAGAGAAGGAAGGAAGGATAGAAGGAAGGAAGAGAGGAAGAAAGGGAAACATCTTTTTAAACATTTTCTTGTTTTATTGTATTTTGTTTCTCCGTTTTCGTTACATGGGCTGGGGCCGGGAATCGAACCGAGGTCCTCCGGCATAGCAGGCAAGCACTTTGCCCGCTGAGCCACCGCGGCCCGCCCGGAAGATTCATTTTTGATAAAGGCACAAAGGCAATTGAATGGAAAAAGGAGAATCTTTTCAACAATTGTGTTGGGCCAACTAGACATGTTTATGTAAAAAATGTGAACCTTGACCATAACTTCACATCTTATGCAAAAACTATTTCAAAATGGATCATGGATCTAAATAAAAATGTAAAGTTATAAAATGTTGTGAAGAAAACATAGGAAAAATCTTTGTGATTAGGCAAAGCTTTCTTAGATATGGCACCAAAAGCACTATCCATAAGCCAAATTGTTAAATTGGATTTTAACAAAATTAAATAAGGCAAAGATTTCTTAGATAAGGCGCCAAAAGCACTATCCATAAGCTAAATAGTTAAACTGGATTTGAACAAAATTAAATACCTTTGCTTTATGAAAGACTCTTCAGAGAATGGAGAGACAAACTAGACTGGGACAAATATTTGCAAATCAACTATTTGACAAAGAATTTGTATCCAGAATATATAATGAATTTTTCAAACCTCAACTGTGCAACATCAACAGCCTAATAAAAATGGACAAAACATTTGAAAAAATGCTTTACCCAAGAAGATACACGGATAACAGAGATGCATTTTAAAGAAGACTGTATAACGTTAGTCATTAGGGAAATGTAAATTAAAGCCACAATGAAATACTACCACATGCCTATTAGAAAAACTAAAACAAAAACAAACACAAACACAGCACCAAGTGGTGATGAGGATATATAACAACTGGAACATACACTGGTGATTGGAATATAAAATGGTACGTTTAGTTTGGAGAACAGTCTCACAGTTGCTAGTATAATTAAACACTCCACAGGACTCACCATTTGAACTGCTTGGCATTTCCCTAAAGAAATGAAAATGTTTGACTACACAGAGTCACACAAATAGTACCTTCACTCATAATTGTGAAAACTCGGGGATAACCCAAATGTCTCTCATCTGGTGAATGGTCACGCAAACTGGTTCACTGGAATACTACTCAACAACAAAATTGAGTGAATAACTGATATGAATGAATCTCAACTGCATTATGCTAAGTGAAAGAAGCCAGACTCAAAATTCTACATACTTTATTGGCTGTACTTACATGGTATTCTGGAAATAGCAAAAGTGTTTACCATGGACTAGGACTGGGGAAATGGAACTAACTACCCAGGGGTATGAGAGAACATTTTGGGGTGATAAAATAATCTCTATCTTTGTTTGTGGTTATGTTTATACAATTATATATTTGTCAAAAACCACAGAACTGTATACCTGAACAGTATGAATTTCAATTTATGTAAATTATACCTCAATAATCTTAAAATAAAAACCAAAAATATTCCTCATTGACATAGATGTGACAATTCCTTAACAAACAATAGTAAAACAAAATTGGAATGTATGACAAGTATATTATGATCTTAGGAATGAGGGTTGAATTACTATTTGAAATCACTTAATGTAAATCACTGTATGAAGAGAAAAACATGAAATTACCATATGATCATTTCAGAATTGAGAAGAAAGGACTTGACAATATGCGATGCATTTTAATAATAAAAACCCTCAGTAAACTAGGAGTAGAAGGGGAATCTCTCACCCTGGTAAAGTGCATCTATGAAAAATATAACATTATATTTAATGGCAAAGGATGTCATGTTCCCTCCTCCAAGCTTAGAGTAAGGCCAAGAATGTTCACTCTCACCTTTCTATTCAATACTTTACTGGATACTAATGCAGTAAGAGAAAAAAATTCAGAAGGGACAGAAAGAAATAAAAAGGTCTTAATTCACAAATGATGTGGTTGTTTATGTAGAAAATCCTAGGGAAACTACAAAAAAAGCTACTAGAACTCAAAAATAATTTTTTTCCACCATGACCAAATGGGGTTTATTTCAGGTATGCAAGGGTGGGTCAAACACACACACAAAATCAATATAATTCACTACATCAATAAATCAAAGGGGAAAAGTACATGATTATCTTGATTGACTCAGAAAAGGCATGACAAAATCCAGTATCCTTTCTTGAAAACACTTCAGAGCATAGGAACAGAAGGAAACTTTCTCAACATGACCAAAGATATGTGTGAAAAACCTGCAGCTAACAACGTACTCAAACTAATACATACATTGATTACAACTTTACAAGCAGAAATAAAAAATATCATTATTCAGATTACCACTGCAAAAATGAATATTATAATGAAAAATTCCAGGAGTGATGATCTGAACCAAGTTTTAACATACCATTACTAACTGTGGGAAAACCTTATATTATCTGTTTCCAGAAATATGCAGCCATTACCTTTGAACTGTTCACTAGAACCTTATTAAAAACTTTTATAACATCCATAATATAGAAGAAGTGCTGGAAGGAACAAAGCGAAAAAATAGCTTAAGGAAACAATAAAATACAGAATGTGAGGCAATCTATAACAAAATTTCCTTGGACTCTTCCAAAAAACAAAGCCATGAAAAAAGGAGGGGCTCACAAATAAAAGAGACTAATATTTAAGGATGGAGGTTTAGGCCTACAGCTTCCTCTCAAATACTGTAGAAATAATTATGTAAAATATGGAGATAATGTGATAGAGATAAAATAAATAAGACAAAATGTTACTAGGGATGGGTGACAATTTCTTTATGTTAAAAATTTCCATATAAGAAATGTAAAATAAACTTCCAAGAGGATATTTTACTTTTTGCTTTCCCATCATTAATTTTCAATTTATCTTGAATTTTGGACAAAGAATGCAGATTATAAGCTCTTCTTAATATCTTTTTTGCACATTATAATACTGGGCATCTTTCAAGAATTCTCTGCTGCAACTTAAGAGATGTGCTCTAAATGAATATCCTCCCACATTCCTTTCTTTCTACTAAGTTTTATCTAGAAAGATTTATCTAAAATTCTTAAATGGATATATGGATATAGGGGCATTTTTAAATTAACTACAACTGTAGGGGGTTACTCAAAATTTCACTGATGATGATGATGATGATGATGATGATGATGGTCATAAAACACAGGCTTTTACAATTATGTAGGTTCTATATTGTCGCCATTTTAAAACAATGCCCAGAGGTGATAAGTATGTACCTAATGTCAGGCACATTGTAAGACAGTTGAGTGGCATGTATGTCATAGCTAAACGTTTCCCACCTTTTCTTAACTGGCCTCTATTTTGAATATTCTGATAGTCTATAAATAGGAATGACAGATGACGGCTTTCTTACATTTTCTGAATTACATTATGTATTCTTTGATGTAAGAAAGGTGAGGATATTTTCTAATGATCCAGCAACCTTTCTTGCCACCATATGAATTCTCTGATGTTGGCCATCACATGAATTTTCTGATACTGAATAATGTTTGAGCCATACAAAAAGGACTTTCCACATTCCTTAAATTCTTAGGGTTTCATACCTGTATGGTTTCTCTGATGTGCTTTCAGGGCTGAATTATATCTAAAGACCTTCCCACATTTTTTACATTTAAAGGATTTCTCACCAGTATGTATCCTCTGATGTTCAGTAAGGAATGAATTAAGCCTAAAGTTCTTCCCACATTCCTTACATTCAAAGGGTTTCTCACCAGTATGAACACTCTGATGTCCAATAAGCTGTCCATATACAGTAAAGGCTTTCCCACATTTGTTACATTCATAGGGTTTCTCACCAGTATGAATTCTTTGATGTTGAACAAGGTATGGGCCAGAACTAAAGGACTTTCCACATTCCTTACACACATAGGGTTTATCACCAGTATGAATTCTCCCATGTTGGACAAGGTATGAGGCACAACTAAAAGCTTTCCCACATTCCTTACATTTAAAGGGTTTCATATCAATATGAATTTTCTGATGGTGTGCTAGATGTACATGTACTCTAAAGGTCTTTCCACATTCATTATAGGGTTTCTCACCTGTATGAATCCTCTGATGCTGAACAAGGTATGAACCAGTACTAAAGGCTTTCCCACATTTCTTACACTCATAGGGTTTCTCACCAGTATGAAGTCTCTCATGTTGAACAAGGTATGAGGCACGACTAAAGGCCTTTCCACATTCTTTACATTCAAAGGGTTTCTCATCAGTATGAATACTCTGATGTTGAGTGTATTAGTTAGGGTTCTCTAAAGAAACAGAATCAACAGGGAACACTTGCAAATATAAAATTTATGAAAGTGTCTCACGTGACCGTAGGAACGCAGAGTCCAAAATCCACAGGGCAGGCTGCGAAGCCGATGACTCCAATGGATGGCCTGGACGAACTCCACAGGAGAGGCTCACCAGCCAAAGCAGGAATGGAACCTGTCTCCTCTGAGTCCTCCTTAAAAGGCTTCCCATGATTGCATTTAGCATCACTAATTGCAGAAGACACTCCCCTTTGGCTGATTACAAATGGAATCAGCTGTGGATGTAGCTGATGTGATCATGACCTAATTCTATGAAATGTCCTCATTGCAACAGACAGGCCAGCGCTTGCCCAATCAGATGAACAGGTACCACAACCTGGCTAAGTTGACACCTGTCCCTAACCATGGCATTGAGTAAGTCCTCCATACACAGCAAAGGCCTTTCCACAATCCTTACACTCATAGGGTTTCTCACCAGTATGAATTCTTCGATGTTTAACAAGGGGTGAACTAGTCATAAAGGCCTTCCCACACTCTTTACATTCATAGGTTTTCTCACTAGTGTGAATTCTCTGATGCTGAGCAAGGTATGAGGAGGTACTAAAGGCCTTACCACATTCCTTACATACAAAAGTTTTTTCATCAGTATGAATATTCTGATGCTGAATAAGTTTTCCATACACCATAAAAGCTTTCTCACATTCCTTACATTCATAGGGTTTCTCACCATTCTGGATTCTTTGATGTTGAACAAGGTATGAGTTACTACAAAAAGCTTTTCCACATTCCCTACATTCATATGGTTTCTTACCTGTTTGAATACTCTGATGTACAGTAAATTGATGGCTACTGTTAAAGGCCTTTCCATATTGTTTAAATTCATATGGTTTCTCACCAGTATGAATTCTCCCATGTTTAACAAAAGCCTTCCCACATTCCTTACATTCATAGGATTTCTCACCAACATGAAATCTCTGATGTACAGTACATTGATGTCCATTACTAAAGTTCTTCCCACAATCTTTACATTTGTAGTGGTTTCCACTAGTATGTATTCTTTCATGCTGAACATGCTTTGAGACTTGACTAAAGGTCTTTCCGAAATCCTGATAGTCACATGGTTTTTCTCTGTTAAGAATTCTCTGACATAGAGCAAAAGATGTGAAATTTTAATAAGTGGGTATTTCTTGATAGCTGATTAGCTCATACTTCAACTGCGAACAGGAAGAACATAAAAAAAACTTTTCTATATCCCAAAAATAAGATTTCTATGGTAGTAAAGTAACAAAATGAAAATAGCACATACTAGAAATAAATAGCTTACATAACTCTAAAATAGTTACAAATTCATTAAAGGTCAAGGAGGAATGCAGAGATTAATGAGAGTTTATGGAAAATAAAGTTTATCATTTGTGAAATAAGTGTCATTTTTGATATTTAGGTGTAGAACAGAATTTCTGAAGAGCTTATTAAAAAAAACCTGATGTTTATAAACCATCATAAACTACCAGAGGAAGTTCCAGGGCATCAATATTTTTAACATTTCTATGAAAAGTTTCTGATTCAGATGAAATTTTTAGAATCCAAACTTCCCCATTTTCTCCATGGTTTCTCTTTATACTTAGAATAAAATCCATTTATCTTTCCATGGAAAACAGGGCCCCTGCTTACCTATATGGCCTCATAAGCCAAAGCTCCCTTTTCACCTATTTATTCCAATTACCCCTCTTGGTTATGTAGAATGTGTCACGATTTTTCTCATCTTTTATGCTATCTGTAGGGTTATAATCTCCTAAAGTCTTTTGGCAAGTGTCCTTTGGAAACTGGATCTTTTTCATACACTGCTGACCTTGTCTAAAAATGTCCATGTACTTAATTTTTTGTTTTAAGACTTCATCCCTTGCTTTCCCTCCTGTTTTCAACTATGTAATTATTCATTTTCTCTTTTGTAATGTTTTTTACTTCCCCTCAACTTCCTGGTGATAGACAGAATTTTGGCCTTCATGACATTTGCACCCTCATTATACCTGTGAATATGCTGTATCACATAGTAAAAGGAACTTTGCAGATATAATTAAGGTTACTAATCAGTTAATTTAAGTTAAGAAGATGATCCAGGGTTAGCTAGGTAGGCCTAATGTAATCACATGAGCTCTTAAAAGAAGTTTTCTCCTGACTAAAGGCAGAAGGTAAAGTCAGAGAGATTCAAAACATGAGAAGGACAAGATTTGCTGGCTGCTGGTTTGAAGACAGGAGCCAAATGGAAAGTGCGAGAAAGAAAAGAATTTTGTCACAACTAGCAGGCTTGGAAGAGGACCCCAAGCTCCAGGGAACCATAGCCTCAGCTGGTACACTGATTTAGCCACGCCATGCTGGACTTCTGAGGTATGTGAAAATAAATTAGCATAATTTTAAGGTACTTAGTTTTTGGCAATCTGTTATGCAGCAACAGACAATTAGTATACTTCCTAAGAGTAGGCCCAATCCATTTTTTTCCAGCACTGAATAATAGCCCCTTAGCACCTGGTAGGAGATAACTGATTATAGAATAAATAAATTCCTGGACAAATGAAAGGAATTTAGGATATTCAAAGACAGTATTACCAGATAATTCACTAATAATCCATTTATATGGAATTCATGCTGTTCTAGACTCTAATGGTGATGGCAATGCTAATGTATACCACCAGGACATGCTTGAAGAATTTGAAGCAGATGGTTACATTAAAGGTAATCACAGCAATACAACTCAAACCCAGTTCAATCTCTGACTATATTGACTAAACCCTAAACAGAAGGACCAACAGAAAAGTGCCCATTTACAGGCATAAATACTAAGTATCTTTCTTTACCATCCTGAACATTTACAGAATTCAGTAAAAAAAAACTACAAAACATACAAAAAAAAAAAGTAACCTACTGACAATGAATTAAAAAATCAACAGAAAAGACTCTAAGAAGATCCAGATGTTGAAGTAATCAGGGAAATTAAATACCTATGATTAACAGGTTAAAAGTGTTACTGGACATGGGTGGGCCACAGTGGCTCAGCAGGCAAGAATGCTTGCCTGCCATGCCAGAGGACCTGGGTTCGATTCCTGGAGCCTGCCCGTTTAAAAAAAAAAAAGGTGTTACTGGACAAAGTGGAAAATGTGCATGAATAGGTAGAGATTTTTAACAAGATAGATGAAAACTATAAGAAAAAATCAAATAAAATTGCTAGAAATTAAAAACTAATAACATGATTACAGATAAGAATACCTTCAGTGGTCTGATCAGTAGATTTGAGATGGTTAGTCTTTTGTGTCAACTTGGCTAGACTATAGGACGCAGTTATTTAATCAAACACTAATCTAGGCATTGCTGTGAAGATATCTTATACATGTTGTTAACATCTACAATCACTTAAAGGAGATTACCTTGAGAATATGAGTGGGCCTCACCCAATCAGTTAAAAGGATTAGGAGCAAGAAAAGGTATGCAAGAGAAGAAGAAATTCTGCCTCAAGACTGCAACATAAAATCCTGCTTGAATTTCCAGCCTGCAAACCTGGCTTAGAGATTTCAGATTCAAGACTAAATCATTTATTTCTGCCTAAACTTCCTAATGTTCCCTACAGATTTCACACTTGCCATCCCCCATAACTATATGAGCCATCCAATCAATCAATCAATATCTCAATATCCTATTGGTTGTTTCTTTAAAGAACCTTGACTGATAAAAAAAAAAGAAAGAACCTATAAACTTGTATATAAACCAAAGGAAATTACCGAAACTGAAACAAAAAGAAAAAAGTGAAAAATAAGCAGAATGGAGCATCTGAAAGCTTTGGGACAATACCAAACATTCTAACATATATGTAATTAGAATCTTAAAAGAAGAAAGAAAGGGCAGAAGCAATATATGAAAAGAAGATGGCAAAAAAAAAAAAAAAAACCCAAAAAACTTATTTAAGGGTGGTGCGACGGTGGCTCAGCAGGTAGAATTCTCATCTGCCATGCCGGAGACCTGGGTTCATTTCCTGGTGCTTGCCCATGTTAAAAAAAAAAAGAAGATGGCTGAGAATTTTCTAAAAATAATAAAGGTATGGAACCATAGACCCATGAGGCTTAGAGAACCCACTAAGGAGAATATAAAAAGCATATGTAAACATATCATATTCAAATGGCTATAAAAGGAAGACAGAGATAAAACATTGAAGGCAATTAGAAAAAATACACATCAGATAAAAGTGACAGACAGGAATTATAGTAAACGTCATCAGAAACTATCCAAGTCAAAAGAGAATGGAATGACCTCATTCAAGTGTTGAATAAAAAATACCATGAAACCAGAATACTCTGCCTAATGGAAATAACTTTTAAAAATTAAGGAGAGGGGTGGCCATGGTGGCTCAGTGGCAGAGTTCTCAGCTGCCATGTCGGAGACCTGGGTTCGATTCCCAGTGGCTGCCCATGCAAAATAAATAAATAAATAAATAAGGAGATATATTAAAAAATAAAGGAGAAAATAGATTTCAGATAAATACTTCACAAAACAGTAAAGAAAATGCTATACACAAGAGTGTGATAGACAAAAATTTGAATATGTAGAATGAAATAAATAGCTATGAATATGATAAAATAAATGTAACTATAAAAGATATTAAAAATATTTTTAGTCAGTCTAAAACATAGTTGTCTATCTAAAGCAAAAATAGTTGTAATATATATGGGCTTATAGCACACATGTATGATGGCAACAGTACAAAAGATAGGAAGGACAAACTGGGAGTATATTGTTGTAAGATTCTTATACTCTGCCTAGAGTGGTATAGTATTATTTGAAGGTAGACTGTGATTAATGAAAGATGTATACTATAAACCCGAAGGCAATCATTTAAAGAATTAAGAAAAAGGCACAAGTAATAAGCCAAGAATGGAGATAAAATGGAATTATAATTGATTAAGTAGCTCATTAAAACAGGGTGGCAAAAGCCAACTTTATTTCAAAAAATCAACTTTATATATAAAGACAGAGATAGGTAAAAAGTAAGTGAATGGGAAAAAGATAAAATGTGAACATGAATCAAAAGGAGTCAGGAAAGGCTAATATAATAAAGACATTGTAGCATTCAGAACAAGGAATATTACCATGGTTAAAGAGGGGCTTTGCATAATAATAAAAAGGTGTGGCAGCCCAGAAGTCAGAATCCCCCTTCCTTAGAGAAAAGGGTGAAGTCTTGAGCATACAGCAGCCTGTGTGACCAGAACACAGAGACTGAAGGTCACTGAGCCTAATCACTGTTGCTAATCAACTTTTCACGAGACACAACTGACAATTCTTTGTAACCAAATCCCATAAGGCTTTACTACATAAGGACTCCTTTTTCCTTATTTTTTTGCGGAGCACTCTATTTTCACTAATAAGTCCTTAATTAAACTTATGGGTAACTTTTTGCCTGGTGTGTTCTGTAGTCTCAGGGTTGAGTTAGGTTGGAACAAAAGGTCTATTTACAATAAAGACATAATAATCCTAAATAATAAATACTAAATTCAAGGCTCATCTCTGAGCTGACCATGTGTAGATCTGACCCAAAAAAAGAACAAAGGTTTTGAGAACTGAACTACTAGGTTGACTACCACCCAAGTCTCAGACTTGCAGCTAGGTGGTTTGAAATTGAATTAACATTGAACTAGAGCCCACAGAAGGCAGACCACAACCTACAGCCTGAACATAAATGAGTTAGCTGCTTGCTAAAACAAAAATATGATGTTCCATAGAATTTTAAAAAGATCTACAATATCATAATATTCAGAATATCCATGATACAATTCAAAATTACCCAACAAACACACACATACACAAACTCAGGAAAATATCATTAGCTCTGAAGGAAAAAGGACACTAATAGACACCAATGCTAAAATGTCTTTTTCTTAGTAGGCCAGGGTTGTTATGATACTACACAATGTGTTGGCTTAAACAACAGGAATTTATCTCATAGTTTTGAAGGCAAGAAGTTCCACATCAAAATACTGGCAGGCTTGCCTTCATCTGGAATCTAGCATTCTGGCAATCTATCATATGATGATCTCTCTCTCTCCTTATGTCTGCTCCTCTGATTTCTGGCTTCTACTTTCATGTCCAATTTTTTTTTTATAAGGACTTAAGCCACATTGAATTAAGGCCTGCCCTCATTCACTTTGGCCACACCTTAACTAATAATAGCATCTTCAAAGGTCCTATTTACAAGTGGGTTCACACCCACAGGAATGTGGATTAAGACTTTAACATATCTTTTGTGGGGCAAGTTATTCATTCCCAAATATCTTCACCCCTAAGTGTTTGCATAAATAAATGAAAATGATGACCACACAAAGGCACAAATTGTGCCTTTATTTATAACTGCCAGAATTTGGAAAAAACCTAGATGTATTAGCTAGGGTTCTCTGGAGGAACAGAATCAGCAGGAGATATCCACAGATATAAAATGTATAAAAAGTGTCTTATATAACCATGGGAATGTTGAGTCCAAGATCTGTAGGGCAGGCCACAAGTTGGTAACTCCAATGAAGTTCCTCAGTGAACTCTCAGGAGAGGCTGGCTGGACAACCATGGGAATGGAAAAGTCCAAAATCTGTAGGGCTGGCTGTGAAGCTGGCAACTCCAATGAAGGGTATGGATGAACTCCACAGGAGACGCTCAATGGCTGAAGCAGGAAGAGTGACTGTCTCTTCTGAATCATCCTTAAAAGCCTCCCAGTGATTAGATTAAGTGTCTCTCATTGCAGAAGACACTCCCCTTAGCCGATTACAAATGCAATCAGCTGTGGATGAGGTCAATGTAATCAAGGTTTAAGTCCATGAAATGTCCTCATAGCAACAGATAAGCCAGAGCTTGCCTGACAGATGACTGGGCACCACCACCTGGCCAAGTTGACACATGAACCTGACCATGACACTAGATGTCTATCATTTGGTGAATGGATAAACTACTTGTGATCCATCCATATAAAAGAATGCTACTCAATAATAAAAACAAATGAACAACTGATATATACAATAATATGGATGAATCGCATATGTGTTACGTTAAGTGAAAGCAGCCAGACTTAAAAGGCTTAATTTTGTACAATTTATATATACAAAAAAGCAAAACTGTAGGGACTGAAAATAAGTCACTGTTGCCGGTAGATGAGCATTCAGGGAAGGGTTAACTATAAAGGGACACAAGAGAAGTTTTTAAGATGATGTAAATATTCTAAAAAAAATACATATTCTTTACTGGGCTGGTGGTTACATGACTTTATGCATATGTCAAAATTCAGATGTATTCCTAAAAAGGACAAATTTCACTGTATATAAATTACAGCTTGATAATTTTGATATTTAAGTTATATGGCTTGGACTTTGTAGAAAATGTCAATTTTATGAAAGACACAAGGTAGGAGAACTATTACATATTAAGGGATATTAGAGACAGAAATTAAATATGTGATGCTCCTTGATTAGAATGTGATTTTTAAAAATCTTAAAGAATTATTGCTGGCATAACTTGGGAGATATGTATATAGGCAATATATTTGACAACTTTCTTGGGTGATATGGGCAAAGGGCAACAATTTCACGTGCGCATGAAAATGTGAATTGAGGTAAACTGTTTTGCTGTGTTTCCCAAGAATGTGCTAAAACAGTGTGGGTGTATTAGCTTACTAATCAATATTTTTAAAGATAAAAATGACCACTGATGAATTAAGTTTCATTTGGATGGAAAGGAAATATAACCTGTCAGGAACTCCATACTTTGAACTTCCCTAAATGTAGTTTCTCTTTTTAGCGGCACACCTCTTGTGGAAGCAATAACTGGATTTGGTACATGTTAAATTCTATGTAACATGAGACAGGAAAAGTCCCAGTTGATGTGTACCTTGTGTCCCTGCAATTCAACTTTATTTTTTTTTATTTTTCAATTTTCTTGTGGTAACATACTCACAACTCAAAATTTCTCATTTTAACCACTCTCAGTTGTACAATTCAGTGATATTAATTACATTCACAAAATTGTGCTACCAACACCATTAGCTATTTTCAAAAATTTTCATTCTCTCAAACAGAAACTCTGTACTCATTAAGCAATAGCTCTCCATTTTCCCCCACCTAACCACCCCCACAGTAACTTGTAATCTGTTGTCTGTTTTCTATGTGCTTGCTTATTCTTTCACAAAAGTGAAGTTATAACAATATTTGTCCTTTTGCGTCTGGCTTATTTCACTCAATATGATGTCTTCAAGGTTCATTCATGTTGTAGCATGTGCCAGGATGCCACTTCTTTTTATGGCTGAGTAATATTCCACTGTATGTGTATACTAAGTTTGTTTATCCATTCATCTGTTGATGCACACTTGAGTTCCGTCTACCTTTTGGCTAATGGGAGCAATGCTGCTATGAACAGTGGCATACCAATATGCATCTGAGTTCCCACTGTCAACTCTTTGAGGGCTGTATTAGTTTGTAAGCTGCCAGAGTGCAATATACAGCTTTTAAAAAGGGAATTTAATAAATTACAAGTCTGCAGTTCTATGCTGTGTAAGTCTCCAGATTAAGGCACCAACAAGAAGTTACCTTCACTCATGAAAGGGTAATGCTATCTGGAACATCTCTGTCAGCTAGGAATTTATGTGGCTGGCATCTGTTGGTTCCTTGCTCCTGGGCTTCATTGCTTTCAGCCTCCTTTCTTGTGGGGGTTCCTCACTTTGCTTCTCCAGGCAGGCTTTCATCTCTTGGATTCCTTCAGATTCTGGTTTACTTAACATCTCATGGGAAAGCACATGGGCAATGTCTGCTGAGCTCCAACCATCTCCAAACATCCATGCCTCTGTTCTCTGAGCAACTGTTCTCCAAGCAACTGTTCTCCAAGTGTCTGTATCTGTTCTGTCAGTTCTGCTCTGAAGTTTCTGTCAGCTTTCTCCAAAATGTTTCCTCTTTTAAAGGACTCCAGTAAACTAATCAAGACCCACCATGAATGGGTGGAGTCAAGTCTGCATCTAATCAAAAGGTCACACCCACAATTGGGCATTCCATATCTCTGTGGAGGTAATCTAATAAAAATCTTCTATGCTACAATATTGAATCAGGATTAAAAGAAATGGCTGAGCCCATAAGATTGGTTCAGGATCAAAACATGGCTTTTCTGGGGTACATAATACCTTCAAACCGGCATAAGGATATTTATTTAGACTGCATCATATGGCAATATGCCATTTTCTACCACAGCTGTACCTCTTTAGATCCCCATAACAATACATAAGGTTCTTATTTCTCTGCCATCTCACCAACACTTACTAGTTTTCCATTTTTTAAAGTAGGAGAACATCTTCAGGATCTTGTATTAGGCATATATAGAAATACAATGGATTTTGTGCAGTGATACTGTATTCTGCCACTTTCCTTAGCACTAGATAAACTTTTTAGGGAAGGTTTGGGATTTTTCTGTATACAGAGTAATGCCATCTGCAAACAGAGATAGTTTTATTTCTTTCTGTCCAGTTTGGATGCTTTATATTTCTTTCTTTCCACCCTCTCTCTCTTTTTCCCTAAATGGTCAGGTTAGACCTTCCAGTACAATACTGAATAGCTGAGGTGAAAGCAGGTATCCTTCTCTTTTTCCTGATAAGGGGAAAGTTTCAGTTTTTCACCATTGAGTATAATGTTAACAGTGAGTTCTTCATCTATGCCCTTTAATATGTTGAGGAACTTTCCCTCTTCCTACTTTTCTGAGTTTTTTTATCATAAAAGTTTGCTGGGTTTTGTCAAATGCATTTTATGAGAGGATCATGTGGTTTATTTCCATTAATCAAAATTTTCACATTCTAGTAATGTGCTCTATTACACTGACTGATTTTTTTTAGTGAAATAGCCTTGCATTTCGTATGATCAGTTGGTCATAGGAATGGACTTTTTGTGCTGGTATTTTGTTGAAGATTTTTACATTTATATTCATAAGGGATACTGATGTGCAATTTTATGTGATAACTTTATCTGGTTTTGGGATTAGGGTAATACTGGCTTCATAGAATAAGTTTAGAAAATGTACCCTCATTCTCAATTTTTTTGAGAAGTTTAAGAAAGGTTGATGTTAATTCTTCTTTGAACGTTTGGTAAAATTCAACAGTGAAGCTATCTGAGCTTGGACTTTTCTTTGTTGATAGGTTTTTGATTACTTATTCCATTTTTTACTTATTGGTCATTTCAGATTTTCTAATTTTTTTCTTGAGTCTGTTTAGGTAATTGTGTATTTCTTAGAATTTGGTTTATTTCTTCTAGACTACCCCATTTGAGTGTACAATTGCTTATAGAATACTATTTTATTTTTTTTGCACAGGCAGGCACTGGGAATTGAACCCGGGTCTCTGGCATTGCAGGCGAGAATTCTGACACTGAGCCACTGCTGCACCGCCCTGGAATATTATTTTAATCCTGCTTATTTCTGTGAGTAATGTTTCCACTTTTATCTCTGATTTTAGTTATTTGCATCCCCTCTTTTTGTCAGACTAGCTCTAGGTTTGTTGATTTTATTAATCTTGAGAAATCTGTTTAAATTTCTCTCCTTCATTTGGATTCTTATCAGGGTGGTATTTCAAGGCAAGTTTCCTGGAAGCCTTTTTCAACTCTTCCTGGGTGGCACTGGGTTTGACTCCCAAAACATCACAGGAAGTACTAGAATGATACTGACCCTGGGAAGAAGCAAGCATTCTAGCCTCCAAAACAGTAAAACAATAAATTCTCATTGTTCTGCCAACACATTGTGTGGCATTTATGATAGCCACTTTGGCAAACAAAAATGGAAACAAAGGTGATTTCAGTCTCAATGGTGAACAGAGATTAAGACAACACCTTAAAAGGTACTGCAGGTGGAATAATGTTTTCGTGTTTATGAAGAATAGGCTTATTCTTAGAGTAGGATTTAGGGTTAAGGTGTCACAATTTGTATAACTTTCTTAAATGGCTCAACAAAAATGTTTTATATCTAGATATAGGGTAACATGGAAAAATATGACTTATAGAATCTAGGTGAAAGTGTTGAAGGTGGTTATCATACTAGTCTTTCACCTTTTCCATAGTTTACAGTTAGCAAACACAAAAAACAAAAGACTTTGGGCGGGCCACGGTGGCTCAGCAGGTAAGAATGCTTGCCTGCCAAGCCCGAGGACCCGGGTTTGATTCCCGGTGCCTGCCCATGTAAAAAAAATAAAAAATAAAATAAAAATAAAATAAAAACAAAAGACTTAATAGTAGAATAATACTTTCATATATTAATGCACACTAAAAATACATTTTATAAAAATTAAAACAAAAAGACCCTCAAAGTGATAAAACTTGAATGATATGATGCAAGGTGAATATATACTATAGAAAAGAGCTAAGAAATAAACGTGTTTTAGATACTTCACTTCAGGTAATTATAATCAATTATAATCAAATTCTGAGAATCAATTATAATCAAATTCTGAAAAATTACAGGTACAAAGTTTTGTATCTGTAGCGTTTTTAAAAAAATAATCAGAATTCCATCAATATGTTTAATGATACATATTTGAAAATAATATTAAATGGAAATGACAACAGTCTGAATAATGATAGATGTTTATACATATTATAAAGACAAAAATCACACATACATTTTCTACTGGAATTTATATCAACTTTTTTTTTTTTTTTTTTTTTAAAGAGAGAGGGAGGAAGGGAAGGAAAGACAGAGAGAAGGAAGGAAGGATGGAAGGAAGGAAGGGAGGAAGAAAGGGAAACATCTTTAAACATTTTCTTGTTTTATTATATTTTGTTTGTTTGTTTGTTTTTTACATGGGCTGGGGCCGGGAATCGAACCGGGGTCCTCCGGCATGGCAGGCAAGCACTCTTGCCCGCTGAGCCACCGCGGCCCGCCCTCAACTTTTTTTTTTTTAAGATAAATTTCTTTTGTTTAATTTTTCAAATGAAAAGAATTAGTGTATGTTCCTAACAAATATGGCTTCCAACCACAGAACCATATTGAAATGTGTGTTGTCAAAGACTTTCAAATGATCAAAAAGAATACACTTTCCTACTACCTTATCTTCTCTGCTATGACCCCACACTTTCTTCCATGACGTTATTCCTTTCCATTAACTCTTCACTCATCTCTTGCCCTACAGACTGCCATATCTATAACTATGCCCTGATTTTCCTCTCACTATCCTATTAGAGCTGCTCTTTACTAAGCTGTGAATGCCATTTAATAATGTATCCTAGCTCACATAATAGATGGTAAATTTCATTATAAGACTTCTTTTTAAATTTAAATAAACTTGCTATATGAAAGAACACAGTGGCCACCATGGAGAGTAACCTATTCTGCAAAAGTGGTACAATTTGAGATTCAAAATTATAGTAATATATAACTTATAAATACAATAAAATGCAGGGGTCCATATGATATATATAAAATAAATGGACAAAGCTAAATGGGGGAGAAAGAAAAGTTCTTCTTTATATTAAAATGCCAATTAATAAATGTAGAAGTATTCTAGTTTGCAAGCTGCCAGAATGCCATATACCAGAAACAGAATGGCATTTTAAAAGGGGAATTTATTAAGTTGCAAATTTGCAGTTCTAAGGCTGTAAAAATGTCCGAATTAAAGCAAGGCTATGGAAATGCCCAAACTAAGGTATCCAGGGAAAGATACCTTGGTTCAAGAAGGCTTATGATGTTCAGGTTTTCTCTCTTAAGTGGAAAGGCATGTGGCAAACATGGCGACATCTGTTAGCTTTCTCTCCAGGTTTCTTGTTTCATGAAGCACCCCTCAGGATGTTTTCTTTCTTCATCTCCAAAGGTCTCTGGCTGCATGGGCTCTTGTGACTCTCCTGTCACTGAAGCTTTTTCCAAAATGTTTCCTCTCTTAAAGGATTCCAGTAAACTAATCAAGACCCACCTTGAATGGATGGAGTCACATCTCCCTCTAATCAAAGGTTAATACCCACAATTGGGCGCATCACATCTCTGTGGAGATAATCTAATCAAGCTTCCAATCCACAGTACTGAATAAGGATAAAAAGAAACAGCTGCCTCCACAAGATGGATGGATTATATATCTTAGAGAAGCCATATAATCCTTTCAAACTGGCACATTCCACCCTCTGGTCTCTAAAAACGACGTATTTTTCCTATATACAAAATACATTCATTCCATCACAATATCAGAAAGCAACAATACAAATGCAATACAAAGTCAGAAGCAGTACAAAATGTCATCAAAGTTATTTAAGGCATAGTCTGTCCTAAGGTAAAATTTTCTGGCTCTGGACCCATAAAACTCAGAACAAGTTACTTGCTGCCAACATACAAAGGAGGGACAATCATAAGATACATTTCCCATTTCCAAAGGGAGAAACTGGAAGGAATACAAGGATCACTGGACCCAAGCAGTCTTGAAAACCTGTAGGGCAAACTCCATTGGACATCAAAGTCTGAGAGTCATTTATCCTTGGGGCTTTAGAAATTGGCAGTCCCACCCTTTCCAAGGGCCTATCTAGTGGCACGTTTTTCTCCAAATGTAGCCTTAGGGGACATTGGGGAGACCATATTTTTTTCTCAGCTCCACCATCTCCAAGCATCAGGGCTGTACCCGGGCTCTCTGCCATCTTTAGGGCACATGCTCAACCCCTCCATGCAGTAGCAGCCAGGCTCTCCCCAATCTCCAAGGAATGTGCTTTACCCTATCCAAGGCCTGAGGTGGCACAACTCTTCCACTGCAACGAGGTGGAATGCTCACTCTTTGCCTTCGGGACAAACTCACCCTCTCCAAGTGCTTGGGTGTGTTTGCTCTCCTGGCCCATAGTTTCTTTACTTCAGACTTTAGCTTCCATAGTTCTGCCTCTGAAGTTAATTTTTCCTCCAATTTGTCTCTTTTCTGTCCCTCTCAGTCCAGGCTGGCAATGGTTCTGTTTATACAGATCCTGCAACACTCCTGTTGGCTTTCTATGCATCAGGCAAGGATCAAGGCCATCAGACAGAAGGAGTTTCCATAAATACTTCCTGGATAACTCCACCTCCAATTCTGGCTTTTTCTGAAATGGCTGACTGGTTGCACATTTGGTTAGATTCTCACTTGGGGCACTATTCTCTAGGGTCTCCCTTCCAGGAAGCCCAGAATTTTCTGGAACATCAGTTTCTTGTTTCTTTTTACCCAAGAGTTCAGTTTTGTCTTTATCTCTTTCCTATCACATTTTGCTATAAGCTGCAAGGAGAAACCAGGCTGCACTGTCCACATTTAATTTGGAAATCTCTTTTGCTAAATATCTAAGTTCATGGCTTTTAAAATCTGCCTTCCATCTAAAGTCAGCAGTTTTGATAAATTTTTGGTAACTTTAAAACAAGGGTCATCTTCCTTCCAGTTTGCAATAACATGGGCCTCATTTCTGTCTGAGGCCTTATTAGAGTCTACATTTCTACCAACAGTCTCTTCAAAGCATTCCAGGCCTTCTCTATCAAGCTCCACAATTCTTCCAGAACCTTCCTCTTATCCATTTAAAAAGCCATTCCAACATGTTTAGTATTTGAAAACCTCAGCAGCACCCCTCTGCAGTACTTCTCTGGTACCAAAATCCATTATAGTTTGCTAGCTGCTGAGATGCAATATACTAGAAATGGAATGGCTTTTAAAAAGGGTAATTTATTAAGTTGCAAGTTTACAGTTCTAAGGCCATGAAAATGTCCAAATTGAAGCAAGGCTCAGAAATGTCCAATCTAAGGCACCCAGGGAAACATACCTTGGTTCAAGAAGGCCAATGACATTTAGTGTTTCTCTCTCAACTGGAAAGGCACATGGCGAACATGGCAACACCTGCCAGCTTTCTCTCCTGGCTTCTTGCTTCATGAAGCTCCTTCAGGTGCATTTTCCTTCTTCATCTCCAAAGGTCTCTGGCTGCATGGGCTCTGTAGCTTTTTCCAAAAATGGTTCCCTTTTAAAGGGCCCCAATAAGCAACCCCACCTTGAATGGGTGGAGACACATCTCAATGGAAACCATCTAATCAAAAGTTACCACCCACAATTGGGTGGGTCATATCTCCACGGAAATAATCAAAACACTTCCAGCCAGCAATACTGAATGAGGATTAAAGTTATGGCTTTTCTGGGGTCCACAACAATTCAAACCAGCACACCAACTATATGCTAATAAATTAGACAATACAGGTGAAATGGATAACTTCCTAGGAAGGCATGAACAACCAATATTGACTCAAGAAGAAATAGATGACCTCAACAAACACGTCACAAGTAAAGAAATTGAATCAATCATCAAGAAGCTCCCCAAAAAGAAAAGTTCAGGACCTGATAGCTTCACATGTGAATTCTATTAAGCATTCAAGAAAGAATTAATACCAATCCTTCTCAAATTCTTCAAAAAAAATGAAGAGGAGGGAAAGCTATCTAACTCATCCTATAAAGCCAACATCACCCTAATACCAAAGCCAGACAAAGATGCTACAAAAAAAGAAAATTACAGACTAATCTCCTTTAGGAATACAGATGCAAAAATTCTCAACAAAGCACTTGCAAACTGAATCCAGCAGCACAGTAAAATTATGCACCATGACCAAGCAGGATTTATTCCAGGTATGCAAGGCTCATACAACACAAGAAAATCAATTTATGCAGTACACCATATCAGTAAGTCAAAGTTAAAAACCACATGATCATCTCGACTGATGCAGAAAAGGCATTTGACAAAGTTCAACATCCTTTTTTGATGAAAATACATCAAAGGATAGGAATAGAAGGGAAATTCCTCAACATGATGAGGAAATATGAGAAAAACCTATAGCTAACATAACATCATCCTCCATGGGGAAGGACTGAAAGCTTTTCCTCTAAGATCAGGAACAAGACAAGGATGACCACTGTCATCACTGTTATTCAATATTGTGCTAGAAATTCTAGCCAGAGCAATTAGACAAGGAAAAGAAATAAAAGGCATCCAGATTAGAAAGTAGTAAAACTCCAACTGTTTGCAGATGACATGATCCTATATGTAAAAAATCCTGAAAAATCTACAGCAAAGTTACTAGAGCTAATAAAAGAGTACAGCAAAGTGGCAGGGTACAAGATCAACATCCCAAGATCAGTAGTGTTTCTATACACTAGTAATTAGCAATCTGAGGAGGAAATCAAGAAAAAAATTCCATTTACAACAGCATCCAAAAGAATTAAGTATTTAGGAAAAAGTTTAACTAAGGACAGAGAAGACCTATACACAGAAAACTACAAGAAATTGCTAAATGAAATCATAGAAGACCTAAATAAATAGAATGGCATACTATGTTCATGGATCAGAAGACTAAATACCATTACGCCATCAATTCTACCCAAAATGATTTATAGATTCAATGCAATACCAATTAAAATCCCAACAACTGTCTTTTCAGAAATGGAAAAACCAATAACCAAATTTATTTGGAAGGGCAGGGTGCCCCAAATAGCTAAAAATATCTTGAGAAAGAAAAATGAAGTGGGAGGTCTCACTGACGTTAAAGCATATTACAAAGCTACAGTGGTCAAAATAGCATGGTACTGGCATAAAGATAGATAAATGGCCAATAGAATAGAATTGAGTATTCAGAAATAGACCCACTCATCTATGGACAACTGATCTTTGATAAGGTCATCAGGCCAATCCATTTGGGACAGAGCAGCCTCTTCAAAAATGCTGTTTGGAGAACTGGATATCCATATACAAAAGAACTTCCAAAAAAAAAAAAAAAAAAAGAATGAAAGAAAATCCATTGCTCACATCCTATACAAAAAGTAACTCAAAATGGGTCAAAGATCTAAACATCAGACTAAAGACCATAATCCTTTCAAACTGGCACAAGACAAAATGAAGAAGTTACAAAATCACCATTTTGTAACCATCTAGTTCAGATGTCAGCATACTAAGGCTCTGGGCCAAACCTGGCCTGCTGCCTGATTCTAAAATAAAGTTTTGTTTTTATTTTTTTTTGACAAGATAAAAACCCTTATTTAAAAATATTCCTTTAAATATTCCTATAAATATATATATATATATGGAGAGGGAAGAGGGGAGAGGGGAGAGGGGAAAGGGGAGAGGAAAGAGGAGAGAGGGAGAGAAAAGGATTCAAATAAAATATTATAAAATCACAGGAAACAAAGCCAAATTCTGATCATAAGATTGAGAGAAACTAGTGACACCCAGAAAGTTAAAAGTAGTCCTGGTTCTAAAGCCTCAAGAGAACCAGGGCATAAGAGAACGACCAAGTCAAATTCCCTTCGAGCACTGTATGTCCAGTGTATTTGTCCAACAGGATAACAGCCAGTTCAGAAATGTTCAAGTTATAAGTAGTCTTATTTCTACCTACCTCAGTCATTTATTTAATAAATACTATTTCAGGAAAAGGGATTGTTTCTATCCAGAAAATATATTATAAGAACCATTAATTCAAAGTGCTAAGAATTTTCTTTTAGGAAAGCATCATATGACATGGGAAACACTGTTGAAATACAGGCAAATTTTATCATGAGCTGTTATGTTAATTCAAATCCAAGTTTTATTCTTTTCTATGACCAGCGAGAGCCCTGGGATCCTTAGTGGATAAGTGGCAAGAACAACCTCTTAATCCAGGCTCCGTCCAGGGCTACTTTTCTTCTTTCAATTCAGAGGTCCATGCTTTCTCTTTGTGAGAAGTACACACATTGTGGAAAGATGATACTGGGAATGTAATAAAAGAGAGGAGAAATGGCTACCAATTATTATACTTGGAACAACTGGTAATAAAAACCCTTAATAGCTTTAAGATTAGGAGTGGCTTTTGAAATCTTTGGGCATATAAATTGGTTAATTTTTCAATTTTATAAAAGGAAGTTTGAGACAATTATCTATTTCTAGAATCTATACAGTAGAAGGACAGTTGGTGCAAAAACAATTCTTATGGAGAATGGGAAAAGGGAAAACAAAACTCTCTACCCTCAAGATTTTCCACAGGTAAAGCTTGAAGATCTTGCACTCTTTCCCCTCACCAGGCATTTGGTGCTTCTTGATCCTGTGTGAGCTCCAGACACCCAGCATCACATTGATGGATATTTTCCTTGGGGGACTGGGTCTTCTGGGCTTCTCTCAGTTCCCTTTCCTGTGTGGCTATCTTGAAGTTTACCAAGTCTAGCTGCTGCTGGAGCTCTTTAGTTTTTCCTAGGGAGGGCCAGAGAACTCAATTTCTGATCAGAGCTGCTGTAAAAGGTCTATGCTTTGCATCACATTAGATCATATTCTTGAGTAGATTGTAAAAGTTTTCTGAGAGCTTCTTGGGAATGGCCAAAAGATTACCCTGGCAGAGATGATGCCATTCAACACCACTAGTGGGTAGTGATTCTGCTCTGGCAGCCACTGAAATTGTTAATCCCAAGACAAATATGTCTGCTTTGGGAAGGTGCCAATATTTCATTAGCCAGGAAGCGACTACCTCCCTCTTCCATTTTGGGTTTGCTTAATGAGGTCACATGACCCAAGTCACTGATATTAAACATCACTTTGGCAGAGAGAAACCAATTCACTTCATTTTCAATTTCTTCTGGAACTATAGGAAAGTCACTTTGCAGCTTATGACAAATGAAGATATTACTCGGTTTGATGTCCAGGTGCACCATGCCAGCGTCATGGATATACATAAGCCCAAGATAAAACTGTAGAAGGACGCCCTTGAGTTTTGGCTTTTGGAAATGATTGCCAGACTTCTTGGCTTCTGTTAATAACAGCTTGCAAGCTCCCACCATTGTAGTATTCATTCTGAATAATCATGCGATCATCTTTTGCCCATGCAGAGTAATAACGTACCATGTGAGTGTGATGCCAAAGTACTATGTGGGCATAAACTTCCCACAAAGCCAAATTCTCATTTGACAATCCTGCAAAAGGTCTTGTAGAGCATTTTATTGCATAAACACATCCATCCAGCCTCTTAATGCATTTGTAGACTGTGCCAAATTCTCCAACTCTATTTTTTTCTACTTCTAAGAATTCTTTTTCATAAAGAGAATTCATGTTGATTTCTTGTAGGACACATCTTTTTGGTCCTTGTTCTACCTTGCCTTCCCCTGGATCAGCTTCTTCAAGTTCTCTGGTTTTCTTTTTGCCATTGGATGGAAGGAATAATTTTCTATAGGACTCTGGTGTGAAGGGATTAACGCTGACCAGAAACAATGAGGCCATCTCATATGTGGAAGATACAAAGCATCAGCCACAAATGCTTAAAGCCTCAGGAGGGGACCTTCCCTCTTAAAGAAATCACTGACTGGCTTGCAGGCTTTTGGGAGTAAAGGGACTGTCACAGTGCAGCAACTTTCTCCTGGCACCTTGTGCCAGTGTTTCAGAATATTTAAGAAAGCCTGACATTGGAGTCTTCAGGATCTGATTTGGACTTTTGTCTTTTCCCTAAAATGTGCTGAGTTCAGCTGTTTGGGGAGCTATAAATTTTGCCTCTGAAGCTTGAAATACAAACTTTTCCAGGGGTTGGCTCTGGGCCTCCATATCCTCTTGGTCTTTCTTCTGTCCTTTGTTCTCAGTCTCTTCTTCACAATAGGAAAAATTTAATTTCTTTTTTTAGTTCTTTGTTAATATCACTGTTATCCATCTTAGTTAAAAAAGCTTCATGGCATAGGTAAGTAAGCCTATCAGAAGGGAATGCTATTTACTCGTTGTCAGATGTTCAGCATTCCACGGGAACCAACAGGAAAAGGAGGACACATAGTTAGGAGTTAAGAAATCACTATCAATTGAGATTCCAGGCCTAGGAGAAAGTTTCCTGTTTTTTCTGAAATAAAGTTTTAATGGAACACAGCCACGCATATTTGCTTATGTATTGTCAATGGCTCCCTTTTGTTACAATGGCAGAACTAAGTAGTTGCAACAGAAAAGTCTGCTGACTCTGGGTCTCACTGCTTTAATTAAGAGTCACCAACATATGCTAAAATTAGTGGTAAAAGTTTTATGAGGAATATGATATTTATATAATCTCAAAGAATTTAATAACAAAATCTATTAATTATACAGGGATAAAAATTCACAGTAGAGAAACCAGTAATGGGATAAGCTGACATCAGCCTCATGATATATGATGTACCAAAGACACCATCGCTTCAGTGATTTATGTCAAAAATGTATAACTGAGTCTAATCACGAGGTAACAAGAGACAAATCCAAGCTGAAGGAGAGCCTATAAAAGAGGTACTCATGAAAAATGCCAAGATCATGAAAGGCAAACAAGGACCAAGGTATTATTCCAAATTAAAGGAGACTTCAGTAACATGACTAAATGAGTCCATGATTTTTTTTTTCTCTTCAATTCTAGTCTGGAAAATTTTTTTTTTGTATGAAGAATACTATCAATACTTATTGAAATTTAGTTAAGATCTGTAGATTAGAAAAAAGTATTATGTCTGATTTTGATAATTATGCTGTAGTTATAAAAAGAAAGAACTCATTTTTAAGAAATACACACTGAAACATTTAAGGTAAAAGAGCATCAGGTATGCAGCTCTCATGGGGGGAGAATAGAATGAGAATGACAAAAAGCAAATATGGAGTATATTAACAACCTCTAGGTAAAGGTTATATGTACGTTTTGTACTGTTCTTGGAAGTTTTTTTCTTTATATTGCATTTTTTTAACTTTTAAAAAATTGTATAATATAATATATATACAAAGCAAAGAAAGAAAAAAGCAATAGTTTTCAAAGTACTCTTTAACAAGTAGTTATAGGACAGATCCCAGAGTTTGTCATGGGCTACCATACTATCATCTCAGATTTTTCCTTCTAGCTGCTCCAGAATATAGGAAGCTAGAAGAAGGGATAAATATTTTCATTATCACAATAGACTATTTTTTCTTTTTTTGTGAAAAATAACATATATACAAAAAAGCAATAAATTTCGAATTACAACACAACAATTAATTGTAGAACAGATTTCAGATTTTGGTATGGGTACAATTCCACAATTTTAGGTTTCTACTTCTAGCTGCTCTAAGACACTGGAGACTAAAATAAATATCAATTTAATGATTCAGCAATCATATTTATTTGTTAAACCCTATCTTCTCTGTATAACTCCACCATCACCTTTGAGCTTTCCATCCCACTATTCTCAGTAGTTTTTGATATGAGAAATTATTTTAAAATTAAAAGTTATATAAAATCCCATCAAGTAAGTAAAGAACCTTGCACATATATGTTTAAATCAATAAATTTCAGCTAAAAGAAGAATGATTATACAAATGCAGAGTAGCACAGTGGTTATAATTAACCAGGTTGTGTCTGCATTCTAGCTCCTATAACTAGCTCTGTAATTAAGAAAATTTCTTAATCATCCCAAGCCTTAGTTTCTTCAGATATAAAATACTTAAGCAATTTTATATACATGATAATGTTGTTGTGAGAATTAATAAGGAAATACAGGTAAAATGCTCAAAACAGTGCCTGGCAGAGCATGGAATCGCCTAAGGTTAGTTGCTACTACTATTATTATTCCTCCTCCTGGCTGAATCAGAGACAATGGTCAGTAAGGGAACAGGTCATTACACTGTGGGGAAATTGAACAAGAATGTGAACATTTCACACTTCCCCTTATTCATTTTCGGCTAATGATTTTTTCTTTTCATGTATCTAAGAAAATAGAGCAAAATAATTACATAGTCGTTCTTCAACCACATAAATTATCACCATCTAAATCTAAATGTTCTCATAATCAAAATTTTACCACCTTATCCCCTCAAATTCAAGGTCACTGCTTCCATAATAATTTCCTCTCTAATTCACTAATTTTTACTACTCCATGGGACCATTCTTTTTAACAATCATCCAGGTGTAACCCCTGACCCAATCAACATTTTCTCTTCTCTTTTCTTCATAACCAAATTCCTCAAAAGCACTGTGTTCCAGTTTGCTTGCCTGCCATTTTGTTTAACTAGACCAGTCAGGCTTTCACTCCTAGACTCCACTGAGTCTAGGACCTTCTTATCAAGGCCAAAGATTGTGGTCAATTCTCATTTCTTATTTTAATTCACCTCTCAGATATCATTCTTCCATTGTAAAACATTTTTTTCATCTATCTCTGGTGGCACCACTTCACTGGTTTTAATCCTACTTTAAAAGATGCTTCTTATAAGCAGTCTCTCTAGAAGTCTCTCTCTTCCTGCACTAATTCTCTAGGTGACCTCACCCAATCCTAGGTCTTTAACTATAAGCCATGTGCCAAATTTTTATGTGTGGATTTAAACTCTCCCTGAACTACAGATTTACATTTTCAATAGTCTACTCAGTACCTCTAACTTGACGATTAATCGTCATCTTGAACTTAACATATTCAGTACAGACATTTTTCATCTATCTCTAACCTGCCTTTTCCCTTTCCATCTTAGTTGACTGTATTACCATTCATCTGCTGAAGAGAAAATCTGTTGATTCTTTGATTTCCCTCTTTGCCTCTGTATCTATTTACAAGTCACCAGCCTGCTGTTAGCTCTACATTCAAAATATATTATGAATACTGTGCTGGTCTGAATCTGTGGCATACCCCAGAAAAGCCTATCTTTAAATCCTCATTCAATATTGCTTGGTGGTATCTTTTTATTGTTTCCAATAAGATGTAACCTATCCAATTATTGGTGGTAACTTCTGATTAGGTGGTTTCCTTGGAGATGTGTCTCTGCCTATTCAAGGTGGGGTTACTTACTGGAACCCTTTAAGAGCGAACCATTTTGGAAAAAGCTCAGAGCCACACAGCTACGAGAGCCAACAGAATGGACAAGAGTTCCGGGGAAGCTGCTGAAGAGAAAGCTAGCAGATCTCACCAAGTATCTTTTCAGCTGAGACAGAAACCCCGAACATCACTGGCCTTCTTGAACCAAGGTATCTTTCCCTGGATGCCTTAGATTGGTATTATTACATAATAATACCAATTATTATTATGCAAACTAAAACAAATATCATACCTTCTCATCATCTTCTACTACCAACATTCTAATCCAAACTGTTCAGGCTCCATTCTACTACAGAATTAGCTTTCCAAAGCTTTTCCTATTACTCTTGCCTCCATACAGTCTATCCTCCAAGGCATCTAGAATACTTATCTAAAAATATTGAACAGGATGAAATGATCTCATTATTTTGAATACCCCTCCAAAACAGTGCAAGTAGGACTGCAAAACAATAAAAAGATAGACACCATGTATAACAAAACTATGGAAGACAGTACATTTAAAACTCCAAATATGAGTAGGTAGAGACAAAATACTAAAGTAAGACTTGTACTGCTGATCATTTCTAAAGGAAAAAGCAGAGGGACGTAACATAGGGCATATGACAATCCTGAGAACGCCAAAATAACCAACAAGTACTCACTAGAAAGCTTAACAGGCTAATTTTATAAGAGAAGTTGAAAACGAGTGAGTACATGGTGCCGGTAAGCTTTGAAGAGGGAGGAAGTGGTAAATCAGAAGGAAAAAGGGCTGTGATTAGGTATAGGCATGTGGAAGGCTTAACGGAAGGTTGGAAAAGCTTATCTCCTCATTTGGAGAATCTGGGTGAAGAGCATATGAAAATACTTGTTAAATTTTTGCAGCTTTTCTGTAAGCCTGAAATTATTTATTAAAAAAGAGTTTTATGTCCTGAACAGAGTAATGGTTACAAGAGTGTCTGCCTCATTAAGCTGTACATGTGGCTTTTAATGTGGTTTCTAGTTTCATTTTTTTCTGTTCCATTTTTTTTTTTTTAATGATATAGCTTTTTTTTTTTATTAATTAAAAAAAGAATTAACAAAACAATTAGAAATCATTCCAATCTACATGTACAATCAGTAATTCTTAATAACATCACATAGTTGCATATTCATCATTTCTTAGTACATTTGCATCGATTTAGAAAAAGAAATAAAAAGACAACAGAATAAGAATTAAAACAATAATAGAAAGAAAAAAAACAAAAAAAACAAAAACAAAAAACCTATACCTCACATGCAGCTTCATTCAGTGTTTTAACATAATTGCATTACAATTGGGTAGTATTGTGCTGTCCATTTCTGAGTTTTTATATCCAGTCCCGTTGTACAGTCTGTATCCCTTCATCTCCAATTATCCCTTCTCTTTTTTTTTTTTTTTTTAATTAACGGAAAAAAAGAAATTAACCCAACATTTAGAGATCATACCATTCTACACATGCAATCATTAATTCTTAACATCATCACATAGATGCATGATCATCATTTCTTAGTACATTTGCATTGGTTTAGAAGAACTAGCAACATAACCGAAAAAGATATAGAATGTTAATATAGAGAAAAAAATAAAAGTAATAATTGTAAAATCAAAACAAAACAAAACAAAACAAAACAAAAACCTATAGCTCAGATGCAGCTTCATTCAGTGTTTTAACATGATTACTTTGCAATTAGGTATTATTGTGCTGTCCATTTTTGAGTTTTTGTATCTAGTCCTGTTGCACAGTCTGTATCCCTTCAGCTTCAATTACCCATTGTCTTACCCTGTTTCTAACTCCTGCTGAACTCTGTTACCAATGACATATTTCAAGTTTATTCTCGAATGTCCGTTCACATCAGTGGGACCATACAGTATTTGTCCTTTAGTTTTTGGCTGGATTCACTCAGCATAATATTCTCTAGGTCCATCCATGTTATTACATGGTTCATAAGTTTATCTTGTCTTAAAGCTGCATAATATTCCATCGTATGTATATACCACAGTTTGTTTAGCCACTCTTCTGTTGATGGAGATTTTGGCTGTTTCCATCTCTTTGCAATTGTAAATAATGCTGCTATAAACATTGGTGTGCAAATGTCCGTTTGTGTCTTTGCCCTTAAGTCCTTTGAGTAGATACCTAGCAATGGTATTGCTGGGTCGTATGGCAGTTCTATATTCAGCTTTTTGAGGAACCGCCAAACTGCCTTCCACAGTGGTTGCACCCTTTGACATTCCCACCAACAGTGGATAAGTGTGCCTCTTTCTCCGCATCCTCTCCAGCACTTGTCATTTTCTGTTTTGTTGATAATGGCCATTCTGGTGGGTGTGAGATGATATCTCATTGTGGTTTTGATTTGCATTTCTCTAATGGCCAGGGACATTGAGCATCTCTTCATGTGCCTCTTGGCCATCCGTATTTCCTCTTCTGAGAGGTGTCTGTTCAAGTCTTTTTCCCATTTTGTAATTGGGTTGGCTGTCTTTTTGTTGTTGAGATGAACAATCTCTTTATAAATTCTGGATACTAGACCTTTATCTGATATATCATTTCCAAATATTGTCTCCCATTGTGAAGGCTGTCTTTCTACTTTCTTGCTGAAGTTCTTTGATGCACAAAAGTGTTTAATTTTGAGGAGTTCCCATTTATTTATTTCCTTCTTCAGTGCTCTTGCTTTAGGTTTAAGGTCCATAAAACCGCCTCCAGTTGTAAGATCCATAAGATATCTCCCTACATTTTCCTCTAACTGTTTTATGGTCTTAGACCTAATGTTTAGATCTTTGATCCATTTTGAGTTAACTTTTGTATAGGGTGTGAGAGATGGGTCTTCTTTCATTCTTTTGCATATGGATATCCAGTTCTCTAGGCACCATTTATTGAAGAGACTGCTCTGTCCCAGGTGAGTTGGCTTGACTGCCTTATCAAAGATCAAATGTCCATAGATGAGAGGGTCTATATCTGAGCACTCTATTCGATTCCATTGGTCGATATATCTATCTTTATGCCAATACCATGCTGTTTTGACCACTGTGGCTTCATAATATGCCTTAAAGTCAGGCAGCGCGAGACCTCCAGCTTCGTTTTTTTTTCCTCAAGATGTTTTTAGCAATTCGGGGCACCCTGCCCTTCCAGATAAATTTGCTTATTGGTTTTTCTATTTCTGAAAAATAAGTTGTTGGGATTTTGATTGGTATTGCATTGAATCTGTAAATCAATTTAGGTAGGATTGACATCTTAACTATATTTAGTCTTCCAATCCATGAACACGGTATGCCCTTCCATCTATTTAGGTCTTCTGTGATTTCTTTTAGCAGTTTTTTGTAGTTTTCTTTATATAGGTTTTTTGTCTCTTTAGTTAAATTTATTCCTAGGTATTTTATTCTTTTAGTTGCAATTGTAAATGGGATTCGTTTCTTGATTTCCCCCTCAGCTTGTTCATTACTAGTGTATAGAAATGCTACAGATTTTTGAATGTTGATCTTGTAACCTGCTACTTTGCTGTACTCATTTATTAGCTCTAGTAGTTTTGTTGTGGATTTTTCCGGGTTTTCGACGTATAGTATCATATCGTCTGCAAACAGTGATAGTTTTACTTCTTCCTTTCCAATTTTGATGCCTTGTATTTCTTTTTCTTGTCTAATTGCTCTGGCTAGAACCTCCAACACAATGTTGAATAATAGTGGTGATAGTGGACATCCTTGTCTTGTTCCTGATCTTAGGGGGAACGTTTTCAATTTTTCCCCATTGAGGATGATATTAGATGTGGGTTTTTCATATATTCCCTCTATCATTTTAAGGAAGTTCCCTTGTATTCCTATCTTTTGAAGTGTTTTCAACAGGAAAGGATGTTGAATCTTGTCGAATGCCTTCTCTGCATCAATTGAGATGATCATGTGATTTTTCTGCTTTGATTTGTTGATATGGTGTATTACATTAATTGATTTTCTTATGTTGAACCATCCTTGCATACCTGGGATGAATCCTACTTGGTCATGATGTATAATTCTTTTAATGTGCTGTTGGATACGATTTGCTAGAATTTTATTGAGGATTTTTGCATCTGTATTCATTAGAGAGATTGGTCTGTAGTTTTCTTTTTTTGTAATATCTTTGCCTGGTTTTGGTATGAGGGTGATGTTGGCTTCATAGAATGAATTAGGTAGTTTTCCCTCCACTTCGATTTTTTGGAAGAGTTTGAAGAGAATTGGTACTAATTCTTTCTGGAACGTTTGGTAGAATTCACATGTGAAGCCATCTGGTCCTGGACTTTTCTTTTTAGGAAGCTTTTGAATGACTAATTCAATTTCTTTACTTGTGATTGGTTTGTTGAGGTCATCTATGTCTTCTTGAGTCAAAGTTGGTTGTTCATGTCTTTCCAGGAACCCGTCCATTTCCTCTAAATTGTTGTATTTATTAGCGTAAAGTTGTTCATAGTATCCTGTTATTACCTCCTTTATTTCTGTGAGGTCAGTAGTTATGTCTCCTCTTCCATTTCTGATCTTATTTATTTGCATCCTCTCTCTTCTTCTTTTTGTCAGTCTTGCTAACGGCCCATCAATCTTATTGATTTTCTCATAGAACCAACTTCTGGCCTTATTGATTTTCTCTATTGTTTTCATGTTTTCAATTTCATTTATTTGTGCTCTAATCTTTGTTATTTCTTTCCTTTTGCTTGCTTTGGGGTTAGCTTGCTGTTCTTTCTCCAGTTCTTCCAAATGGATAGTTAATTCCTGAATTTTTGCCTTTTCTTCTTTTCTGATATAGGCATTTAGAGCAATAAATTTCCCTCTTAGCACTGCCTTTGCTGCGTCCCATAAGTTTTGATATGTTGTGTTTTTATTTTCATTCGCCTTGAGGTATTTGCTAATTTCCCTTGCAATTTCTTCTTTGACCCACTCGTTGTTTAGGAGTGTGTTGTTGAGCCTCCACGTATTTGTGAATTTTCTGGCACTCTGCCTATTATTGATTTCCAACATCATTCCTTTATGGTCCGAGAAAGTGTTGTGTAAGATTTCAATCTTTTTAAATTTGTTAAGACTTGCTTTGTGACCCAGCATATGGTCTATCTTTGAGAATGATCCATGAGCACTTGAGAAAAAGGTGTATCCTGCTGTTGTGGGATGTAATGTCCTATAAATGTCTATTAAGTCTAGTTCATTTATAGTAATATTCAGATTCTCTATTTCTTTGTTGATCCTCTGTCTAGATGTTCTGTCCCTTGATGAGAGTGGTGAGTTGAAGTCTCCAACTATTATGGTATATGTGTCTATTTCCCTTTTCAGTGTTTGCAGTGTATTCCTCACGTATTTTGGGGCATTCTGGTTCGGTGCATAAATATTTATGATTGTTATGTCTTCTTGTTTAATTGTTCCTTTTATTAGTAGATAGTGTCCTTCTTTGTCTCTTTTAACTGTTTTACATTTGAAGTCTAATTTGTTGGATATTAGTATAGCCACTCCTGCTCTTTTCTGGTTGTTATTTGCATGAAATATCTTTTCCCAACCTTTCACTTTCAACCTATGTTTATCTTTGGGTCTAAGATGTGTTTCCTGTAGACAGCATATAGAAGGATCCTGTTTTTTAATCCATTCTGCCAATCTATGTCTTTTGATTGGGGAATTCAGTCCATTGACATTTAGTGTTATTACTGTTTGGATAATATTTTCCTCTAACATTTTGCCTTTTGTATTATATATATCATATCTGATTTTCCTTCTTTCTACACTCTTTTCCATATCTCTCTCTTCTGTCTTTTTGTGTCTGACTCTAGTGCTCCCTTTAGTATTTCTTGCAGAGCTGGTCTCTTGGTCACAAATTCTTTCAGTGACTTTTTGTCTGAGAATGTTTTAATTTCTCCCTCATTTTTGAAGGATAATTTTGCTGGATATAGGAGTCTTGGTTGGCAGTTTTTCTCTTTTAGTAATTTAAATATATCATCCCACTGTCTTCTAGCTTCCATGGTTTCTGCTGAGAAATCTACACAAAATCTTATTGGGTTTCCCTTGTATGTAATGGATTGTTTTTCTCTTGCTGCTTTCAAGATCTTCTCTTTCTCTTTGACCTCTGACATTCTAACTAGTAAGTGTCTTGGAGAACGCCTATTTGGGTCTAATCTCTTTGGGGTGCGCTGCACTTCTTGGATCTGTAATTTTAGGTCTTTCATAAGAGTTGGGAAATTTTCAGTGATAATTTCTTCCATTAGTTTTTCTCCTCCTTTTCCCTTCTCTTCTCCTTCTGGGACACCCACAACACGTATATTTGTGCGGTTCATATTGTCCTTGAGTTCCCTGATACCCTGTTCAAATTTTTCCATTCTTTTCCCTATAGTTTCTGTTTCTTTTTGGAATTCAGATGTTCCATCCTCCAAATCACTAATTCTATCTTCTGTCTCTTTAAATCTATCATTGTAGCTATCCATTATTTTTTCTATGTTTGCTACTTTATCCTTCACTTCCATAAGTTCTGCGATTTGTTTTTTCAGTTTTTCTATTTCTTCTTTATGTTCAGCCCATGTCCTCTTCATGTCCTCCCTCAATTTATCGATTTCATTTTTGAAGAGGTTTTCCATTTCTGTTCGTATATTCAGCATTAGTTGTCTCAGCTCTTGTGTCTCATTTGAGCTATTGGTTTGTTCCTTTGACTGAGCCATATTCTCAATCTTTTGAGCGTGGACAGTTATCTTCTGCTGCTGGCGTCTGGGCATTTATTCAGATTTCTCTTGGTGTTGGACCCAGCAAGGTTGTAATATTTTTCTGTGAAATCTCTGGGTTCTGTTTTTCTTATCCTGCCCAGTAGGTGGCGCTCGTGGCACCCGTTTGTCTGCGGGTCCCACCAGTAAAAGGTGCTGTGGGACCTTAAACTTTGGAAAACTCTCGCCGTCCGGGTGGTTCGCTAGCCGAAACGGCTTGAGCCGGCCCGGGGTCCGAACGCAGGGAGGGTTGCTGGTCGCCGCAGCCAGGGAAAGAGCCCGTCCGAATTTCCTAGTCGGCCCTGGGCAACACGCGTGGCGGGAGGGCGCCAGCGGCAGCGGCCCGCCCGAGAGAGTGCACGTTCCCCGGGAGTCACGGGTTTGGAAGGGGCCTCCCCCACCCGTCACCGTTCTCCGCGGGCTGGGGATTTCCGATCCAATTCTCTCAGTTGGTCCGGGGGCTGCGCGTGGTGTGGGCGCCAGCCGTCTTTGTTTCAGGGGACCGCCTCTCCAATTCTCCCAGCCGGCCCGGGAAGGGGGAAGGGAGTAACTCCGGCCGCTTGCCACCCCGCCCGGTAAGTCCCGCGCGCCTCGGCGATCTCACCCGAGCTGCTTCTCTCAGCCAGCCAGCCGTTCCAGGATGGGGTACGCTGTCTTTTTTATCTCTGTTGTGGCTTTGGGCGCTTTCTGTATCGTTTCTACTCCCCTAGTAGGTGTCCTGGAGAAGAAACTAAGATCCGCGCGTCTTACTAAGCCGCCATCTTCCAGGAAGTCCTCTGTTCCATTTTTAATGGAAAGTTTTAAAATTATAAATTGGAAAAGCTTAAATCTGATCATGACTTCTAATCACTTTTAGAAAACAACCCAAATTCCTGTCAATCAACAGAAAACTACACAGGACATGGCCCTTCCAAACACTCTCTCTCATTTCTTATCACTACCTTCTCATTAATTCTGCTCAACCATAGTTATTGCTCCTGAAACAAAGCTCATTCCCAACTCAAGGCATTTGCTGCTTACTGTGTTTGAAATTTTCTTATCCTGCATAATCCTATGGCCTTAGCCCTTACTTCTTGTTGTTACTTCTGTTTAAATATCTCTATCTCAGAATATATAAATAAATGTAAATGCAAAGACAGGCTGAAAGCAGTTGAATTCAAAATACAGACAAAATACAGATAAAATATTGCACTGGGAAAAGAGAGTAAGCCCCTAATGAAATGAGAAAGAATTATGAGAATGTGGGTGAGTATTAAAACGGGTACAGATGAAGTTGTTTTGGAAAGTCTGGTGAGATGTTTATGTCTTCCCAGGTCTCAGGCCTTTTCCACACATGCCTTGGGCCTCTGAAGGGATACTTCAAAATTACATCTTATGATGTGCCTCCTCCTCCCTGACCACCTGGGTTGTTTCTGGCAATGATGACTTCTCCACCTAACACCTTTCTTACTCACTGATACATATTCTTGTATTTCCCTCATTATTATCCAGGGCTCTTTCCATTGTTCCAGTAAGGTAATCATGTATGGTTTAGAAATGGAATGTCCTGCTTACAAGGAAAGAATATAGAAAAGAAACAAAGTACAAGTTCAAAAAAACTTTGAGCATTGGTTAAATTGTAATAAACTAAAAGGTCACAATGATATTGATAAAATACTTCAAGGCTGAGTCCTCAACCTTGGGGTTCATCTCTATGAAACTTATTTCTACAAAGGAAAGGTTAGCCTACTTAAAATTATGCCTAAGAGTCACTCCCAAAGAGCTTCTTTAGTTGTTCAGATGTGGCCTCTCTCTCTAAGCCAACCCAGCAGGTGAACTCACTGCCCTCCCCACCTACGTGAGACATGACTCCCAGGGGTGTAAATCTCCCTGGCAACATGGGACAACTTCCAGGATTCCCCAGGACCCAGCATCACGAGTCTGAGAAAGCCTTATTGACCAAAAGGGGGAAGAGAGAAATGAGACAAAATAAAGTTTCAGTGGCTGAGAGATTTCAAACAGAGCCAAGAAGTTATCCTGGAGGTAATTTTTATGCATTATATAGATATCCCTTTTTAGTTATGTTGTTTTGGAGTGGCTAGAGGAAAGTACCTAAAACCGTTGAGCTATCTTCCAGTAGCTTTGATTCTTGAAGATGACTAACTAACTATATATATATATATATATATATATATATAACTTTACATATATACTTTACTATATATATACTTTATAACATGACTGTGTGATTGTGAAAACCTTGTATCTCATATTCCTTTTATCCAGGGTATAGATAGATGAGTAAAAAAATATGGATAAACAATAAATAAATAATGGAGGGGATAAGGGGTAAAATAAATTAAGTAGCTTGAAATATTAGTGGTCAATGACAGGGAGAGATAAGGGGAATGGGAAGTATGAGTTTTTCTTTTTTTTCTGGAGTGATGCAAATGCTGAAAAATGATTATGGTGATGAATACACAAGTATGTGATGACATTGTGAGTTACTGATTTTACACCATGTATAGGCTGCATGTGTGTGAAGTTTTTTCAAAAATATTTAAGAAACTGATATTGCTAAAATACTTGAAAGAAGAGGAGAGTAGGGGATTCAAGAATCCAAATTTACAGAAAAGGTCTTATTTCAAATGAAAAACAGACATGTATGTTTTGTGTCTTGACAGAAAGTATGACATTATGAGTGAAAACACAAATTGTGGAACCAGAGTGCCTGGATTCAAATTCCTGCTTCTACTACCTACCAGCTATGTGACCTTGGTAACTCACTTAAATTCAGTGTGCTTCAGCATTTTCATCTAAAATGGTTGAAAAGAGAGTACTTATCTCAGAGAGCTCTGAGGATAAAAAAACACAATACAAATATGGGTGAAGAGCTAATACAGTGACTGGTATAATGTAAGCTATTAATATAGTTATTGTTATTTTGTTAAGAGAAAAAAACAAAAAGTTTCCTGAGACATATATAGGGTACTCATTTAATCTTAATGCAAAGTTCATGGATTATACATTTTAATCACAAAATGAGGTTAAATGTTTTGTACAAAATAAAGTAAGACCTTCAGTTTTTAATTATTTTGATTTATTCAATACACCATTATAAGAAGTCATGCAGGATCTTCAGATAGAAGAAATTATGATTCTTTGTCTAGTCATACTGCTTGCACGTGTGGGTCAGATAATAGCAGAGTATTTACAAAAACCGTAGGCATAAATGCAATTGGAAAAGTGGCCTTTTTGTCAATATTTATGTAATAAATACTGCAGGATTTTAATCTGCCATTTCATCATTTCCAATCTAATAAAGCTCAAACCATTTATTTGGAAGCAGGAAGAAGAAATTTTTAAGAAAGCCCTAAAACCTAAAATGGAGAAGGTCTTTCAGGGAGCAGATTCTAAATTGTTTGAGAGAGGTAAACTTACCCAGTGAGACCAAGTTACTATAATTCTCTAACATCACATTTCTGTATAAGTCCTTCTGAGAAGAATCCAGACTCTCCCACTCCTGCTGAGAGAAGGCTATGGCCACATCCCTGAATGTCACTGATCCCTGAAACTGCAAAGCCATATATTTCTGGTGAAATTAAAGAAAATGTTTTCCAGATGAAATGAGAGGAAATAAAAACTTCAATGTAGTAAGGGAACAATAACATAGCAATCAAGCAGGCTGCAAGCCTGTGACATGGGAGGTGAATGAAGCAGAGTATTTGCATGTTTTAGAAGAATCCTGCTATTACAGACATAATTTTCTGTGCATTGTGGGATATCAAAATACTTCAGATCTATTAGGGAATAGATGAAAAAATCCAAGTTTCCCTATTAAATAAAGAGTGTGTATAAAGACACTGCCTGCTAGGGACCTGACTTATAAATTCCCAAGAACTATTAGTCTCCATATTATTTTCCTTTTCAGAAAAAAGTTAAGGGTTTTTTTTTTTCTTTTTTTGAGTGTAGTATCAAATCTCTATTTTAGAAAATAGGTATCACACAAATTTGTTAATTCCTCAAGCATCAAGATATCATGTCAGATCATATCATCAGTATCTTTCCTTGTATTAACAAATAAATACTTTTCATGATAGCATTAAAGTATATCTTCTGGATGCAGATCAGAGTCAGTCATTAGTTTACATGTATAAATTGAGATTGTACCAAATGTCTTGGATTTCCCCAATTCTAACAAGCAATGTTAATCTACTATTTATGATAAATACACTCATATTGTCATGTACCATCCACCATTCAATACTTTCACTGTTCCTGAGCTAGTGAATTATAAAGAAAATGACTGGGAATCATATGTATGTCACCTAAGTCTCTGGCAGGTCTTGTCCCACAACAAGATTGACCTAGTAGTACCTCTCTCTCAGGAGTCCCTTGGCAAGAACCATGATACTGATGTTTCCTGTCACAGTAATGTCCCTAATCTATCTTAAAAGCCTTATACAGCATGAGATGCCATCATACTAAAACTGAGACCAATCCAAACAAATCTTTTTGATGTGAGGTCAAATGAGGTTAGCACATCTCACCAAATCACTGAATGACACAGGAAGCTCAAATAATTCTCTCTTTGGACTTCACTCTTTCACTGCTTCATCACAGCATGTCAGCAAAATTTAGCACATTGGACCTGTTTAGTAATTTGCCCAGTGAATTCATGAACATCGATTAGAAAAGAGGATCTAGCATCACTGTTCGAACAGAAGGAATCAAGAAAAAGTACTCAGATGGTGCTCTCTCAAATAGAAAGCTTCAGGTTAATCAATGAAAACTAAAAATTCTAATATATCAAGGAGAAACACCAACTTACATGGGCCATGCTTTTAGAAATATAAGAATTGATCAGCCCTCCTTGGGGTTCCTGTACCAGAGAAATTCATATTCCAGAGAATCCAGAACTGAGAGAAGAAAAGAGGGCTTTAATATTCTCAATTAGTTAAGTTAATATACCTTCTTACTTCTCAATTTTGGCTTTCAAACTATGCTACAATCACCCTCACATAAAATTCTGGGGAAGAAGAGAAGGATTCTGAATCTAAACCCCAGCAAACCAAGCGCGCACAGTTGAGTAGAGCACTTCAAAACCCAAACCAGACACTTCAGCATGATGTTTTCCAGCTAGTCCCTCTTTTTGGGGAGGCTGATCTGGATCTGGGATTGAGCTGCACAATGCTGACTTGAACAGATTCTTCTCCCTCTATTCTGCATTCTAAGACTGAAAAAGAGTCCACATCATCCAAATCAGAACTTCTTATGTGGCCTCAGTATAAGGTAAGTTGGTGAATAAATGGGAGACAGACAATAAGGAAGGAAATGACCAGGCAGCTGCTAACATCTTGGTCACTCAATTTCCTCATTATTAAAATAGTGATAAAAATATCAGCTATTGCATATGGTTGTTTTAAAGAAAATCTAAATAAAATATTTAATAGAAAAGAAAAATTGTTTAACATGAGTTAGCTATTATCATTGAAAATTAAGAATATTACATAACCCTTTCTTTTTATAAAAGAAACAATTCTGCTGTTTCCATTTTTTACTTATAAATTTCTGTGACATTTTTCTTATAATTTTAACTAAAAAATTTAGAGCCTGGCCTTAAGAATGCAAAACTTCATTTTTGAAAAAATTTGGCTGAAATGTTTCTACAATTAAAAAAAAAAGAAGATAAACTAAAGAGATAATTACAATTAAATGCAACACATGATACTGGATGGGATCTAAGAATGGAGGAAAAAGGCTCAAAAGGACATTACTGGGACATAAGAAAAAACTGCAATATAGAATGTAAGCTTTATATCAATATTAAATTACTTGAACTTGATAACTGTACTTAAGGTGATTACGTAAGTGAATATCCTTGTTTATAGAGAATGTACATGGAAATATTATGTGCCCAAGGATTATGATGTGTGTAACTTGCTCTAAAATGTTCAGGAAGTAGACAGATGATAGAGTTATACAGTAAAGACAGCAAAATATTAAAATTGTTGAATCTAGGTTTTGGGGGATGTGGGAGTATGATGGAGTTACTGTATGGGTATGTATTATTTTTGTAATTGTCTAAGTTTGAAATTATTTCAAAATAAAAAATGTTAAATTATGTTAATTTAAAAAATGTTAAATATAAATATATATATATATATATATATAGCTGGAAAATTTCTCTTTTCCCTAGTAGCTGCAGAGAAAGGCATTTTCTAAATAATAAAGTGGCTCAAAAACCCTAATCTGATAAGACACAAAATTGGGAACATTAATAAAAGGTTCAATCCTATTCTTTCTGTGCTATATGGAGATTAATGGAAATGTTTATAATGCATATCATTTTATTCTATTATCCTATATAAGTTTGTCACCGGAAAAGTAATTTGTTACAACAGATCCTTGGAAGTTATTTTCCCTGCACTGATAATTGTTATATGACATTGCTATAATCCTTCAAAGATCTGTATTTGTAAGGTTTGTACTTGTAAGGTTTTTCAAACAAGAAAAATATCACTGGTGCTTCTCTTTCCTTCCTGCTGCACACACAGTGGTATATGTTTGTGTATAGTGAAACCCATGATTTTCTTTTTGAAATGAAGAGCTGAATAGTCCTTTCTTCCTTAATGTGATCCTATTCTGTAGATAATGAACAAAACCCAATAGGTGCGCTAATAAAAAAGGGAGGTGCACAACAAAATATTAATAAGTATTATGTCTGGAAAGATAAAGTTATGGGTAAGTTTAACTTTTTTCATAAGTTCTATGGGTCACTGTTTTTTTTTTTGTTTCCATTGTCCACCTTCAGAAATTTAATAAAAGGATTTTTTATATTATTAAAAAGTTGTTCTAGGGTGGTATAGTGGCAGAGTTCTTGCCTGCCATGCCAGAGCCCCGGGTTTGATTCCCAGTGCCTGCCCATGCGGGGAAAAAAAAAAAAAAGTTATTCTAGTAGGTACAATCAAGTCATAATAAAACTGTGACTGAATAGGCTCACCATGGAAAACCAGTTCTTGCACATCCTTCAGTTCTAGTTCATCCATACGAGTGGATTTAATCACTAATAAGATTCTTCTCTGAAAGATATAATTCAAATAAGTGGCCTTTACAAGCTGAATGAGAGAATGAATTCAAAGTAGAGAGAATTATCTTGGATACACAAGATACTCAAAAAATGCAGCCAAACGCTTCTTTTTCTTCATGAAAAAAATAAACTATGTTCTATGCAATTCTTGCAAAATGCCATACAAAACTCTATAAGAAATGGGATTCATATATAATTTAAAATGTTCATGAATACTACTGAATATAGTTTAAAACTATTTCATATGCATACTGAATATATTTAAAACTATTTCATATGCAGATACACTCATGAGTATATTTGAGTATAGTTTACACTAAGTATAGTAAAACTATTTCATATGCATTTTTCTTCTTATAACTATACTTACAACTATATTTTTATTCATTGTACAATACTCCATCACATAAATGTAGGGTAACTTACTTAACCATTTACATAATTTTGAAATCTAATTTTGTACAACATCAGGCCCAGATATTAAAGTCTTTTATTGCATATCAATAGTCCTAAATATCTTTATTAGGTATATCACTTTATGTTAATCAAATAAAATAACAATGTTTCTTTCCCCCCAAATAAACATATATAGATATAAACTACAATTGTGTAAACAATTATAGGTGGTTTATGGTCACCTGGAAGTTAAATGATTTGTTTGAGAATCTTTGCTTTTCACCAGTTGAATCTAGACTGTTTCTTAACTTTGCAAACAATTAAATTTGCATCCCAATTAAATTCATATTTCTATTGATACTGATTTCTGGAGGGGAATTACCCAGAATTGCCAAATAATAAATTGCTAACATTTTCTAAGCACTTGTGTTCCTGGCACTGTTTTAAGGGACTTTACACAGATTAACACATTTCAGCCTCATTACACCTGCTATGAAATAGGAACTATTATTATCCCTATTTTAGAGATTTAGAAAACAGTGTGTGCAGATAGCCCAAGCTCAAACAGCTAGTAAATAGTAAAGTCAAGATTCAAAGCCCGATATTTACATTTCAGGGCTCATGCTCTTCAAAAAGTACACCACACTGCTTTCCACTGTCTAGACAATATGTGTGAAACAGACTCTGGTGTCCAACCTCAAATACAAATTAGTGAGGACATAGACCTACTTATATGCCTAAACTTACATATACTTTCCCACTTCTAAAGGCCTCTCATGAAGGATGACACTGTCATGTGCTTACTGAAATAATTAAATTGATTCCTATCTTGTTATACTTTGGCAATGAAGCCTTGATAGAAAATAAAAGTTATGTACTATGTGATACCAACCCAATATCAGTATTAATCTCTTCCTTACCAAATCAGAGTAAAGTACAGCCCAAAAAGCAAACTTTGGGAGTTGTATTTCTGTATCATACCATCACAGTACTCACAAAGAACACAGAAGAGACTGAAATAATTCATTAAAAGGTGATGAGACTATTAATTAAAGAGAGAATGAGGGGTCACTGTGAAGGGTAATTCATCTCCAAGGCCCCCAGTATTCACTAGGAAAAATGATCTAGAGTAGATAACTATATAAAGTAGAATATTTCGGGTAAAGGAAAACTAATGCTGTCGTGTTCTTAAAAGAACAATAATTTTATGAACTAAAAGGAAACACAAAACGTCCTGTCATAATTTTTAGTTGTGCATGAACAATAATTTATTCCTCCTTTTGGAGAATGACTGTACTGGGGACAGAAAGAGACCTGTGAGGCAACAGGCCTTTTTTTGGAGAACATAATTACTCAGAAAACACCTACGTCACACCCATCCTGACATCACACAGAACCAGATGCAAGTGAAAGGGAGGTGGGTATCTGGGATCAGCACACTGGGAATGCTGTGGTTCTCAAACAGGTAACGGGCCCTCACATAGCTCCCAATCTCCTGGGGACATTCCATCCAGTCTTCTCAGGTGCTTTTCTTGAAGACACGTCAAGGTCTGAAATTCCCCTTCTCAAGACCAGTTTTGGGCCTTCCTGCTGAGAAATTTCATTCAAGGGCTCAATACCTAACCTCCGTCTTAGGGCCAACTGTCTGGGGCAGACCCAAGAGACTGTGAGGGGAGAAAGTGCAGGAGGCAACAAGAAACTAGAGCACAGGTCAGAGCGGCACACACCTCACAGCTCAAGAACGCAGGTCCGCACAGAGGCCACGCACCCAGTTTTTCCCGGGCGCACACGTGGACCTGTCATCCGCATTCTGTTTTATACACAACCCGTCTATCCCATACAGTCATCGCCCCACCGCCTCCCTCGCCCGACGCTGGTCCCGCACACACAGGCCTGGGGTCCCGCTTGTCCATGTCCGCAGCCGGGGCCCGCTCCCCTCGAGCACGTTCCTCGCCTGACAGGGGTCAGGTTCCGCGCCTGCTCGCGTCTGCAGAGGTCTCCCACTCTCCATACGCCTTTGACGCGTTGCTTTCCTTCACAGAAAGCCAAGTCACCCCATAGGGCTGGTCGAAATCTGCAGCCTCCTCCCTCAGGCCGGGTGTCTTCTCCTCTCTGAAGTCCTAAGACTGTTTCGGGGCCTCAAATCACAAAATACCGGAAAAGAAGCCTGAGGTCGATTTGTCCCGGACACCCTCTGGGAAATGTAGTCCAAGTCTGCCTAAAATTTAAATACGTAATAAAATGATCGCAGTAGCCTTCGGGAAATGTAGTCGGAAGCCGTAAAACTCTGGCACACAAGCGGCCATGATCTTAAGGATTGCTTGCCCTGCGCCGCGGAGACTTCTGGGAGTCCGGTTGGTACTAGGCTTTAGCCGGTGCGGTTCTAGCGTCCCTGGCGGCCCGGCGGGGCACTTCTCATCTGAAAGCCGGACGAGCCTCTGAGCCCAGAAGAGTTAAGACGGCCTGGCCGGACTAGGGTAGGCTGGATGAGGTCCTCAGAACTCAAGGATGCCCAACACATCAGGCCGAGGTAGGGTGACTTTTAAGAGCCAATCCGGGACATTGCCATACCAGAACCCCCGTCCCCCAACCCCTTCGATAATAAATAATAATTATAGCAATGTGTGTTAGACATTAACGTTAAAATAGGAAAAAAAGTTGTTTTTGTCATTTTTCTGAACTATTTTCTTTCCAGTTAGAGAAATTCTTTTATTTAACAGAACATCAATAACGTTAGTTAATATGGTAGGTGTGCTGGTTTGAAAGGAGGTGTGTCCCCTAGAAAAGCCATGTTTTAATCAAAATCCCTTTTTGTAAATGCAGAATAATCCCTACTCAATACTGTTATGTTTGAATCTGTAATTAGATCATCTCCCTGGAGATGTAACGCAATCAAGAGTGGTTGTTAAACTGGATTAGGTGACAACATGTCTCCACCCATTTGGGTGGGTCTTGATAAGTTTCTGAAGTCCTATAAAAGAGGAAACATTTTGGAGAATGAAGGAGGTTCAGAGAGAGCAGAGCAGAACGGCATAGCCAGGAGAAGCAGAGTCCACCAGCCAGTGACCTTTGGAGATGAAGAAGGAAAATGCTTCCCCCGGAGCTCATTAGTTGATTGTAGGTATAATCAGTCATAGATGAGTCCATTTAATGCTGATTTAAATCTATGAAGCATACTCACAGTAACACTCAGGTCAGTGCTTGCTTGATCAAATAACTGGGCATCTTAACCTATCCAAGTTGACATATGAATTTAAACATCACAAAAATTCATAGACTGAATGGAATTTGTCAGAATTTATACTGCAAATATGTGGATAGATGATTCTGCTTTGTATTTGAACAAAATATCAACAATCTCTTGTTTTATGATTGCTGCATATTTATTAAAATATTTATAGCAATCAAGAAGACTATTTGAAACTTTTCAAATCAAGGTACCTAAAAAGTAGGGGTGTCAATTTTTCTTTTTTTTTATTTTGCTGAAATTTAATGTATTACTTGCTATTCTGTGGAAACTGTGATTGTTGATATGTTAAGTTTCCTATGTCTGTGATAACAAATCACCACATACTTGGTGGCTTAAAGCCCCAGAAATTTATACTCTTATAGTAGTGGAGGCCAGAAGTCCAAAATAGTTTCACTGAACTGAAACCAAGGTATCAGAGGACTCTGTTCCTTCCAGTAGTTCTAGGGGAGAATCGGTTTCCTTGTGTTTTCCAACTTTTAGAGCTGCATTTCTTTCATTCCTTAGCTCCTGGTCCCTTCCTTCATCTTTGAAGTCAGCAGAGTAGTATCCTGCTTCCGTGGGCACAATGCTGCTTCTTCTGTCATCACATCTTCCTTTGCTTCATTCTTACAAGGATATCTATAGTTGCATTTAGGTTTCACCTAGATGATCCAGAATGATATCTCCACCTCAGGATCCTTAATCACTTCGGCAGAGTCTCTTTAGCCATATAGGATAATCTTCCCAGCTCCAGGGATTAGGCCCTGAACATCATTGGAGGCCATTATTCAGCCTGCCGCAGTTGATAATATCTGGAAGAATCATCTCAACACATCAGATCAACACATCAATTATCAAAATTTCCTCTTTGGTTTACCCACAGTTGCAACTAATGAATCAAGAAATATAACTATTTAGTTTTATGGAGCAATCAAGGGAATGACGTGATAAGGGATGTTTGTTCCTGTAGTATGCCCAAGCTAATTTAATGGCCACTATTTTCAAATGAGCATTGTTTTCTTTTTGGAAGCTGAAAACAATTCTGATTGATTAGAAATACTTGCCTGTTTCATACCAAACTTGTAAGATTCAGTCTCCATATGTTTGTTCCCATCCCATTCTCCCCAAATTTTTCTCTCTATATTGTACAATATGCTCTGTGCTGATTTTCACCTCCTTCATCCTTCCATCTCTCATTAAAATAACAGTCATTTAGTATTCTTTTTTTGGTAATGTTTGTGTCACATTGGTGTTGGTATTGTAATTGTTATCATTTTCATTATCTGAACTCTTAGAAAACATGTTCACAAGATTCATAATGTTAACAATTGAATTAGCAATACCTCAGTACAAAACACAACAGGCAAAGTTAAAGATGGACTGTTAACACTCCTGACTGCAATGCACTTAAGTTGCATACTTAAGTCATATAGCAGGAACTGATGCCACTCTCACTCCAAGTGATGTGGACAAAGCTTTTTCACTTCTTAAAAAGACTCATTTGAAAATAGTGGACATTTAGTTTCCCAAGTGCTAAAACAAGAATCCTACCATGGGTTGGCTTAAACCAGAATTTGTTGGCTTGTGGTTTCAGCAGCTAGATGGCTTGCTTCCTCCTGGGGTTGGTACCTTCTGCTTGGCCAGCAGTCGTTGGGATTCCTTTGCATTCCATCACATGACAGTGCACATGGCACTGTCTTCTCCTTTCTCGTCCAGGTTCCATTGATTTCCAGCTTCTGAAAGTTTCCTAAGGCTGCTGCTTCTATGTCCAATTTCCTTTGCTTATAAGGACTTCAGCTATATTGGATTAAAGCCCACCCTCATTCTGTGTAGGCATGCCTTAACTAATAACATTTTCAAAACTACTGTTTATAAATGGGTTCATACCCAGAGGACCAGGAATTGGGACCTGAGCATGCCTTTTGTGGGGACAATAATTCAATTTCCAACATTGATGAGTTAACTTGAATATGCCACAAGATCAAATACCCATTATCTTTTCATTCCCTTCACCCATTTTTGTGAACTACAAATCATGGTTGCTAATGTCGGCATTAAAGGAAAATACTGAACAGCTGCAGAAGGTAGATAATCTATGTTGTTTCTATTTAACACTGCAAAATATGGTTGTTTTCAGCTTCTTACTTTTTGGGCTGTTGTATAGATTTAGCACTTTTTCCCAGAAACTTCCCCCTCCATTGCCAAAAACTTGGATTTTTCTTGTCCAAGAAAGGGATTTTCCAGGGTGCAAGATTGTTTAGTGCTAAAAGTAGGATAGTCCCAGGAACAAGTGGAATCATTGGTCACCCTAGCAGTAGCTGGATATGGGCTTTATTATGCATGGTAAGTTACATGAATTTTATCCCGAAATATTAAGTGGGCATTCTTAAGCATTGATCTTCATCAAAATTATGTTAGAAATGATGAAACTGTCACATGAGGCTTATTCCTATAGATTCTGATTGTTAGTCAAGGATGGTACCTGTACATATATATATATATGTGTGTGTAGCAAGTTCCCCAGGTAGTCTGATGCACTCTTAAATGTTAGAAACTTACCCTGTTTCCTTAATTATCAACCTAACTTTTTTGCTTAATATCTCATCACTTCTCTTTTTGTCCTTTATCATTTTGTATAACTACATTTTAGACTTCTTTAGGCCATAATTTAGTTTTTCTGGTATAGGAGGACAAATTCTTTTACCTTGTTTCTTTTAAATAATAAATAAAGCCCACTTGTAGAAAAAATTTACATCTTACTCTATATGAAAGAATTCAAGCTAGAGAAGAGCTATTTGGCATACGGAGTGAGGTAGGGCATTTAGTTATTAAAAATACTTTAAATTATATCAGAGGATGGTAAGAACTACTCTAAACATAAAGAATTCAGGAAGGCCTTTACTTATGTCTCTAACCTTGATTGACATGAAACAATTAGCATTAGTGAAAACCCAGTGAAGGTAAGGAATCTGGAAGGTCTTTGTCAAGAATGACACCTGTGCAACATGATAAAAATCATACTTATGAAAAATCCTGTCTGTATAAGAAATGTTACATGGCCTTTATTTGTAGTAAAAGTTTTAGAGTATATTAAAAAAATTAGTAGGTAGGCCTTCTGTTATGCTACTAATCTTGGTCAACATGAGAGAATTCAAGCTAGTGAGAAATCCTATGTATGTAAGGAATAGGAAGGCCTTTATTCAAGATTGAAGTCTTAGAGTGCATCATAGAAATTCTTACTGGTGAAAACCCCATGTATATAAAGAATTTGGGAAAGCCTCTAGTTGTTCCTCAAGCCTTGTTGAAGATAAAGGAATTCACATTTATGAGAAAATCTCTAAATGTAAAGAATTTGGGAGGGCTTTAGTTGTGACACAGACCTTGCTAGAGAGAAACCTTATGAACATATTGAATGTTGGAAAGTCTTTAGTTTTGTTGAAAGCCATAGAGTTCTTCCCAAAATCCACCTGGTAAGAAACCTAATGAATGTAGCGTGGGAAAGCCTTTAGTAGTATTTAGCAGCTTTCTGTACACCATTTCATGTTGGTGAGAAACCCCATAAATGTAAGGAATGGAAAAAGACCTTCCTATTCGTGGACATCTTAAAATCAGATAATTCATACCTTTTGATATAACAAGTGAGAAAATTACTTTAGATTTAGTTCAAGCCTATTTTTCTTTTTGGGTTTTTTTTATTGTGAAATATAACATATATACAAAAGAGCAATAAATTTCAAAGTACATTTTAACAAATAGTTATAGAACAGATTTCAAGGTTTGCTATGGTTTTAAGATTTTTCTTCTAGGTGCTCTAAGATGCTGGAAGCCAACTAAAAATATCAATATAGGGAACTTCCGGGAAGATGGCTGAATAAAGTAACTCGAGATTAGCCCTGCTCCACGGAAAAGTTAGGAAACAGACAGGAGGGTCACTGGGGTGGCGATTTGGGAGGGTGGCTGACCTGGGAGAGCCTTCTGCACCTCATGGAGCAGCCATAGTTGCAGAGGCCGAGAAACTGAGAGGCAGAAAGCTGGAACCTGGCATGGAGGCACTGAGTCATGGAACCCGCAAGAGTACATGGACTGGAGCCTGGGACCAGGAAGTAAACCAGGCCATATTCCTTGGGCAGCACTACCCTCACCAGTGCAGCCCCATGACCAATGACTCACCCTACACCCCACACACCCAAACCCCATCACCTCCTCTCATCCCCATACTCTAGGTACCTCTACACCACCAGCCCCCAGTGCACATACCTGCCCCGTACTCCCACCCTAACCCACTTCTTCTGCACCCCTCCAAAGCACTATCTCCCCCTCCCTATTCCCTGCAGGCTGTTGCTAGCACATAGAGGTTGCAGGCACTAACCTCCAAACTAGGTTACCCTTGCCCCCTGCCCATAGCATAACACAGCCTCACTCCACCCCTTTTGAGTTCTGCACATCCATTTACAGCACTCTCAGGCCCACACATGTGCACTCTCAGGCCCATGCATGAATCACATCATTCAGCTCTGGGAACTGCACTTTACAGCAAACCTAAAGCTGTGCATGTGCATGACCCTCAGCCATACTTCTTAGCTCTGAGAAAGTGCTGACCTGCACAGCCGGGTCACATCTGCCCCCAATCCATGAAGGCATAATGCTGACCTGCTGCCATAGCTCTATGCACGTGCACAAAGGTACCCATGCCTTAGACAAGCATACACCAGGGTTATGCCCCCCAGATCGGTGCACCCACACAGCTACACCTTCCCTGGCCACTGGGTGCCCAAGTTCACAAGTGTCAGTGTAACATCTCCAACCTGTGCATATACCTGCCCTGAAAGACATCACTGCAGCGAGTGCCCCACACCATGCCCTGCTCCCTGCTGTACAACCATCCTGCAAACACAAGGCCTTAAAACTACTGAAAGATATCAACTCCCAAAGTAAATCAATCAAGATATTTACATGCCACGAAGACAGCAGAAGGTCACTAAGCATATCACAATGCAGACAGATATAGCCCTGACTAATGACCAAATTAAAACACCAGAGGAGACACAGACATTGGAACAACTAATCAAAGATATTCATACAACTCTACTTAATGAAATAAGTGGGATAGCAAATGGCATAAAGGAGATCAAGAAGAGAGTAGAAGAGCATTAAGAGGAATTTGAAAGAATAAATAGAAAAATAGCAGATAAAATTAAAGACTCTATTGACCAAATAAAAAACATTGTAGAGGCACACAACACCAGATTTGAAGAAACAAAAGAAGGAATAAGTGATATAGAGGACATGATAATTGACTTCGAAAACTAAAAATAGCAAATGGCGAAAAAGATGGAAAAAATTGAATTGGAACTCAAGGAAACGATAGACAAAACAAAGTGCACAAATATAGGAATCATTGGTATCCGAGAAGGAGAAGAGAAGAGTAAAGGACTAGGAAGAGTAGTTGAGGATATAATTGGGGAAATTTCCAAACCCTCATGAAGAACATAAATATACAAGTCAGAGAAGCCCAACGAACTCCAGACAGAATAAATCTAAATCATCCTTCCCCAAGGCACGTACTAATCCGTCAGTCAAATTTTGAAGAGAAGCAGAAAATCCTGAAAGAAGCAAGAGAAAAACAATCTACTAGATACAAGGGAAACCAATTACGACTGGTTCAGACTACTCAACTAGCATCCTGGAGGCAAGAAGGCAGTGGTATGATATATTCAGGATCCTGAAAGAGAAAGACTACCAGCCAAGAAATCTGTACCCAGCCAAGTTGTCCTTCAAAATTGAGGGAGAAGGCAGGCCACGGTGGCTCAGCAGGCAGAGTTCTCACCTGCCTTACTGGAGACCTGGGTTCAATTCCCGGTGCCTGCCCATGCAAAAAAAAAAAAAAATTGAGATTAAAGTTTTCACAGACAAAGAAATCCTGAAAGAATCTGCCAACAAGAGATTGGCTCTACAAGAAATACTAAAAGTAGTTCTTCCAGCTAGAAAAAAAGACAGGAGAGGGAGGTCTGGAGGAGGGCACAGAATTGAAGAGTACCACTAAGGGTAATTTACGGAATACAAAGAGAAAGAGGGCAATAGATCTGACAAATAAATAAAAAAGATAAGATGGTGTGATCAAGAAACGCATTTTCAGTAATAACTCTGAATGTTAATGAACTAAACTTACTGATTAAAACATACAGATTGGTAGAATGGGTTAAGAAACATAATCCAGCTATATGCTGCTTACAATAGACTCATATTAGACACAAGGATACAAATAGATTGAAAGTGAAAGGATGGAAAAAGACTTTCCACTCAAGTTGTAACCAAGTTAAAACAGGAGTAGCTATACTAATATCAGACAAAATGGACTTTAAATGTAAAGACATCATAAGAGACAAAGAAGGACACTACATACTAATTAAAGGGTCAATTCACCAAGAAGATATAACAATCATAAATGTTTATGCTCCCAATCAAGGAGCTCTAAAGTACATGAGACAGACATTGGCAAAACTGAAGGGAGTGATAGATATTTCAACAATAATAATAGGAGACTTCAATACACCACTGTCCTCTATAGATGGAACAACTAAACAGAAGATCAGCAAGGAAATGGAGAAATTAAATAGTTTGATAAATGAATTAGACCTAACAGACATTTATAGGTCATTGCATCCCAAAGCACAAGGACATACATTCTTCTCTATTGTTCATGGAGCATTCTCCAGGATAGAGCATATGCTGGGGCACAAACAGGTCTTTATAAATTTAAAAACATTGAAATTATTCAAAGCACTTTCTCCAATCACAATGGGATGAAGCTGGATCTCAATAACCACCAAAGAATGAGAACATTCACAAATACATGGAGATTAAATAACACACTCTTAAACAACCAGTGGGTCAAAGAAGAAATTGCTAGAGAAATCAGTAGCTATCTGTAGATGAATGAAAATGAGAATACAACTTCCCAGAACTTACGGGATGCAGCAAAGACTGTGCTGAGAGGGAAATTTATTGCCCTAAATGCCTATATTAAAAAAAAAAAAGGGAAAAATCAAGGACTTAACAGCACACCTGGAGGAACTTGAGAAGTTAGAACAGCAAGCTAACCCAAAAGCAAACAGAAGAAGAGAAATAATAAAGATTAAAGCAGAGATAAATGAATGGGAGAACAAAGGAACAATTAGTCAATAAAACCAAAAGTTGGTCCTTTGAGAAAATCAACAAAATTGATGTCCCTCTAGTAAGACTGAAAAAGAAAAAAGAGAGAGATGAAGCAAATAAACAAAATCTGAAATGAGAAGGGGTGCATTACCACAGACCCCGAAGAAATAAAAGAAATCATGAAGATACTATGAACAACAATACACCAACAAACTAGACAAATTAGATGAAATGGAAAAATTCCTGAACACACACAAACAAGCTACACTGACTCTGGAAGAAATAGAAGATCTCAACAAACCAATCACAAGAAAAGAGAGTCAATCAGTTCTCAAAAACCTTCCTACAAAGAAAAGCCCAGGGCCAGATGGCTTTGCAGGGGAATTTTATCAAACATTACATAAAGATCTAACATCAATCCTGCTCAAACTTTTCCACAAAATTGAGAAGGGAACTCTACCCAACTCATTTTCTGAAGCTAATATCATTTTAATACCGAAACCAGGTAAAGATGTTCTAAGAAAGGAAAACTACAGGCCAATCTCCCTAATGAACATAGATGCAAAAATTATCAGTAAAATATTGGTAAATCAAATCCAACAGTACATTAAAAGAATTATACACCATGACCAAGTGGGGTTTATATTAGGAATGCAAGGATGGTTCAACCCAAGAAAGTCAATTAATGTAATACAGCTGTTGACAAATTTAAAGGGAAAAATCACATGATCATCTTGATTGATGCTGAAAAAGCATTGGACAAAATTGAGCATCCTTTTCTGATGAAAATCCTCCAAAAGATAGGAATCAAAGGTAACTACCTCAATATGATAAACAGAATATATGAAAAACGATACCGAATATTGTACTCAGTGGAGAGAGACTAAAAACATTCCCCCTAGGATCAGGAATAAGACAAGGGTGCCCACTGTCACCACTATTATTCAATATTGTGGTAGAAGTTGTAGCTAGAGCAATCAGGGAGGACAAAGAAATAAAAGGTATCCAAATTTTAAAGAAAGAAGTAAAAATCTCATTATATGCAGATGTTACTATACTTGGAAGATCCTGAGAAATCTACAGCAAAGTTACTTGAGCTAATAAAACAAATTCAACAAGGTGGTGGGATATAAAGTTAATATGCAAAAATTAGTAACATTTTTTATTAATTAGAAAAAAAGAAATTAACACAACATTTAGAAATCATTCCATTCTACATATGCAATCAGTAATTCTTAATATCATCACATAGATGTATGATCATCATTTCTTACTACATTTGCATTGATTAAGGAAAAGAATTAGCAAAACAACAGAAAAAGATATAGAATGTTAATATAGAGAAAAAAATAAAAAAATAATAATAATAATAAATAAAAATATATATATATAAAAAGGAAAAAGGAAAAAACAAAAGACACAAACAAACAAACAAACAAACAAAACAAAACAAAAAAGAAAAACTATAGCTCAGATGCAGCTTCATTCAGTGTTTTAACATAATTACATTACAATTAGGTATTATTGTGCTGTCCATTTTTGAGTTTTTATATCTAATCCTGTTGCACAGTCTGTATTCCTTCAGCTCCAATTACCCACTATCTTACCCTATTTCTATCTCCTGCTGGTCTCTGTTACCAATGACATATTCCAAGTTTATTCTCGAATGTCGGTTCACATCAGTGGGACCATACAGTATTTGTCCTTTAGTTTTTGACTAGACTCACTCAGCATAATGTTCTCTAGGTCCATCCATGTTATTACATGCTTCATAAGTTTATTCTGTCTTAAAGCTGCATAATATTTCATCGTATGTATATACCACAGTTTGTTTAGCCACTCATCTGTTGATGGACATTTTGGCTGTTTCCATCTCTTTGCAATTGTAAATAATGCTGCTATAAACATTGGTGTGCAAATGTCCGTTTGTGTCTTTGCCCTTAAGTCCTTTGAGTAGGTACCTAGCAATGGTACTGCTGGGTCATATGGCAGTTCTATATTCAGTTTTTTGAGGAACCGCCAAACTGCCTTCCACAGTGGTTGCACCCTTTGACATTCCCACCAACAGTGGATAAGTGTGCCTCTTTCTCCGCATCCTCTCCAGCACTTGTCATTTTCTGTTTTGTTGATAATGGCCATTCTGGTGGGTGTGAGATGATAGCTCATTGTGGTTTTGATTTGCATTTCTCTAATGGCCAGGGACATTGAGCATCTCTTCATGTGCCTCTTGGCCATCCATATCTCCTCTTCTGGTAGGTGTCTGTTCAAGTCTTTTTCCCATTTTGTAATTGGGTTGGCTGTCTTTTTGTCGTTGAGTTGAAGAATCTCTTTATAAATTCTGGATACTAGACCTTTATCTGATATGTCGTTTACAAATATTGATTTCCATTGTGTAGGCTGTCTTTCTACTTTCTTGATGAAGTTCTTTGATGCACAAAAGTGTTTAATTTTGAAGAGTTCCCATTTATTTATTTCCTTCTTCAGTGCTCTTGCTTTAGGTTTAAGGTCCAAAAAACTGCCTCCAATTGTAAGATTCATAAGATATCTCCCTACATTTTCCTCTAACTGTTTTATGGTCTTAGACCTAGTGTTTAGATCTTTGATCCATTTTGAGTTAACTTTTGTATAGGGTGTGAGATACGGGTCCTCTTTCATTCTTTTGCATATGGTTATCCAGTTCTCTAGGCACCATTTATTGAAGAGACTGTTCTGTCCCAGGTGAGTTGGCTTGACTGCCTTATCAAAGATCAAATGTCCATAGATGAGGGGGTCTATATCTGAGCACTCTATTCGATTCCATTGGTCGATATATCTATCTTTATGCCAATACCATGCTGTTTTGACCACTGTGGCTTCATAATATGCCTTAAAGTCAGGCAGCGTGAGACCTCCAGCTTCGTTTTTTTTCCTCAAGATACTTTTAGCAATTCGGGGCACCCTGCCCTTCCAGGCAAATTTGTTTATTGGTTTTTCTATTTCTGAAAAATAAGTTGTTGGGATTTTGATTGGTATTGCATTGAATCTGTAAATCAATTTAGGTAGGATTGACATCTTAACTATATTTAGTCTTCCAATCCATGAACACGGTATGCCCTTCCATCTATTTAGGTCTTCTGTGATTTCTTTTAACAGTTTTTTGTAGTTTTCTTTGTATAGGTCTTTTGTCTCTTTAGTTAAATTTATTCCTAGGTATTTTATTCTTTTAGTTGCAATTGTAAATGGAATTCGTTTCTTGATTTCCACCTCAGCTTGTTCATTGCTAATGTATAGAAAAGCTACAGATTTTTGAATGTTGATCTTGTAACCTGCTACTTTGCTGTACTCATTTATTAGCTCTACTAGTTTTGTTGTGGATTTTTCTGGGTTTTCGACATATAATATCATATCATCTGCAAACAGTGATAGTTTTACTTCTTCCTTTCCAATTTTGATGCCTTGTATTTCTTTTTCTTGTCTAATTGCTCTGGCTAGAACCTCCAACACGTTGTTGAATAATAGTGGTGATAGTGGACATCCTTGTCTTGTTCCTGATCTTAGGGGGAAAGTTTTCAATTTTTCCCCATTGAGGATGATATTAACTGTGGGTTTTTCATATATTCCCTCTATCATTTTAAGGAAGTTCCCTTGTATTCCTATCTTTTGAAGTGTTTTCAACAGGAAAGGATGTTGAATCTTGTCAAATGCCTTTTCTGCATCAATTGAGATGATCATGTGATTTTTCTGCTTTGATTTGTTGATATGGTGTATTACATTAATTGATTTTCTTATGTTGAACCATCCTTGCATACCTGGGATGAATCCTACTTGGTCATGATGTATAATTCTTTTAATGTGTTGCTGGATTCGATTTGCTAGAATTTTATTGAGGATTTTTGCATCTATATTCATTAGAGAGATTGGTCTGTAGTTTTTTTTTTTTTTTTTTTTTTTTTTTTTTGTAATATCTTTGCCTGGTTTTGGTATGAGGGTGATGTTGGCTTCATAGAATGAATTAGGTAGCTTTCCCTCCACTTCAATTTTTTTCAAGAGTTTGAGGAGAGTTGGTACTAATTCTTTCTGGAATGTTTGGTAGAATTCAGATGTGAAGCCGTCTGGTCCTGGATTTTTCTTTTTAGGAAGCTTTTGAATGACTGATTCAATTTCTTTACTTGTGATTGGTTTGTTGAGGTCATCTATTTCTTCTTGAGTCAAAGTTGGTTATTCATGCCTTCCAGGAACCCGTCCATTTCCTCTAAATTGTTGTATTTATTAGCGTAAAGTTGTTCATAGTATCCTGTTATTACCTCCTTTATTTCTGTGAGGTCAGTAGTTATGTCTCCTCTTCCATTGCTGATCTTATTTATTTGCATCCTCTCTCTTCTTCTTTTTGTCAGTCTTGCTAAGGGCCCATCAATCTTATTGATTTTCTCATAGAACCAACTTCTGGTCTTATTGATTTTCTCTATTGTTTTCATGTTTTCAATTTCATTTATTTCTGCTCTAATCTTTGTTATTTCTTTCCTTTTGCTTGCTTTGGGATCAGTTTGCTGTTCTTTCTCCAGTTCTTCCAAGTGGACAGTTAATTCCTGCATTTTTGCCTTTTCTTCTTTTCTGATATAGGCATTTAGGGGAATAAATTTCCCTCTTAGCACTGCCTTTGCTGCATCCCATAAGTTTTGATATGTTGTGTTTTCATTTTGATTCGCCTCGAGATATTTACTAATTTCTCTTGCAATTTCTTCCTTGACCCACTCATTGTTTAAGAGTGTGTTGTTGAGCCTCCATGTATTTGCGAATTTTCTGGCACTCCGCCTATTATTGATTTCCAACTTCATTCCTTTATGATCCGAGAAAGTGTTGTGTATGATTTCAATCTGTTTAAATTTGTTAAGACTTGCTTTGTGACCCAGCATATGGTCTATCTTTGAGAATGATCCATAAGCACTTGAGGAAAAGGTGTATCCTGCTGTTGTGGGATGTAATGTCCTATAAATGTCTGTTAAGTCTAGCTCATTTATAGTAATATTCAAATTCTCAGTTTCTTTATTGATCCTCTGTCTAGATGTTCTGTCCATTGATGAGAGTGGTGAATTGAAGTCTCCAACTATATGTGTCTATTTCCCTTTTCAGTGTTTGCAGTGTATTCCTCACGTATTTTGGAGCATTCTGGTTCGGTGCATAAATATTTATGATTGTTATGTCTTCTTGTTTAATTGTTCCTTTTATTAGTAGATAGTGTCCTTCTTTGTCTCTTTAACTGTTTTACATTTGAAGTCTAATTTGTTGGATATTAGTATAGGTACTCCTGCTCTTTTCTGGTTGTTATTTGCATGAAATATCTTTTCCAAACCTTTCACTTTCAACCTATGTTTATCTTTGGGTCTAAGATGTGTTTCCTGTAGACAGCATATAGAAGGATCCTGGTTTTTAATCCATTCTGCCACTCTATGTCTTTTGATTGGGGAATTCAGTCCATTAACATTTAGTGTTATTACTGTTTGGATAATATTTTCCTCTACCATTTTGCCTTTTGTATTATATATATCATATCAGGTTTTCTTTCTTTCTACACTCTTCTCCATACCTCTTTCTTCTGTCTTTTTGTATCTGTCTCTAGTACTCCCTTTAGTATTTCTTGCAGAGCTGGTCTCTTGGTCACAAATTCTCTCAGTGACTTTTTGTCTGAAAATGTTTTAATTTCTCCCTCGTTTTTGAAGGATAATTTTGCTGGCTATAGAAGTCTTGGTTGACAGTTTTTCTCTTTTTAGTAATTTAAATATATCATCCCACTGTCTTCTAGCTTCCATGGTTTCTGCTGAGAAATCTACACAAAATCTTATTGGGTTTCCTTTGTATGTGATGGATTGTTTTTCTCTTGCTGCTTTCAAAATCCTCTCTTTCTCTTTGACCTCTGACATTCTAACTAGTAAGTGTCTTGGAGAACGTGTATTTGGGTCTGTTCTCTTTGGGGTGTGCTGCACTTCTTGGATCTGTAATTTTAGGTCTTTCATAAGAGTTGGGAAATTTTCAGTGATAATTTCTTCCATTAGTTTTTTTCCTCCTTTTCCCTTCTCTTTTCCTTCTGGGACACCCACAATACGTATATTTGTGCGCTTCATATTGTCATTCAGTTCCCTGATCCCCTGCTCAAATTTTTCCATTCTTTTCCCTATAGTTTCTGTTTCTTTTTGGAATTCAGATATTCCATCCTCCAAATCACTAATTCTAGCTTCTGTCTCTTTAAATCTATCATTGTAGGTATCCATTGTTTTTTCCATCTTTTCTACTTTGTCCTTCACTCCCATAAGTTCTGTGATTTGTTTTTTCAGATTTTCTATTTCTTCTTTTTGTTCAGCCCATGTCTTCTTCATGTTCTCCCTCAATTTATTGATTTGGTTTTTGAAGAGGTTTTCCATTTCTGTTTGCATATTCAGCATTAGTTGTCTCAGCTCCTGTATCTCATTTGAACTATTGGTTTGTTCCTTTGATTGGGCCATATCTTCAATTTTCTGAGCGTGATCCGTTATTTTCTGCTGGTGTCTGGCATTTAATCAGATTTCCCTGGGTGTGGGACCCAGCAGGTTGAAAGATTTTTTTGTGAAATCTCTGGGCTCTGTTTTTCTTATCCCAGTAGGTGGCGCTCGGCCGTCTGCGGGTCCCACCAGTAAAAGATGCTGTGGCTCCTTTAATTTGGAAAACTCTTGCTGTGGGGGAGGGTCGCCAGCTGAAGCGGCTTGGGGGAGTGCCGATCCGGATCTCCCAGCCGGCCCAGGAATCCGCGCGTGAGGGGGGCGCCGGCCGCCACAGCTTGGGGGAATGCCAATCCGAATCTCCCAGCCGGCCTGGGAATCCGCGTGTGGGGAGGGTCCCCAGCCTCCACAACTTGGGGGAGTGCCGGTCCTAATCTCTCAGCTGGCCCGGGACACCAAGCGTGGCGGGGGGACGCCGGCCGCTGTGGCTTGGGGGAGTGCCTATCCAACGATCCCAGCCGGACCGGGATGCCACGTGTGTGGAAGGGACCCCGGTCACCGGTCTCCATGGCTTGGGGGACCTCCGATCCAATTCTCCCAGCCAGTCCGGGGGGCTGCGTGTGGGGGGGGCACCGGCCCCCACGGCTTGAGGGGACCGCCTGTCCAATTCTCCCAGCCGGCCCGGGAAGGAGGGAGGGAGGGAGGGACTCCGGCTGCCAGCCGCCCCGGCCCGGGGAAGCGCGCGCCTCTCGGTGATCTCACCGCTGCGCATTCTCCCTGCCGGTTCAGCCGTTCCAGAATGGGGTACGCTGTCTTTTTGGTCTCTGTCGTGGCTCCGGGAGCTGTTCTGTACCGTTTCTATTTCTTTAGTATCTATTCTGGAGGAGGAACTAAGACCCGTGCATCTTACTAAGCCGCCATCTTCTCCGGATGTCCAGTAACATTTTTATACACAAGCAATGACCTAGCTCAGGAGTCAGTTAAGGGAAAAATTCCATTCAACATAGCAACTAAAAGAATCAAGTACTTAGGAATGAACTTAACTAGGGATATAAGGACTAGTACACAGAAAACTATGTAACATTGCTAAAAGGACTCAAAAGAGATCTAAATAGGTGGAAAGACATTCCCTGCTCATGGATAGGAAGTCTCAATATAGTTAAGATGTCAGTTCTCCCCAAATTTATCTACAGATTCACCACAGTACCAATCAAAATTCCAACAACCTACTTTGAAGATTTGGAAAAGCTAACTACCAAACTCACCTGGAAGGGAAAGAGATCCCAAATAGCTAAAAGCAGCCTAAAAAAGAAGAACGAAGTGGGAGGATTAACACTCCCTAACTTTAAAACCTATTATAAAGCCACGGTGGTCAAAACAGCATGGTACTGGTACAAAGGCAGAAGTATTGACCAGTGGAATTGAATCGAGAGTTCAGAAATAGACCACCAAATCTGTGGTCAACTGATATTTGACAAGGCCCCCAAATCCTCTTACCTGGGACAAAATAGTCTTTTCAATAATTGGATATGGAAGAACTGGATATGAATAGCCAAAAGAGTGAAAGAGCACCCCTATCTTACACCAGACACAAAAGTTAAGTCAAAGTGGATCAAACACCTAAATATTAGAACTAGCAGCATAGTTCCATTTTTGCACTCTTGATTCGATTCCCTTGTTCAATGTTTCTATCTTTGAGCCAGTACCATGCTGTTTTGACAACTGTGGCTTTATAATAGATTTTATCCTTTTAAAGATTTTTTTTTAAATTTATTTTGCATGGGCAGGCACCGGGAATTGAACCAGGTCTCCGGCATGGCAGGCAAGAACTCTGCTTGCTGAGCCACTGTGGCCTGCCCTATAATTGGTTTTAGTCAGCAAATGTTAATCCTCACACTTTGTTCTTTTTTTTAAAGATACTTAAATCTATTCAGGGTCTCTTTTGTAGGATGACTTTTGATGACTGATTGAATCTCTTTACTTGTGATTGGTTTGTTGAAATCTTCTATATCTTCTTGAGTCAGTGTAGCTTGTTTATATGTTTCTATGAATTTGTCCATTTGTCTAGTTTGTTAGCATATGGTTGTTCATAGTATCCTCTTTTGTTATTTCTTCAGGGTCTGTGGTAATGACCCCCTGTCATCTGATTTTATTTATTTTTATCCTCTCTCTTTTGATCTTTTTCAGCTTTACTAGTGGCCCATTGCTTTTATTGGTTTTCTCAAAAAACCAACTTTTGGTTTTATTGATTCTATTTTTCTCCCATTCATTTAACTCTACTTTAGTCTTTGCAATTTTTCTTCTATTTGTTTTGGAGTTAGTTTGCTGTTTTTCTCAAGTTCCTCCAGGTGAGCAATTAAGTCCTCAATTTTTGTTGTTTCTTCTTTTTTAATATAGGCATCTATAAGGCAATAAATTTCCCTCTAGCACAGCATTTGCCACATCCCATTAGTTCTGATACATTATATTCTCATTTTCATTAGCCTCCAGATAGCTAGTGATTTCTCTAGCAATTTCTTCTTTGATCCACTCATTGTTTAAGTGTGTTATTTAATCTCCATATATTTGTGAAAGTTTTCATTCTTTGGTGGTTATTTATTTCCAGCCTCATTCAATTGTGATTGGAGAAAGTTCTTTGAATAATTCCAGTGTTTTTAAATTTATAAAGACCTGTTTTCTGCCCCAGCATATGATCTATCCTGGACAGTGTTCCATGAGCACTAAGGAAGAATGTATATCCTGGTGTTGTGGGGTGTAATGACCTATATATGTCTGTTAGTTCTGACTTATCTATTATGTTGTTTAATTCTCTATTTCCTTGTTGATCCTCTCTCTGGTTGGTTGTTCTATCTACAGAGGAGATTGCTATATTTTATTGGCATCTCCTACCATTATTGTTGAAACATATATCACTCCCTTGAATTTTGCCAATGTCTATCTCATGTACTTTGGAGCTCCTTGATTGAGAGCATAACATTTATGATTGTTATTTCTTCTTGGATAATGGTCCCTTTTACGAATATATAGTGTCCTTCTTTGTCTCTTATGATGTTTTTACATTCAAAGTCTATTTTGTCTGATATTAGTATAGTTACTCCTGCTTTCTTTTGGTTAGGGTTTGTGTAGAACATCTTTTTCCATCCTTTCACTTTCAATCTATTTGTATCCTTGTATCTAAGATGAGTCTCATAAACAACATATAGCTGGATTATGTTTCTTAATATATTCTGCCAATCTGTGTCTTTTCATTGGTAAGTTTAGTCCATTAACATTCAAAGCTACTACTGTAGAGGCATTTCTTGAATCTACATCTTATCCTTTGAATTTTATTTGTCAGATGTATATATTCTTTTCCCTCTTTTCCTTTTTATCCTTTAAGTTATCCTTACTTGTACTCTTCAACTCTGTGCCCTCCTCCAGACTTCTGTCTCCTTTCAGCCAGCAGAACTCCTTTAGGATTTCTTGTAGGGCCAGTCTCTTGTTCACATATTCTCTCAGCCTTTGTTTGTCCATGAACATTTTAATCTCTCCCTCAGTTTTGAAGGACAATTTGGCTGGGTACAGAATTCTTGGCTGGGAGTCTTTCTCTTTCAGGGGTTTAAATATATCACACCACTGACTTCTTACTCCATAGGGCCAGTTAAATAGTCTGAACTCAGTCTTATGTGGTTTCTTTTGTACATAGTAGATTGTTTTTCTCTTGGACCTTTAGGATTTTCTGCTTCTCTTCAACATTTGACAAATTGATTAGTATGTGTCGGGGTAGGCCTATTTGGATTTATTATCCTTGAAGTTCATTGGACTTCATTGGTTTACATATTTATGTCTTTTATAAAGGTTGGGAAATTTACCCCCATTATATCATCCACTAATATCTCTAGCCCTTTACTCTTTTCTTTTCCTTCTGGGACACTGATGATTCTTATATTTGTGTGCAGTGTTTTGTCCATCATTTAACTGGGATCCAATTCAAAATTTCCATCTTTTATGTCATTTTGCTTTTTGTTTGTTCAAAATCAGTTGTCCTGTCCTCTAGTTTGCTTGTTCTTTCTTCTGCCTCTTCACTTCTGTTGTTGTGTGTTGTCTAGTATGTTTTTAATTTGGTCTACAGCATCTTTAATCTCTGTGGTATCTGCTATTTTTCTATTTATTCTTTCAGATTCTTCTTTATGCTGTTTTAGTGTTTTCTTGATCTCCTTTATGCCATTAGCCATCCCCCTAATTTTATTTAGTATGGTTATATGAGCATCTTTGATTAGTTGTTCCAAAGTCTATGTCTTCTCCGTTGTTTCAATTTGGTCATTCGACTAGGCTGTATGTGCCTGCATCTTTATATGGTTACTGATCTTTTATCTTTATGGAATGCAAATATCTTGATAGGTTTACTTTGGAAGTTAATTTCCTTCAGTAGTCCAAAGCTTTGAATTTGCAGGATCGGTGTTGAGCAGGATGTTGGGCATCGGAAGGGACACAATAGTGCGGTGATGGGTTGGGGTACAGGTATATGCACAGGTTGTGGATGCTATGCTGGTGCCTGTGAGTGTGGGGTTTGGGTTGAAGGGTAGTGGGGTTCAGTGTTGGGGCTCTTGGTGTGAGGTGCATCTCAGGCAAGCCTTGAAGTGCAAGAGCAGGGTGTGGCATGGGGGACACAGAGGTAGGGTGAGGCAGGAGTGGATGAAGGGGCTGAGTGGGTGTTCTGAGTGGGGCTTGTATGTGGGCAGGATGTGGAGTGTGTGAATCATGGGTGTCAGGGTGTGCAATACAGGGCACAGAATTCGGGGCATAGGGAGGGCAGGGCACAAGTGTGTCCTTGTGCAGGGGGAGGGGTCCAGGGGGCCTGGATGTGGATGTGTGAGTGTGTAGGGGTGGGGCACAGGTCATGGAGGTTGTGGGGCATTTGTCAGGAGTGGATGATGTAGGGTGGGCAGGGCCCTGGCACGGGTGTGCAGGTGCAGCAAAGTGGGGTAGAGGTGCACGCATGTGCAGAATGGAGGCTATGTGGTTACAGATGCGCACAAGAGCACCTGCCATGTGTGGGAGAAGGCAGTTGTGCTGGGGGGGCTAGGGTGTGCACATGTGCGGCACAGGTGGGGTGAGGTGCAAGGGTCAAGAGGTCAGTGACTTGATACATGGGTGCCCAGCGGGGAGGATATGGCTGTGCCCATGTGTGGGTCTGGGGGGCAAGGCCTTGGTGTGTGCAGAACTCAGGGATAATGGGGTGGGATTGTGCCTGTGTGGGGTGGAGGCAGCTGTGCCCCAGATGCGAAGGTCAGCACTTGCCCAGAGTTGCGAGGGCATGGCATGGTGAGCATATGCATGTGCACTTGTCTCGTCTGGATACTGTGTGTGCACACAGATCAGGCAGGGCAGAGTGGGGTTGTATGGGCTGGAGGCATGTGTGGCCTGGGCATGAAAGTGATTACCTTCAGCCTAGATGTGCAGGTGACCACCTGCAGGGGGCAGGGAGGGGGACGTGGGGGTAAAGGGGCTGGATACAGGTGCACAGGTCTCAGGAGGGGCAGGGTGAGACTGTGCACTTTCACAGGAGAGGTTGGTCAGGTTGGGACAGTCTTGTGTGTAAGTGTGGGGTGGTGTTGTGGAGTGGGGCTGCACAGGGAGGGGGCTTGGGGGTGCTTGGAGCATGTTGTGGGCTGGGTGACAGGGTTCAGGTGTATAGGGTGTGGGGAGAATCACAGGTCACAGAGCGGGGGTAGCATGTGCGAGGGTAGTGCTTTCAAGGAACAAGGCTTGGCTTACTTCTTTTCCCCATCTCGCTATCTGCATATTACTAAGGGCTGCAGTATTCTGTTTGGAAAGGGGCACATTAAGCTGCATTCTAGTTTTCAAGCTGCCACAATGCAATATACCAGAAACAGGATGGCTTTTAAAAGGGGGAAGTTATTAAGTTGCTAGTTTATAGTTCTAAGACTGAAAATGTCCAAATTAAAGCAAGGCTATAGAAATGTCCAATCTAAGGCATCTGGGTAAAGATACCTTGGTTCAAGAAGGCCTAGGATGTTCAGGGTTTCTCTCTCATCTGGAAAGGCACATGGTGAACATGGCAATGGCTGCTAACTTTCGCTTCAGGCTTCTTGTTTCATGAAGCTCCCCCAGGGGTTTTTCCTTCTTCATCTCCAAAGGTCTCTGGCTGTGTGCACTCGGTTGCTCTTGTGGCTCTGAAGCTTTTTCTAAAATGTTTCCTCTTTTAAAGGATTCTGGTAAAAATTGAGACCCACCTGGAATGGGTGGATTCACATCTCCCTCTAATTAAAGCTTAATACCCACAACTGTGCGTGCCACATCTCTGTGGAGATAATCTAATCAAATTTCCAACCTATAGTGCTGATAGGGATTATAAGGCTGCCTCCACAAGATGGATCAGGATTAAAACATGGCTTTTCTATGGTGCATAATCCTTTCAAACTGGCACAAGCTATTTCCACTAGCTGGATGGTCTCCAGTTCTCTGTGTCTCAATTCTTCTGCTTTTCAGCCAGGGCCTCCTTATACGGTGTAGAAGACACTCCCAGGTCACTTACACCCTGGAATCACTCTCCCGGTTGTTTTTCTGTTACTTCTCTGGCTGTTCCTTGGAGAAGGGTGATCTTGAACTATCCTATTCTGTCATCTTCCCAGAACTCAATGGATCAGTTTCTATAAAGGGGATTTATTAAGTTACAAATTTACAGTTCCAAGGCCATAAAAATGTCCAAACTAAGGCACCCAGAGAAAGATATTTTGACTCAAGAAAGGCTGATGGTGTCTGGAACACATCTGTCAGCTGGGAAGACACTTTCGCATCTGCTGTTCCTTTGGCTTCTGGTTTCAAACAGCTTCCCTGGGGTGTTTTCTTTCTGCATCTCCAATGTCTCAGTGTCAGCTCTGATTCCTGTCTAGCTAGCTTCTGCTGTCTTATTCAGCTCCTGGTGCCTCCTGGTAATGACCCCCTTCTCATTTCTGATTTTGTTTATTTGCATCCTCTCCCTTTTTTTCTTTGTCAGCCTAGCCAGGGGTCCAAAGATTTTATTGATTTTCTCAAAGAACCAAGTTTTGATTTTATTAAAGCTTCCTATTTTTTTTTTGTTCTCCAATTCATTTATTTCTGCTTTAATGTTTGTTATTTCTCTTCTGTTTGCTTTGGGGTTAATTTGCTATTCTTTCTCTAGTTCCTCCAGGTGCATAGTTAAGTCCTTGATTTTTGCTTTCTTCTTTTTTAGTATAGGTATGTAGGGCAATAAATTTTCCTCTCAGCACTGCCTTTTCCACACCCCATAAGTTCTTATATGTTGTATTCTCATTTTCTTTCATCTCCAGATATTTGCCAATTTCCCTTGCAATTTCTGCTTTGACCCTCTGGTTGTTTAATAGTATATTATTTAATCTCCATATATTTGTGAAAGTTCTGGTTCTTTGGTGGTTATTGATTTTCAGCTTCATTCTGTTGTGGTCAATAAAGCGCTTTGAATAATTTCAATCTCTTTAAATTTATTAAGACCTGTTTTGTGTCCCAACATGTGATCTTTCCTGGAGAACATTCCATGAGCACTAGAGAAGAATTGTAGTGTAACAATCTATATATGTCTGTTAGGTCTAATTAATCTATCACATTTTTAGGTTCTCTGTTTCTTTATTGATCCTCTGTCTTGTTCTATCTATAGAGGAGAGTGGTGTATTGAAGTCTCTCACTATTATTGTTGAAACGTCTATTTCTCCCTTCAGTTTTGCCAATGTTTGCTTTATGTGTACGGAGCTCCTTGATTGGGAGAAAAAAAAACATTTATGATTGTTATTTTTTCTTCGTAAATTGTCCTTTTTATTACTTAATGTTCTCCCTTGTCTCTTATGATATCTCCACATTTAAAGTCTATTTTGCTGATATTGGTATAGCTACTCTTGCTTTCTTTTGGTTAAAGCTTACATGGAACATCTTTTTCCACCCTTTCATTTTCAGTCTATTTGCATCCTTGGGTATAAGATGAGTCTCTAATAAGCAGCATATAGATTGATCATATTTTAAAATCCATTCTGCCAATCTGTATCCTTTAATTGATTTATTTATTCCATTAACATTCAAAGTTATTACTATAAAGTTAGTTATTGAATGTATCATCCTATCCTTTGGTTTTTATTTTTCAGATACATATATTCTTTTCCCTCTCTCTCTTTTTATCCTTTAAGTTACCTTTACTAATACTGTTTAATTCTGTGGCCTTCTTCCAAACTCCCCCTCCTGTCTTTTTTTTTTTTTTTCAGTCAACAGGACTCCCTTTAGTATTTCTTTTAGGGCGGTTCTCTTGTTACCAAATTCTCTCAGTATTTGTTTGTGAAAATTTTAATCTTTCCCTCATTTTTGAAGAACAGCATTGCTGGATAAGGAATTCTTAGCTGGAAGTCTTTCTCTTTCACAATCTTGAAAAGATCATATCACTGCCTTGTAGCCTCCATGGCCCCTGTTGTGTAGTCTGAACTTTGTTTTATGTGGATTCCCTTGTATGTGGTGAATTTCTTTTGCTGCTTTCAGAACTTTCACTCTTCTGGTTCCAATAATCAGAATATTGATGCAAGAGGACACTTCAGAGTTGTTTAAATACCTTTTTCTTTATGTTCTAACATAGTTATCATAAGAGATTTTATATTAAGTGTTGGGGTTTGAATCATGTCCCCCCAAAAAGACATGCTTAGGTTCTACCCTCTGGCCTGTGGGAAAATAGAACCTTTGTAAATAGAACCTTTTGTTAAAGTGTGGACTCATTTTGAATGGGATCTGTTTTAGTTTGCTAGCTGCTGGAATGCAATATACCAGTAACGGAATGGCTTTTAAAAAGGGGAATTTAATGAGTTGCTAGTTTACAGTTCTAAGGCCGAGAAAATGTCCCAATTAAAACAAGTGTAAAGAAATGTCCAATCAAAGGCATCTAGGGAAAGATACCTTGGTTCAAGAAGGCCGATGAAGTTCAGGGTTTCTCTCTCAACTGAGAAGGCACATGGCGAACACAGTCAGGGCTTCTCTCTCAGCTGGAAGGGCACATGGCGAACATGGCATCATCTGCTAGCTTTCTCTCCTGGCTTCCTATTTCATGAAGCTCCCCGGGAGGTGTCTTCCTTCTTCATCTCCAAAGGTCGCTGGTTGGTGGACTCTCTGCTTTGTAGTGTTGCTCTCTCTGAATCTCTCTGAATCTATTTCTCCAAAATGTTTCCTCTTTTATAGGACTCCAGTAAACCAATCAATACCCACCCAAATGGGTGGAGACATGTCGTCCCTTAATCCAGTTTAACAACCATTCTTGACTAAACCACATCAGCCAGGGAGATGATCTCATTACAGTTTCAAATATACAGTATTGAATAGGGATGATTCTACCTTTATGAAATGGGACTTATATTAAAACATGGCTTTTCTTAGGGGACATGCTTCCTTTCAAACCAGCACAGGATCTTTGAAGATCCTATTTAGAGGAGGCCATATTGAATTAAGATGGGCTTTAAAAAATTCATTTGACTGGAGTCTTTATAAGAAGAGGACATTTATTGAGAGATAGGATTGACTGTCCAGAAGTAGAGGCCAGAATTCAGTTGAGACAGATCGCCATGTTTGAAAGGCAGAGATGCAAGCTAAGGAACCCCAACTATTGCAGAAAGTCAGTATCGAATGCTACTCTGGGAGAAAGCATGACCTACTAAGAACGTGATTTGAATTTCTAGCCTCCAAAATCTGTGAAGCATTAGAGGTGTTAATTTAATCAGCACGCTGATTTAATCAGTGTTAATTTAATCAGCATTTTTTGAATACTGCTGTTTTTGTTAAATTAAGCAAATTCACATCAGAAACAAAATTCTGTGAATGTAACAAATGTGGGAAAGCCTTTAACCACTACACGTAGCTTAAGCATCATGATAACCTTTGCACTCCCTACAGCCTTTGTGACTTTGGGAAAGATAATTATTGCCTCTCTGTATCCTGTGTAAATGGTGAAAATAGTGCTTTCCTTTAATGCTATTGTTAAGAAATTAAATGAAATAGTACAGGTAGAAATCTTGGATGACTATCTGGCACAGTAGCCTATGTTCGATAAATAATAGCTGTTTTTTCAAAAATTGTTATTAGTGAATTCTTATAAGAGAAAGACTATGATTATAATGAGTTTAGAAAAGCTTCATGTAACATGGAGCTTATCGAATGACCCAGCAATTTCCTATTACAAGATCCAGCCATTTCAGTCCTAGGTATATATTCAAAACAATTGAAAACAGGGATTCAAATAGATGTTTATACACCAATGTTCATAGCAGCATTGTTTACAATAGCCAGAATTAGAAGCAACCTGTGCCAGTTTGAAAGGATTATGTTCCCTAGAAAAGCCATGTTTTAATCCTGATCTGTCTCTTGGAGGCAGGCGTTTCTTTTAATCCCTATTCAATATTGCTGGGTGAAAACTTCATTAGATTGTCTCCAAAGAGATGTGACTCACCCAGTTGTGGGTATTAACATTTGATTAGAGGGATATGTGACTCCACCCATTCCAGGTGGGTCCTAATTACTTACTGGAATCCTTTAAAAGAGGAAACATTTTTGGAGAAATCCACGAGAGAGACACAAGAACCACAGAGCCCACACAGCCAGAGACCTTTAGAGATGAAGAAGGAAAATGCCCTCAGGGGAGAGGAATCTGGAGAGAAAGCAGATGTCGCCATGTTTGTCATGTGCCTTTCTAGTTGAGAGAGAAACCTTGAATATTCATTAGCCTTTCTTGAGTGGAGGTAACCGATTGTTGGTGCCTTGACATTTTTATAGAATTGCTTTAATTGAGATATTTCATAGTCTGTAAACTTGCAACTTAATAAATTCCCCTTTTTAAAAGCCATTCTGTTTCTGGTATATTGCATTCTGACAGCTAGCAAACTAGAACACAACCCATTGTCCATAAAAAGAAGAACAGATAAATAAAATGTATATTCATACAGTGGAATATGAATCTTAAAAAATGAATGAAGTTCTGGTACGTGCTACAACAGATGAACCTTGAAGACATCATGTTTGGTGAAATAAGTCAGAAACAATATTTTATTATTCCACTTATATGAAATATGTAGAATATGCAAATTCACAGAGACATAAAGTATATTACAGATTCTCAGCTACCAGGGGAAGTCATTGCTTAATGGATACAGATTTTCTGTTTTGGATGATGAAAAAGTTTTGGTAATGGATGATTTGTATGGTAGTACAATATTGTGAATTTTAATTACTTTCACTGAATTGTACACATGGAAGTGGATAAAATGGAAAAATTTGTGTTGTATACACGTTATAATAAAAGTAAATTTGAAAAGTCAGTAATTCAAATTTTTGTTCATAATTTAAAAAATAGAAATTAAAAGGTTTGGAAAAAGGAAATTGTTCTCTTTGAAAATGTTCCTATTTGTTTATATGAAAATATTCAAATATACATTAAAGTTGGAAGACTAGTTCAATGACTACATATTTTTATTAGTTTTTTGCTATATTCCTTGTCTTTCTCTTGTGTTTTTGCTGTATAATTCAAGAGTACATTATAAACATTAGGACAATTTGCTCCTAAGTATTTCAACAATGTATATCCATGTACAAGGAATATTTCTTAAGTAATCAAAATACCATAGTCATAACTAAGAAAATTAATAAAAATCCAGAATATCCTCTGATTTCTGGTCCATATCAAAATGTTTCAATTTTCCAAAAAGTGTTTTTTTGTAGCTACTTATTTTTAAACTAGTGTACATCAGAGATTCATGCATTGCATTCAGTTAAGACTCTTTAATGTGCTTTAGAATAATATTCTAAAATTATTCTTTAGAATAATATTCCTCATAGGTTTTTCATCACTACAAAAATTTGAAGAATGCAGGGCAATTGTCTTCTAGAATACCACATATTCAGAATTTGTTTGTTTTCTCATGGAAATTTTTAACCCTTTCTTCTATACCTCATATTTGCTATAAACTGGAAGTTAAGCTTTGGGTCTTCATTGAGTTGTGATGAATTTTTTTTTTGAAAAGAATGGTTCATAGGTGATCTTCCATATGCATGATGTCTTGATTCCTACTAGTAATAATGCTAGTAGGGAACCTGGCATTGTCTACAAAATCACTGGAAATGAACACCTCAGCATATGGGTGAGATCCTCTCCCTGAGAATTCAAGAGAAAAGAAAAAGTCTGAACTGGAGAAATGATGGCATCTGCTTTCTCCTAGCTATTTTGTCTGTCCCTTAACACTCAACATACTTGAATATGTTCTAGTCTCCTTGAATGGGCTTTTTCAGAGATACTAGCCATGGAGCCAGGTAGAGGAATCTTGGGGGATGACATTCTTGCCATTTCTAACATAGCAGGCTGAACTTGTACTCAAGATGCATAACTACTGGACAGCTCAACCAGCAGCTTGGACCCTGTGGTTTCTTCTGCTCAAAAATGTAGGCATTATACCTCCCTGCTACATGGGACATGACATCCAGGGGTGAAAGTCTCCCTGGCAATGTGGGAGATGGCTCCCAGGGATGAATCCAGACCTGGCACCGTGGAATCAACAATTCCATCCTGACCAAAATGGGGAAAAGAAGTGTAATTAGTTAAGTATCAGTGGCAGTGAGAGTTCAAATAGAGTTGAGAGGCAACTCTGGAGGTTGCTCTTATGCAAGCTTCAGTTAGACCTTGCTACCTATCATAACCTGCCAACCCCCAACCAGGACTATTCCAGCCAATCCTAAAGAACATCTAGAGTAATATATAAGATTCCACAAGGGTTCCATGCACTAGAGTAACTTTCCAGAAACCTACAGCCTCCAGATAGATCCCTTGTCCAGATAAGTCCTGAAACCTAGCCCAGCCTCTCCAGTGCGGTTTATCCTACCGGTCTCATCCCTCCAACCCTCTGCCCAGCAACTCCTGACCTAGATTCCTCCAGCTCTTTACCTAGCAACTCTTTACAGCATATTTCTAACCATCCCATTGGTCCTTCAAGTGAGGATGCAAAACCAGCCCTTCCTCTAAAACCCCCGCCTGAGCCTTCCATTTATGGCAATAAAACCCGTCCCAACCAATCAAAAAATTGCTCTGAGCCCTTCTCGCTCACCCCTCCCCTAGACGCTTCACCCTATATAAGCCGGTATACTTCCTCTAATAAACGTTCTGGTGCGCGATGCCTTGCCAGCCCCTCCAGTTCCCGCGAGTCGTTCATTGTCTCGCGCACCCTCCACACCTTCGAGCCCCCAGGATCCGGCCGCCCTCAGAGCAGCCGATCCCCCCATCGCCGAGAGGAAGACCCCAGGCGGGAGACCCGGCAAAAAAGAGCTCCCGCACTCCAGAACATCAGATCATTCCATACTCCCTACTCCATGATTAGTAACATACCCTTCTAATATGATAGCCCAAACACCCCTAAAGTGAGGTATGGAAAGATCAAAGGTGATGGCGGAGTTATACAGAGAAGATAGGATTTAACAAATGAATATGAATGCTGGATCATTAAATTGATATTTCTTTTAGTCTCCAGTATTTTAGAGCAGCTAGAAGTAAAAACCTAAAATTGTGAAATTGTAACCCATGTCAAATTCTGAAATATATTCTACAACTGATTGTGGTGCTGTGCTTTGAAATTTATAGCTTTTTTTGTATATATGTTATTTTTACAGAAAAAGAAGGAAAAAAAGTCAATTGTGATGATAAAAAAAAATATTTAATCTCTCTTGCCTCCCACATTCTGGAGCACCTAGAAGGAAAAATCCGAGAGGATCATATGGTAGCCCATGACAAACTCTGGGATCTGTCCTGTAATTATTTGTTGAAGAGTGCTTTGAAAACTACTGCCTTTTTATTTGCTTTGTATATATGTTATACTATATAGTAGAGAAAAAAAAGGATATCAAGGAAACCCCTCGTCCTCAGATGGAGCAGGTGACATAGTAAGGAAAGCACATTAGATGCTGTTCTTCCAATCTTCCTCACAACTTGCTACATTTGACCTTTGTGGCCAAACCTCTTCTCATTGTCCTCTTATCACCCCAGCCATACCTGAAAGTCTTCAGCCTTTGAGCATTCTTCTTTAGCTCTAGCCAAAAATGGTAGAATGTTTTAGTCCTGAAATATTTCCAGAGACTGCCAACCTACAGTCTCTCCCTTGATGTCAACTATCACCAGGCTTTTAAAACCATCAGTATACTAATGTCTCCAAGCTAGAACATAATTTCAGTTTCAGACTGACAGCTACCAAGTATCTTTTTGACATCTCCACTTAAGCATATAGGACATATCTCCAAGCTTCAGATATCCTAAACATATATGTGATTCCCTTTCCTCAACCCAGATCCATCCCACTTGCCCCTTGAAACATTAGCCTCCAACTCACTTGAAGGTAGCATTCAGAGAAAAGGCCAAAAAATCAGCAATATTGTCTCTCTTTTCCTCAGCAAATAATGTTTGCTTCCAACTGTACACCAGTTGTTGTTATTAAGAAATTATTTTTTAAATGTTTGGTGTGATAATTGTCCTGTGGCTATATTTTTAAAAATAATTATCCTCTGCAGTTGTATTCTGTATTATTTTCAGGTGAATTGATATGATTTATGAAGTTTTTGTAAAAATGATATAATGGTTGTGGAAAGAGTGTAAAATACCAATGAAACAAAATTGCCCATGATAATTACTGACACTGTGTATTTGGTCTGTGGCAGGTATATTGAACAATTCTCTCAACTCTTAAAAAAATGTAGGCAGTATAAATTCCTGAAGTGACCCTGAACCACACCCTGTGGCACCTTAGCCAGTTCCTATCTGGAGGGATATGCCCATGTTTATTCAGGGAAGTTAGACATAGCATCGATATTGTAGGCAGGAGTGTGATGCAAAATCTGCCTGGGTGTCAGGGCACCAAGATTCTGTCCTTAGGTCTGACAGTCACAATTTGAGTGACTTTGGGTAAGTTCCTTCCCCTCTCTGTGACTGTGTCTCCTTTTGTATAATGAGAAGTTTGGATTGTGGATCCCAGTGGTTCTAAATCTTGGCTGACCATTTAAATCACCCAGGAGTTTTTTCCCCCATCACTTTATTGAAGCATAATTTACAAATAAAAGTGTACCTATTATAAGTATACAGTTCATTGAGTTTTGACAGATATTTACATTTGTATAACCACCACCCCAATCAAGCTGAAGAATATTCCCATCACCTCTAACCTTCATTTTTATTCTACTGCAATCACATACCCACAATTCCAGTCTCAATATCCTGAGACTGTAATATCACTGATTGATATCTGTCATTAGAGATTTGCGTTACCTTTACAGAAGTTTTATATGAGTGGAATCATATAGCAAAAAGTGTCTTGACTTTTTTTTATCTAGCATGATGTTCTTGACACTCTTCCATTCAATATGCAATAAAAGTTATTCCTTTTAATTGCCGAGTAGTACCCCATTATATTGATATACTCCACTTTGTTTATTCATTTATCTACTTCTGAACATTTGGTCTGTTTCCCTATTTGACTATTATGAGTAAAGCTGCTAGGGAGTAGTTAAATTTCTTCCCATTTACTCAGTGTGTGAATAAATGAATTATTAAATTGTGTTGGCCTGTTTATAGTCACATATACTGAGGCCTTAGATTTCATCAGTAGCTCTGATGAAATGTTGCATCACCAGTAATTGCTGTCACTAAACACTGAATCCCTTGGTTTCAGGGATGGTTATAATTTCATTTCTGTTTCCATAACTGTGACTTTATGCATTTTGGATATGTTGCCTTGACTGGCCAATTCAAGTGGCCTGAGCTGGGGTAATTTGCTGCTAGAGAATCTACTTTTAAGATGGCATACTCACTTGACTGGCATTTTGGTGCTGGCCAATGACTGGACAAAAGTAGCCAGTGAGATAGGTATTCTACAACATGGCTCCCAATTGAGAGATTGGTGGAGGTAAGCCTACTGTCCTACATCCCAGGGATTGGCATTGGCACGCATTGCTTTTTTCTGCTACATTCACAATGTAATCCATTACCTAGCCACAAAAGAAAATGGGAGTGTAGGTGGGCAGGCCTAGGCTCAGGAAGAAAGTGAGTAAATGTTTATTTAAAACTTACAATCTCTACTCCACACATGTTTTGTTAATTTAACCCTAAGTGTTATTACTACTTTTGGTAATAATGGAAATAATATCTTTTTAAAATTACTTTTCCCCCCATCTGACTCTTATTTGGAGAAATGTAATTTATTTGTGGATATTGATAATAGATATGACAAAATTGTTAAACTATCATAAATATTTCGGATATTCCTTGCATATCATTTTTTCTATATGGATGATCATATAACCTGAGAGAAATTTTAGTTATGTAAATCATATTGCAATCTGTTAATTCTTTTTTCTCTGTCTCATGATATAGTTGGATTGTCTAGTACAATACTGAATCAAGGCAGTAATAATATTCTACTGCATAAGAGCATACATTTCTGTGCATATATAATGTGATGGATTTCTTTTTTTATTTATACATTTTTCTGCATTTATTAAAATAATCAACTGATTATTTTCTATAACCATTAATGTGGTGAATGATACTTACATTTTTCTGATAACAAATCATCTTGCATTTTGTAGATTAATTCAAGGTATTAGAATTTATATGCATTGCCGAATATAATTAACATGTTCTTTAAAAACCTGGTGTAAGGGACTTGTTGATAGTGGTTACTTTCTACCCATCAGAGTGCAGTTTTAGGTTTGCAGAAAAGCTGCACAGAAAGTATAGAAAGTTCCCATATATTTGCCTTTCACCCACCCCCTCACAGTTTCCCTTCTTATTAGTATTTTGCATTCATGGAGCATGTTTGTTACCATTGATAAACCAGTGTTGATAGTAATTAAAGTTTGTGGTTTCACTCTGTGTGGTATAATTTTATAGGTTTTGACAAATGCATAATGTAGTATCCACCACTAAGGTATGAAATAGAATGATTTTACAGCCCTAAAAGTGCCTTACACTTCATCTGTTCATCCCTCTGTCTCTCCTTACCACTCCTAAGCCATAACATCCACTTGGCTTTTTACTTTCTCTATAGTTTTGCCTTTTCCAGAACATAGTAAAGTTGGAACCGTACAGTATGTAGCCTTTTCAGACTGGCTTCTGTCACTTAGCCATATGCATTTGGGGTTCTTCCATGTCTTTTCATGGCTTGACAGCTAGTTTCTTTTTATTGCTGAATAATATTTCAATTTTATGGGTGTGCCACAATTTGTTTATCTATTCACCTATTGAAGGGGCTTTTAATTGCTTCCTATTTTAGCAATTGTGAATAAAGTTGCTGTAAAAATTCATGTGTAGGTTTTTGTGTAAACGTGAGTTTTCAACTCCTTTGAGTTAATAACCTAGAGGTGCAGTTGCTGAATCATATGGTGTTCTAGTTTACTAGCTGCCAGAATGCATATACCAGAAACTGAATGGCTTTTAAAAGGTAGAATTAATTAAGTTGCAAGCTTACAGTTCTAAGGCTGTAAAAATGTCCAAATTAAAGCAAGTCTATAAAAATGTCCAAATTAATTCTCCAACAAGAGGTTACCTTCACTCAAGAAAGGCTGATGAAGTTCAAGGTTTCTCTCTCAGCTGGAAAGGCACATAACAAACATGGCAGTGTTTGCTAGCCTCCTCTCCATGCTTCTTGTTTCATGCATCTCCCCTGGGGCACATTTCTTCTTCATCTCCAAAGGACTCTGGCTGCATGTGCTCTGTAGCATTTTCCAAAATGTTTCCTCTCTTAAAGGATTCCAGTAAACTAATCAAGACCCACCTGTAATGGATGAAGTCAGATCTCCACCTAATCAAAGGTTAATACCTACAACTGGGAGAGTCACATGTCTGCGGAGATAATCTAATCAACTTTCCAACCTCCTGTACTGAACAGGGATTAAAAGAAATGGTTGCCTCCACAAAATGGATCAAGATTAAAATATGGCTTTTCTAGGGTGCATAATACTTTCAGATCAGAACATATGGTAAGCCTATATTTAGCTTTGTAAGAAACTGCCAATCTGTCTCCCAAGTGGTTGTACCATTTTGCATTCCCACCAGCAATGAATGAGAGTTCCTGTTGTTCCACATCTTTGTCAACATTTGGTGGTATTGACTTTTGGACTTTGGCTATTCTAATAGATATTAGTAGTATTTCATTGTTGTTTTGACTTTGAAATTTCCTAATGATATATGATGGAGAGCATCTTTTCATACATTTATTTGCCATTTTTTATATCTTCTTTGTTGGATATCTGTTCAGTTTTTTTGCCCATATTAATTGGGTAGTTTGTTTTCTTTTCTTTTTTTTTTTACCCACTCAGCAGATGACAAAGAAGATATGAAGGTGACACTCTGGGTGGTTTGTTTTCTTATTGAGTTTTTGGAGTTCTTTTATATTTTTGATACAAGTCCTTTGTGGGATATGTGTTTTGCAAATATTTTCTCCCAGTTTGTGGTTTATCTTTTCAAACTTTTAACTGTGCCTTTCACAGAACAGAAATTTTTAATTAATTTTAGTGACATCTAAATTTTGTCTTTCAGAGATTATGCTTTGGGAATGGTATGCAAGTTTTTTAAAACTTTAATTAAAAATTTATTGTACATTGTAACTAGTAGTTATAGAGCAGATTTCAGACTTTGGTATAGGCTACAATTCCACAATTTTAAGTTTTTCCCTCTAGCTATCCACGGCACTGGAGACTAAAAGAAATATAGATATAATGATATTTTCTCTATTATAACTTCTCCTTCTCCTTTGATCTTTCCCCAGACCTTGTGTTTAGGGACATTTGGGTTATGTGCATTCTAGTTTTTCATCTTGGAAAGGACTGTCAATAATATAGGATGGGGTGATGGAACTAGTGATGTTTTGTACAGGCTGGCTCCTCTGGGTTTCAGGATTTATCTGGCCTAGGAGCCCACCTGGAGGCTGTAGGTTTCTGGAAAGTAATAACAGTGCATGGTACCTTTGTAGAATCTCAGATAGAGTTCTAGGTGTTCTTTAGGAATGGTTGGAATGGTTTTGGTTAGGGTTTGGCAAGCCATGGTAAATAGCAGTATCTAGCTGAAGCTCATGTATGAATAGCCTCCAGAATATCCTCTTGACTCTAACTCAGTCAGACACTGATACCTTATATTGTTACAGTTCTTTTCCCCCATTTGAACAAGCAGGCATTGTCAATCACACAGCGCTAGCCTCATACCTTGGATTCATGTCCCAGGTTGCCAGGGACACTTTCACCCCTGTAGGTCATGTCCCATATAGAGAGGAGGGTAGTAATTTTACTTGCAGAGTTGGGCTTAGAGATAGAGGCCACATCTGAGCAACAAAAGAGGCCCTTTGGAAATAACTCTTAGGCATAACTATAGGTAGACTTAGCTTTTCTGCTACATAAATTAGTTTCAAAAGAGCAAGTCTCAAGATCAAGGGCTTGGCCTATTGACTTGGGAGTCCCTAATGTTTGAGACAGTATCAGGGATTTCCCCAGTGGTAAAGCTTATAGTTCCATTTTTTACCCCATCCCTCAAGGGATTTTGCCAATATTTTTAAATTGTCTGTTCAGTATACTCTGGAATGTATCCAGGCATCACATTAAGCTATACAGAATTTCAAGCCCTTATTCCTATTCTGGGCTCCATGTGTTTAGGTTGTTTAATTGAGCTATCCAGACAAGGCAAGTTAGATTATACGCTACAGAAAATTTAGGTTTTGGACAAAATAAAGCTCACTTCCTTTGGTCTCCCTGTGTAGATGAAGTTCTAAAATACAGATAATGCACTCATTGCCCCTTTATTCTAATTTACCTTAGTCCTGACCCAGTCGACTTCGTTCTTGTCTCTAATTGATGCCTGATTTTTTAAAAGTTTTTTTTTTAACAGTTGTTGTATGTGGCACTGCTGACTTTCAGAGCAGCAGAACTCCTACTCTGAGTCTTAGGTGACATACAGGTACCCATAGTCCCAAGGAAATATCAGGTTGTACATATATAGCAAGCCTCTCAAAATCTAGAAATAACAATTACAGCTCTGGACTAAATGAGACTGCTATAAGAGTTTACGATCTAGGTCCAATTTTCTGATAATTATTTTCTAAGTGTGACCATACAATATTTGCTCTTTTTCCTGGCTTATTTTGCATCATGTAATGTCCCTCAGGTTCATTTACCTTGTTGCATGCCCCACCACCTTGTTTCTTTCTGTAGCTGCAGAATATTTGATCATATGTATGCACGCCAGTTCACCATTCCACTTCTCAGTCAGTGTATCCTTCTGCTACCTCCATCCATTGGGTTTCATGTATAATGTCTAACGTCAGCAATTTATGTCTCACATTATGCTCACTTAGTTGTATAACTTTAGGACTCTCAATTTTAGACAATTTTCATTGTTCCTAAGAGAATAATAACTAATAAACACACCCTCACCAAAGAGAAAATCCAAACCTTCCCTTAACCCTTGTCCTCCCACCCTCAATTATTTACCCTTTGTATTGCTGTGGTACTGTTGATGTTTTATGGTTAAATATAAGCCATAGCATGCAATAGTAGTTATTCCCCTATACCCTGATAATATTGATTCTTTGTATACAATTCATACCTTTGAAGTAATTCATGCAAGAATTAATCTATATTTATAGTGTTAATCGGTGGGATACATGGCTCTGTACAACCCCTTTCAATCATGTTCACCTTCAATATGGTGATATTACTTATAGACCCCTTAATGAACTGCCTTCACATCTATCCTTTCCCTTACATTTAAGTTCAACCTCATTAGCTGACTGTTCACCCATCTCTAGCTTCTGTGTATCTGTGTTGTGTCCTCTCTGGATGCAAGTATAAAAAAAAGTAAAGTTTTGGAAGTGTTGGAAGAAAAATTCATTAAACCAAGAATATTTAGCTGCAGACACTATGCAATTTAAAAGAAAGAGAATAAAATAAATATTTGCGAGTACATTAGACCCTAGACTTTATTTTTCCAAACTGAGATCTACCATGATGACCCTCTTAAAGAACATAATAAAATAAGACAAATAAACCTAAGGATAATGCAGTATGTCTGGGATACAAGGATAATCAATATTTTACATGTTTTATTAGTGTATAAAATAACAAAAAATAAATTGGCATTACATGCTCTTCAACAGTAAATTCTGTTGTGGATAGCGTGGAGAACAAACGGATTGTGAGTGTGTGTTAAAATGCTTGTTTTAAGTTTTTGATGTTTTCAAAATATTGTTTTGTTGTTGTTGAACTTGATAATGTTTATAAAACTCATAAGGAAATTCACCGGAAAAAATCACAAAGATATACTTAGAAAAGGGAAAAAAATGATTGGATGGCCTTTTCTACCATAAGTTAGGGTATGTTATTGTAGAAATAAGGACTGTTTGATCTTGGATATCTGTGTAGTATTGGACTAAGTGGCAAGAATGTAGAGGTCTCTGATATCCACGCACATTTGGACATCTGAGTTTTGACAGAGGCAACCATGCAGAACAATGGAGAAACTACTGATTTAAAGATCTGTGTTCTTATGTGAGTCAGAAAACATGGACAAAAACTTTCAGAGCAGCATTGTCACTATAAATACTTGGAAGCAATACAAAGGTCATCAGCAGTAGAATGGATAGATAAATTGTACGGTGGCATACTCAGCAACAATGAAAATGGGCGATATAGAGAAACATTGAACAAGATTAGTGAATCTTATAAACATTTATTTTATGAAAGAAGTTAGAGCACTGTCTTACAAACAGAGCATATAATACATGTTCCATTTATATAAAAGTTAATAATAGACAGAATCAAAATATTTTTTGGATTTTTATGTAGTGGGGAAACTTATCAATAAAAGACAGGAAATGCTGACTTTAGAAATCTGGATGTTAGGTTCCACTTGGGGTCCCACTGTAACTTGGATGGAGCACTCAGAATTCTATGGCCATAACTAAGATTCCCTGTGTTGTCCTCAGTGGTAGGTATATAAGTATCAACTTTAGAAAGATTCATGGATCTCTACATAAATATAAAGCAATTTTCAGTATTAACGATAAATTTCACATTAAGAGTGTAAAGAAAAAAATTGATATAAATAAGAGAGAGTCTTACATTAAGAGAACTACCAGAAGAATACAGATATAAAATTATGAATTTTTTTTATTAATTAAAAAAATTAACTAACACAACAATAGAAATCAATCCATTCTACATATGCAATCAGTAATTCTTAATATCATCACATAGGTGTATGGTCATCATTTCTCAGTACATATGCATCGATTTGGAGAAAGAAATAGCACTACAACAGAAAAAGAAATAAAGTGATAACACAGAGAGAAAACACAAATAAAAATAAAAAGTACAAAAATATATAAGAGAAAACAAACAAACAAAAAAAAAACTATAGATCAGATGCAGCTTCATTCAGCGTTCCAAGATAATTACATTACAATTAGGCAGTATTGTGCTGACCATTTTTTTTTTTTTAGACGTCATACCATTCTACATATGCAATCAGTAATTCTTAACAAACATCACATAGATGCATGATCATCGTTTCTTAGTACATTTGCATCGGTTTAGAAGAACTAGCATTATAACAGAAAAAGATATAGAATGTTAATATAGAGAAAAAAATAAAAGTAATAATAATAAGAACAAAACAAACAAAACAAAACAAAACAAAAACCTATAGCTCGGATGCAGCTTCGTTCAGTATTTTAACATGATTACTTTACAATTAGGTATTATTGTACTGTCCATTTTTGAGTTTTTGTATCTAGTCCTATTGCACCGTCTGTATTCCATCAGCTCCGATTACCCATTATCTTACCCTGTTTCTAACTCCTGCTGAACTCTGTTACCAATGACATATTCCAAGTTTATTCTCGAGTGTCGATTCACATCATTGGGACCATACAGTATTTGTCTTTTAGCTTTTGGCTAGACTCACTCAGCATAATGTTTTCTAGGTCCATCCATGTTATTACATGCTTCATAAGTTTATCCTGTCTTAACGCTGTATAATATTCCATCGTACGTATATACCACAGTTTGTTTAGCCACTCGTCTGTTGATGGACATTTTGGCTGTTTCCATCTCTTTGCAATTGTAAATAACGCTGCTATAAACATTGGTGTGCAAATGTCTGTTTGAGTTTTTGCCCTTAATTCCTTTGAGTATATTCCCAGCAATGGTATTGCTGGGTCGTATGGCAATTCTATATTCAGCTTTTTGAGGAACCGCCAAACTGCTTTCCACAGTGGTTGCACCATTTGACATTCCCACCAACAGTGGATAAGTGTGCCTCTTTCTCCGCATCCTCTCCAGCACTTGTCATTTTCTGTTTTGTTGATAATGGCCATTCTGGTGGGTGTGAGATGATATCTCATTGTGGTTTTGATTTGCATTTCTCTAATGGCCAGGGACATTGAGCATCTCTTCATGTGTCTTTTGGCCATTTGTATTTCGTCCTCTGAGAGGTGTCTATTCAAGTCTTTTTTCCATTTTGTAATTGGGTTGGCTATCTTTTTGTTGTTGAGTTGAACAATCTCATTATAAATTCTGGATACTAGACCTTTATCTGATATGTCGTTTCCAAATATTGATTCCCATTGTGTAGGCTGTCTTTCTACTTTCTTGATGAAGTTCTTTGATGCACAAAAGTGTTTAATTTTGAGGAGTTCCCATTTATTTATTTCCTTCTTCAGTGCTCTTGCTTTAGGTTTAAGGTCCATAAAACCGCCTCCAATTGTAAGATTCATAAGATATCTCCCTACATTTTCCTCTAACTGTTCTATGGTCTTAGACCTAATGTTTAGATCTTTGATCCATTTTGAGTTAACTTTTGTATAGGGTGTGAGATATGGGTCTTCTTTCATTCTTTTGCATATGGATATCCAGTTCTCTAGGCACCATTTATTGAAGAGACTGTTCTGTCCCAGGTGAGTTGGCTTGACTCCCTTATCAAAGATCAAATGACCATAGATGAGAGGGTCTATATCTGAGCACTCTATTCGATTCCATTGGTCGATATATCTATCTTTATGCCAATACCATGCTGTTTTGATCACTGTGGCTTCATAATATGCCTTAAAGTCTGGCAGCGCAAGACCTCCTGCTTCGTTTTTTTTCCTCAAGATGTTTTTAGCAATTCGGGGCACCCTGCCCTTCCAGATAAATTTGCTTATTGGTTTTTCTATTTCTGAAAAATAAGTTGTTGGGATTTTGATTGGTATTGCATTGAATCTGTAAATCAATTTAGGTAGGATTGACATCTTAACTATATTTAGTCTTCCAATCCATGAACACGGTATGCCCTTCCATCTGTTTAGGTCTTCTGTGATTTCTTTTAGCAGTTTTTTGTAGTTTTCTTTGTATAGGTCTTTTGTCTCTTTAGTTAAATTTATTCCTAGGTATTTTATTCTTTTAGTTGCAATTGTAAATGGGATTCGTTTCTTGATTTCCCCCTCCACTTGTTCATTGCTAGTGTATAGAAATGCTACAGATTTTTGAATGTTGATCTTGTAACCTGCTACTTTGCTGTACTCATTTATTAGCTCTAGTAGTTTTGTTGTGGATTTTTCCGGGTTTTCGACGTATAGTATCATATCGTCTGCAAACAGTGATAGTTTTACTTCTTCCTTTCCAATTTTGATGCCTTGTATTTCTTTTTCTTGTCTAATTGCTCTGGCTAGAACCTCCAACACAATGTTGAATAATAGTGGTGATAGTGGACATCCTTGTCTTGTTCCTGATCTTAGGGGGAACGTTTTCAATTTTTCCCCATTAAGGATGATATTAGCTGTGGGTTTTTCATATATTCCCTCTATCATTTTAAGGAAGTTCCCTTGTATTCCTATCCTTTGAAGTGTTTTCAACAGGAAAGGATGTTGAATCTTGTCAAATGCCTTCTCTGCATCAATTGAGATGATCATGTGATTTTTCTGCTTTAATTTGTTGATATGGTGTATTACATTAATTGATTTTCTTATGTTGAACCATCCTTGCATACCTGGGATGAATCCTACTTGGTCATGATGAATAATTCTTTTAATGTGTTGTTGGATACGATTTGCTAGAATTTTATTGAGGATTTTTGCATCAATATTCATTAGAGAGATCGGCCTGTAGTTTTCTTTTCTTGTAATATCTTTGCCTGGTTTTGGTATGAGGGTGATGTTGGCTTCATAGAATGAGTTAGGTAGTTTTCCCTCCACTTCGATTTTTTTGAAGAGTTTGAGGAGAGTTGGTACTAATTCTTTCTGGAATGTTTGATAGAATTCACATGTGAAGCCGTCTGGTCCTGGACTTTTCTTTTTAGGAAGCTTTTGAATGACTGCTTCGATTTCTTTACTTGTGATTGGTTTGTTGAGATCATCTATCTCTTCTTGAGTCAAAGTTGGTTGTTCATGTCTTTCCAGGAACCCGTCCATTTCATCTAAATTGTTGTATTTATTAGCGTAAAGTTGTTCATAGTATCCTGTTATTACCTCCTTTATTTCTGTGAGGTCAGTAGTTATGTCTCCTCTTCCATTTCTGATCTTATTTATTTGCATCCTCTCTCTTCTTCTTTTTGTCAATCTTGCTAAGGGCCCATCAATCTTATTGATTTTCTCATAGAACCAACTTCTGGCCTTATTGATTTTCTCTATTGTTTTCATGTTTTCAATTTCATTTATTTCTGCTCTAATCTTTGTTATTTCTTTCCTTTTGCTTGCTTTGGGGTTAGCTTGCTGTTCTTTCTCCAGTTCTTCCAAATGGATAGTTAATTCCTGAATTTTTGCCTTTTCTTCTTTTCTGATATAGGCATTTAGAGCAATAAATTTCCCTCTTAGCACTGCCTTTGCTGCGTCCCATAAGTTTTGATATGTTGTGTTTTCATTTTCATTCGCCTCGAGGTATTTGCTAATTTCTCTAGCAATTTCTTCTTTGACCCACTCGTTGTTTAGGAGTGTGTTGTTGAGCCTCCACGTATTTGTGAATTTTCTGGCACTCTGCCTATTATTGATTTCCAACATCATTCCTTTATGATCAGAGAAAGTGTTGTGTAAGATTTCAATCTTTTTAAATTTGTTAAGACTTGCTTTGTGACCCAGCATATGGTCTATTTTTGAGAATGATCCATGAGCACTTGAGAAAAAGGTGTATCCTGCTGTTGTGGGATGTAATGTCCTATAAATGTCTATTAAGTCTAGTTCTTTTATAGTAATATTCAGATTCTCTATTTCTTTGTTGATCTTCTGTCTAGATGTTCTGTCCCTTGATGAGAGTGGTGAGTTGAAGTCTCCAACTATTATAGTATATGAGTCTATTTCCCTTTTCAGTGTTTGCAGTGTATTCCTCACGTATTTTGGGGCATTCTGGTTCGGTGCGTAAATATTTATGATTGTTATGTCTTCTTGTTTAATTGTTCCTTTTATTAGTATATAGTGTCCTTCTTTGTCTCTTTTATCTGCTTTACATTTGAAGTCTAATTTGTTGGATATTAGTATAGCCACTCCTGCTCTTTTCTGGTTGTTATTTGCATGAAATATCTTTTCCCAACCTTTCACTTTCAACCTATGTTTATCTTTGGGTCTAAGATGTGTTTCCTGTAGACAGCATATAGAAGGATCCTGTTTTTTAATCCATTCTGCCAATCTATGTCTTTTGATTGGGGAATTCAGTCCATTGACATTTAGTGTTATTACTGTTTGGATAATATTTTCCTCTAACATTTTGCCTTTTGTATTATATATATCATATCTGATTTTCCTTCTTTCTACACTCTTTTCCATATCTCTCTCTTCTGTCTTTTTGTATCTGACTCTAGTGCTCCCTTTAGTATTTCTTGCAGAGCTGGTCTCTTGGTCACGAATTCTTTCAGTGACTTTTTGTCTGAGAATGTTTTAATTTCTCCCTCATTTTTGAAGGATAATTTTGCTGGATATAGGAGTCTTGGTTGGCAGTTTTTCTCTTTTAGTAATTTAAATATATCATCCCACTGTCTCTAGCTTCCATGGTTTCTGCTGAGAAATCTACACATAGTCTTATTGGGTTTCCCTTGTATGTGATGGATTGTTTTTCTCTTGCTGCTTTCAAGATCCTCTCTTTCTCATTGACCTCTGACATTCTAACTAGTAAGTGTCTTGGAGAACGCCTATTTGGGTCTAATCTCTTTGGGGTGCGCTGCACTTCTTGAATCTGTAATTTTAGGTCTTTCATAAGAGTTGGGAAATTTTCAGTGAAAATTTCTTCCATTAGTTTTTCTCCTCCTTTTCCCTTCTCTTCTCCTTCTGGGACACCCACAACACGTATATTTGTGCGGTTCATATTGTCCTTGAGTTCCCTGATACCCTGTTCAAATTTCTCCATTCTTTTCCCTATAGTTTCTGTTTCTTTTTGGAATTCAGATGTTCCATCCTCCAAATCACTAATTCTATCTTCTGTCTCTTTAAATCTATCTTGTAACTATCCATTATTTTTTCTATGTTTGCTACTTTATCCTTCACTTCCATAAGTTCTGCGATTTGTTTTTTCAGTTTTTCTATTTCTTCTTTATGTTCAGCCCATGTCCTCTTCATGTCCTCCCTCAGTTTATCGATTTCATTTTTGAAGAGGTTTTCCATTTCTGTTCGTATATTCAGGATTAGTTGTCTCAGCTCTTGTGTCTCATTTGAGCTATTGGTTTGTTCCTTTGACTGGGCCATATTCTCAATCTTTTGAGCGTGGACAGTTATCTTCTGCTGCTGGCGTCTGGGCATTTATTCAGATTTCTCTGGGTGTTGGACCCAGCAAGGTTGTAAGATTTTTCTGTGAAATCTCTGGGATCTGTTTTTCTTATCTTGCCCAGTACGTGGCGCACGTGGCACACGTTTGTCTCAAGTGTTTGGAATGGGTCTCCCCCAGTCACCGATCTCCGTGGCCTGGGGCTTTCGGATCCAAATCTCTCCGTTGGTTCAGGGGCCGCGCGTGGTGGGGGCGTCAGCTGCCGCGGTTTGAGGGGACCCTGTGGCTGGTTGCGGGCCGCAGCGGGCCTGGGGGATTCCCCACTGGACCAGGAAGCCTCCCGTGGGGGGGGGGGGCTTCTGCGGCTTGGATAGCCCTCCTATCTGAGACTCGTATCCGCTGACTCGAAGCAGAGACTCGAAGCCGCCCGCAAAAGAGGGGTGCCACCTGCCTCGGCTTGGGAAACTTGCTTCTCCAATACTCTCAGCCGGCCCGGAAAGGGGGGAGGGAGTAGCTCGGACCACCGCAGCTGCCGCTGATCGGGAGATCGCATGCCGCTCGGGGGTCTCACTGCAGCCGAGTCTCGCAGTCAGTCTAGCCAGCCCAGACTTTGGATAGCCCTCTGATCCGGGACTCGTAGCCGCGGACTTAAAGCCGAGACTCGAAGCCGCCCGCAAAAGAAGGGCGCCGCCTGCCTCGGCTTGGGGAACTTACTTCTCCGATACTCTCAGCCGGCCCGGGAAGGAGGGAGGGATTAGCTCGGACCGCCGCAGCTGCGGCCGCTCGGGGGTCTCGCCGCAGCCAAGTCTCGCAATCAGACTTGCCAGCCCAGACTTTGGATAGCCCTCTGATCCGAGACTTGTAGTCGCGGACTCGAAGCCGCCCGCAAAAGTGTGGCGCCGGCCGCCTTGGCTGGGAAGCTTGTCTCTCCGAGTCTCTCAGTCAGCCCCGGAAGGAGGGAGGGATTAGCTCGGACCACTGCAGCTGCGGCCGCTCGGGGGTCTCGCCGCAGCCAAGACTCGGAATCAGACTTGCCAGCCCAGACTTTGGATAGCCCTCTGATCCGAGACTTGTAGTCGCGGACTCGAAGCCGCCCGCAAAAGTGTGGCGCCGGCCGCCTTGGCTGGGAAGCTTGTCTCTCCGAGTCTCTCAGCCAGCCCCGGAAGGAGGGAGGGATTAGCTCGGACCGCCGCAGCTGCGGCCGCTCGGGGGTCTCGCCGCAGCCAAGACTCGGAATCAGACTTGCCAGCCCAGACTTTGGATAGCCCTCTGATCCGAGACTTGTAGTCGCGGACTCGAAGCCGCCCGCAAAAGTGTGGCGCCGGCCGCCTTGGCTGGGAAGCTTGTCTCTCCGAGTCTCTCAGCCAGCCCCGGAAGGAGGGAGGGATTAGCTCGGACCGCCGCAGCTGCGGCCGCTCGGGGGTCTCGCCGCAGCCAAGACTCGGAATCAGACTTGCCAGCCCAGACTTTGGATAGCCCTCTGACCCGAGACTTGTAGTCGCGGACTCGAAGCCGCCTGCAAAAGTGTGGCGCCGGCCGCCTTGGCTGGGAAGCTTGTCTCTCCGAGTCTCTCAGCCAGCCCCGGAAGGAGGGAGGGATTAGCTCGGACCGCCGCAGCTGCGGCTGCTCGGGAAATCGCCCGCCGCTCGGGGATCTCACTCACCGCAGCTGAGTTTCGCAGTCAGACTAGCCAGCCCAGACTTGGTTACGCTGTGTGTCCATTCCCTGCTGTAGCCCCGGGAGTTGTTTTGTACTGTTTCTGTTCACCTATTAGTTGATTTGGAGTCGGAGGAACTAAGACGCATGTACCTTACTAAGACGCCATCTTGGATCCCCTCCATAAAATTATGAATTTTAAAGCATCTGAAAAAGACCTGACCTGCTGCATGGAAAGCAGGAAAGGCGAGAAAGAAAAATAAATAAGTAAATGCAAAATTTAAAGACAGACTGGGTATTAGGCTTTAGTGCCAGGTATCATCCAGTGGAGAACTTCGTCTTACAGAGCAGGAGTGAGATGTAAACACAAAGTCATTATCAGTATTAAATCATCATAGACCTGAGAGTGTGTCACTGCCTGAAGATCACATGAAGCACCGTGAAAGAAAAACCTGTAAAATGAAATGAAATAAGGTAAAAACGTTTCTCCAAATTATTCATTTATTTTAAAAAAACAGAAAATCAGAAGGAACTGGAAGCAAACTACAATGACTAAGAACATTTTCTGTAACTCAGGCAAACCATAATTTGAGTCAAGTTAAGGCCTGAATTTTTGACTGGAATCTATAGTTTGTAAGTCTAAGTTTTCTCATGTTCCAAATGGCCATGATGATGTGCACTTTGTAGCCGAGTTGTATGAAATATTTAGTAATTTTATATAAATAAAAATAATTTTCAACCTACGATTAAAAGAAAATATAAAATCTGTTGTACATCTAGATAAATATGAAAAGGCTACTGTGGTAGGCAGAATTTTGGTCCTCATGACCATTTTCCCTTGTGTTACTCTCATGAATATTTATGTTATTTGACAAAAGGGATTTTGTTGATGGAATTTTCCAATAATAACTAATCTAATTGCATGAAAAGCAGAGAATCATTAAAGCAGAGAACTTTCTCTGACTTTATTCTGGTTGGAATAAGTCAGAGAAATTCAAAGCATAAGATTTGCTCTCTTGCTGGCTTGAAAATGGAGTCGGTCACATAGAAACCACAAAAGCAAATGAATTCTACCAACAACTGGTAAGCTTGGAAGAAGATTTGGAGCCCTGGAGGCAACCTACAGTTCTGGCCAGTACTTTGATTTTGGCACTGTGAGCCCACTTGGACTTCTGGCCATCAGAGACTGTGAGATAGTAAATTTGAGATGTCATTAATTTGTGAAAAATTTTGTTGTGGGCCGCGCCAAAAGAGAGACCACTCAATTCAAAACTGCAAGCCAATTTGGAGTCTTTATTAGCCGGCCAGCGACTGCCTCAGAAACCTCCAAGAAGGAAGATTCAGAGAGCAGCCCCCAGAGATTTTCAAGGTGAGCTTATAAAGGCTAAAACCATGTTGTGGTTTGCTGTTGCTAGCAAGCAAGCGTAATCATAGAAGCAGAAAAATACCATTAGCTATTGCCAAAACACATCCCGTTCCCTCAGTTTCCTAACATTGGCCATTGTTTAACTCTTGGGGACATTCCGCCCCAGATCTTTGGGGACTTTCCCTGCTTGGGCCTGATTTATTGCTCCTGGCCCTCCACAAATTTGTGTAGTGGTAATATAAACCAATATAGCTACCACCAAAGAGGAGAGGAAAATATTAGGACATTGGAGCAAGTCAGCAAGAGCTTGCTGTGAGGTAACTCTGACTGAGATGGGGTGGTATCAATGGGGGTGAGGAAAGTGCTTTATCTTCTGTGGCTTTATTGGTTAACTGAATACGTTGGCTCTTGTCAAGCTGAGGTATACGTTTATACATGATGTTTCATTATGACTTTTTTTTTACATCATAACATTTTTCAGGTATAAGTTGGGTTAGAAATGATCTTAGGACAACAGGGGCAAAAATTTAGTTGATGACCTTGTTTAGCTAATTGGAAAGCATTAAATCAATGTGGTTTAAAGAAATGCACCCCTGACCAAATTGTAAACCTTATATGGATGGAGGTTATGGGAAGTATGAGGTCAGATGACAGATTATAACATAAAATTAAAGCCAAGAAATATTTACAGAGTATATGGATTTTAACAAATGTGAATTCATACTGCACCCAAGGATGATACAGGGTTTGGACTTAAGGAAGCTTTTAAATCTCATCAATGTGTGGGCAAATGAATCTAAAGGTATACATTCAAAGAAAGAATTCGATCTTAGGTATTATAAGATACACTACAAAGAAGTTGTGTTAAATGCTTGGATCTCTCATGAAAATTGTACAATTAAATTTAAATCCTTAAAGGCAACATGAGCAGCCTTAATTGAACAGCAAAAATAATTACATCATTGAACAGAAAGCACTTTTCTGAGAGTAGTAATCGAAAGCTGAATGAAATGCTGTTTCAGTTTGTTGATGTTGCTGAAATGCAATATATAAGAAATGGAATGGTCTTTAAAAAGGAAATTTTTAAGTTAAAATTTTACACTTCTAAGGCCATAAAGATGTCCAGACTAAGGTATCCAGAAAAGATACCTTGATTCAAAAAAAGCCAATGTCTATCACATGGGAAGGCACATGACTGACACCTACTGGTCCTTGTTCCCTGTTCTGTTGCTTCCAGTTTCCGATTCTAGTGGCTTCCTCTCTAAGCATCTGTGGGCTTTCATGTAGCTCCTCTGGGACACAACTCTGGGTTCTGGCTTGCTTAGCATCTCAAGGGAAGGCACATGAGTTGTCTCTGGGCTCTGCATCTACAAATATCTGTGTCTGTGTCTAGGCGTCTGCTCTCTGGTGGCACTCCAAGTATCTTCAGATATCTGTGTCTCTGTCTGCTCTGAGCTTTCTCCAAAACATTTCCTCTTTTAAAGGGCTCCAGTAAACTGATCAAGAACCACGCTGAATGCGTGGAGTCATATCTCCATCTGATCAAAAGGCCACACCCACAATTGGATGTGTCACATCTCCATGGAAGTAATCTAACCAAAAGGTCACACCCACAATTGAGTTGGTCATCTCCATGGAAACAATCTAACCAGAGGTTTCCACTCTAAATAACAGGCCTGGCCTCACAAGATTGGAACAGAATCAACACATGGCTTTTCTGGGGTATATAATAGTTTGAAACAGGCACAAATGCTTAAGCTCTTTTGAAAGTTCACCTTTGTTTAAAATTTACTGAAAGCTGACCATTGCAAATTGGGAATATATTTTATTTGAGGTCCATCAGTTTAAAATATTTAAACTATAGATAGAAGGTTTAAAATGTAAGTATATTTTCATGAAACATATAATTAATTTACTACATAAATGTTTATGATTAGTAGGACTGTTGATCCATAATATGACTGAACCCCTTCCTGTGCTCCCCTTTACCCTTAGAACAATGTTTGAATTCTTTTCTAAATCTCATGTATTCTGCCAGAAACACTGGATATTTGGGGAGGGGGGTGGAGTAGAAAGGATTATTTGAGACTCTATGTACGTTCCCAAAATGGGCCTTTCCATGTGATTTTTCTCTTTATCAGCATTTGACACATATATACTTAGATAATATCAAACTATTAATATAGCTGTATAATACTAAATATAGGTGACAGCACATAATCATAAATATGGATGTTTCCCTGAATTATACTGTCAAAAATATATCCTGAACTTCTCCACTGAAGAATTTAGCATAATTATGATAAGTAATGTTTGTATAATTATGTAAATAATCTCATTTGGGGTCAACTATGAGCTTTATGAGGTCGGAGATCTTGCTGCTCTTAATCCTTGGGTATCATATATTTCCTGTAAGTGTAAGTAGCACATAACAGACACCTACATATTATATAAAGAAACCTTACATAGGTCAAAAGATTTATAACAGTTTTAACAGACTAAGAAAAAATGGTTTTCTAGCCCAGTAGGCAAAGCAGAATTGAGAGTTGCCTGTCACTGCTGAGCATAAAATGGCTAAATGTTGGGAAACAAGCCATGGTGAGCACAGAGGTGTCCAACAGCCAGCTGCTTGGATTCACAATCAGGAAAACACAGAAAGTCAAAGTGGAAAATAGCAAGTAACAGAAAATGTAGCTGCTCATCAGGAATAGGATGGTATGTGCGGCTCTGACCTCGTGGAAAGGTCTGGGAGAAAGGCTGTTGGTGTGAATATGTTGAACTCTGCTTGTGCCTGTGTAGGACAGACAGCATGGAGCCACTAGCCCAGATCATCAGGCCAAAGTATATAAGGTCAATGGAAAAATAAAGGAGAATGAATATGTAAACTTTGGGGCCATAGTTCCAGAATAGTAGCCACAATTTCTTTTTTCCAAACTGATATTTTTGCTGGTAAAGGGGCCAGAAATTTTCGTAGGTATGAAGGTATTTACTAAGAAATTAAATATCCAGGAGAGGAAACAATAGAAATCAGTGCACTTTGGGAATCTAATTCTGATTTCCATCTGTCTGGAGAAATTGGTACAAAGCTTAGTGGCTTGGAAGGCACTGAGGAGCCAGGTATTACTGAGAGAAACTCCCCTTCTCACTCTGTGCAAATAGAAGACAAGTTTGCATCCATAATCATCCAGGAAATATGTCTATCCCAAGGTTGCCATTGTCTGAGGGATCCCTTTGGAGAAAATCACCATGAAGTTGGCCAAGACCAGATGGCTGAAAATCTGGCCTGTGGGTCTGAGCTTGCATCCTGTGAGAAACTGATGTTCTAAAGAAAAAGAAGGATGGATTTTCCCAAGATCCCAACTTGCATCTGAGTAAGAAAGATTATTCCCATTTCCAAGTTGGGAAAATCCATCACATCAATAACTAGAGGGCATGAATTTCAATTGTACTGGAATCTGGAGAAAAATCAAATTATATATGTATTACCACATTCATACTTCTTTTGGTGCTTAATAGAACCCACATTTTCCACTTAAAATAACATTAAGAGTTTTTTCCTTAAGGTCACAGACTTTAGAAAGTCTTTAGAAAGAAAAAGTAATTTGGAAACCATGAACATGTTTAATGACAAAGATTTATTAAATAAATGAAGGCTTGTACAATGTACTCAGTAATTATACAAGGAGAAGAACAGGATGTTCAGGCAGTCCACCGTAATCTCTATATTGCGCTGTTTCTTTTCTTAGGGAGGGAGTGTGTAAGAGACTGTGTGTTTATGCTTTCATGAAAAGCAAATAGTTAAAAGGTAAATAAAAATAAAAGATTACTTATGGAGGAAGAGAGTATAAAAGGATGTGTTTGAAAGACAGACTTTTTGGAATCAACATTGTTAAAGTCTTTAAGACAATGCAATAAAACAATTAAAATATTATTAAACATAAAAATGTATCCATAAGAATATGAAGTACAATTTAAATATGAGAACATATTGCATTATTTTTCTGTATACACAAAAAGAAATTATGTAATTTTATTGTATACAAGAAAAATTTGTACATCTGTAGGAGATATATCATTTATACAATAAGTATGACTGCAGATTCTGACTTGGGCTTTAGGATGTGGAAAGCTAAAAGAAGCATTACTTCTAGCATTACAATGAAAAATAGATGGATTAGCTTCAAATTCAAGACTATTTTGACCCTTTCAGAGAGCTAAAGACAGAGTAGACAACTGGCCCAGAATCTAATAAAATAAGGAAAAGAGGATACTTGTACATGCCCTCCCCTGGAGTAGATTTAGTTGGATATCTAGGGTAACCAATGGTCCTGGTTTGGCTGGTACTGTTCTGGTCTTAGTTCTGAAAGTCATATATCTTAGGAAACCCCTTCCCAGGACAAAAGTCTCTATGTTCAGTGATGGGTATAGATGTTTGGGGGGAAAGAACAAAACTCACACAGTGGCCCAAAAAATATGACTGAAAACAATACTGTTTTAATATCAAATTGATATGATATAGATGATCTGCCCTCTGTCATCACTGTCTCCATTTGTTCCCCTGTCCAGTGACATTGGCAACCATGATGTGAAGTTCATAATAGTTGTCATCATAGCATCTTCAATAATGCAACTTAAGTACACAGTAATTGTGAGTGTTGACAGTCCATCTTGTCTTAACTGTAGATTCAGTGTTGTGCTTTGTATTAAGATAGCCGAGTTGATTTTTAACTTGGTGAATATTTTAACCATTTTTTTCTAAGAGTTAGAGAATGATTATAATGCCAGTACCAGTGTGGCCCACAAATCGCTCCCAAAAGAGTCCTAATAGCTTTTCTATTTCAATGACAGATGGAAGGATACAATACAGTTGGATTAGGGAGGTAAATAACAAAAGCAATATACTGCACAATATGCAGGAAAGAATTTGGTATTGAACACGGTGGAGAGGACTGTGAAAACACTTTTGGGAGCAGAATCTCATAGGCCCAAGCCAAGACTGACAAATTTTTCTAAATTTAAAAAGACACCAATGCAAAAACACAAACAAAATATATATATATAAAAAGACACCAACGCTCAGTCGAAATGGAATTATCTGGGGCATATTATATGAACAAACACATTGTTCTAGTTTGCTAGCTGCCAGGAATGCAATATACTAGAAAAGAAATAGCTTTTAACAAGGGAAATTTAATAAGTTGCTAGTTTACAGTTCAAAAGGCCGAGAAAATGTCCCAGTTAAAGCAAGTGTATAAAAATTTCCGAATTAAGGCACCAACAAGAGGTTTCCTTCACTCAAGAAAGGCCAATGAAGTTCACGGTTTCTCAAGAAAGCTTGCTCCCACAAGATTGGATTAGAGTTAAACTGTGGCTTTTCTAGGGTATATAAATCCTTTCAAACTGACACATTCTACCCTCTCGACCCTAAAAAAGACATGTTTTTCCCATATACAAAATACATTCATGCCATCACAATATCAGAAATCCTTAAAGCATTTTAGTAACAATACAAATACAATACAAAGTCAGAAACAGTACAAAATCTCACCAAAGTCAGCTACAGGCATGGTCTGTTCTAAGGCAGAATTCTCCTCTGGCTCTGGACCTGTAAAGCTCAGAACAAGTTATTTGCTGCCAAAATACAAAGGAGGAACAGTCATAGGATACATATAGCCATTTCCATAGGGAGAAATTAGAAGAAACACAGGAGTCACTGAACTTAAACAGTTTTGAAAACCTGCAGGGAAAATCCATTATATTTCAAAGTCTGAGAGTCATTTATCTTTGGGGCTTAAAAAAGCGGCAGTCCCACCCTTTCCAAGCGCTTATGCAGTGGCCCACTGGTCTCTGAGTGCAACCTTGGGGGACATTGGGGAGACTACCTTTTCCTCAGCTCTGCCCTCTCCAAGCATTGGGGCCACACTTGGGCTCTCTGCCGTCTCTGGGGCACATGCTCAACCCCTCCATGTGGTGGCAGCCAGGCTCTCCCCAACCCCCAAGGAATGTGCTGCACCCTCTCCAAGGCCTGAGGCGGCACTACTCTTCCACTGCAATGAGGTGGAAGGCCCACCCTCTGCCTTTGGAGCAAACTCACCCTCTCCACGTACTTAGGTGGGTCCATTCTCTTGGCCCAAGGTTTCTTGACTTTAGACTTTAGCTTCCATAGTTCTGCCTCCCAAGTTATTTTACTGTCACAATGTCCCTTTTTTGAGTCTCCCAGTCCAGACTGCCAGCAGTTCCATTTATACATGTCCCACAGCACTTTTGTTGGCTTTCTATGTAGTAAGCAAGGATCATGCCCATCAGACAGCAGTTTGTGAATGATGAAGTTAACAAATCCTTCCTGGAGAACAGCATCTCCAATCCTGGCTTTCTCTGTAATGGCTGATTGATTTCACATTTGGCCAAATCCTCACGGGGGGGGGAGCACCATTATTCTGGAGTCTCTCTTCCTGGAAGCCCAGAATTTTCCAGATTATCATTGTCTGGTTTCTTTGTACCCAAGAGTTCAGTTCTCAGCTTACCTCTTTCCTGTCACATTTCACTGTAAGCTGCGAGGAGAAACCAGGCTGCACTTTCCACATTTAATTTGGAAATCTCTTCTGCTAAATATTCAAGTTCATGGCTTTTAAAATCTGCCTTCTAGCCCAAGCCAGTTGTCAACTTTGCCAGATTATCTGGCATTTTAAAGCAAGGATAGACTTCCTTCTAGTTTGCAATAACACATGCCTCATTTCTGCCTCATTAGAGGTATCTTTAGAGTCCACATTTTTACCAACAGTCTCTTCAAAGCATTCTAAGCCTTCTCTATCAAGCTTCTCACAATTCTTCCAGAACCTTCCTGTTATCCATTTAAAAAGCCATTCCAAGATGTTTGGTATTTGCAAACCACAGCAGCACCCCACTTCTCTGGTACCAAAATCTGTTCTAGTTTGCTAGCCACCAGAATGCAATATACAAGAACTAGAATGACTTTTAACAAGGGGGATTTAATAAGTTGCTAGTTTACAGTTCTCAGGCTGAGAAAACGTACAATTAAAGCAAGTCTATAAAAGTGTTCAAATTAAGGCACCAACAAGAGGTTAAATTCATTCAAGAAAGGCCGATGAAGTTAAGGATTTCCCTCTCAACTGGAAAGGCACACGGTGACCATGGCAACAATGTCCACTAGCTTTTGTCACTAGCTTTATCTCCAGGCTTCTTGTTTCATGACTTTCTCCTGGGGGTGTATTCCTTCTTCATCTCCAAAGGTCTCTGCCTGATTGACTGTCAGCCTCATGACTCTGCTGTAGTTCTTCAGTTCTCTCCTCATTCTCAGACTTTCTCCAAATGCTTCCTCTTTTAAAGAATTCCAGTAAACCAATCAAGGCCCACCTGGAATGGGTGGAGTCACATCACCTGCTACTCAAAAGTTAATACCCACAATTGGGCGAACCACATCTCCATGGAGATAATCCAGTCCAAGCAAAGAAAGAAAAGAGCAATAGATAGTTTTCAAACCACTCTTCAACAGGTAGTTATAGGACAGATCCCAGAATTTGTCATGTGCTACCATACCATCCTCCCAGATTTTTCCTTTTAGCTGCTCCAGAACATTGGAGGCTAGAATGAATAATTTTTTTTTCACAAGGGCAAGCACTGGGAATTGAACCTGGGGCTCCAGCATGGCAGGCAAAAACTCTGCCTGCTAAGCCACAATGGCCAGCCTGGAAAAAATATATATATTTAATTATCACAGTTGACTTTTTTCTTTTTAATTAAAAAATAACATATTTATGAAAAACCAATAAGTTTCAAAGCACAGCACAACAATTAGTTGTAGAACAGATTTCAGAGTTTGGTATGGGTAAAATTCCACAATTTTACATTTTTCCTTCTAGCTGCTCTAAGATACTGGAGACTAAAATCATTAAAACTACTAATTTAATGATTTGGCAATCATAGTCATTGATTAAAACCTACCTTCTGTGTATAACTCCGCTATCACCTTTGATGGGTCCAGGGACCCATCTGGAGGTTGTAGGATTCTGGAAAGTTACTCTAGTGCATGGAACCTTTGTGGAATCTTATATATTGCCCTAGGTGTTCTTGATGATTGGCTGGAATGGTTTTGGTTGTGGTTTGGCAAGTTATGATAGGTAGCACTATCTAACTGAAGCTTGCATAAGAGTGACCTCCAGAAGGGCCTATTGACTCCTATTTGAACTCTCCCAGCCACAGATACTTTATTAGTTATACTTCTTTTCCCCCTTTTGTTCAAGATGGAATTGTTGATCCCATGGTCCCAGGGCTAGACTCATCCCCAGAAGTCATCTCCCATGCCATTGCTTCTGCATTGAATCTATAGATCAATTTGGGTAAAACTGACATCTTGACTATATTTAACCTTCCTACCCATGAACAGGGAATGTCTTTCCACCTATTTAGATCTTCTTTGATACAAGAACCATACCTTTAAAGTAGTTCTTGCAAGAACTAATTTATATTCCTAGTGTTAATTAGAGGGAAACATAGGTCTATACAACTGCTTTCAATCTTGTTCTCCTTCAATTTGGTAATATTACTTCTAGACCCACTAGAGAACCACCTTCACTTCTATCTATTCATTTACATTTGAGTTTAACCTCATTAGCTAGCCATTCACCCATGTCTAGCTTCTGTGTATCTCTAAGTTCCCTATATTCTGTATTATAAGCCTCTTATTTTACTTTTACCGGGTCATAATAGTGGAGTCATACAGTATCTATCCTTTTGTATCTGGCTATTTCATTCAGCATTACGTCCTCCAGGCACATCCATCTTGTTCTGTGCATTCTTTTGGCTATTGATATCCAGTTCTTCCATTCCCATTTATTGAAAAGACTGTTTTGTTCCAGTTCAGTGGATTTGAGGGCCTTGTCAAAAACCAGCTGACCGACCCTAGGGGCCAAGATGGCGGCTTAGTAAGGTACGTGCGTCTTAGTTCCTCCTCCAAAGCAACTATTAGGTGAACTGAAACAGTGCAGAACAGCTCCCGGGCTATGGCAGGGAATGGACACACAGCGTACCCCAGTCTGGACTGGCTAGTCTGACTGCGAGACTCGGCTGCGGTGAGATCCCCGAGCGGCGCGCGATTTCCCGAGCAGCGGCAGCTGCGGCGGCCAGAGCTACTGCCCCCCTCCTTCCCGGGCCAGCTGAGAGTCTTGGAGAGGCAAGTTTCCCAAGCCGAGGTGGCCGGCGCCCCTCTTTTGCGGGCGGCTTCGAGTCTCGGTTTCGAGTCCGCGGCTACGAGTCTCGGATCAGAGGGCTATCCAAGCCACGGTGGCCCTCCCCCGCGGGCAGCTTCCTGCTCCGGTGGGGAATTCCCCAGGCCGCGGCGGCCGGTGACCAACACCCCTCCCCCATGGGCGACTTCCTGGTCCGGTGGCGAATTCCCCGAGCCCGCTGCGGCCGGCGACCAGCCACAGGGTCCCCTGAAGCCGCAGTGGCTGACGCCCCCACCACGCGCGGCCCCCTGAACCAACGGAGAGAATTGGATCGGAAATCCCCAGGCCGCGGAGATTGGTGATCGGGGGGATCCATTCCAAACACGTGAGACAAACGTGTGCCACGAGCGCCACCTACTGGGCAGGTAAGAAAAACAGAACCCAGAGATTTCACAGAAAAATCTTACAACCTTGTTGGGTCCGACACCCAGGGAAATCTGACTAAATGTCCAGACGCCAGCAGCAGAAGATAATGGTCCACGCTCAGAAGATTGAGAATATGACCCAGTCAAAGGAACAAACCAATAGTTCAAATGAGATACAAGAGCTGAGACAACTAATGCTGAATATACGAACAGAAATGGAAAACCTCTTCAAAAATAAAATCGATAAATTGAGGGAGGACATGAAGAGGACATGGGCTGAACATAAAGAAGAAATAGAAAAACTGAAAAAACAAATCACAGAACTTATGGAAGTGAAGGATAAAGTAGAAAAGATGAAAAAAACAATGGATACCTACAATGATAGATTTAAAGAGACAGAAGATAGAATTAGTGATTTGGAGGATGGAACATCTGAATTCCAAAAAGAAACAGAAACTATCGGAAAAAGAATGGAAAAATTTGAACAGCGTATCAGGGAACTCAAGGACAATATGAAGCGCACAAATATACGTGTTGTGGGTGTCCCAGAAGGAGAAGAGAAGGGAAAAGGAGGAGAAAAACTAATGGAAGAAATTATCACTGAAAATTTCCCAACTCTTATGAAAGACCTAAAATTACAGATCCAAGAAGTGCAGCGCACCCCAAAGAGATTAGACCCAAATAGGCGTTCCCCAAGACACTTATTAGTTAGAATGTCAGAGGTCAAAGAGAAAGAGAGGATCTTGAAAGCAGCAAGAGAAAAACAATCCATCACATACAAGGGAAACCCAAGAAGACTATGTGTAGATTTCTCAGCAGAAACCATGGAAGCTAGAAGACAGTGGAATGATATATTTAAATTACTAAAAGAGAAAAACTGCCAACCAAGACTCCTATATCCGGCAAAATTGCCCTTCAAAAATGAAGGAGAAATTAAAACATTCTCAGACAAAAAGTCACTGAGAGAATTTGTGACCAAGAGACCAGCTCTGCAAGAAATACTAAACGGAGCACTAGAGTCAGATACAAAAAGACAGAAGAGAGAGGTATGGAGAAGAGTGTAGAAAGAAGGAAAATCAGATATGATATATATAATACAAAAGGCAAAATGTTAGAGGAAAATATTATCCAAACAGTAATAACACTAAATGTCAATGGACTGAATTCCCCAATCAAAAGACATAGAGTGGCAGAATGGATTAAAAACCAGGATCCTTCTATATGCTGTCTACAGGAAACACATCTTAGACCCAAAGATAAACATAGGTTGAAAGTGAAAGGTTGGGAAAAGATATTTCATGCAAATAACAACCAGAAAAGAGCAGGAGTGGCTATACTAATATCCAACAAATTAGACTTCAAATGTAAAACAGTTAAAAGAGACAAAGAAGGACACTATATACTAATAAAAGGAACAATTAAACAAGAAGACATAACAATCATAAATATTTACGCACCGAACCAGAATGCCCCAAAATACGTGAGGAATACACTGCAAACACTGAAAAGGGAAATAGGCACATATACCATAATAGTTGGAGACTTCAATTCACCACTCTCATCAATGGACAGAACATCTAGACAGAGGATCAATAAAGAAATAGAGAATCTGAATATTACTATAAATGAGCTAGACTTAACAGACATTTATAGGACATTACATCCCACAACAGCAGGATACACCTTTTTCTCAAGTGCTCATGGATCATTCTCAAAGATAGACCATATGCTGGGTCACAAAGCAAGTCTTAACAAATTTAAACAGATTGAAATCATACACAACACTTTCTCGGATCATAAAGGAATGAAGTTGGAAATCAATAATAGGCGGAGTGCCAGAAAATTCACAAATACGTGGAGGGTCAACAACACACTCCTAAACAACGAGTGGGTCAAAGAAGAAATTGCTAGAGAAATTAGCAAATACCTCTAGGTGAATGAAAATGAAACCACAACATATCAAAACTTATGGGATGCAGCAAAGGTAGTGCTAAGAGGGAAATTTATTGCCCTAAATGCCTTTATCAGAAAAGAAGAAAAGGCAAAAATGCAGGAATTAACTGTCCACTTGGAAGAACTGGAGAAAGAACAGCAAACTAATCCCAAAGCAAGCAAAAGGAAAGAAATAACAAAGATTAGAGCAGAAATAAATGAAATTGAAAACATGAAAACAATAGAGAAAATCAATAAGACCAGAAGTTGGTTCTATGAGAAAATCAATAAGATGGATGGGCCCTTAGCAAGATTGAGAAAAAGAAGAAGAGAGAGGATGCAAATAAATAAGATCAGAAATGGAAGAGGAGACATAACTACTGACCTCACAGAAATAAAGGAGTTAATAACAGGATACTATGAACAACTTTACGCTAATAAATACAACAATTTAGATGAAATGGACGGGTTCCTGGAAAGACATGAACAACCAACTTTGACTCAAGAAGACATAGATGACCTCAACAAACCAATCACAAGTAAAGAAATTGAATCAGTCATTCAAAAGCTTCCTAAAAAGAAAAGTCCAGTTCCGGAGAAGATGGAGGCTTAGTAAGATGCATGGGTCTTAGTTCCTCCTCCAGAAAAGCAACTAAAGAAACAGAAACAATATGAAACAGCTCCCGGAGTCACGACAGAGACCAAAAAGACAGCATACCCCATTCTGGAATGGCTGAACGGGCAGGGAGAATCTGCTGTGGTGAGATACCCAAGGGGCGCACATTTTCCCGGCCGGGGCGGCTGGCGACTGTGGTCCCCTTCACGCACGTGGCTCCCCAGTCTGACTGGGAACGTTGGATAGCAGGGCCCTCCTGTCACGCTTGGCATCTCGGGCCAGCTGGGCAATTTGAACTGGCACTCACCCAAGCCGTGGCGGCCAGCAACCCCCGCCTCCATGCGCGGTTTCCCGGGCAGACTGCCCCGCAGACAGACGACCGCCACGAGCGCCACCTACTGGGCAGGAAAAGAAAAACAGAGCCCAGAGATTCCACAGAAAAACCTTTCAACCAGCTGGGTCCCACACCCAGGGAAATCTGATCAAATGCCCAGACACCAGCAGAAAATAATGGATGACACTCGGAAAACTGAAGATATGGCCCAGTCAAAGGAACAAACCAATAGTTCAAATGAGATACAGGAGCTGAGACAACTAATGCTGAATATACGAACAGAAATGGAAAAACTCTTCAAAAACCAAATCAATAAATTGAGGGAGGACATGAAGAAGACATGGGCTGAACAAAAAGAAGAAATAGAAAATCTGAAAAAACAAATCACAGAACTTATGGGAGTGAAGGACAAAGAAGAAAAAATGGAAAAAACAATGGATACCTACAATGGTAGATCTAAAGAGACAGAAGCTACAATTAGTGAACTGGAGGATGGAACATCTGAATTCCAAAAAGAAACAGAAACTATAGGGAAAAGAATGGAAAAACTTGAGCAGGGAATCAGGGAACTGAATGACAATATGAAGCGCACAAATATACGTGTTGTGGGTGTCCCAGAAGGAGAAGAGAAGGGAAAAGGAGGAGAAAAACTAATGGAAGAAATTATCACTGAAAATTTCCCAACTCTTATGAAAGACCTAAATTTACAGATCCAAGAAGTGCAGTGCACCCCAAAGAGAATAGACCCAAATAGGTGTTCTCCAAGACATTTACTAGTTAGAATGTCAGAGGTCAAAGAGAAAGAGAGGATCTTGAAAGCAGCAAGAGAAAAACAATCTGTCACATACAAGGGAAACCCAATAAGACTATGTGTAGATTTCTCAGCAGAAACCATGGAAGCTAGAAGACAGTGGGATGATATATTTAAATTACTAAAAGAGAAAAACTGCCAACCAAGACTCCTATATCCAGCAAAATTGTCCTTCAAAAATGAAGGAGAAATTAAAACATTTATAGACAAAAAGTCACTGAGAGAATTTGTGACCAAGAGACCAGCTCTGCAAGAAATACTAAAGGGAGCACTAGAGTCAGATACGAAAAGACAGAAGAGAGAGGTATGGAGTAAAGTGTAGAAAGAAGGAAAATCAGATATGATATATATAATACAAAAGCCAAAATGGTAGAGGAAAATATTATCCAAACAGTAATAACACCAAAAGTTAATGGACTGAATTTCCCAATCAAAAGACATAGACTGGCAGAATGGATTACAACCCAGCAATACCACCGCTAGGTATCTACTCAAAGGACTTAAGGGCAAAGACACAGACAGACATTTGCACACCAGTGTTTATAGCAGCATTATCTACAATTGCAAAGAGATGGAAATAGCTAAAATGTCCATCAACAGACGAGTGGCTAAACAAACTGTGGTGTATACCTACGATGGAATATTATGCAGCTTTAAGACAGACTAAACTTATGAAGCATGTTAGAACATGGATGGACCTAGAGAACATTATGCTGAGTGAGTCTAGCCCAAAACTAAAGGACAAATACTGTATGGTCCCACTGATGTGAACCGACATTCGAGAATCAGCTTGGAATATATCATTGGTAACGGAGACCAGCAGGAGTTAGAAACAGGGTAAGATAATGGGTAATTGGAGCTGAAGGGATACAGACTGTGCAACAGGACTAGATACAAAAACTCAAAAATGGACAGCACAATAATACCTAAGTGTAATGTAACTAGGTTGGAACACTGAATGAAGCTGCACCTGAAATATGGTTTTTTGTTTGTTTGTTTGTGTGTTTGTATCTTTTGTTTTTGTTTTTTTCTTTTTCTTTTATATATATATATATATATTTATTAGTATTATTATTTTAATTCTCTTCTCTATATTAACATTCTATATCTTTTTCTGCTGTTTTGCTAGTTCTTTTCCTAAATCGATGCAAATGTACTAAGAAATGATGATCATACATCTATGTGATGATACTAAGAATTACTGAGTGCATGTGTAGAATGGAATGATTTCTAAATGTTGTGTTAATTTCTTTTCTTTTTTTTGATTAATAAAAAAAAATTAAAAAAAAAAGAATGACACAAGCATGCATGTATTTTATAACATACCTGTGCCTGCCAGAGAGGGAAATGTTAACTGATGAGCCAATTACCCTGCATCCTGCTCCACATTCATCCCGCAAATACAAGGCTTTGGACTACTGAAGGAAATTAATTTCCAAAGTAAAGCAATCAAGATATTTAAATGCCACAAAAGCAACAGAAGATCACTAAGCATATCATGATGCAGACAGATATAGCCCAGCCTAATGACCAAATTAAAACAACAGAGGAGACAACATTGGAACAACTAATCAAATATATTTGTATAACTTTACTAAAAAAAAACTGGGGTGGCTAATGACATAAAGGAGATCAAGAAGACACTGGAAGAGCATAAAGAGGAATTTGAAAGGATAAACAGAAAAATACCAGATATCACAGAGAGTATACATGCTGTAGGCCAAATTAAAAACATACTAGAGACACACAACAGCAGATTTGAAGAGGCAGAAGAAAGAATAAGTGAATTAGAGCTAAGGACAACTGATTTGAACACTCAAAACAACAAATGGCAAAAAAGATGGAAAAGATTGAATTGGATATCAGGGAAATTATGGACAAAACAAAGCACATAAATATAAGACTCACTGGTGTCACAGAAGGAGAAGAGAAGAGCAAAGGGCTAGGAAGATTAGTTGAGGATATAATTGGGGGGAAACGTCCTAACCCTTATAAAGAACATAAATATACAAGTCAAAGAAGCACAATGAACTCCAATAGGATAAATCCAAATTGGCCTTCCACAAGACAAATACTAATCAATCTGTCAAATGCTGAAGGGAAGCAGAAAATCCTGAAAGTGTCAAGAGAAAAACAATCAACTAAATACAAAGGTAACCACATAAGACTGAGCTCAGACTACTCAACTGGCACCATGGAGGTGAGAAGGCACTGGTATGATATAGTTAAGATCCTGAAAGAGAAAGACTTCCAGCGAAGAATTCTGTACCCAGCAAAACTGCCCTTCAAAACCGAGGGAGAGGGCGGGCCGCGGTGGCTCAGCGGGCAAAGTGCTTGCCTGCTATGCCGGAGGACCTCGGTTCGATTCCCGGCCCCAGCCCATGTAACGAAAACGGAGAAACAAAATACAATAAAACAAGAAAAATGTTTAAAAGATGTTTCCCTTTCTTCCTCTCTTCCTTCCTTCTATCCTTCCTTCCTTCTCTCTGTCTTTCCTTTAAAAAAAAAAAAAAAAAAAAAAAAAACCGAGGGAGAGATTAAAATTTTCACAGATAAACAAATCTTGAAAGAATCTGTCAACAAGAGACCAGCCCTACGTGAAATACCAAAGGGGGTTCTGCCAATTGAAAAAAAAAAAAAGACTGGAGAGGGAGGTCTAGGTACAGAATTGAAGATTATCCTGCAAGGGTAACTTAAAGGATAAAAAGAGAAAGAGGAAAAAGAATATATAGATCTGACAAATAAAATCCAAAAGATACAATGGAGGATTCAATAAATGCCTTTTCAGTAATAACTTTGAATGTTAATGGGCTGAACTAACCAATTAAAAGATATTGATTGGAAGAATGGATTAATAAATATAATCCAGCTATATGCTGCTTACAATAGACTCATCTTAGACACAAGGATATAAATAGAGTGAAAGTGAAAGGATGGAAAAAGATGTTCATGCAAGTTGTAACCCATTTTTTCTTCTTTGTCCTTCACTCCCATAAGTTCTGTGATTTGTTTTTTCAGATTTTCTATTTCTTCTTTTTGTTCAGCCCATGTCTTCTTCATGTCCTCCCTCAATTTATTGATTTGGTTTTTGAAGAGTTTTTCCATTTCTGTTCGTATATTCAGCATTAGTTGTCTCAGCTCCTGTATCTCATTTGAACTATTGGTTTGTTCCTTTGACTGGGCCATATCTTCAATTTCCGAGCGTCATCCATTATTTTCTGCTGGTGTCTGGGCATTTGATCAGATTTCCCTGGGTGTGGGACCTGGCTGGTTGAAAGTTTTTCTGTGAAATCTCTGGGCTCTGTTTTTCTTTTCCTGCCCGGTAGGTGGCACTCGTGGCGCTCGTCTGTCTGCGGGTCCCACCAGTAAAAGATGCTGTGGCTCCTTTAACTTGCCAATCAGAATCTCGCAGTCGGCCTGGGAAACCGCGCATGGAGGGGGGTGTCGCCAGCCGCCACGGCTTGGGGAAGTGCCGGTCCAAATTGCCCAGCTGGCCCGAGACGCCAAGCGTGGCGGGAGGGCCCCGCTATCCAATGTTCCCAGTCAGACCAGGGAGCCACGTGCGTGGAGGGGACCCCAGTCGCCAGCCACCCCGGCCAGGAAAACGCGCGCCCCTTGGGTATCTCACCGCAGCGGATTCTCCCTGCCCGTTCAGCCGTTCCAGAATGGGGTACGCTGTCTTTTTGGTCTCTGTCGTGGCTCCGGGAGCTGTTTCGTATTGTTTCTGTTTCTTTAGTTGCTGTTCTGGAGGAGGAACTAAGACCCGCGCATCTTACTAAGCCGCCATCTTCTCCGGAAGTCGCTTGTGTCATTCTTGATTACAACCCTTTTATTACCCTCCTGCCCCATGCTTCAGGATAATTGACAAATGCCCCATCACAATACATTAAGTTTGCCTATGGCCTGTCCTGTCTTTGTTGAACCTGCAGCCATCTTTCCCAGCTTTGATTTTACTCTCTAGCCATACTTGAAGCCCTGCCTGGTGTACCTCTGGGTTGTCCTCTCTTTCCTTTCCTCACTTTTCACATTCTGTTTTCTTGACCTTGAAATAGATTTTCTCTACTTGTTTACTTCTACTTCCTTCTTTGAGATGCAGTTCAAGTTTTCTTTCCCTCAACATAGTTCTATGTCCTTCTTACTTGCCCTCATATCCTACCACTATCCCCTCCAGTGGTAATTTTTGGTTTATTCATCTGTCTTCCCCCACTGCACTTTAAATTCCTCTGGTGCAAGAGATGCCTTTGAACTCTCTATCACTAAGACATAGCACAGATGCTAATGTAAAGTCATAACATTTAATAAAATAATATGTAGGGCTGTGCAACAGTGGCTCAGTGGCAGAGTTCTCACCTGCTATGCTAGAGAACTGGGTTCAATTCCCAGAGCCTGCTCATGCCAAATAATAATAAGTAAGGAGATGAGGGAAATTGCTTGTATATTTGTTCTACTCCGAACTTCAGATTGGTTTTGAAATGCCTCATATTACATTTTCACCTCTGAAGTATAGTGCAGACACAGCAGGACTGGGTGAAATTATAATTATTGCCGTTTGCTATTTTAGGGATTTAGAGTAAAATTAGATTGGTTATTTTTTCCAAAAGGCCCTATCTGAAGTGATCTGACTGCAGGAAGACAGAGTTGTCTTCTGGCAAGCATTTCCTCCCAGTGATGCTATCTCCTTCAGTAGTAACAGATGTGCTCTGGCTGGTCAGGTCCTAAGAGCTCTTTTGGAGTCAGGAAGAAAGAGTCTTCTGGAACAGATTTGATCTTGGTAAATCAGTGGTGCATTAGGCTAGCAGAACCCTGGTGCTCCAGTCTAGGCTTTCCCCAACATGAGCTGGCGCTTGGGCCAGGCACAGTGACCCCCTAAGGGCTGCAGATCCCAGAAATGCAAATGGGAGTGGTGTTGGCCAAAGGTGAGCTATGGTCCCCAGGGTGTGCATCCTCTTTATGGATTCTGAGCAAGAAGTAGTGGCTGGCAAATGTGGAAAACACCAAAGGTTGGCTGGGTGCTGATGCTGATGTTGGAACAAGGTGTCAAAGCCACAGAAGCTGATTTAGTTGAGCTCCTAATATGTGCCTGGACTGTAGAAGTTGATTCTGGAGGCTTATGCTGGGGCTACTTGGTTTCAAAAAGGGAGAGAGCTGTGAAAGCTGATGGCTGTAACCTGCTGCCCATCAAGGGCCATAAATGTTAGCTGGCAGGTGCCTCCCTGGTCAAAGGGAAGGTTGAACTCTGGTGTTGGGCTACTAATCTACTGTGTAGGCAAGGTAGTGGAGACTGATGCTGAAGGAATGGTGCCAATGAGTAATGTATTCCCAAACCAGGAAGCACCATGTACTGGTTTGAAAGGATGTATGTACCCTAGAAAGGCATGTTTTAATCTTAATCCCATTTTGTAAAGGTAGCCATTTCTTCTAATCCTTATTCAGTACTATATCTTTGAAACTTTAATTAATCATCTCCCTGGAGATATGACTCAATCAAGAGTGGTTGTTAAATAGGATTAAGTGGAGACATGTCTCCACCCTTTCTAGGTGGGTTTGATTACTTTACTGGAATCCTATAAAAGAGAAAACATTTTGGAGAAAGCATGAGATTCAGAGAGAACAGAGAAGAATGATGTAGCCACAAGAAGCAGAGTCTACCAGCCAGTGACCTTTGGAGATGAAGAAGAAAAACACCTCCTGGGGTGTTTCATGAAACAGGAAGCAGGAGAGAAAGCTAGCAGATGATGCTGTGTTGCCATGTGCCTTTCCAGATGAAAGAGAAACCCTAACTGGGTTTGCCATGTGCCTTCTCACTTGAGAGAGAAACCCTGAACTTCATCAGCCTTCTTGAACCAAGTTATCTTTCCCTGAATGCCTTAGATTGGATATTTCTATAGACTTGTTCTAATTGGGACATTTTCTCGGCCTTAGAACTGTAAACTAGCAACTTATTAATTTCCCGTTTTTAAAAGCCATTCCATTTCTGGTGTATTGCATTCCAGCAGCTAGCAAACTAGAACACACCACATAAAATTGCAAAAATTTCTTACTGGAGATAAGGGGAGACTCGAAGGTGAGAGCCTCAGAAGAGATGTGGTATCCATGTCAGAGTCAAAGACAGGCTTGGATGCTGAGTCTGTAGAGCTGCTGACTCCTGGAGTGGAGATGGCTGAGAATCAGTGACAGGCAGCAGTGATAGGGACACTGGGGAGAGTGGTTTCCAGCTGCTACCAATCAAGGCAGCCCCAAATGTGAACATATGGGTGGCTCCTGGGCCAAAGAGAAGGTTAAAGTTGGGGTGGAGCTACTGATTATAAATTCAGTAGGCTGATGCAGGCTAGGGCCTTTGCAAGGGATATTTGCTCCTTACTGCAAAGGACTATTGATTTCAGTGGCTCGTACTGGATCCTAGGGAAGACAAAGGTGAAAGCCTGGGAAGGTAGAGTGGTATCTGTATTGGTTACCCCAAAGATCAGAACAGTTTGATGTGCTGGCTGCAGTGGTTAAAACAATAGCAGAAACAGTGATGGCTGGCTGGTGAAGATGGAAGTGACTGCTGAAGATGGGGGTACCAATGGAAGTAAGAAAAACAGAACTAAACTGCCAGGTGTAGGTGACTTCATTTTGCAGGAGATAGGCTTTAAGGAGAATGGTAGGAGGTATACAGACGTCACAAGTAAAAAAAATACTGCCCATGGCTGAAGGCCTAGACTGCAGAGGGCCTCCATTCTGTTTTCTAAGTGGCAACCCTATAATGGGCTTGAACCCAAAGGGAGAAAAATTCATCAGGAACAGCAAAAGACAAGAGTTAGGAATTGTGCATCTCATTTCACAGTCACTATCTGGTGTGAAAGTAGGTACAGGAGCAGGCTGGATGGGGGTCCTGGCAGACGTGTCAGCCAAGTCAGTGACTGACAGTGTGGTACTGTCTGGGACCTGCCAGGTAAAAATGGCCAAGGGCAGGGGTATCTGAGTCCCCATAGCAGGCAGGGAGAAAAAGGACAGGCTGAGTGGTGCTGGTGTCTGAAGTGGCCTCAGTTTTATCCTCCAAGACCTTGTGTCTTCTCTAAGCCTAGGTCTTCAGCAACGACTATACCAGGAAGCTTGGCAGGTAGGTGTAGCCACCTCAACCCCAGAACAGCTGAAGTGGCAGCAGCACTGGCATTGAAATTTTCCATATAGGGCCTACAGCTGGCAGATGTGAGTGAAGAGTCCCTCCTTGACAGAGTATCTGAAGGTTTTCCTCCTTATATCTTCTTGGACATCAGTGAGGCAGAAGACTTTTGGCCAGTGGCCTTTATCAAGCATTACCTTTGTCCATCTCTTTGGTAGCAGCAAGCACGATTAGGTGGGGCCAGCTAGCCCTGCTATACCTGCTCACTCCTTCAAAGAAGCAGGATACCTCCAGTGGGGCTGTATGAACTTACAATGGCATGGCTTTTGGTGAATAGGCTCATAGAAGATGTCTGGGCCCTCTTCCTCATGCTGTCTCTAGGGCACTGGCAGATGTCTGGGCCCTCTTCCTCAAGCTGTCTCTTGAGCGCCTGCAGTGGAGGTTTCCCTTCAGAGGTCCAGTTTTGTGTCCAAAGGAAGTGAGGCTCCATTGGTCTCCAGGGACTAAGATGCTGCCATGGGGGTCTCTTCTCTGATAATTCTGTCTTTTGGTCACTATTTGATATTCTTCCTCCTTTGCTATCCATTTTTTCCCTCTCTCCTAGTGCCTTCAGTTCTGTCTCCATTAAGCAAAGATCTGGGATGTGATTGGATGGCCCATGGTTCACAGAGGCAACTGTCTGCTCAGGTGACAAAGGAAGGGTCATTTTGCGCCTTGGAGGAGGGATCTTTACCTTTCTTATCTCTTGGAGATGAGAGGAGACACAGTTCCAGCTTCTTTTGAGAGTTCTGTCAGGGCACGGAACAAAGGACGCCCAGAGAGTAAGGCTGCTGGGTCGGATACCGCCTCTTCCCGGCGAGGTAAAAGCGAAAGGGCAAGCGTCCCGCTATCCCTGCAGAACTGCCTGCAAAGTAGGGGGAGCAGAAGCGCAGGAGCCGTGGGTGAAGGGAAGGACAGCGGCGCGTAAATGGTAGGAGGCCGCCAAGCAGGGAGAGGCAGGGAAGGTTGGTTGCCCGGGAAGAGCAGTTTGTGCGCCTCGAATCCCAGGAGTGACTAGGTAACTCAGAGAGGTCCTGTAGGTCCGGATTCCTCCAGGCGCAGCGCGCGCGCGGTTCAGCAGGAGGCTGGCGTGACAGCGCGAGTGCTCGCGAACATGGGGCGCGAGACCAGACGACAACGGTAAAGCGCGAGGCCCAACGGCCCAGCGCCGGCTGGACTCTGGCGCTTCGGGCCTTCTGTCACCGGTTACAAGTGTGGGCACCAGAGGGGGCCTCGCTCCTTGGGGACTGTTGATAACTGTGGAAGTTGGGCAGTTGGCCGCCGGGAGCTTTAGAGCCAGTGCCCATGAGTCTCTACCGTTTTCCTCCGGAGTTTCCGGAGGGCAGAGTCTACTCAAAAACAGAGGCTGGGGCAACCCAGATCCTCCCAGGATGGCGATCCGGTGGACATGGAGGGGCGCAGGTAGGAGAGACTGGGGCTGAAAGTGGGGATGAAGTCGGCCCTGTTTCTGGGATGATTTAGGCACCCAGGCGGCAGCCGAAGCCTCAGGCCTTGTGCTAAGGAGCAGAGGAGAGAAAAGCAGGAGATTTTTCCTTTCTGGCAGCCACCACAGGTGACACCAATCCCCGCTCCCTCTTTTTTTCCTGAAAGTGTTTGTATAACAACTGATAAAATATCTTTCTGATATCTTGATAACATAACTTGTTAGAATTCACCAGTTAAACCACTTAGACCTGCAGGATTCTTTTCCTAGAAAGGTTTTTTTCTGTTCCTTATGAATGTCTCTCAATCTATAGTCCTGCTCTCCTTTTTATTTCTGATATTGATGATTTTTTTAAACAGCTTTTTTGAGATATAGTTTATATATCATACAAGTTACATTTAAAGTGTGGAATTCAATCATTTTTAGTATATTCACAGATACAGTCACTTTCAGAACATTTTTTCTCACCTCAAAAGAAACTCCCTAACCTTTAGCTGCCCCCTCAACCACTAATCTACTTTCTGTATCTGTAGATTTCCTTGTAAACATTTCATATGAATGCATCCATGAAATATGTGGCCTTTTGTCTCTGGCTTTTTTCACCAAGTACAATGTTTGCAAGGTGCATCCATGTTATAACATGTATCAGAACTTCATTTGTCTTTATAGCTGAATAATACACTTTTATATGGATATACCAACAATTTTACATACAGAATTTGTCCATCCAGCAGTTTATGGGCATTTGGATTGTTCCCACCTTTTGGTGATTATGAATAATGTTGCTATGAACATTTGCATGTAAGATTTAGGTTAGACGTATATTTTCATTGGCGTGGAATTGCTGAGTCATAAGATAAATCTTTCTTTAGTTGTTTAGTATTGTTTTCCAAAGTGGTTGCATCATTTTATCTTCCCATCATCAGGGTATGAGGGCTCCAATTTCTCCATATCCTTACCAACACTTATTGTTAGCTGACTTTTTTATTCTAGCTGTCCTATTGGGTGTGAAGTGGTTATCTCATTGTGGTTTTTTTTTTTTTTTTTTTTTTTTTTTTTTTGCATGGGCAGGCTCTGAGAATCGAACCTGGGTCTCTGGCATGGCAGGGAAGAATTCTACCACTAAGCTACCATTGTCCGCCCTTCTCACTGTGGTTTTGATTCGTGTTTTCCTGATGGCTCATGATGTCAAGCATCTTTTCATGTGCTTATTGGCTATTTGTATATCTGTTTTGTAGAAATGTCTATTCACATCATTTCATCATTTGCTCATTTTTAAAATTGTCTTTTTTTATTATTCAGCAAGCATTTTTTGTCTGTTAGGCAGTAGATACTTTTCTAGGTGCTGAGAATGCAAAGAAGCATTGCATGCGGAACAGTAAAGAATGGCCCAAACTTACATTACACAACATTCTAAAATGTAAAAACATGCCTTCATAGGCTTAAAATAATTATAATTCCTTAACATTACATGTGAGCTTCACACCTATTTTCTTACTTACCTCTCATGATGACCCTGACAAATAGGAAAGTAAATAATAGCAATGTTTTATCAACTGGAAAAACCGCGTTTCAGTTAAAAGATTAAGTGAATTTTTAAATTCCAAAGCCTAATAAGAAGTAAGACTGGAATTTAACCTCTATCTTCAAATCAGCACACATATGTTTAGTGAACATTTTGTCTATATTACTGGAAACTGGCTACTCTTTCACGATACATTTGATTTCAAAGTGAAAACTAAGTATCTAAGTTTATTTTAAGAAAGGTAAAATGTTTGGAAGATTAATAACATACTCTGTGATAAGGTTGGTATGGTTTGTTTCTTTAACAGGAAAGTTTTAAATGTTAGCATGAAATAATTGTCTAATGTCTTTAACCATCAGATGTAAATACATAAGGTCATTTTTCTTGTCTTTCCATTTTTAAATGCTATTTTATTGAGATATAGTCACACACCATACCACCCATCCAAAGTGGCACCACTTATCATCACACAGTTGTGCAGTCATCACCACAGTCAATTTTAGAACATCTCCATTACTCCAATAATAATACGATAAAATAAAAATATAAAAAGAAAACCCCAAATTTCTCACCTCCCTCATCCCCTCTGTGCCGTTTTGAAAGAATTTATATACCCTAGAAAAGCCATGTTTTAATCCTAATCAGTCTTGTGGGAGCAACCATTTCTTCTAATCCCTGTTCAGTACCATAGGTTGGAAACTTGATTAGTTATCTCCACAGAGTTGTGACTCACCCAATTGTGGGTATTAACTTTTGAATAGAGGGATATATGACTCCGCCCATTCCAGGTGGGTCTTGATTACTTTACTGGAATCCTTTAAAAGAGGAAGCATTTTGGAGAAAGCTTGAGAATGACAAGAGCAGCAGAGACATGAGAGCTACAGAGTTCACCAGCCAGCGACCTTAGGAGATGAAGGAGAACGCCCCTGGGAGGGCTTCATGAAGCAAGAGACCTGGAGAGGAAGCTAGAAGATATCGTCATGTTCACCATTTGCCTTTCCAGTTGAGAGAAAAACCCTGAATTTCATCGGCCTTTCTTGAGTGAAGGTAACCTCTTGGTGCCTTAATTTGGACATTTTTAAAGGCTTGCTTTAATTGGGACATATTCTTGGGTTAGGACTGTAAACTAGCAATTTATTAAATTATCTTTTTAAAAAGCTATTCTGTTTCTGGTATATTGTATTCTGGTAGCTAGCTAACTAAAACCCTCCCCTATTATTGATCTCTAGTATTGATGTGGTACATTTGTTACTGTTGATGAGAGGACATTAAGATATTGCTGTTAATTATATTCCATAGTTTTCAATAAGTACATTTTCTCCCAATATTCTCTATTATTAACTCTTTGTAATAGTGTCCTGTATTTGTTCTAGTTCATAAAAGAACTTTTAAAAATATTTGACCTGTTAATCACAGTCATTGTCCACCAGAAGATTCACTGTGTTATACATTCCCTTGTTTTCACCTCTAACTTTGCATCTGGTGACATACATAACTCTAAACTACATCTTTCAACTACATTCACTCACCATTCAGTGCTATTAATTATACTCACAATAACGTGCTACCATAACTCTATCTGTTTCCAGATATTTAAGTTCAACCTAGTTAAATATTCTGCACATATTAGGCCACCACCCCACTTTTTCTTGCCTCCTTCTATCCCCTGATAATCTATATTTTATGTTTCATGGGTTTATATGTTATAATTAGTTCATCTTAGTGGGATCATAGAATATTTGTCCCTTTCTGTCTTACTTTTTTTCACTCAACATAGTCTTCAAGGTTCATCCATGCTGTCACATACTTCATAACTTCATCCCTTCTTACTGCTGAATAATATTCCATTGTATGTATATGCGACATTTTATTTATCCATTCATCTGTTGATGGACACTTGGATTGTTTCCATCTTTTGACAATTGTTAATAATGCCATTATGGACATTAGTATGCAAATGTCTCTGTGTCCCTGCTTTCAGATTTTCTGGGTATACACTGAGTACCAGAATTGTTGGATCATAAGGCAACTCTACACTTTATTTTACTGTGGACTTTTCGGGATTCTTGACATATAGTATCATATTATCTGTGAAGAGTGAGAGTTTCACTTCTTTCTGTCCAATTTTGATGTGTTATATTTCTTTTCCTTGTCAAATTGTTCTGGCTAGAACTTCCAACACAATGTTGAGCAGCAGTGGTGATAGTAGACATCCTTGTCTTGTTCCTGATCTTAGGGGGAAAGTTTTCAGTTTTTCCCCATTGAGGATGATGTAACTGTGGGTTTTTCATACATTACTTTTATCGTTTTGAGGAAGTTCCCATCTATTCCTATTCTCTCAATGGGAAGTGTCTTCAACAGGAAAGGTTGTTGAATTTTAACTAAAGAGACAAAAGACCTGTGCAAAGAAAACTACAAGAAATTGTTACAAGAAATCACAGGAGACCTAAATAGATGGAAGGGCATACCGTGTTCATGGATTGGAAGACTAATTATAGTTCAGATTTCAATTCTACCTAAATTGATTTACAGATTCAATGCAATATTAATTAAAATCTCTTTGCAATTGTAAATAATGCTGCTATAAACATTGGTGTGCAAATGTCCGTTTGTGTCTTTGCCCTTAAGTCCTTTGAGTAGATACCTAGCAATGATATTGCTGGGTTGTATGGCAATTCTATATTCAGTTTTTTGAGGAACCGCCAAACTGCCTTCCACAGTGGTTGCACCATTTGACATTCCCACCAACAGTGGATAAGTGTGCCTCTTTCTCCGCGTCCTCTCCAGCACTTGTCATTTTCTGTTTTGTTGATAATGGCCATTCTGGTGGGTGTGAGATGATATCTCATTGTGGTTTTGATTTGCATTTCTCTAATGGCCAGGGACATTGAGCATCTTTTCATGTGTCTTTTGGCCATTTGTATTTCCTCTTCTGAGAGGTCTTTTTCCCATTTTGTAATTGGGTTGGCTGTCTTTTTGTTGTTGAGTTGAACAATCTCTTTATAAATTCTGGATACTAGACCTTTATCTGATATGTCATTTCCAAATATTGTCTCCCATTGTGTAGGCTGTCTTTCTACTTTCTTGATGAAGTTCTTTGATGCACAAAAGTGTTTAATTTTGAGGAGTTCCCATTCATTTATTTCCTTCTTCAGTGCTCTTGCTTTAGGTTTAAGGTCCATAAAACCGCCTCCAATTGTAAGATTCATAAGATATCTCCCTACATTTTCCTCTAACTGTTTTATGGTCTTAGACCTAATGTTTAGATCTTTGATCCATTTTGAGTTAATTTTTGTATAGGGTGTGAGATACGGGTTCTCTTTCATTCTTTTGCATATGGATATCCAGTTCTCTAGGTGCCATTTATTGAAAACAATAAATGAGATAAACAAACTCTCTCAGCTTTTGTTTATCTGTGACTATTTTAAACTCTCCCTTACTTTTGAAGGACAGCTTTGTTGGATAAAGAATTCTTAGCTGGCACTTTTTCTTTCGGAATCTTAAATATATTGTACATTGCCTTCTCACCTCCATGTTGCCTGATAAGAACTCAGCACTGAGTCTTATGCAGCTTCTCTTGTATGTGGTGAATCACTCTTCTCTTGCTGTTTTCAGAATTCTCTCTTTTTCAGCATTTGACTGTCTGATTAGTGTCTGTCTTGGAGTGGGTCTATTTGGATTTATTCTATTTCGGGTATGTTGGACTTGTTGGATTTGCATATATATATATCTTTTATAAGAGTTGGTAGATTTTCAGCCATTATGTTCTCAAATATTCTTCCTGGCCCTTTTCCCTTCTCTTCACCTCCTGGGACACCTATAATTCATTTATTTGTGTGCTTCATGTTTTCAATAATTTCCTTGATACCCAGCTCAATTTTTTCCATTTTTTCTCCATTTGTTCTTTTGTGTGTTTGAATTTGGTTGCTTTGTCCTCTAGTTTGCAGAGCCTTTCTTCTGCCTCTTCACTCTGCTATTGTGTGTCTCTAGTATATTTAAAATTTTATCTACAGTATTTAATTTCTATAAATCTGCTGTTTTTCTGTGTAATCTTTCAAATTCTTCTTTTTGCTTTCCTAGTGTCTTCTTAATATCCTTTATCTTTTTAACCATCTTGTTGAAATTATTTAGATTTGCTTGACCATCTTTGATTAGTTTTTCAAAATTCTGTATATCCTCGGACTTTTTTATTTGATCATTTGGTTTGGCCATATCTTCTTGTTTCTTAATGTGCCTTGTAATTTTTTGCTGATTTCTGGGTGTCTGATTACCTTGATAAGATTATTCTGAAAGTTGGTTTCCTTCCCATATAAAATTTTGTTGTTGATTGCGTTTGTTTGTTTCCTTCCCATATAAAATTTTGTTGTTGATTGCATTTCCTTTGGCACTTGGTTCATCAGTATTTCACAGACAAACCAGGACCACCATCCCATGCAGGAGGTGCAGACCAGTACCAAAGGACCCTACCAAAAGGGTCAGGAGAATAGCTTCTCAGACTGCATGTTGCCACCATTCCCAGAAGATGATGCTCTTTGGCAACCTATTTTCTATATCCCTGCGAAGATAATTTATATTTTTATCCTTCTGACCCCTCTGTTTCTATAGTGAATGGGGATTAAGGCCTCACAGTTCTGTGGGTACCTGTCCAGAAAGGACCAAGGCTGTGGGCCCCCACTATTCTATTTCAGTGACCAACTGTTGGGTCAACTGTTCCATGTTCTCCTCTTTTCCCAAGGGGAATCCTCCCTGTTTCTTACAAGTGGCTGCAGCTCAGGGCAAGACCCAGATGCTCTCAGGGCTGTTGGCCTCAGGGCTGGGAAAATGGTACCTGGGACTGTCATAGAGCTCAGTCACTTGCCACAGCTTCTGTTTTTATGGAAATAGTAGGGGTGTGAGCATCCTGGGCTCCTATGCGGAAAGATTCAAAACTGCAAGACCCAGAGCAAATGGAACCAGGCTGTGTTGTATCCCTTACTTTTCCTATGGTGAGGGCCTCCCTGGTTCTCCCAGCCTGTAGCAGCCAGCCAAATGAGAGTTAGGTGTACCCAGATCTGCTGGCCTTAGGGGTGGAGGACAAGTGCTGGGAACCCTGATGCAGATCAGTCCCTTGGGAGAGTCTCTTACTTTGTGTAACCAGTTGAGCTATGGGCTCTTGAGCTTCCATGTGGAAAGGCTGTAGTCTGCAGGGCTGAGAGGGTTAAATTCGCCAGTCAAGAGTTTTCCCAAGACATGTTTGCCCACTTTGAGAGTGGGGAATGGGAACCATGATGGAGATTAGTCTGTCAGTTTTTGGGATTAATGGAGCTGCATGCTTCCAAGCTACTCAATGAAAAGGCTGCAGGGACTAAGAAGATTAAATTTGTTGGCCCACAGTTGGAGCATCCCTCCAGCTTGTGAGAACCTAGTTGTCCCACAGCTGCTAGCCTTGGGTGGAGGAGAGGTACTAGGTGCTGTGGTTGAGCTCCCTCACCACAATTTCTCAATCATAGTTTCTCTGGTTTATTTTGTACAGTTCTTCCATTATTTGCTGCTATGGTTCTTTCCTGGTCTCCCGTGCCCCAGAACTGCTGCTTTGGATAGTTCCTGTCTATTCTCTAGGTGGAGGAGTGAGCTCTGCCTGTCCTTTTTCCATCTTCCTGGAAGTTCTGTCCATTATTTGTCTTAATATATTAAGTTATGAGTTCTTTATATCTCCAGATACTAGACTTTTATCAGATATATAATTTGCAGATATTTTCTCCCATGCTGTTGTTTTTTTTTTTTTCACTTTCTTGGTGGTGTCTTCTGAAGCACAACATTTTAAAATTTTGTCCTTTTTATTTTCTTGCTTGTACTTCGGGTTTCATATCTAAAACTCTTTGCCAAATCAAAGGTCACGAAGGTTTACCCCTATGGTTTCTTCTAAATTTTAGCTGCAAAATTTGTGTCTTTAATTCATTTAGAGTGAATGTTTCTGTATGATGTGAGGTATACATTAATTATATTATATGTTACTATCCAACTCTTCCAGCACTATATATTGAAAAGATTATTCTCTCCCCATTGGATGGTGTTCTAGTTTGCTAGCCACCAGAACGCGATACACCAGAAACAGAATGGCTTTTTAAAAAGGGGGAACTTGATACATTGCAAGTTTACAGTTCTAAGCCCACAAAAATGTCCTAATTAAAGCAAAGCTATAAAAATGTTCAATCTAAGGCATCAGAGAAAGATAACTTGGTTCAAGAAGGCTGATGATGTTCAAGGCTTTTCTCTCAACTGGAAAGGCCCATGGTGAAAGTGGCAATGTCTGCTAGCTTTCTCTCCAGGCTTCTTGTTTCGTGGAGCTTTCCTGGGGGTGTTTTCCTTCTTTATCTCCAAAGGTCTCTGGCTGCTTGGGCTCTCTCGTGGTTCTCAAGGCTCTGTTTCATGGCTCTCTTGTGGCTCTGCCATGCCTCTCAAGCTTTTCCAAAATGCTTCTCTTTTAAAGGATTCCAGAAAACTAATCAAGACCCACCTGGAATGGGTGGAGTCGCAGCTCCCTCAAATCAAAAGTTAATGCTCACAATTGGGTGACTCACATTTCTGTGGAGATAATCTAATCAAGTTTCCAACCTGTAGTGCCAAATAGGGATTAAAAGAAACTGCTGCCTCCGCAAAATGGATTAGAATTAAAACATGGCTTTTCTAGGGAACATAATCCTTTCAAACCAGTACACATGGTCTCAGCTATCTTGTCTAAATAAATTGACCATAGATCTATGGATTTATTTCTGCACTCTCCTTGTGCCAGTTGTACACTGTCTTGACTATTATTGATTGCTCTGTAGTAAGTTTTGAAATTGGAAATTCTGAGTTCTTCCGTTTTGTTTTTCTTCTTCAAGATTGTTTTGGCTATTCTGGCTTCCTTGAAATTCCCTGTGAATGTTAGGATCAGTTTGTTACTTTGTACAAAGAAGTCAGCAGGGATTGTGGTAGGGACTGTGTTGAATCTATAGATCAATTTCAGAAATATTTCCATCTTAATAAGTCTTCCTCTCCGCGAACATGGGATATTTTCCAGTTATTTAGATCTTAAATCTCTTTCAACATATTTTGTTGCTTTCAGAGTGTTATACAATTATTTTGTAAATTTATGACTTATTTATTTATGATATTGTCAATGAAATTGTTTTCTTAATTTCCTTTTCATATGCTGGAAAGGAAATATTACATGTGTAATGAAATACAATTGATTTTTATAAATTAAACTTGTGTTCTGTAGGCTTATTGAACTTATTAGTTCTGAAAGTTTTGTTTTTGGGTTCCTTATGATTTTTGTATATACATGGTCATGTCATCTGCAAATAGAAATAGTTTTACTTCTTCCTTTCCAATCTGGATGCCTTCTAATTTCTTTTTCTTGACTATTTGCCTTGTCTAGAACCTCTAAAATAATATTGAATAGAAGTGACCAAAGCAGACATCCTTGTCTTATTTTTTATTTTTGCTGTGAAACCTCCAGTATTTCACCATTAAGTATGAGGTTATCAGTGAGTTTTTTTTTGTAGATGCCTTTTCTTAGATTGAAGCAATTCCTTTCTATTCCTAGTTTTTGAATGTTATCAAATTCATTTTATGTATCTGTTGAAACGATTATGTGATTTGTTTTTTATTTATAAATATGATGATACATTAATCAATTTCTGACGTTAAATCAACCTTGCATTCCTGGGATGAATCCCACTTGATTATGGTGCATGTTTCTTTTTCTATATTTTGGATTCGGTTTGAGAGTGTATTGTTAAGACTTTTTGCATCCATATTCATAAGAGATGTTGATCTGTAGCTTTCTTTTTTGTGATATCTTTATCTGGATTTGGTAAAAGAATAATACCACTCTCATAAAATTAGTTGCAAATTGCTCTCTCCTATTCTTTTTTTTGAAGAGTTTGTGAAGAAATGGAATTAATATTAATTCCTCTCATTTTTATCTCTACCTTACATGCTCCCATACCCTTGTCTTAACCCTTAAGTTGTAATTTTTGGGTTATTCATCTGTCTCTCCTACTATAATGCAAATCCTATGGATAAAAAATGTCTTTCAACTCTGTATTACTAAGGCCTGCCATAGTGTCCAGTGTAGAGTTATCACTGACTGAATGTTTTATAAAATAATATGTGAGAAACTAAGGGAAATGCTTTTATACTTTTACTTTCCCATGTAAGATGTGTTTTCCGGTTGTGAAATGCTGTAGAAATAATTGGCATTTTCAGCAATTAAGTCTTATGGAGACAACACCAGGACTCTGTGGTCAGCCACATCTTTGTGAAATTCTAAGTATTGTGATTTGATTCTTTTAGGGTTCAGGGTAAAGCCAGACTTGTTATTTTTCCAAAATAGCCCTATCCATATATTTCCTTAAAAAGAGGAGCTTTTCTGCCATTTCAGAATATATAACTGCTTCTAAGTCATATGCTACATACTAAGCTTATAATTTTCATTAACACATTGTGGATATGAGCTTTTTTTGTTCTCTTGTTCTTCCAGCCAAAGAGTTTGAATACCAAACCCATCTTTCTGATTGAAGTGTGAATGTGTGGAAATGATTCTCAAAGAAAAAGATACGAATTAGACATTTAAGCAACATTTTAAGGATAAAATTGTTAAGCATGGTTTCTTACCATATCAGAGAAGATTTGGCTTACAGTGAGGTCAGGTGGAAGAGAGCACGAAGTGAAGGGCAAGAAGGAGTCACTCCATCTTTCCCTCCTCTGGACCTCATTATCTCCTGGGGAGCCATCCTTACATTAGCATGTGTGGTTATAGAATGTGGCTACTACTCCATCTTATTTGCTGCTGACCCAAGAAAACTTTGAAATGTTAAGTATGTCTCAACATTGCACCACTCATACAAGGAAGTTCTTCTATACATGAGTCAAAGAGCAATGACACATGAACAAAGGATGAATTAACAAGAACGAGGGTATATGAACACACACACACCTGCAGTATGTGTGTGTATGAGAAAGAAGGTAAAGGGCCTTTTGTGGCAAATGGATAAGGTGAGGGCAACTACAGGCAGCAGGGGTGTCCAGCCAATCTCAAGAGGAAAATAAGCACAGAGTGTGTGTCTGCCAGGCTAATAGTTGAAACCAGGGATACCAGGGTTGATACTTACAGATCTCTCTCTTCTCTCCACAGTGGAACTTCTCATGACCAGTGTGTTGACTTCTGACCAACCTTATCAGAACCCACATTCTTTGTCACATACTCAAGCACCCTGAAGGTGTTATGCCTGCAGATTGCTTTAGGAAGACAGAGAGCTAGTTAAGTTTGTTTGACGTAGCTAGAATGTACTTAGCCTCTTTCCAGCAGAGCAAGGTCTGTTCATGGCAAACAGTGGTTTACCCATCAGCTACAGCTTCTTAGTTGCTTAGATCTTGGTTCTTGCACTTGAAGAGAATGAATACATTGGTGAACTAACACTTTTGTATCCAATGAAGTTCTGGGCAAGTGATGAAGATGCCCCAAGACAAGGATGCTGCTTGCCTAGCCCACTGCAGAGGCCCATTTGCTCTGCCCACAATAGTAGCAAAAGTGCCTTAAACACTAGCATTTCTTCAGTGGTGTTCGTGCCTCCAAAGTCAAAGGGAGTACTCTGGCTTGGTAGACCCTAAGTGTTCTGACTGAAGGCAGGAATAGAAGTGTCTTCTTGAAGTATACGGTGTCATCCCCTCTGACTGCAACAGATATGCGCTGACCATGAGCTCCGCGCTGCTCTGAAAGATGGTGGGAACAGAAGGATCCCTAAGCACAGCTATAGTGTGTCTCCTCCTTTGTACCTCTGTGTTCTGGATGGTGGGCCCAGGTGTTCTGACTGTGTTCATGACCAGTAGTATTTTCACTCACAGGTATGGTGCCAGCCCCTCTGACAGCAAGAGATGTGCTTTGCCCAGGTAAACTCTGGTATCTGATAGAAGGCAGAAACAGAAGGATCTACTGGCACACATTTCTGCTCAGTGGTGCAGTCTCCTTCAATAGAGACAGATTTGCTCTGGCCAAGTGGGTTTCAAGTGCTCTGACCACATTCAGGCAGCGAAGATTCTCCAGTCACATTTATGGGGCTGGCCTCTCCCACTGTATCACATGTACTCTGGACAAGTGGAAACCAGGTGCTCTGTAGGCAGAAACAGAACTGGCCTCCAAGCATAGCTGTGGTTTTGGTCCTTTTGATTGCTACCGGTGCGCTGTGGTCAGGTGTGTTCCAGGTGGTCTGACTATAGGTGCAAACAGAAGTATGTCTTTCAAGCACAGGTGTGGTACTGTCCCCTGCAACTGCAACTGATGTGCTCTGGCTGGCTGGATCCCAGATCGTCTGAGCACAAGGAAGAACAAAAGTATTTTCTGGCATGGCTTACTCAGTGATACTACCTCCTCCAATAGTAACAGGGGTGCTTTTTCTGGGCAGGCCCTAGCAGCTCTGACTGTAGGCAGGAAGGAAAGTGTCTCCCAGACAGATTTGCCTTCAGTAGAGCTGGCCATTCTAATTGCAGCAGATGTGCATTAGGCTGGCAGGACCCTGGTGTTCAGGTCTCTGCCTTCTCTAACATAAGCTGTGGTGAGGGGTGACCTCTATAGCCCTGCTCCAAAGCTGAGAGCTCCAGAACGGAGCTGGGGTCTGGAGCAAACACACTGATCCCAAAGTTGCAACTACCCATAGGGGCTGCAAATCCCATAAACGCAAATGGGCCTGGAGTGGTCTTGACAAAGGTGAGCTTTGGTTCCTGTTGCTGCACCTCCCAGCAGTGACTCAAAAGCAAAAAGTAGTAGCTGTGTACATAGGAAAGACACCTGAGGTGTCATCAAAGGCCTGCTGCATGCTAATAGGTTACCAAAGATGGAACGTAGGGATATCAAACCTGACAAAGCTGATTGAGTTATGCTGCTGTTGGATGCCTGGGCTGTGGTAGAGGTTAAGTCTGGAACTTGCACTGGGGCATCTGGGTTTCCCAAAGGGAAAGAGTTGTCAAAGCTGTCAGGGGGAGACAGAAGAGCCTGAGAAGGAGGTGTGATATCCATATCAAACTCAACAGAGTCAAAGGCAGGCTTGAATGCCGAGTTGCAAGAGGTGCTTGCTGGTTACTGGAATGAAGGCAACTGCGTAATCAGTGGTGGGTGGGCCTTAAAAGACAGGGGAACTGGGGAAACTGGCTCCTGCTGCTCCCGATCATTATCCCCAAATGGGGGCTGAGGATTGGCTCTGGGAGAAAGGGAAGGTTTAAAGTTGGGGTGGGGCTGCTGATCCTAAATGTAGGAGGGGTAGTGAAAACTGGAGCCTTTGCAGGGGTTATCTGCTATACTCTGAAATTGGGCTTGTTCAAATGGGAACGAGCACATATTGAAGTATAGAGAGACCTAAAGATGAAAGCTTGGGAAGATAGAATGTTGTTCATGTCAGTTACATCCAAAGCAGGTTGGGAGGTCGAGTCTGCAAATGTGTTGACTGGGACTGTGAAAGTGACTGTGGAATCAGTGATGGGATTAGTGAAGATAGGGCAACTGGTGGAAGTGACTAGGGGAGGAATCTATACAAAAAGGGAGGCGAATCCACGCATCTAGGAGTAGGTGATTCCATTCTGCAGTAGATAGGCTTAAAGAGAATGGTGAGGTGGTAGAAAGTCATATGAGGTGAGAAGCAGAACTTGCAGCTATGGTTTATGGGCTGAACTACAGAGGGCCTCCATTCTCATTTCTAAGTGGAACCCCTATGATGGGCTTGAACCCAAAGGGAAAGGGAAATTCAGCAGGAACAGCAAAAGACAAGAGTTAGGAATTGTGTGTCTCATTTCACAATCGCTATCTGGTGCGAAAGTAGGTACAGGGGCAGTCAGGATGGGGTCCTGGCAGACATGTCAGCCAAGTCAGTGACTGACAATGTGGTAGTGCCTAGGATCTGCCAGATGAAAGTGGCCAAGGGCAGGGGTATCTGAGTCCCTACAGCAGGCGGGAGAAAAAGGGTAGGTTGGGTGGTGCTGCTGTCTGAAGTGGCCTCAGTTTTATCCTCCAAGACCTTGTGTCTTTTCTAAGCCTAGGTCTTCAGCAATGACTACACAAGGAAGCTTGGAAGGTAGGTGCAGCCACCTCAACCCCAGAATAGCTGCAGTGGCAACAGCACTGGCATTGAAATTTTCCATATAGGGCCTATGGCTGGCAGATGTGAGTGAAGAATCTCTCCTTGACAGAGTATCTGAAGGCTTTCCAACCTGTGTCTTGGAATCAGTGAGGCAGAAGACTTTGGCCAATGACCTTCATCAAACATTGCCTTTGTCCACCTCTTTGGTAGCAGCAAGCACGATTAGGTGGGGCCAGCCAGCCCTACTATACCTGGTCACTCCTGCAAAGAAGCAGGATACCTCCAGTGGGGCTGTATGAGCTTACAATGGCATGACTTTTTGTGAATGGGCCCATAGAAGGCATCTGGGCTCTCTTCCTCAATTTGTCTCTTGGGCATCTGCAGTGAGGTTTCCTTCAGAGGTCCAGTTCTGTGCCCAAAGGAAGTAAAGCTTCATTGGTCTCCAGGGACTTAGATGCTGGTGGTCCTCTCCCATTGCCATGGGAACCTCTTCTCTGATAGTTCTGTTTTTTGGTCAGTATTTGATATTCTTCCTCCTTTGCTGTCTCTTCTCTTCTCCCTTCTAGTGCCTTTGTCTCCTTTGGGCAAAGATCTGGGATGTGATTGGATGGCCCATGCTTCACAGAGGCAACTGTCTGCTCAGGTGACAAATGAAAAGTCATTTTTCACTGTGGAGGAAGGATCTTTACCATTCATGAGTGGGTGAACATTTTTGAGGTGCAAGCAGATAGCACTGACTTCTTTTGAGAATCCCACCAGGACAGTGAGGGAAAGATTCCTAGAGGAGCACTGAGCCTGTTAGATTAGATACCTCCTCTTAGGGTTGACATCTGAGAGGTAAGGGCATAGGATACAGGTAGAACCACTTGGAAACAGGGCTGATGAGAGGCCCGGGGGCCACAGGTGATCCTAGCCAGAAGGGAGAATACAGCAGGTGCTGGGAACAAGTGGGTGATGGCCTAACCAGGGACTTGGATGGGAAGGGCAGGAGGCAGAGCTTGCTGAGAAAGTTTCCCAGAGTCCTAAGGATTTTATGAGTTGTTTTATGCTATTATAAATGGTATCTTTTAAATTCTCATTTTCATTTGTTCACTGGTATTGAAAATACATTTGATTTTTGTGTATTAACCTTGTATGCTGAAACCTTGCTGAATTCACTTTATTTCTGGTAGCTTTTTGAAGATTCCTTGGGATTGTCTACATACACAATCATGAATTGTATGAGTAAAGACTTTTACCTCTTCATTCTAATCTGTATGCCCCCCCCTTTTTTTTTTAACCTTTATATTTGTTACAAGCTCCAGTAAAATGTTGAATACAAGTGGAAACAGTGAACATGCTTTTCCAGTTCCAGTTTAGGGTAAAAGTTTTCAGTATGTTATTAGCTGAAGTTTTTGTAGGTGTGCTTTATTACACAAAGGAAATTCCAATAGCCCCTTTTTAAGGGTACCAAGTCCAAGGGGAAAAAGGGGGGCTACCATCCAGCCTGTACTTGACTCATCATGTTGAGTGCCAAGGTTTGGGACTTGGAGGGAAGGGTCATCTTTTCCTTTTTGCTGAGAGTTTTTTGAGAGGAGTGAGAAATTTTGTCAATTCTTTGTACACAGATTTGAGATAATTATCAGGCTTTTCTCAATATGGTGAACTTATTTTTTTATTGATCATTACGTTTTAATTTCAATTAAGTCTTTTTTGCTGTGGCAGAATATGTGTAACATAAACTTACATTTTAACCAGTTTTAAATGTACAATTCTATGACATTAAGAAGTCATAATGTTGTGTAACTAAAACCACTATTTTCAGAACTTTTCATCATAGCACGTAGAAACTCTACCCATTAGCAATAACTCAATATTCTCCTCTTCCCCTAGCTCCTGGTAATTTCTAATATACTTGCTATCTCTATTTGCCACTTCTAAATACCTCATATATGTGGAATCATACAGTATTTGTCCATTTGTGTCTGGCTTATTTGATTTAGCATGTTTACAAGGTTCATCCATGTAGCATGGATCAGAACTTCATTCCTTTTCATGATTAAATGATATTCCATTGTATAGATACCACATTTTATTTGTTCATTTATCTTTTGATAGACATTTAGATTACTTATACCTTTGGCCTATTGCAAATAATGCTGTTATGAGTGAGCACATGTACAAATATCTGAGTCCATCTTTTCAGTTCTTTGTAGTATATAACTAGAAGTAGAATTGTTGGATCATATTGTAATTCTATGTTGAACTTTTTTTTAAGTAAAGAAGTTCTAAGTTTCCAGAAAAATCCTGCATAAAAATTCAGAGTTCCCATATACAATCTATTTTAGTTTGCTTAGGCTGCAGGAATATAATACACCAGAAATGGACTGGCTTTTATAAAAGGGTTTTATTTAGTTATAAATTTATAGTTCCTTGGAGGAAAGACAGCTAACTTTCATCTAGGTTTCTCTGTCACATGGGAAGTCACATGTCAACGTCTATTGGCCTTCTCTCCTGGCTTCTGGGTTCCAACGGCTTTCCTTGGGGTGTGTCCTTTCTGCATCTCCAAACCTCAGGGTCTGAGCTGCTGAGCTCTCTTCCAACCTCTCTCTCAAGCCTCCCCGTAATTATATGCCACTCATTGTGGAAGTCACTCCCCTTAGCCAACTGCAGATGTAATCAGCCATAGGTGAATTTCACATGCTAATGATTTAAGCCCACAGCAATGGAACTGGGCACCATCACCTGGCCAAGTTGTCACCTGAACCTACTAGAGTCCACTCCTTCTCAATTTGGCAACTATACACATCACCTTAAACCATACTTAATCCCTGAACAGAAAACAATAACATATGTTTTTGTCTAACAGTGCCCATCTGTCTTGCATATAATGCAATCTTTCCATATACAAAACTTATTCATGTCATCACAATATCACAAAAGCCTTTAGTCATTTAAGTAACAATATATATACAATATCAACTCAAAAATAGTACAAAATCTCATCAAAGTCAGTTATAGATATGGTCTGTCTTAAAGCAAAATTCTCTGCTTGTGGACCTGTGAACTTAAAGCAAGTTATCTGCTTCTGACATACAAAGAAGAAATAGTCATAGGGTAAATTATCTCACTGCCATAGGGAGAAATCAGAAGGAAAACAGGGGCCACCAGACCTAAGCAATTCAAAAACCTGCAGGGAAAACTCCGTTAGATTTCAAAGTCTGAGAGACATTCATCCTCAGGGAAAGCAGTAGTCCCACGCTTTTCAAGGGCCTACACAGTGGCCCTGTTCTTTCCAAACACGGGGATTAGGGTTGCAACATTGGAGAACACTGGGGAGCCCACCTTTTTCTCAGCCCCACTCTCATCAAGTGTCAAGGTGGCATCTGGGTTCTTTGCCATCTCCAGGGCACTTGCTCAATTCCTTCAGAGCAATGAGGTGGTAGCCAAGCTCCACCCCAATCCCCAGGGAATGTTTCCACACTTTCTGGGACCTGGGTACCAGAAAAATGCCTGAGAATTGAAGCAGAAGGCATGCCGTCTCTGGGGCAGACTCAACCCCTCCACACACACAGATGGATCCACTCTCCCAGCCTGAGTTTTCTTGGCTTCAGACCTTAGCTTCCATAGTTCTATCTCTGAGGTTATTCTTCCTTCTATATGCCCCTTTTCTGTCCATTCCAGTGGTTCTGTTTATACAGGTCTTGCTAAAAACTTGTTGACTTGGCTTGTAGCATACAGGAATCAAAGCCATCGGACAATAGAGCTTTCCATAAATATCCTCTCTGGATAACTCCATCTCCAATCCTGGCTTGTCTTGTCTTGGTTTTGTGTTTGGTTAAATCCTCACGTGGTTAAGTTCCCTGGGGTCTCACTTTCTAGAAGCTCAGAATTTTCCAGACCATCAATTTCTGGTTTCTTTGCACCCAAAATTTCAGTCCTCAGTCTATTCCTTTCTTGTTGCGTTTTGCTATAAGCTGCAAGGAGAAAACAGGCTGCATCTTCTACATTTAGCTTAGAAATTTCCTCAGCCAAGTATCCCAGATCATCACATCCGAACTCTAACATCCAGCACCAGGATTAAATTTTGCCAAATTCTCTGCCACCTTAAAATAAGGTTGCCTTCCTTCCAATATGCAACAGCACATTTCTTTAAGGTTTCAATGGAAGTATCTTTAGAGTCCATATTTCTACCAACAGTCTCTTCAAAGCAATCTAGGCTTTCTCTATTGAGCTCCACGCAATTCTTCCTGATCATATCCATCCTAGTGGGTATGGAGTAATATATTATTTTGTTTGTGATTTGCATTTCCCTAATGACTAAAGATGTTGTAAATCTTTTCATGTGTTTATTAGCCATTTATATATCTTCTTTGGAAAAATATCTATACAAGTCCTTTGCCCATTTTTAAATTGTGCCATTTGTTTTTTTTTCTTATTGAGTTGTAGGAATTCTTTTTATATTATGGATATAATCTCTTATTAGATATATGATTTGCAAATATTTCCTCTATCTGTGTCTTGTCTTTTAGTTCTCTTGATTGTGATTTTTGAAGTACAAGTTTTAAATTTATGAAGTCTACTTTCTTTTTCCTTTTTTCTTTTCCTGTCCTTTTGGTGCCATGTAAGAAACAACTACCAAATCCAAAGTCTTAAAGATTTATCCCTGTGTTTTCTTCTAAGAATTTTAGAGTTTTACATCTGAAATTTGTCTTTGATGCATTTAGAATAAATTTTTGTATATAGTACAAAGTAAACATCCAACTTCATTCTTCTGCATATTTTCCCAGCTCCATTTATTGAGAAGATTATCTTTTCCCTCATTAAAAGGTCTTGGCATATATTTAAAGGCTTATTTCTGAGCTATTTTATTCCAATAGTCTGTATGTCTATCTTTATGCTGGCCATACTGTTTCGATTACTGTGGTTTTGTATTAAGTTTTTTTATTTTTATTTTTTTTATTTTTTTATTTTTTTATTTTTATTTTTTTATTAACGGAAAGAAAAAAAAAGAAATTAACACAACATTTAGAAATCATACCATTCTACATATGCACTCAGTAATTCTTAACATCATCACATAGATGCATGATCATTGTTTCTTAGTACATTTGCATCGGTTTAGAGGAACTAGCAACACAACAGAAAAAGATATAAAATGTTAATATAAAGAAAAGAAATAAAAGTAGTAGTAATAGTAAAAAAACAACAACAACAAACAAACCAACAAGCAAACAAAAACAAAAAAAACCCTATAGCTCAGCTGCAGCTTCATTCAGTATTTTAACATGATTACTTTACAATTAGGTATTATTGTGCTGTCCATTTTTGAGTTTTTGTATCTAGTCCTGTTGCACAGTCTGTATCCCTTCAGCTTCAATTACCCATTGTCTTACCCTGTTTCTAACTCCTGCTGAACTCTGTTACCAATGACATATTTCAAGTTTATTCTCGAATGTCCGTTCACATCAGTGGGACCATACAGTATTTGTCCTTTAGTTTTTGGCTGGATTCACTCAGCATAATATTCTCTAGGTCCATCCATGTTATTACATGCTTCATAAGTTTATCTTGTCTTAAAGCTGCATAATATTCCATCGTATGTATATACCACAGTTTGTTTAGCCACTCTTCTGTTGATGGAGATTTTGGCTGTTTCCATCTCTTTGCAATTGTAAATAACGCTGCTATAAACATTGGTGTGCAAATGTCCGTTTGTGTCTTTGCCCTTAAGTCCTTTGAGTAGATACCTAGCAATGGTATTGCTGGGTCGTATGGCAATTCTATATTCAGCTTTTTGAGGAACCGCCAAACTGCCTTCCACAGGGGTTGCACCCTTTGACATTCCCACCAACAGTGGATAAGTGTGCCTCTTTCACCGCATCCTCTCCAGCACTTGTCATTTTCTGTTTTGTTGATAATGGCCATTCTGGTGGGTGTGAGATGATATCTCATTGTGGTTTTGATTTGCATTTCTCTAATGGCCAGGGACATTGAGCATCTCTTCATGTGCCTCTTGGCCATCCGTATTTCTTCTTCTGGTAGGTGTCTGTTTAAGTCTTTTTCCCATTTTGTAATTGGGTTGGCTGTCTTTTTGTTGTTGAGTTGAATAATCTCTTTATAAATTCTGAATACTAGACCTTTATCTGATATGTCGTTTCCAAATATTGTCTCCCATTGTGTAGGCTGTCTTTCTACTTTCTTGATGAAGTTCTCTGATGCACAAAAGTGTTTAATTTTGAGGAGCTCCCATTTATTTATTTCCTTCTTCAGTGTTCTTGCTTTAGGTTTAAGGTCCATAAAACCACCTCCAGTTGTAAGATCCATAAGATATCTCCCAACATTTTCCTCTAACTGTTTTATGGTCTTAGACCTAATGTTTAGATCTTTGATCCATTTTGAGTTAACTTTTGTATAGGGTGTGAGAGATGGGTCTTCTTTCATTCTTTTGCATATGGATATCCAGTTCTCTAGGCACCATTTATTGAAGAGACTGTTCTGTCCCAGGTGAGTTGGCTTGACTGCCTTATCAAAGATCAAATGTCCATAGATGAGAGGGTCTATATCTGAGCACTCTATTCGATTCCATTGGTCGATATATCTATCTTTATGCCAATACCATGCTGTTTTGACCACTGTGGCTTCATAATATGCCTTAAAGTCAGGCAGCGCGAGACCTCCAGCTTTGTTTTTTTTCCTCAAGATGTTTTTAGCAATTCGGGGTACCCTGCCCTTCCAGATAAATTTGCTTATTGGTTTTTCTATTTCTGAAAAATAAGTTGTTGGGATTTTGATTGGTATTGCATTGAATCTGTAAATCAATTTAGGTAGGATTGACATCTTAACTATATTTAGTCTTCCAATCCATGAACACGGTATGCCCTTCCATCTATTTAGGTCTTCTGTGATTTCTTTTAACAGTTTTTTGTAGTTTTCTTTATATAGGTTTTTTGTCTCTTTAGTTAAATTTATTCCTAGGTATTTTATTCTTTTAGTTGCGATTGTAAATGGGATTCGTTTCTTGATTTCCGCCTCAGCTTGTTCATTACTAGTGTATAGAAAAGCTACAGATTTTTGAATGTTGATCTTGTAGCCTGCTACTTTGCTGTACTCATTTATTAGCTCTAGTAATTTTGTTGTGGATTTTTCCGGGTTTTCGACATATAGTATCATATCGTCTGCAAACAGTGATAGTTTTACTTCTTCCTTTCCAATTTTGATGCCTTGTATTTCTTTTTCTTGTCTAATTGCTCTGGCTAGAACCTCGAACACAATGTTGAATAATAGTGGTGATAGTGGACATCCTTGTCTTGTTCCTGATCTTAGGGGGAAAGTTTTCAATTTTTCCCCATTGAGGATGATATTAGCTGTGGGTTTTTCATATATTCCCTCTATCATTTTAAGGAAGTTCCCTTGTATTCCTATCTTTTGAAGTGTTTTCAGCAGGAAAGGATGTTGAATCTTGTCAAATGCCTTCTCTGCATCAATTGAGATGATCATGTGATTTTTCTGCTTTGATTTGTTGATATGGTGTATTACATTAATTGATTTTCTTATGTTGAACTATCCTTGCATACCTGGGATGAATCCTACTTGGTCATGATGTATAATTCTTTTAATATGTTGTTGGATACGATTTGCTAGAATTTTATTGAGGATTTTTGCATCTGTATTCATTAGAGAGATTGGTCTGTAGTTTTCTTTTTTTGTAATATCTTTGCCTGGTTTTGGTATGAGGGTGATGTTGGCTTCATAGAATGAATTAGGTAGTTTTCCCTCCACTTCGATTATGTTGAAGAGTTTGAGGAGAGTAGGTACTAATTCTTTCTGGAATGTTTGATAGAATTCACATGTGAAGCCGTCTGGTCCTGGACTTTTCTTTTTAGGGAGCTTTTGAATAACTAATTCAATCTCTTTACTTGTGATTGGTTTGTTGAGGTCGTCTATTTCTTCTTGAGTCAAAGTTGGTTGTTCATGTCTTTCCAGGAACCTGTCCATTTCTTCTAAATTGTTGTATTTATTAGCGTAAAGTTGTTCATAGTATCCTGTTATTACCTCCTTTATTTCTGTGAGGTCAGTAGTTATGTCTCCTCTTTCATTTCTAATCTTATTTATTTGCATCCTCTCTCTTCTTCTTTTTGTCAATCTTGCTAAGGGCCCATCAATCTTGTTGATTTTCTCATAGAACCAACTTCTGGTCTTATTGATTTTCTCTATTGTTTTCATGTTTTCAATTTCATTTATTTCTGCTCTAATCTTTGTTATTTCTTTCCTTTTGCTTGCTTTGGGATTAGTTTGCTGTTCTTTCTCCAGTTCTTCCAAGTGGACAGTTAATTCCTGCATTTTTGCCTTTTCTTCTTTTCTGATAAAGGCATTTAGGGCAATAAATTTCCCTCTTAGCACTGCCTTTGCTGCGTCCCATAAGTTTTGATATGTTGTGTCTTCATTTTCATTTGCCTCTAGGTATTTACTAATTTCTCTTGCAATTTCTTCTTTGACCCACTTGTTGTTTAAGAGTGTGTTGTTGAGCCTCCATGTATTTATGAATTTTCTGGCACTCCGCCTATTATTGATTTCCAACTTCATTCCTTTATGATCCGAGAAAGTGTTGTGTATGATTTCAATATTTTTAAATTTGTTAAGACTTGCTTTGTGACCCAGCATATGGTCTATCTTTGAGAATGATCCATGAGCACTTGAAAAAAAGGTGTATCCTGCTGTTGTGGGATGTAATGTCCTATAAATGTCTGTTAAGTCAAGTTCATTTATAGTAATATTCAGGTTCTCTATTTCTTTATTGATCCTCTGTGTAGATGTTCTGTCCATTGATGAGAGTGGTGAATTGAAGTCTCCAACTATTATGGTATATGTGTCTATTTCCCTCTTCAGTGTTTGCAGTGTATTCCTCACGTATTTTGGGGCATTCTGGTTCGGTGCGTAAATATTTATGATTGTTATGTCTTCTTGCTTAATTGTTCCTTTTAATAGTATAGTGTCCTTCTTTGTCTCTTTTAACTGTTTTACATTTGAAGTCTAATTTGTTGGATATTAGTATAGCCACTCCTGCTCTTTTCTGGTTGTTGTTTGCATGAAATATCTTTTCCCAACCTTTCACTTTCAACCTATATTTATCTTTGGGTCTAAGATGTGTTTCCTGTAGACAGCATATAGAATGATCCTGTTTTTTAATCCATTCTGCCAGTCTATGTTTTTTAATTGGGGAATTCAGTCCATTGACATTTAGAGTTATTACTGTTTGGATAATATTTTCCTCTACCATTTTGCCTTTTGTATTATATATATCATATCTGACTTTCCTTCTTTCTACACTTTTCTCCATGTCTCTCTCTTCTGTCTTTTTGTATCTGACTCTAGTGCTTCCTTTAGTATTTCTTGCAGAGCTGGTCTCTTGGTCACAAATTCTCTTAGTGACTTTTTGTCTGAGAATGTTTTAATTTCTCCCTCATTTTTGAAGGACAATTTTGCTGGATATAGGAGTCTTGGCTGGCAGTTTTTCTCTTTTAGTAACTTAAATATATCATCCCACTGTCTTCTAGCTTCCATGGTTTCTGCTGAGAAATCTACACATAGTCTTATTGGGTTTCCCTTGTATGTGACGGATTGTTTTTCTCTCGCTGCCTTCAAGATCCTCTCTTTCTCTTTGACCTCTGACATTCTAACTAGTAAGTGTCTTGGGGAATGCCTATTTGTGTCTAATCTCTTTGGGGTGCGCTGCACTTCTTGGATCTGTAATTTTAGGTCTTTCATAAGAGTTGGGAAATTTTCAGTGATAATTTCTTCCATTAGTTTTTCTCCTCCTTTTCCCTTCTCTTCTCCTTCTGGGATACCCACTACACGTATATTTGTACGGTTCACATTGTCCTTGAGTTCCCTGATACCTTGTTCAAATTTTTCCATTCTTTTCCGGATAGTTTCTGTTTCTTTTTGGAATTCAGATGTTTCATCCTCCAAATCACTAATTCTATCTTCTGTTTCTTTAAATCTGTCATTGTAGGTATCCATTGTTTTTTCCATCTTTTCTACTTTATCTTTCACTTCCATAAGTTCTGTGATTTGTTTTTTCAGTTTTTCTATTTCTTCTTTATGTTCAGCCCATGTCTTCTTCATGTCCTCCCTCAATTTATCGATTTCGTTTTTGAAGAGTTTTTCCATTTCTGTTCGTATATTCAGCATTAGTTGTTTCAGCTCCTGTATCTCATTTGAACTATTGGTTTCTTCGTTTGACTGGGCCATATGTTCAATTTTCTGAGCGTGATCCGTTATCTTCTGCTGGCGTCTGGGCATTTAGTCAGATTTCCCCGGGTGTTCGACCCCACAGGTTGAAAGATTTTTCTGTGCAATCTCTGGGTTCTGTTCTTCCTATCCTGCCCAGTAGGTGGCGCTCGTGGCACATGCCTGTCTGTGGGTTCCACCAGCGAAAGTTGCTGTGGGTCCCTCAACTCTGGAAAACTCTCGCCGTAGGGGAGGCTCGGCAGCTGAAGCGTCTTGGAAGAATGCCAGCCGGCCCGGGGTTCCAAACGCGGGGAGGGTCGCCGGCCGTCGCAGCACAGGAGAGCGTCCGGCCAAATTAGCCAGTCGGCCCGGGGCACCAAGCGTGGCGGGAGGGCGCCAGCTGTCGCAGCCTGGGAGAGTGCACTGTTCCCAGCCGACGGGGGAGTCACGTGTTTGGAAGGGATCCCCCGGTCACTGTTCTCCGCAGTCTGGGGATTTCCGACCCAACTATCTCAGTTGTTCCGGGGGGCCTCGTGTGGTGTGGGCACCAGCCACCGCGGCCTAAGGGGACCGCCTGTTCAATTCTACCAGCTGGCCCGGGAAGGTGGAAGGGAGGGACTCCGGTCGCTTGCCGTCCCACCCAGGAAAGCCCGTGCCCCTTGGTGATCTCACCGGAGCTGGTTCTCCCAGATAGTCAGCCGTTCCAGGATGGGGTACGCTGTCCCTTTGATCTCCCTCGTGGCTCCGGGAGCTGCTCTGTATTATCTCCACTCCCCCAGTAGCTGTTCTGGAGGAGGACAGGTGAGGGCGGCAAGGCTGTCGAGTCTGGTGGCGGAGGAGCACGGTGAAGGCGGGGGAAGAGGGCACCGTGGTGGTTGGAGAGCAGCCAGAGCAGGAGGGAGAGGAGGGGGGAGAAGGAGGGCGGGCGGATCGGCTGCTGCGGGGCGTGGGCACCGCGCGGCGGGCCGGCGGAGAAAGAGAGGGGAGAAGGAGGGCGGGCGGCTCGGCTGCTGCGGGGCGTGGGCGCCGCGCGGCGAGCCGGCGGAGAAAGAGAGGGGAGAAGGAGGGCAGGCGGCTCGGCTGCTGCGGGGCATGGGCGCCGTGCGGCGGGCCGGCGGAGAAAGCTGTATTAAGTTTTTAAATCAGGAAATGACTCCAACTTTCTTCCTTTCTAAGATTGACTATCTGGAGTGTCTTGAAATTCCATATAGATTTTAGGAAGTTATTCTATTTCTGAAAAAAAAGAAACCATTGGGATTTTTGATAGGGATTGCATTGAATCTGTACATCACTTTTTGGGAGTATTGTGATCTTAACAATATTAAGCCTTCCAACCCATGAACACAGGATGTCTTTCCAGTTAGTAAGGTCTTTAATTTCTTTCAGCAATGTTCTGTACTTTGCGTGTACATGCCTTTCAGAACTTGATTAAATTTATATCTAAATATTCTTTATGATGCAATTGTACATGGAGTTAATAATTTCTTTTTTGGGTTGTACATTGCTAGTGTGTTGAAAAACAACTGATTTTTACAACCTTGTTGAATTCACTTATTAGCTTTAATAGTTTTTTGTGGATTCTTTAGGCTTTATAAATATAAGATCATGTCATTTGTGAATATAGATACTTTTACCTCTTCCTTTCCAATTTGGATGCCTTTTATTTCATTTTTCTTGACAAATTACTCTGGCTAGAATTCCTACTACAATATTATACAAAATTACAGAAATATGAATTTAGAGAAGAGGAAGTGATAATACATGAATATATGGAGATATGATACATGACAGAGGGGCCAATGCTTATCAGCTGTGAAAAGACACTGAGAAATAAAATATGCTCAATTAAATTGATTGTTTATCATATGAAAACATGAATATGAGTCCCTATTTCTAATAAAAATTTGATTACAGATGTGTCAAACAGCTGTGAAATGTAAAATTTTAAAACTTTTAGAAGAAAAATACTTCATGACCTCAAGATAAGGAATGATTTCTTAATTGTATCACAAAAAGCATAAGCCATAAAGGAAAAGATTGATAAATTTTGTTAAAGACATCATAAAGAGTGAAAAGACATACCCTGTGTTAGTTTACAAGCTGCTGGTATGCGATATACCAGAACTGGAACAGCTTTTTAAAAGGGGAATTTAATAAGTTACAAGTTCATAGTTCTAAGCCTATAAAAAATATTCAAATTAAGGCATCCAAGGAAAGATACCTTAATTCAAGGAAGTCTGATGTGTCTTCATCACCTCTATCAGCTGGGAAGTCAAATCACTGTGACTAGCATTTGCTGGTCCCTTGCTCCTGAATTTTGTTGCCTTCAGCCTCTGTTCCTGTGGGATTTCCTTATTTTGCTTCTCCAGGACTGGCTTTCATTTCTTGGCTTACCTTGGTTCTCTCCAGGTACTGGTTTACTTAACTTCTCATGGCCACGTCTGCTGGGCTCCAGGCATCTCAAGACATCTGTATCTTTCATATCCAAATGTTGGCATCTATGTCTCAGCTCTGTTCTAAAGGTGATCTTGGCTTTTTCATTTCTGAGGCTTCTGTCATTTCTGGCTCTCTCTAAAATGTTTCCTTTTTTAAATGATTTAAGTAAAGTAATCAAGACCCACCTGGAATCAGTGGAGTCACATCATCTAATCAAAAGTTCACACCCGAAATTGTGTATGTCACATCTCTGTGAAGATAAATCAAAATATTTCCAACCTACAGTATTGAATCAGGAATAAAACAGCTCCCTACACAAGATTGGATCAGGATTAAAACATGACTTTTCTGGGGTACATAATATTTTCAAACCAGCACATATCCCAATGGAAAGAAGATATGTGCATCAGATATAACTGAAAATGATTGATATAAATGGATCAAGAAGAAAAAGATGCTCAACCCCCAAAAAATATGGGGAAAATATGCTGTTAGGTACTTTACAGAAGGGGAAACTCAAATAGGCAATAAACATAAAAAGATGTGTAACCTCATTATTAATCCAAGACATGCAAATTAAAATCACATTGAATTATTAGTACATATCCAAAAGATTGGCAAACATTTTAAAGTTAGATAATAAAACCACATGGAGTTGCCTAATAATGTTGAATATGTACATATCTTACAGTGAAACAATTCAACTCCCTTAAGTCTATACCCTAGATTAATTGAGTATGTCTATCAGGCAGCTCTGTTCATAATATCAAAAACTTGGACACAATACAGTTAATAAATAAGTTTACATTAATTTATATTAAATAAATAATAAAATACTACAGTAAAATGAAGATAAATAAACTACAAGTTTACATAATGCTGTGGTTGCAAAGGGAAAGTTTCAAGTGAATATATATAGTATGATTCTGCTTACGTAAAGGTTAAAACATAAAACTAAACAAGAAATTATTTGGAGATACATAAAATCACAATAAAGCTAATTTTAAAAGCTAGGGTTGTACTATAAACAAAAAATGTAGGCTACGGACATGAAGGTGGACTAAGAGTATCAAATGAGGAGGACCCAGTGGGCCTCTGCACCTTAGCTGTGTGCTGCATTCAGAGGTGTCCATTTTTCTATTCTATAAACTGTTCATATGCATGATATATCTTTTTAATATATGCTGTATTTAATAATAAAAACATTTTCTAAATGGTAAGATGCAGCATAGATGTGAATAGGCTTTTCTGGAAACCCAGCCATAACACTCTTTTCATGAGAACATGAGAATCTGAAATACACACACACAGCCTCAGTGCTACAATAAATTGAAATGTACATACACACACACAAAAACACATTCAAATTAATAAAAATTAACAAAAATATTTATTGTTAATTCTTTAACACCTGAGACCATTTTCTTGTTATGGGTAAAGAATCAGTAATTTCATCTCATGCTTTGGAAAATATGGCGTTAATCTTTGAGAGCCTTAAAGATCGAAGATTTACCTAGAACAAAGGGAAGGCTTTCTGATTTGCAAAAGTCTCCAGTAATGTAAAGGAATTCTATCCTACAATCCCTCAGGAGGAAAAATAACTAGAAAATGAGGAAAAAAGGCATGGAAATTCTGGCAAGTCTGGGTAGACCTAATGGAAAAGAAAGCCATGCTCTCTTCAGTCACATGCCAAGTTTTATTTCTTTTCAAAGGACTTAATTTTTCAGGGCCTATGAGGTTTAGTGCAAAGCCAGAAGATAGCTTTCTGTAGGACCCTATGGCACAATTCTATGGAAACTGGAGGAAGTTCAAGTATATTAAAGTCACTTGATTTTAAAATGACATAGTTGCTAACTGTTCCTTGCACTTGTGCCCATATGCAAACAGGGCTGCCTTTTTTCTCCTTTTGTTGAACAGCTGTCATTTATTGTTGACTTATGATATGCCACAAGGAGAAAATCCACACTTAGAAACATAAGAAACTATAAGGACAGAATTTTCAGAGATTAGCATTTGATTGTGAAGAGAGTCTCCTACTAAAATTAACCTGACAATTAACCTTGAACAGAAAATACCAGATGTCAGTGCAAGAATGGATTATTAAGATATTTTTGGCCCAATGCCACACTTATTAGCTTTTTCCAGAATAAAAATGTACCAAGCTCTTTTAGAACACTAAGAAAATTCAGAGAAGTAAACAGGACAACAAAAGTTGTATAATTCCACTACCATGGCTAACTTCAGTTTCCTTTCACCTTTGTTCTTCATTTTCTCGGTACATATTTTATTCCTGTTTTGAAAAAACGGCAACATTATTTTTTAAAAGTTTTATATATTTTTTACTTTACATTTTAGTTTATACAAACATGTTTAACATCTTTAAACACTCTTCAAAAACTTATTTCCAATTACTACAAATATATCCCACCATTCTCCTTGTTTTATTTTAAGTGAGTTTGTTTTATTTTGCTATGTTTGATTATTTTCTTAGGATTTATTTATGAAATACTTTTTTTGAAATTACATACTTATGAAAGAATTACTTGGTCATAAGATAAAAAATTTCTTAAAGCCTTGGATACATATTTATTTCAAGAATGACAATAAATAGTGATGTCAGCAAGATAGCAGAGTAGGATGCCCCTGGCAAATAGCCTCCTTTTATAAAGTGAAAAACAAGCAGAATCTGGCAGAATCAAGTTTGCCGAAACTCTGGAAGATGATCAAGGCTAGAGAACAACTCAACAAATACTGAATTGAAAATAGGAAAAAAATACACCTAAAAATGGTAGGACAGCCATGGGACAAGTTCGTGCTTGGTTCTGTGTGGCAGTTTATCTAACTCATGACAACAGCTTGGTGGCCCATGTGCATTCAAATGTGGATCACTGGGGCCTGCTTATCAGCACACCTAAGTGAAAATATTGGTTGTCATGGAACTCCAAATGGCTCAAAACTGACTCAGTGTGCGTGGCTTTATCTTCAGACTCAAGAAGAAATAGAACATCTCAATAGACCTATGACAAGGTTATTGAATCAGTGATCAAAAATCTCCCAACAAAGAAAAAGACCAAGACCATACAGCTTCATTGGTAAATGTTCTACTAAACATTCAAGGAAGAATTAACAGCAATCCTTCTTAAACTCTTTCAAACAATTGAAGAGAAGGGAACCCTTCCTAATTCATTCTATGAGGCTAGCAATACTGTAATACCAAAGCCAGATATGGACATCATAAGAAAACTACAGACCAATTTCCCCTATGTATAAAGATGCAAAAATCCTCAGCAAAATACTAGCCAATCCACTGCAACAGCATAGTTAAGATTACAGACTGTGACTAAGTGGGATTTATCCCAAGAATGCAAGGCAGGTTCAACATATTATAATCAATTTAATACACCACATTATCAGAATGAAGGAAGAATTACATGATCATTTCAATTGATTCAAAAAAAGGCATTTGATAAAATCCAACACTCTTTCATGATAAAAACACTCAAATTTAAGGAATAGAAAGTAGCTTCCTCAATATGATAAAAAGCATGCATTAGAAACCCACAGCTGACCTTATATTCAATAATGAAAGATGTTCCCCTGAGGTCAGAAATAAGACAAGAGTGCCTACTTTAAACACTGTTATTAACATTGTACTGGAAGTTCTTGCCAGCACAATTAGGAAAGTACAAGATATAAAAGGAATCCAAATTGGAAATCTGAATTAGTGAAGAAGAAACAAAATTATATTTATTCACAGAAAGCATGATCATTTATGTAGAAAATCCCAAAGAATCCACAAGAAAATTATTAGAGATAATGAATGAATTCAGAAAAGTTGCACACTACAAATTTCATTGCTATACACAGTAAATAATGTTTCAAAATGTATATTAAAAAAACAATTCCATTCACAATAACTTTTAAAATAATAAAATATCTAAGAATAGGTTTAACTGAAAATGTCAAGGACTTGCCCAGAAAACAACAAAACATTGCTGAAAGAAATTAAATAAAGACCTAAATAAATAACAAGACATTACATATTGTGGACAGAAAGACTGAATATTGTTAAGATGTCAGTACTATTCAGACAATTTATGAGATTCATTAAACTCCCAACAGCTTTTCTTATAGAAATGGAATATCTGAACATTAAATTCACATGGAATCGCAAGGGGTCCCAGATACCCAAATCAATATTTCAAAAGAAGAACAAAGTTGAAGGTCTCACACTTCCTGATTTCAAAAGTTATTACACCACAGTAATCAAAACAGTGGGTACTGGCATAGACATAAAAATCAATAAAATAGAATTGAGAGTGCAAAAATAAACCCATACATCTATAACCAACAGGTTTTTGACAAGGGTGCCAGGTACCTTGATTGGGGGAAGGAACAGTCTCTTCAGCTAATGATGATGAGGAAAGTTGGTAGCCACATATAAAAGAATGAAGTTGATCTTTAATTGACCAAATAAAAAATGAGCTCTAAATGGATCAAGAACCTAAGCATAGGAACTATAATCATAAAACTCTTAGAAGAAAACATGGGGGATTTTTCATTATCTTGGATTTGTTAGTTATTCCTTAGATATGACACCAAAAGCACAGCAAAAAAAAAGAAAAAAAAAGATAAAATGGACTTCATCAAACTTAAAACCTTTTTTACATCAAAGGACATTACCAAGAAAGTAAAAATAGGACATACAGAATGGGAGAAAATAATTGCTAACCATATATCTGATAAGAATTTAATACCCAGAATATATAAAGAACTGCTAAACTCAACAACAAAAAGGCAAATTACCCATTTAAAATATGCACGAAGGACTTGAATCAACATTTCTCCAAAGAAGATGACCAAGATAAAAAAATGCTCAACATCATTGGCCGATAGGAAAATGCAAATCAAAACCACAATGAGATATTACTTCAGACATACTAAGATGACCATTATTTAAAAAAAAAAAACGGAAAATAACAAGTGTTTACAAGGATGTAGAGAAACTGAAACACTTTTATATTGTTGGTGGAATTCTAAAATGGTGTAGCCATTGTGACATCAGTTTGGCAGTTCCACAGAAAGTTAAATATAGAATTACTATATGCCATGGCAATCTCACTTCTTTGTATAGACCCCAAAGAATTGAAAAAGCAGGGACTCGAACAGATATCTGTACTTCAATTTTTTTTTTTTAATATAGGCAGGCACTGGGAATCAAACCCCAGTCCTCTGGCATGGCAGGCGAGAACTCTACCTGCTGAGCCATCGTGGCCCACCCTTGTGCTCCAATTTTCATAGCAGTATTATTCACAATAGCCAAGAGGTGGAAGCAACCCAAGTGCCCATCAACAGATAATCGAGAAACAAAATGTGGTATATACACACAATGGAATACTATTCCACAATAAACGGAAATGAAATTCTGACTCAGTCTACAACATGGATGAAACTTGAAAACATCATCTGAGTGAAATAAGACAGAAACCAAAAGACAAATAGTATATGACCTCACTACGTAAAATACCGAGAATAAGCAAAATTCTTAGAGACAGATAGTAGATTACAGGTTTCCAGAGTTGGAGAGTAAAGAGTAGGGGAACTTATTGTTTCATGAATGCAGAATTTCTATTTGAAGTGATGAAAATTTGGGGTAATGGATGTTGGCGATGGTAGCATAATATTGTGAATGTAATTAATACTACTGAATTATACACTTGTTAAGAGGTTAAAATGGGAATTTTTCAGTTGTATATATTACTAATATAAAAAGTTAAAAGTGATAGGGTGGGCCATGGTGGCTCAGTGGCAGAGTTCTCACCTGCCATGCCAGAGATCCGGTTTTGGTTCATAGTGCCTGCCCATGCAAAAAAAAAAAAAAGGTTAAAAATGATAATGACTGACATTACCAGTTTTCACCCACACATCAAAAAGGGGGGAGGGCCGCTATCTGTAGTCTTATTTTTAAAATTCTGTACTCTGGATATATTTTTAATTTTTTTTTCCAATTTGACATGTGAAAGTTGTATCTTTATATTTCTTTAATATGTATCAGAATTATTGAATGAGTTTTTAGCATCCACTCCTGACTTCCTCATGCTTCTGACTACCTTCTGACCCATATAATATTTTCCTTCTTTCTGATAAAAATCTCAGACACCAAATTTTTTTTGACCGATTTCAAGCATTTATTCTTTTTGGGATGAATTTTAGACCAATCTTGATTGGAACAAAGACTAATATAGATTAATTTGGAATGGTTGACATATCTGCAATGTTTATTCAACCCATATAAATACATAATTCTTAGTCTTTAATTTGTTTGGATTTTATTTTGTTCTTCTCAATAAATGTTATACTTTTCAGTATGACCAGAACATTTAAGGATAACTCTAGCAAAGAGCTCAACACTGGTTGGTAGAAGTAACATCAAGATTTAGAATGACCAAACAAGTGAAGTTGAAAACCTACATTTACCCAGGAGGTCACAGAAGGTCCAAAACTCAAGCCCCAAGCCTCATAGGTCCAATTCAACTCTCTGTGATCTTATTGTGCCAGCCTGGCACAGAAAATAGATGTTACAGGTTTCGCCGCTTGTTTTTTTCTTCATGCAAAAACTTATATTTTGGGGGTTAATTGCTGAACTACATGGCTCTATACCACCCCTTCAATCATATTTACCTTCAATATGACAATATTACTTATAAACCCACTTATGAATTTCCATCACTTCGATCTGTTTCCATACCTTTAAGTTCAACCTCACCAGCTAAGCGTTCACCTATCTCTAGCTTCTGTGATCTCAGGTTCCCTATATTCTACATTATGATACACTGAGTTTACCTTTTACCAGGGTCATATTAGCAAAATCTTACAGTCTCTATCCTTTTGTGTCTGGCTTATTTCACTCAGCATTATGTCCTCAAGTTTTATCTATGCTGTCATATACTTCAGGGCCCTCATCTTACTGCTGTATAATACTCCATTGTATGTGTTTTGATTTGCATTTCTCTTATAGCTAATGAAGGTGAACATCTCATCATGTGTTTTTTAGCCACTTGTATTTGCTCTTCAAAAGATGTCTGTTCATATTTTTTGCCCATTTTATAATTGGGTTGTTTGATCTTTTGTTGAGTTGTATGATTTTTTTTAAATATATACTGGTTAGCAAACCCTTATCCAATGGGTGGTTTCCAAATATTTTCTCTCATTGACTTGACTGCTGCATCACATATTTTAATAAAGTCCTTTGAGGCACAGAAGCTTTTGATCTTAAGGAGTTCCCATTTATCTATTTTTTTCCTTTCATTGCTTGTGGTTTGGGTGTAAAGTTTAAGAAACTGTCTCTTATTTCTAGGTCTTGAAGGTGTTTCCCTATATTTTCTTCTAGGAGCTTAATGATACTGGCTCTTATTTAGGTCTTTGATCCACTTTGAGTTAATTTTTGTATAGGTTGTAAGGTAAGGTTCCTCTGTCATTATTTTGGCTATAGATATCCATTTCTCCAATGCTCATTAATTGAGAAAACTGTTTTTCCCAGTTCAGGAGACTTTGGGGTCTTGTTGAAGATCAGTTGATCATAGGTTTAGTGGTCTATTTCCACACTCACAATCCAATTCCATTGATCAATATGTCTATCTTGTGCCAGTGGCTTTTTAACCACTGTGGCTTTATAATAAGCTTTGAAATCAGGAAGTGTTAATCCTCCCACTTTTTTTTTTTGAGAATATTTTTAGCTATATATCCTTCCAAATGAATTTGATAACTAGTTTTTCCAAGTCTTCAAAGTAAGTCATTGGAATTTTGGTTGGTACTGCATTGAATCTGTAGACCAATTTGGGTAGAATTGACATCTTAACTACATTTAACCTTCCTATCCATGAACATGGAATGTCTTCCCATGTATTTAGGTCTTCTTGATTTCTCTTAGCAATGTTAGGTAGTTTTGTGTACAGTTCCTTTACATCCATGATTAACTTTATTCCTAGATGCTTGAATCTTCTAGTTGCTATTTATTTTATTAATTAACGGAAAAAAAGAAATTAACCCAACATTTAGAAATCATACCATTCTACATATGCAATCAGTAATTCTTAACATAATCACATAGATGCGTGATCATTGTTTCTTAGTACATTTCCATCAGTTTAGAAGAACTAGCAACACAACAGAAAAAGATATAGAATGTTAATATAGAGACAAAAATAAAAGTAATAATACTAAAGTCAAAACAAAACAAAACAAAACAAAACAAAAACCTATAGCTCAGATGCAGCTTCATTCAGTGTTTTAACAAGATTACTTTACAATTAGGTATTATTGTGTTGTCCATTTTTGAGTTTTTGTATCTAGTCCTGTTGCACAGTCTGTATCCCTTCAACTCCAATTGCCCATTATCTTACCCTGTTTCTAACTCCTGCTGGACTCTGTTACCAATGACATATTCCAAATTTATTCTCGAATGTCTGTTCACATCAGTGGGACCATACAGTATTTGTCCTTTAGTTTTTGGCTAGACTCACTCAGCATAATGTTCTCTAGGTCCATCCATGTTATTACATGCTTCATAAGTTTATCCTGTCTTAAAGCTGCATAGTATTCCATCGTATGTATATACCACAGTTTGTTTAGTCACTGTTCTGTTGATGGAGATTTCGGCTGTTTCCATCTCTTTGCAATTGTAAATAACGCTGCTATAAACATTGGTGTGCAAATGTCTGTTTGTGTCTTTGCCCTTAAGTCCTTTGAGTATATTCCCAGCAATGGTATTGCTGGGTCGTATGGCAATTCTATATTCAGCTTTTTGAGGAACCACCAAACTGCCTTCCACAGTGGTTGCACCATTTGACATTCCCACCAAAAGTGGATAAGTGTGCCTCTTTCTCCGCATCCTCTCCAGCACTTGTCATTTTCTGTTTTGTTGATAATGGCCATTCTGGTGGGTGTGAGATGATATCTCATTGTGGTTTTGATTTGCATTTCTCTAATGACCAGGGACATTGAGCATCTCTTCATGTGCCTTTTGGCCATTTGTATTTCCTCTTCTGATAGGTGTCTGTTCAAGTCTTTTTCCCATTTTGTAATTGGGTTGGCTGTCTTTTTGTTGTTGAGATGAACAATCTCTTTATAAATTCTGGATACTAGACCTTTATCTGATATGTCGTTTCCAAATATTGTCTCCCATTGTGTAGGCTGTCTTTCTACTTTCTTGATGAAGTTCTTTGATGCACAAAAGTGTTTAATTTTGAGGAGCTCCCATTTATTTATTTCCTTCTTCAGTGTTCTTGCTTTAGGTTTAAGGTCCATAAAACTGCCTCCAGTTGTAAGATCCATAAGATATCTCCCTACATTTTCCTCTAACTGTTTTATGATCTTAGACCTAATGTTTAGATCTTTGATCCATTTTGAGTTAACTTTTGTATAGGGTGTGAGAGATGGGTCTTCTTTCATTCTTTTGCATATGGATATCCAGTTCTCTAGGCACCATTTATTGAAGATACTGTTCTGTCCCAGGTGAGTTGGCTTGACTGCCTTATCAAAGATCAAATGTCCATAGATGAGAGGGTCTATATCTGAGCACTCTATTCGATTCCATTGGTCGATATATCTATCTTTATGCCAATACCATGCTGTTTTGACCACTGTGGCTTCATAATATGCCTTAAAGTCCGGCATCGCTAGACCTCCAGCTTCGTTTTTTTTCCTCAAGATGTTTTTAGTAATTCGGGGCACCCTGCCCTTCCAGATAAATTTGCTTATTGGTTTTTCTATTTCTGAAAAATAAGTTGTAGGGATTTTGATTGGTATTGCATTGAATCTGTAAATCAATTTAGGTAGGATTGACATCTTAACTATATTTAGTCTTCCAATCCATTAACACGGTATGCCCTTCCATCTATTTAGATCTTCTGTGATTTCTTTTAACAGTTTTTTGTAGTTTTCTTTATATAGGTTTTTTGTCTCTTTAGTTAAATTTATTCCTACGTATTTTATTCTTTTAGTTGCAATTGTAAATGGGATTCGTTTCTTGATTTCCCCCTCAGCTTGTTCATTACTAGTGTATAGAAATGCTACAGATTTTTGAATGTTGATCTTGTAACCTGCTACTTTGCTGTACTCATTTATTAGCTCTAGTAGTTTTGTTGTGGATTTTTCCGGGTTTTCGACGTATAGTATCATATCGTCTGCAAACAGTGATAGTTTTACTTCTTCCTTTCCAATTTTGATGCCTTGTATTTCTTTTTCTTGTCTAATTGCTCTAGCTAGAACCTCCAACACAATGTTGAATAATAGTGGTGATAATGGACATCCTTGTCTTGTTCCTGATCTTAGGGGGAAAGTTTTCAATTTTTCCCCATTGAGGATGATATTAGCTGTGGGTTTTTCATATATTCCCCCTATCATTTTAAGGAAGTTCCCTTGTATTCCTATCCTTTGAAGTGTTTTCAACAGGAAAGGATGTTGAATCTTGTCAAATGCCTTCTCTGCATCAATTGAGATGATCATGTGATTTTTCTGCTTTGATTTGTTGATATGGTGTATTACATTAATTGATTTTCTTATGTTGAACCATCCTTGCATACCTGGGATGAATCCTACTTGGTCATGATGTATAATTCTTTTAATGTGTTGTTGGATACGATTTGCTAGAATTTTATTGAGGATTTTTGCATCTATATTCATTAGAGAGATTGGTCTGTAGTTTTCTTTTTTTGTAATATCTTTGCCTGGTTTTGGTATGAGGGTGATGTTGGCTTCATAGAATGAATTAGGTAGTTTTCCCTCCACTTCGATTTTTTTGAAGAGTTTGAGGAGAGTAGGTACTAATTCTTTCTGGAACGTTTGGTAGAATTCACATGTGAAGCCATCTGGTCCTGGACTTTTCTTTTTAGGAAGCTTTTGAATGACTAATTCAATTTCTTTACTTGTGATTGGTTTGTTGAGGTCATCTATGTCTTCTTGAGTCAAAGTTGGTTGTTCATGTCTTTCCAGGAACCCGTCCATTTCATCTAAATTGTTGTATTTATTAGCGTAAAGTTGTTCATAGTATCCTGTTATTACCTCCTTTATTTCTGTGAGGTCAGTAGTTATGTCTCCTCTTCCATTTCTGATCTTATTTATTTGCATCCTCTCTCTTCTTCTTTTTGTCAATCTTGATAAGGGCCCATCAATCTTATTGATTTTCTCATAGAACCAACTTCTGGTCTTATTGATTTTCTCTATTGTTTTCATGTTTTCAATTTCATTTATTTCTGCTCTGATCTTTGTTATTTCTTTCCTTTTGCTTGCTTTGGGATTAGTTTGCTGTTCTTTCTCCAGTTCTTCCAAGTGAACAGTTAATTCCTGCATTTTTGCCTTTTCTTCTTTTCTGATATAGGCATGTAGGGCAATAAATTTCCCTCTTAGCACTGCCTTTGCTGCGTCCCATAAGTTTTGATATGTTGTGTTTTCATTTTCATTCGCCTCGAGGTATTTACTAATTTCTCTTGCAATTTCTTCTTTGACCCACTCGTTGTTTAAGAGTGTGTTGTTGAGCCTCCACGTATTTGTGAATTTTCTGGCACTCCGCCTATTATTGATTTCCAACTTCATTCCTTTATGATCCGAGAAAATGTTGTGTATGATTTCAATCTTTTTAAATTTGTTGAGACTTGCTTTGTGACCCAGCATATGGTCTATCTTTGAGAATGATCCATGAGCACTTGAGAAAAAGGTGTATCCTGCTGTTGTGGGATTTAATGTCCTATAAATGTCTGTTAAGTCTAGCTCCTTTATAGTAATATTCAGATTCTCTATTTCTTTATTGATCCTCTGTCTAGATGTTCTGTCCATTGATGAGAGTGGGGAATTGAAGTCTCCAACTATTATGGTATTTGTGTCTATTTCCTTTTTCAGTGTTTGCAGTGTATTCCTCACGTATTTTGGGGCATTCTGGTTCGGTGCATAAATATTTATGATTGTTATGTCTTCTTGTTTAATTGTTCCTTTTATTAGTATATAGTGTCCTTCCTTGTCTCTTTTAACTGTTTTACATTTGAAGTCTAACTTGTTGGATATTAGTATAGCCACTCCTGCTCTTTTCTGGTTGTTATTTGCATGAAATATCTTTTCCCAACCTTTCACTTTCAACCTATGTTTATCTTTGGGTCTAAGATGTGTTTCCTGTAGACAGCATATAGAAGGATCCTGTTTTTTAATCCATTCTGCCATTCTATGTCTTTTGATTGGGGAATTCAGTCCATTAACATTTAGTGTTATTATTGTTTGGATAATATTTTCCTCTACCATTTTGCCTTTTGTATTACATATATCATATCTGACTTTCCTTCTTTCTACACTCTTCTCCATACCTCTCTCTTCTGTCTTTTTGGTTCTGACTCTAGTGCTCCCTTTAGTATTTCTTGCAGAGCTGGTCTCTTGGTCACAAATTCTCTCAGTGACTTTTTTGTCTGAGAATGTTTTAATTTCTCCCTCATTTTTGAAGGACAATTTTGCTGGATATAGGAGTCTTGGTTGGCAGTTTTTCTCTTCTAGTAATTTAAATATATCATCCCACTGTCTTCTAGCCTCCATGGTTTCTGCTGAGAAATCTACACATAGTCTTATTGAGTTTCCCTTGTATGTGATGGATTGTTTTTCTCTTGCTGCTTTCAAGATCCTCTCTTTCTCTTTGACCTCTGACATTCTAACTAGTAAGTGTCTTGGAGAACGCCGATTTGGGTCTAATCTCTTTGGGGTGCGCTGAATTTCTTGGATCTGTAATTTTAGGTCTTTCATACGAGTTGGGAAATTTTCAGTGAAAATTTCTTCCATTAGTTTTTCTCCTCCTTTTCCCTTCTCTTCTCCTTCTGGGACACCCACAACACGTATATTTGTGCGGTTCATATTGTCCTTGAGTTCCCTGATACCCTGTTCAAATTTTTCCATTCTTTTCCGGATAGTTTCTGTTTCTTTTTGGAATTCAGATGTTCCATCCTCCAAATCACCAATTCTATCTTCTGTCTCTTTGAATCTATCATTGTAGGAATCCATTGTTTTTTCTATCTTTTCTACTTTGTCCTTCACTTCCATAAGTTCTGTGATTTGTTTTTTCAGTTTTTCTATTTCTTCTTTATGTTCAGCCCATGTCTTCTTCATGTCCTCCCTCAATTTATCGATTTCGTTTTTGAAGAGGTTTTCCATTTCTGTTTGTATATTCAGCATTAGTTGTCTCAGCTCCTGTATCTCATTTGAACTATTGGTTTGTTCCTTTTACTGGGCCATATTTTCAGTTATTTGAGCATGATCCATTATCTTCTGTTGGCGTCTGCGCATTTAGACAGATTTCCCTGGGTATTGGATCCAAAAGTTTGGAAGATTTTTCTGTGAAATCTCTGGGTTCTGTTTTTCTTATCCTGCCCAGTAGGTGGCGCTCGTGACACACGTTTGTCTGCGCGTCCCACCAGTAAAAGGTGCTGTGGGACCTTTAACTTTGGAAAACTCTCGCCTTCCGGGAGGTTCGCTAGCCGAAGTGGCTTGGAAGGGTTCGAGCTGGCCTGGGGTCCGAATGCGGGGAGGGTTGCTGGCTGCCGCAGCCCGGGAAAGCGCCCGTCCGAATTTCCTAGTCGCCCGGGCGACAAGTGTGGCGGGAGGGCGCCAGCAGCAGCGGCCCGCCCGGGAGAGTGCACGTTCCTGGGGAGTCACGGGTTTGGAAGGGGCCTCCCCCACCCGTCACTGTTCTCTGCGGCCTGGGGATTTCCGATCCAATTCTCTCAATTGGTCCAGGGGGCCGCGCGTGGTGTGGGCACCTGCCGCCACGGTTTCAGGGGACCGCCTCTCCAATTCTCCCAGCCGGCCCGGGAAGGGGGAAGGGAGTGGCTCCGGCCGCTTGCCGTCCCGCCCGGTGAAGCCCGTGCGCCTCGGCAATCTCACCCGAGCGGCTTCTCTCAGCCAGCCATCCGTTTCAGGATGGGGTACGCTGTCTTTTTTATCTCTGTTGTGGCTTTGGGCGCTGTTCTGTATCGTTTCTACTCCCCTAGTAGCTGTCCTGGAGAAGAAACTAAGATCCGCGCGTCTTACTAAGCCGCCATCTTCTCTGGAAGTCTCCCGAATCAAAACCTTTTATGACTGGAAAGCACACATGAAATTAAGAAAATTGACAAATCATACAAGAGAAATAAAGGTTGCTAATGCATGACTTCCCAGTCTCTTTTGTGTATGAGAGGGGAAAAAAAGCATGGTCTAGAAAATGCAGAATTTCAGGCCCCCCATGGGACTTACCGAAGGGCACAGAAATCATTTTTAAATACAAGAGACAGGTTTTCATGATAATTGTGGAATTCCCTATTACAAAAGAAATACCACATTTTTCCAGTTGATGGAGAACTGAAAAGTCATGAATAAATTGAAAATGGACTGGAAACCATCAATGAAGGGGGAGGAGGTCTTACTTTGCTCTCAATGGGCAGCTGGCAATACTCTGTGTCGGACAAGAAGCTAAATGCCAGGGAAGGGGTTGTTGAGTTGGCATCATGTTCTTCTGTCTGCACACTAAAAAGACCTTTCAACTTATACAAGATCCGAAAAAGGGAAGTAATTTGGCTTAAAGAAATACATGTCTGCATCTGCTAAGCCAAGGGTCATGACTGGTCCTTATGGGACTGTGTGTCACAGGAGGCAGGAGGCTGTGTATCCTGGAACCTCTTTCTTTATTCTAGAAAATATTTCATTGCTGATCCCTTGTTTGTCATGACAGGCTGAGACCTCTTGCCTCATCCATCCCATAGGGTGTTAGGAGCACACAATTAGAAAATAAAGGAGGTGGTAACACAAGGAACTTGTGCCTGAGCCACTGAATCAGCTCTCCCTAATGTGGGGGTAGGGGTGGCACTAAGATTCAGGAATTCTCAAGAAGATAGGAAATGGAAATGAAGTTGAACTGGTTTAAATGTAGAAGAGCATGCCAGGAGGAAGATTAGGACAGCCTGGCCATCACTCTTCTCTGAGCCCTTCTGGGAAGATTCCCTTATCAATTCCGGATTTTCTGGTTATTCTTTTGGAGTGCAGAAAATCTTATCTTCTTCAGGATGACAGGCAAGGCAAACTGATGTTTTACCTACATATACTGCAGCATTCCCCCATCCCAAAGGTACTCCGGGGAGAGGACCTTGGTGGGTTTGTGGTAAAACAGGTACTTGTTCAAGTGGCTTTCATCATGCCACAAGGCCTCAATGTCATTGGCTTCATCGACCATCATTGCCTGGTGACAGGCCTTGGTGAGTCTGTAAACCTCCTGAACTGACCCACCAAAAAAGGCCCCTATGTAATAAAAACCCCCCTTGTCGGGAATATAGGCTTGTGACTCCAGCGGGCGTTCATAGGTGAAGAATTCGCGGCTAAGCCCAAAGAAACCAAGATGGAGGGTGCCAAACAAGGATGAGAGAATCTCCACACCTACGTGGTCACTGAACATCATGTCCACATCTGCACACACCAGGTAGTCCACTTCATGGAGGAAGCGCTGCTCAGAGAAATTGCTGATCATCTCCATGCGGTGCATGGAGATGTCCTGCCAGCGGGAGTAATTCCGGACCTGGAGGACCACCATCTGTCTGCCTTTTTGGAGGGTGACGTGTGGAACTGAGTCTGGCTGGTCAGTGAAGATGTAGTAGTTTACCCTGTGTCCTACCATGAAGTTCCTCTCTGCAGACTCCAGGAATATTCTTAGGAAAACCACATTTTTTTTATGGCAAATACAGTTAATCCAATGGTGGTATTTTGGAGGAGAAACTGTTCATTCAGGATGTCAATGTCGAAGGTCCCTTCCCAAATTATGGGAGCCAGCCAAGGTGTGAGGACCAGGACATCATGCCTGCAGGGTAATAGCAGGTTTGGCTGTAAGTATACTGACCTTGATAATTTTACAATTTGCTGGTTGTCCAGTTCTCTAAGAACCATGTGTGGCTCAGATAGCATGGTTTCCAGCTTCTGTGTTTTCAGGTTCAGGAATTGATAGACAAAGAAAGCTAAGATCAGAATTACTAGGAAAGGAAAGGACACATGAAGAAGCGAATAGCATTTTAGTTTCTTGGTCAGTGTCCACCATAGCTCAGACATGGCTCAACCTCTGACAACTTTTGCGTAGGATTTCCTCTATTCTGGGTGTGAACTGGCCTCTTGTTGACCTTCCACCCTCACTGACTTACACTGGGGTTGAGTGAAGCAAACCCACAATGCCTAAGAACCTGCTGCCACCATGACTGGCCTACTCTTCCAGCAGGGGCAGTGGTGCCAGGAGACCTTTCTGGGATTACACTCTGGAAGAAGACTAAGGGACCCGTCAGACTCAATAAATTCAGTTTGGGTTTGAGGTACTGTCAGAGTACCCAGGTGGCAGAAGTAGATCAACAAGTAGCTCAAACTTCAGGCCAGGGTGTGGATGAGAAGTCAGGGCTCTGGGAAAAGGCTCAGGAGACTGGCTCTAAGAAGGCCATTGGTAGGTCAAGGATAGGGATTGTGATGAAACCAGGGTAGGGAGTGGCCACCAGAGAGCCTGAGCTTGAGGCCAGAGGGCATGTGCTCTGGCCTTCCTGACAACTTACTGTTTGTGAGACCTTTACTCAGGAGATATTTCCACTTGTTTTCTGTCAGACACCAGGGATCCACCTGGCCAGAGTATATCTCTTGCTGTCAGAGGAGCTAGCACCATACCTGTGACTGGAGCTACTGTTCATGAACACATTCAGGTCACCTGGCCCCACCATCCGGAGCACAAGGGGTGCAATGGAGGAGACACAACCACACCTGCATTTAGGGACTCTTTGGTTCCTGCCATCATTTAGAGCTGTGAGGATTTCATGGCCAGAGTATATCTACTGCAGTCTGTGGGGGCAATACCATATATTTTTAGGAAGATACTTCTATTCTTACCTTCAGTTAGGATGGCTGTGGCCTACCAAGCTAGGGTGTCCGCTTTGACTTTAGAGGAGTCAGCGCCACTCAGGAAATTCCTGTACTTAGGGCATTTTTGCTCCTACCTTCAGTCAGAATAGATGTGCCTCTGGTGAGAGCACACCAAACCATAGCCCTGTCTTTGGAGTTACTTTGTTCACTGACCAGGGTTTTGTTGAAGACACAAGTACTTGATGGCCAAGCCATTAATTTTCTTCTAGTGCAAGAACTAGGATCCTAGCAATTAATAATCAAAAGCTTCCTTGACAAATGATGGCGACCAATGCCTGCCCAAAATAGCCCTTGCTCTGCTGGAAAGAGTTTTAGCCCCTTTTAATTAGCTCAAACAACTTAACTTGTCTTCAAGTAAGCTGCAGGCTCAATACCTCAGGGTGCTTTTGTATGTGTCAAAGAGCATGGGTTCAGATGAAGCTCGTCAGAAGTCAATGCACCAGACTTCAGAAGTTCCACTGTGGTGAGAAGAGAATACTCTGTATCAATCATACTGTCCCTGGTTTCAACTATTACTTAGCTCTGGGCCAGATTTCTTATTACTTTGGGAGTGATAGGACTTCCTTTTCCCCTTTCCCATTTGTTTTAGTTTGTTAATGCTGTTGGAATGCAATATACCAGAAATGGGTTTGCTTTTATAAAGGGAATTTATTAAGTTACAAGTTTACAGTATTAAAGCCATAAAAATGTCCAAACTAAGATATCCAGGGAAAGACTTTTTGACTGAAAAGAGACCAATATCTGTCACATGGGAAGGCACATGGCTGGCATCTTCTCTCTCTGTCAGCATTTCAAGTATCTCCAAATGTCATCTTTGATTGCTCTGGTTTCTGTTTAGCTTCTGTTGGCTCTCTTTGCTTCTGGCATCTCCTGGGGCTTCTGCATTTCCACATGTCTGTGTCTGCATTTACATCTGAGGTTTCTCTAAGATATGCCCCCTTTTAAAGGACTCTAGTAAACTAATCAAGACCTGCCTTGAATGGGTGGAGTCACACCTGCATCTAAACAAAGGGTCATACCCACAATTGGGTCTCATATCAGCATGGAAGTAATCAAAGCAAAAGGTCACACCCACAATTGAGTCACTCGGTCTTCATGGACACAATCTAATCCAAGGTTTCCACTGTACAATATTGAATCAGGATTAAAGAACATGGCTGCCCCCACAGTGTGGATTAAGATTGAAAGGCATGGCTTTTCTAAGCTACATAACAGCATCAAAACAGCACACCATTGATTTCAATTAGCCCTCTATTTTCTGCCCCAGGTTATATGGCTTTATTCTTGTTAATTCATCCTTTGTTTATGTGTCTCTGTTCTTTGAGTCACCTATCAAGAAAGAATTGATTTAATGGGTGGTGACATATTGAGTCAGGCTTAACTCTGCAAAGCAACAAACATATCTATTTGGGGTCTTAGAATTGCAATTCAGGGAGCACAGATTCAGGGAGCACCCCAAATAGTGCCCCGTCTTGGCATTTCCAGCAAGGGTTCTAAAAGAAAAAGGTTAGATCAGTTATTTGTGGTGGGTAGATATTTGGGGTACTCTAATTGTTCTTCAGGTTAGATAGTTACTGAGTTCTTTATCATGTGGTTTGCTTTATGGTGTCTGGATGTCCTTGGGGTTTTAAGAAACACTGTTGCTTGAGGCTTTTGCATGTTGGAGTGTTTGTGATATCTGATATTTCCCTAGAGTAATATCCACCATGACCTCCTGACTCCATTTTAATTATTTTATCTATAGTAAGTCTATTTTGTTTTATTTATCTTTATAATAAGAAATATCATGTGTAAGTAGTCACATTTTATTATGCACAGGCTGACTTCTGAAGTCTCTGTGTGTCAGGGTAAGGAATGGCAACTCAAGAGGGAGTGAGTTCCAGCAATTGAAGAAATGGGCTGACTCAAAGTGGCCTCTTCTCTCTGTGCTTCTGTCTCTCTGCTCTGACTTCACTGTAGGCTAGAACATCCTTGATGTGTGGTAGGAAACCACACTTTATAACTTTAGCGTTTTAAAAATATTTAAAGGTCTTTTTGCATCTTTTTCCTTAATTTAGACTTAGGCCAGTCATCCCACCCGTTCTTCCTTCACCCAGAAAGGATGAGCTTGACACCCAGGTTATTGGGCCTGGAAGAACAAAGGAAGAACTCATATCTGTCTAGTAACTTAGATTTATTAAAAAATCTTAAAGCTAAGATACAATAAGATATAAGTTATCATGCTCCTTAAAAAGTCAGAAGTAATCCTCTTTTCAGGTAAATAACTGGATAGGGCCTGTTGGAAAAATTACTCGTCAGTACCTAGTCTGAATCACTAAAATATCAAATGGCTAGAGTTGTGATTTCACTCAGACTTGGCTGAACTTAGAGTTGTGCTGTGACAAAATTGGACTACTATGCTAGATGACATAGCGTTGAAAGACATTGTTCAGATCCGGGAGTGGTTGGACGCCATTGTGCTTCACTGCAGATTACTGTGCTCCACTGCCAGAGGCCTACGACTTCGAGGAGGAAGGCACAGAAGTGGTCGCTGCGAAGGGAACGCATCCTGCTCAGTGCCAGCTTGGGAGCAGGGGAAACCTAAAGAATGGAGTGAAAACCTTCAAGGATTCCAAGAAGAATTTCTGTCCAACCCTCCAGCTCTTTAAGTGCTAGGATAGTGTCTAGAAGTGGAGGAAGTAGTTTAAATGATACCTGTCAGCCGAGAGACTCTTCATTTAGAATGGATTCTGAATATCAGTCTACATCAGCATCTGCATCACCATTTCAGTCTACATGGTATAGTGAATCTGAGATAACTCAGGGAGCACACTCAAGATCACAAAACCAGCAATGGGATCATGATTCAAAAAGACCTAAACTTTCCTGTACAAACTGTATACCTACCTCAGCTAGTAGAAACAGTGTAAATGCAGTGTCAGATTCCTCTTGGAGACATAGTCAAGTTCCAAGATCTTCATCAGTGGTACTTGGATCATTTGGAACTGAATTAATGAGAGAGAGGAGAGATTTGGAGAGGAGAGCAGATTCTCCCATTAGTAATCTTATGGATTATAGTCACCAAAGTGATGCTTACACAACTTCATCATAAGGAGGTAAGAGGGAAGAGATGAATCTTCGAGAATACCTACCTCTGGTATACCATCTAGAGTGCAACATGTATTTAGAAGAGAATCTAATGAAGTGGTTTGTCTTGAAGCACAGAATAATTCCCTTGGGGCTGCCACCAACAGACCACAAGCATCTGCGGCATCAAACAGTGCCGCTTGTGGTTCCACATCACATTTGTCTCACAGAGGAAGAAATACAAGAATAAGTGGGATTCTTCCTGGTTCCTTATTCCAATTTGCAGTTCCCCCAGCACTTCGAAATAATTTGAGTGACAATGTCATGATCACTGTAGATATTATTCCTTCAGGTTGGAATTCATCTGATGGGAAAAGTGATAAAACTAAAAGTACACCCTCAAGAGGTCCAGAAAGACTTCAGAAAATCAGAGAGCCTTCTTCTACAGGACTCTGAAGAAGGTGACTTGTGTAGAATTTGTCAAATGGCAGCTGCATCATCATCTAACTTGCTAACAGAGCCTTGCAAATGCATAGGAAGTTTGCAGTATGATCACCAACAACGTATGAAAATGCGGTTATAGGCCAAAATAAGCAGCTCTGGTTCTTATGTTAGAGGCTGAAACCACCTGTGAACTCTGTAAAGAAAAGTTGCAACTTAACTTGGAGGATTTTGATATTCATGAACTACATAGAGCTCATGCGAATGAACAAGTTAGTATATTTTGCCTAATTTGGCTCAATATGAGTTTGTTAGCTCTGGTCTCTACTTAGGTGTGCTCCTGCACTTGTGTAAGCAAAGTTTTTCTGATATGATGGGGAATACAAATGAACCAAGCATACGTGTCCAATTTATTAGCCTTGCAAGAACGCTTCAGGAACATATGGAAGATCTTGAAACTTCAGAGGATGATTCCAAAGAAGACGGAGACCATAACACAACATTTAATGTTGCTTAATTTCATATAAGACAAATGGATTATCTGTGAACATGTGTTTATTAAAATTGGCAAATAAGTGTCAGTTATGTGGGGGAATGTCTATTGAATACATTGATGATCCATAAATAAGGAATATGTATAATGTGTGCATGTATATATATATATTCATTCTCAAGTGTTACTGAATAAAATTCTACTACTGGACCTATTAACATGGCCAGTGAGTCTGATATTTATAAACTGGTAATCAAAAGTATTTTTCTTTTAAGTGATTGGCAAGTGTTACCCTTGTTTTAAATGTCTAAACAATGTCCACCTCCAACCCTCTGTGCTCTGATTACTGTAGTTATTTTTATAAAAACAACAACAAAAGGTTTGCATTTTACTCTCCTCCTGATGAAAAAAGTGGGACAAAATGTGCTTTCAAAATAAAATGCCAGACAGCATCTGATTATTTTTCCTTTTAAAATGCCTTAAGTTGCAGTCTCATTTTGATAATTATTGGCTTCCAGTTTTTAAAAAAGATGAATGGGAGACGGTTCTGAAGAACATTACATTAGGTTTCCAAATTTATTTTGAATTCTGAATTCACTTAGCAATAAAATCTAATTTTAAAATAGTATATAAAATGAATATAAATGATGAATGACTTTTTTATTAATTTGCAAAGTGCAGATTATATATTTGATAGACTGTAGGATATAGATATTTCTTTTAGGAATATTACAACTCTTTCAGAGTTGCCAGCAGAATGCCGTTTGGATAAAAAAAAGTATTGCAATCTCACGTTAATGAAATATATTTTGCAGAATTAAAACAGTGGTTTTCAATGTGTTTTTTAGTGTTGTCACTTTGTAGATAAATAAGATATAAATAAGTTGTTTCAATCCTGGTCATTTTTTAACTGTTTCTTGATAATTCTGAGCATTTATTTGATGATTTAATATTTTTCTACTACCATTGGAGAACAAATGAACATTAACCTACTCACCATGAATAGGTTTACATTGTGGTCATGATTTGTGTATATTTGTATTTTTCTTCTATCAAAACCTTTAGGATATACTAGAACACCTTCAGGTGGTTTCAGGTTGAAGTCTATGTCATGATGATAATGTACTTTTTCAGACCCTTAATTGAAACTATAAGTATTACCACAAATATGAATGAACAGGTTGCCAACTCTTAGTTTGTGGGTCTTATGTAAAACTTTGGCTCAAAATAAAGTGCATACTGATTTATTTAACAAAGAAAGAAAGAAAGGAGGGAGGGAGGGAGAGAGGGAGAGAGGGAGGGAGGGAGAGAGGGAGGGAGGGAGGGAGGGAGGGAGGGAGAGAGAAAGAGAGAAAGAGAGAGGAAGGAAGGAAGGGAGGAAGGAAGGAAGGAAGGAAAGGAAGGAAAGGAAGGAAGGAAGGGAGGGAGGGAGGGAGGGAGGGAGGGAGGGAGGGAGGAAGGGAGGAAGGAAGGAAGGAAGGAAGGAAGACATTGCTCATTCCACAGAAATCTGCAATGTTGTATGAGAGACAAATGAACCAAAAATTCCAACTGAGGAGCTAGTGGGTAAGGAGGTCATAAAAGTAAGTCTATGGGGAATGAAACTTGGATTGTACTTTAAAGAAGGAAGAAAAAGCAACCAGGTGGGAAAGGACTATTTCCAAGGTCAAGAAAATAGCATGTGAAAGTTCAGGGAGGTATGAGAGATAATGAGTCAGTAGGTCCCCAGGCAGGCCATCAGGTGTGGCTGGGAGATGCAGTCACAGATTTCAGCATGGACAGATCACCAACAATCATATATACCATTGTTGGGGGTTGAATCCCAATCCCTATAAAAGACATATTCAAGACCTAATCCCCAGTTCTACGGGTGTGGCCCCATTTGTAAACAATGATAAGGAATGGACTCATTTGTGAACAGGATCTTAAGATCCTATTTAGATAAGGTCAAATTGAATCTGGGTGCGCCTTAATTCATATGACTGCATTCATTGTAAACAAAGGAAATTTGGACATAGAGAGTCAGGAAAAAGCCAGGTGTCATAAGAAATCAGGAGAATCAGAAAAATTGCTGATCATGGAGAGAGACATTTCTACATGAACAGAGGATTGTCAGAATGATACAGACTTTGAAAGAAAGCAAGTCCTGCCGATACCTGGATGTCAAACTTCTAGCCTCTCAAAGTGATTTGAAGTGAACCCATTATTGCCAGGATGAAGTCTGACCCAAAAAATGTTGTTGCATCTAACTTCTGTCTCTCCTTATTGCCAGAAAAATAAAGCAAGTAAACACCGGCAAGAAGCTGTTGAAGCCTCCTGCAGCCATTGCCCCAGTGCTCTGTGGTGAACCACAAAGTTCCCAGCCAATGAAAAGCAAGAACCCATCTTGATGCTAGCCACGAGTTCCTATCTTGCCACTGCTGGGGAAGCCACCTTCCCAGAGCATGTGCAGTAAGGCCCCGCCTTTACCTTAACTAATATTAATAGTAAATTCTCCAATTTTTGAACATGAGATAAATGCAAAACCTTGTTCTAGCATGCCTGCTTGCATCAGCCAACTGCACACGCATCGTCTGACTACAGCTTTAGGACATGAGTCCACCCTTTTCCATTCTTTGGCCAAAGAAGAAAGTTCTACTCTGTTTCACCCAATCTCGTTTCCTTCTATTGGTGCCAGCAACACAGAACAGGATACCTGTTTCAAGGGTCCGACTGTCCTGGTAACGCAATTGTGTACTATTTGTCATTGTCCTGGCAAACTAAGATAGTCGTAATGGGGCATCTGTCCATTGTCTAAAAGTAAAGGAAGTCATGAAAGGGTTATAAGCAAATGGGTGACAGGAATATAGAGATTTCAGGAACATCCCTCTGCCTGCCTGAGAGAGATGTATTAAATGGGGCCCAGTTCAGAGGCAGGGGCTTAAGGGAATGTTTACAGAGACCCAATCAAAGATGAGACAATGATCCACCCCCCAAGGCTTCTGGGAATTCTAACTCCACAAGTGGGTTTGGCTGTTCTAGAATTTCGTGTAAATGGAGACAAACATTTTGCTGGTTATGAGCTGTTAAATACCCCAGAAAAGGCCATAGTCTTTTAATCCATTCTTGTGGGTGTAGACCAATTATAGGTGGGACCTTTTGATTAGGTTGTTTCAATTGAAATGTAACCCACTCAATTCAAGGTGGATCTTAATCCTTTACTGGAGTCCTTTGTGAGAGGATAAAGGGCAGAAATACCTGTGAGAACGGAAGAAGGTGGTCTCCCCAGTGTCCCCCAACATTGCATTCAGAGAGTGGTAGGACACTGCATAGTCCCTTGGAAAGGGTGGGACTGCCACTTTCTAAAGTCCTAAAGATAAATGACTGTTAGACTTTGAAATCTAATGGAGTTTTCCCTGCAGGTTTTCAAAACTGCTTGGGTCCCATGACCCCTGTATTCCTTCCAGTTTCTCTTTATGGAAATAGGACTATGTATCCTATGACTGCCCCTCCTTTGTATGTTGGTAGCGAATAACTTGTTCTAAGTTTTATATGTCCAGAGCCAGAGGAGAATTTTGTCTTAGGACAGACCATTCCTGTAGCTGACTTTGATGAGATTTTGTGCTGTTTCTGACTTTGTGTTGCATTTATATTGTTATTGAAATATAAGGCTTTCTGATATTGTTATGGAATGAATGTATTTTGCATTTGGAAAGTGTCAGGTCTCAGAAAATAGAACTTGATATACAAAATGAATTCTGTGGCATGAGGACCCCTTCAGTTTCTCTCCCTCAGCAGCTCCTCTGACAGGACCTGATGTGTTGGCAAGATAGAAGAGCATGGACATGCCAATGCCCCACCTGCCAGAGGCTAGACCAGATAACCATGGCATAAAGTCATGATCTGCACCAGCCTGATGTCTCCTGGCAATGCTTGTAGCCACACTTCACCCCCTACCTCTCTTGGTGCATTTTTTCCTTGAAAATCACAAGCTGTCAGAAAGAGAGCTGGGGCCATTTTTCTCTTCTTTTGCTGGCTCCCACCTGCCTATTCTCCTCTTGCTCTCACTCTGTTGCTTTCTCTCTCAATAAACCTGTTAAGCTTTGACTCGCTGTCCCATCTCCTTGATGACCCCATGCCTAACAGAAAGAACATGTCTTTTTGGGGTCCAAAGGGTGGAATGTGCCAGTTTAAAGCTATTATGTACCCCAGAAAAGCCATGTCTTTTAATCCTCATTCAATATTGCTGTGTGGAATCTTTTTGATTGATTCCATGAAGATGTGACCAACCCAATTGTGGGTGGTAATTTTTGATTAGATGTTTGTCATGGAGATGTGTCTCCACCCATTCAAGGTGGGGTTGCTTACTGGAGCCCCTTTAAGAGGGAACCATTATGGAAAAAACTTGAGAGCCACCAGAACAGACAGAACCAACAAGATGGGCAGAGCCCCAGGGAAGCTGCTGAAGATTCCTTGAGAGAAGTACTCAGATGTTGAGTACACTCCTAAAAAAATGAATAATCCAACAATTAATTGGTATTTAGTGAAATTGAGTAGGCCTGTTTAGGTGGTAACCAGCGTATTACCTAGGTATAGTAATTTTAATGCTTATTTAATTATTAATCAATGTGTTAAGTATTTAGCATCTTTTTAATTGTTAGGTGGTGTGTTCCATTTAGTTATTAATTGGTGTGCTTAAATAAGTGTTAAGTGTTTTTCTGTTTAAATTGTTATGTTCCTGCATTTGTATTGGTGAATTGTTCCTAATTGGTAACTGATTATGGAAATTCTTTAGAGGGAAACTTTGGCCTGTATTGAAAATTGAAAAGATTTTAATTATAAGTCCAAAAAAAAAGTTTATTTCTGAACATAATCTGGCCTCAATATAATTTAAAATGAAAATACTACCATTACAGTTAAAGTTTAAAATATTATAGTTAAAATTGTTCTGCAAAAAGGCATAAATGGGATAAGATAATGTATGTCCAATCTTTTTTTTTATTTTTTAGTTTTTTTTAATTTTACATGGGCAGGCACCAGGAATTGAACCCGGGTCCTCTGGCATGGCAGGCAAGCATTCTTGCCTGCTGAGCCACCATGGCCTGCCCTGTCCAATCTTTTATTTATCCCTCTGAAAAGTATGTCAGGGATTCAAACCCCGTACCCAGAAAACAGAAAGTTGTGGAGGTCAGAGTAAGGGGACTGTTCTGGAAGCAGGACTAGGCTTAAAGCTGTTAGGCAAGAATCCCTTCCTCCATGATGTGACCACCCCCTAGCAAATATTCCAAAAAGCTTTCCCCACCCATGATTTCCAGGAAACCCACTGAACCCACCCCAGCCCATGCCCTCTTGCTCTTAGGCAGCTGTAACCTTGAGATAAGCTCCCCTTACCAAACACTGACCCTCCAGCAGTTGCAACCCTGCCTGACTATGGCAGTATTTAAATTTTAAACCTTACCAGTGAAAAGCTGCCAACTCCCAACTTAGCCCTCTGCTTCCAAAACCAACCAATGGAAACCTGCCAACTTCCTGCTCCCAACTAGACAATGAAAATCCACCATGTCTCTTTCCCTATTTCCCACCAACCATCCTAAATAAGCTTGCTGTCACCATCTTAGGCTTCAGCTCCCATGTGCATAGCCTCACAATAAAGCTCCTTTGATCAAGTTTTGGCCTCTTGTCCTCCCTTCTTGTCAAAAAACTATCATTTTGGTACTGAAACCCGGGACCAGGAATGGAGATGAAACCCCCATAGGAGGGAATGTAACCCACTTGCCTGGCCCCACCAACAACAACACTGGTACATTATCTCAGGGTAAGGAAAAATGTTCTCCTCTTTTCTACCTGGCATTCTCTTTCTCTGTTGTCCTGGACAACATGGCTGAAATTCTAGTGCTAGGGGAGAGTTATCTCTGCCAGGTCCTGGACCCTAGGAGCAAGTGAGAGTGTGGGATACCTCTATCCACTCCTCCAAATAGTTACTGAGACTAAAAACTCTCAAACAGGGACTTCCCCTTGACAGTTTCTAAGTCATCTAAGAGTGGTGTTTTCTCCTTACCTTATCCACTATCATGGGAAATGGACATTTCTTACTTGTAAACTTGCTGCTGATTTAAGACCTGATTTACCACCTGGCCATAGTACAAATTAAGTAACAGGTCAGTTTGGCCAGAAAATGGAACTCTTGACCCATGAATTCCTCCAGACCTTGACAATGTCTGTCAGCAACTTGGCAAGTGAAAACCCAGATATTCAGGCCTTTGGCTTGTACAGGCACCCCCCTCTGCCAAACTTGTTCTACTTATCATATCCTTCTCCTTCTTCTCCCAACCCTTCCTTTGATCCAGCCAAAGAACTTCTTAGCAACACCCCCATGCAGACCCTCCCAGCCTAGCTGCAGCTGCTGCTGTGGCACAGCCAGAAAATAACCATCCCCACCTATCTCCAGATTTCATACCCCTATTTTCCCTTCCTGTAGAGGACTCAGTCCACCCAGCCACAAACTGTCACCCCCTTGTGAGAGGTGTCTGGACTGGAGGGACCTATCCGTCCCCATCTTCCTTTTCCCTTTCTGACCCTCCTCAAGTCTGGACTGACCCCACCCAATTTATTAAAGAATCCCAATACCTTACTGTGTCTTAGGACTTCTCCAGGTGAAATCTAAGTGTTTGATTCCTGTTTTTCAGTTGGTGTGTTTGGTCTAATTATTAATTAGTGTGTTACTTACATAGAATAGGCGTTAAGTGTCTGTCTGAATTTGTCAGTATGTTTCTGCATCTATATTGGTCAAATGTTCCTAATTGATTACTGATTATGGAAATTCTTTTAAAAGGGAATCTTGAGACTGTGTTGAAAAAATTAGAAAGATTTTAGGTATGAGTCTAAAGAAAGGGTGTATTTCTTTAACATAATCTGGCTTCAAAATTATTTAAAATAAAAATACTACCATTACAGTTAAAATTAAAGATATTCATGGTGGCTCAGCAGGCAGAGTTCTCACCTGCTATGCCAGAGCCCAGGTTCAATTCCCAGTGCCTGCCCATGAAAAAAAATTAAAGACATTACAGTTAAAATTGTTCTGCAAAAATGTAGAAATTGTATGACATAATATATTCAATCCTTTAGTTGCCCCTTCAGAAGTATTTCTGTGTTTCTGTTTCTTATGTAACTATTTTTCTATGTGCCTGTTTGCCTGTTCAATGTATATTCTCATATGTATGAATCATAATAGCAAATTTAAAAAAATCTTAAGACCCTTTATTTAAACTGCTTAGAAATAATTAGGTGACATATAAATATATAATTACATCAGCATTTCTGAAATAAAAGAGTAAAAGCAGAAAAAACTTCTGAAAAGCAAGATTCAAAAACCTTAGTTTGTAATTACTCCAAACAAACCTGGACTTAAAAAGAAACTGCCCCTGGAATTTCCCTAAGGCAGCAGAAAACAGCTGAAGGGCTGCCTCTGGAAAAAGCAAAGACCATCTCCAATGGTCACAACAAAAGTTGTGAAACTTTTAGTAAAATAAGTTTAATGATTGTAAGTAGTTAAAGAAGGGCATAAGAACTCCCAAAATTCCATGGGCCTCACCTAAAACTTGCAAATCAAAGTGCAACAAGCCTGATTTCTCTCTGTTCAACCTAACCCAGCCCCAAGGCCTAACCACCTAAAGCAGCTATGGGGAGAGGGTTAGGCACAAAAATGTGGTGAAATGTGGTTTAAAATTCTTTCTTTTTTTTTTTGCTGGGCATGGAGATTAGAAATGGTAAGCATAAAGATACTACAGACTAAGCTATGTTTGTTATTTTTTTTCCAATAAAACCTTTGTAATGGTAACTAGTTATCAGATCATTATTAAAATATAAATAGCCTTGGAATAGGAGTATTTGAATAAAATCTATCAAATTTCAGTAAAGATATTTGAGAAATATGGAGAAGTTTTCCTGGATTTAAGTTTGGGACAAATTGCAGTATATTTTCCAGAACTTGATAGACAATGTACTTTTAAATTGTTTGTAATTTTAAGGTATGATAAAATCAAAGATTGTTTTTCAACCTCATAAAAGAAACTTTACAGTAAATTTTGAATTAAACAAATGTGATTTTATTCTGCTTGGGTGTATTCTCTCTAGATTTATACAAGCATACTGATAAAATAAGATAACCTAAGGTAGTAATGAATTGAACTGAGAGATTTTAGGCATTTTGTAGTGCAATCATTTGTGTATTCTGAATATAGTATATAAATGTATGGCTATGTTCCTAACTGAAACATAAATTTCTTCCTTCTTCAATTATTTTGTGATATCTCTGTCTCCTCTCACCTTCATGAATATTGTTATTGGAAGGAAGTATACAGGTTCACAAGGTTTGTGAATTTAGTATCAAATTTATTTCTAATTATATGCAGTCTAGATAAATAAAAATTATATATGGATTGTATGGAAGGTGGTAGAAAGTTTAACAAAATGGATTTTGTTTGCTATAATCATAGTTGACCATAAGCTCTAAATGAATGTAGAGAGTTGTAAAAAAGGAGTTTTGAAAGTGAATTATTTTAGTCATAGTCAGTGTTGACCAAAACTAATATGTTTGTTTATTTAAAAAAGAAAGCTTTTGTGTCAAGCCAGGTATTCACACAAAACTAAAGTTTAATTCTTCTCCCATTAAAATAATGTGGATTGTTAGTCTGTTCTTAATGTAAGGTTTTGAAAGAAAGTTTTTTCTTTCTTTTCCAGCATCAAAGTTTATTTTTAATGATCCATCAGGTCTATTAAGTACTGTTTCAACTTTGTTGAAAGCAAAGAATTAGAAAACTTGTGATTTTCAAAAGAATGTTACTAGTCATTAGAGTTGTTCACTTTCTCAGCTCCAAATTCCCCATTGTCCCTTTGTTTGTACCTTAGAACCTTACAACCTTATTGCTGTTTGGGAATGGTGAAAGGTGAGCTTTTCTTTTGTAAATCAGAAGGGAGGTGGGGAGAAAGGGTCTGCACTTAGATTGCTGGTGAGTTCTCAAGACAATCCCTTTTAGGAAAATACTCTTGGAAGTTGAGGACGTGGAAATGGATACACTTAAGACTATCTGTGCCCATGCAACCCTTGGAAAACCTCTGCATAAGCTTAAAAGCACAGCCCTATCAGACAACCACTACCTGACCTCAGGGAGGAGCTCTCTGTATTCCAGGGTATGGACACCCAGTTGGTCTGTGGGACAAATCTTGTCCCAACAAGTTTTTTTTTATCCTCTTTTCTTTTTTTTTCTAATATTTTTATTGATAAATCTTAACATAAACATAGTGTTATAATCAGTGACTTACAATATCACCCCATAGTTGTGTATTCATCACCATGAATGTTTTTTAGAACATTTGCATTACTCCAGAAAAAGAAATAAAAAGAAAACAAACCTCATATATTTCATGCCCATTACCCCTCCTTCTCATTGACCACTAGTATTTCCATCTACCCAATTTATTTTAACCTTTGTCCCCCCCCATTATTTGTTTATTTTTCATCCATATTTTTTACTAATCTGTCCATACCCTGGATAAAAGCAGCATCAGACACAAAGTTTTCACATTCACATGGTCACATTGCAAAAGCTATATCATTATAAAATCATCTTAAAAAATCAAGGCTACTGAAACACAGCTCAGTAGTTTCAGGTACTTCTCTCTAGCTACTCCAATACACCATAAACTAAAAATGGCTATCTATATAACGCATAAAAATAATCTCCCAGATAACCTCTTGACTCTGTTTGAAATCTTGTGGCCACTGAAACTTTATTTTGTCTCATTTCTATCTTCCCCCTTTTGGTCAAGAAGGCATTCTCAATCCCATGATGCTGGGTCCTGGCTCCTCCCAGGATTTCTGTCCCACATTGCCAGAGAGATTTGCACACCTGGGAGTTATGTCCCACATGGGGTTCTGGGGAGGGCAGTGACTTCATTTGCATTGGTTTAGAGAGAGAGGCCATTTTTAAGCAACAAAAGACATTCTCTGGGTCTCTTCGGGCTAACTTTAAGTAGGATTAGCCTATCCTTTACAGGAATAAGTTTCATATGGGTGAGCCCCAAGATCAAGGGCTTGGCCTATTGATTTGGTTGTTTCCACTGCTTGTGAGAATATCAGAAATTCTCCAAATGGGGAAATTGAATATTTCCTCTTTTCTCTCCAATACCCCAAGGGGAACTTGCAAATACTTCTTTATTCACTGGCCAAATTAGTCTGGGATATGTTAGGACATCATACTTATCTAGACAAATCAACAAAGTCTCAAGCCCTAGTCAAGATTCCATGTTTTTTTCATGTTCAGCTAAACTGGCCATAATAGTTAAATTAGGAAGTGCACAACCCATAATATAAATTTTACACCAAATAAACATCTCTCCCCTTGGTCCCACACACAAGAACTTAGATCTCCAAGTTCTAAAATATGGATATCATTTTTACCCTGTATTCTGATTTACCTTAGGCCTATCCAGATCAGCTTCATTCATATCTCTACTTAAAGTCAGATCCCTTTTTCAACTTTTTAAACAGTTCCTGCATGGGGTACTGCTGACTTTCATAGCTTTAGAGCTCTAATTCTGAGTCTCAGATGTCACATAAATACTTGAAGTTTCTGGGAATGAGCTCATAAACAAACAGCTCAGTATCTCAGAATTTAGAAATAATAGTTACAACTCCTGAATATATATGACTGCTGGAAGAGCTTACAGTCTAGGACCCTGATAATCCACGCTCTTGACTTTAATTCACCGATTTTTTATATTATAGCTAGTCCATACCATTTGTCTTTTTGTTTCTGACATTTCATTTAACACACAGCCCTTAAGGTTCATTCACTTAGTTGCATGTCTCACAATTTCATTCCTTCTTGTGGCCACTCAGTAGTCCATTGTATGTATACTCCACAATTCCCCCTTCCATTCCTTAGTCATTGTACTCTTAGGCCATCTTGATCCATTGAGGATTGCCATCACTGCCACCATAGACACCACTGTGCAAATGTTCATTCATGTCCCCATACTCAGTTCCCTCCAGGTATATACTGAGCAATGGGATTTCAAGAACATATTGCTACTTCACCCTTATCTTCCTGTAGAACCACCACACTGCCCTCCAAGAGGCTGCACCTCTCAGTTTCCCTACTGACAGTGAATGGGGACATATCTTTCTCTGCATTTTCTCTCACACTTATTTCACTCTGTTCATTGTTTAACAGTTTCATTCACACATCATACATTCCAATCTAAGTGTATAGGTGTACCTTTGCCACTATACACTATCTGAAAACATTTCTTGTTCTTTCACAAAGAATCCATACCCCTTCCCTATGCCCCCACCTTTTGACTTTAGTTTCAGCACAATGCTGAAATACTGAAAAAGTTTCCATTTTCCCAAGAAAGCACATGAACCTCAGAGAAGTAACCAAAGCTCTACTGCTGGCTGACCCAGAGGACTTTTTGTCCAAAGTCTGAACCCAGAATTTTCTTTGTTTCCAGATTATATAAGCTACTGAACAAGGTGGGAGTTACTAAGAGAATGGGTGGTAAACACTGGAAAAGTATAAAGACAGAACTTGCAGGGTAAGAGTTACTATCTGGCCCTTAGCTGAACTCCTTTGTCTGAGATAAGGGCAGCTCCTGGACATCACAAAAAATAGCCCTGGCAGCCTCCCTCCTTGCACATCAATATCTCTGGACAGGCTTGAGTAAGTCTGGACATGATTTACAGCACTGCAGAATTCTGTTTTCTTCCTTCCAGAAAGCTTGCAATTATATATATATACCTTTATGAGAGCATCAAGTTATAGTGACGCACACAGATACACAGAGTAATACACATGAATACACAAAGGGATGCACATCAATTCATACAGTTGTACAACAATAATACTGAGGTGATACACATAAATCCATAAAGTTATACAATAATTCTGAGGTTAAACTTGTAAACTACCTCATTCTCCCCTTTGATGATATTATTCATCACATTTTATTCTATAGGAGTAGCACCATTCTCACTTGTGGGGACTAATTCATAATTGTGATAGTTCAAGGGGTGCAGGCCTCTGAGATGAAGTTAAGTTGGAGGCAGTTTTTCTGTCCACTAAGGCTTCTATAGTTTGACTTATACTTCTTAGCAAGCAAGGGAAGAGGCAGGGGAGGATAAGACATATACCAAGCAGCCCTAAAACACGTCCAATTAGAGTTTTGAACCCTCCAAAAGCCGAGAATCACTCTCCAAATAGGTTTTTGGGGTCCCAGCCATTCCAGGTTTAAGCTGGGACATGGGCTAGCTTTCTCATGTGATTGGTGATTTCCTCTATTACTTTTCCTTGGTCATCTAATTCCAAGCAACAATTGGAAAGGTTGAATTTTTCACATACTCCACCTTCCTTGGCTAACAGGTAATCAAGAGCCAATTGATTCAGATGGGTGGCTGTTCTAAATTTTGTCTATTGCCATGCCATCAGACCCAGAGCATGGGCAGTTTCGTTTGTGATTAGTTCCACCATTTCCTGAAACCAGTGATATGGTTTAGCATGTAAATTGGGGTTTGATATCCTCATGACCTATCCTCTGCCCATGTTGCCAGCCCATAATACTGGATAATGTACTCGGGAGGCCACTCATTATCTTTCCATTCCCTTATTTGTATGCATCTCTTTTGGACCCGGTTATTTCCTGATTCATAGACTAGGTACCCTAGCAGTTCCCCTTGCTTTAGGGAGACTAGAAAGAAGGAAGGGTGAATGGTTCCTAACACACAGGCTCCTGACCACCCTGCAGGCAATTCAGAATATGCTGTTCTGACACAGATCCAAACCCTTCAGGGGCTTTCCAGACCCATGGAGCTGAAATATTGCTCCAAAAACCTTTTAGGATGGGGAAAGAGGCCTAATGGTGATGGATCAGGAGCTGTGTGATTGTTATCTGATCCCCATTATAAGGTGGCATTTTTACTCTGATTATAATACCATTGCCCCAGACAGATGAGGTTTCCAACTGGAACCAGGAAGGTGTTCGCCCATCTAGCTACACAGTTTTTGTTCCAATTATGGAAGTTGTCAGGTCCCATCTGCTGGGTCCAGCCCAGCAGGCAGTTACATTTACTTTTTCTTTTGTTATTAGTTCCCTTGCCTCCCATGGCCATTGGTCCCCCATTTTTGTTCCTTCACAGACATAACAGGAGGACACATTTAGGGAAGAGGTCACCTGTTCTGCTAGGTGAAGGAACAGATTTTGATTGCTTATGGGAATGGTTGGGGGTTGTTCTTGCATTTCCTTATAGAAGGAATGGAATACTTGGAATTTTTCTTGGTTGTAAGAGTTCATGGTTTTCTTTATATATAGGGAGGAGCCTAGGATGATTTTGGAAGGGGTTCTCTTTACTGGGGAGAGCACCAGGACTTCTTTTCCCCACCAAGTATCATGAATATTTAAAATGGAAAAATTGACGCGATTGCTTTTTCTTGCAGGAGGGTACCTTGGAGGTTCCCCATTCAGATTAACACACAACTTCCATCCAAGCTTCATGAAGGCACACCTGAGAAGTATTAAAGAGTAGAGCCACTGCTTGTTGGCTTTTTGGAGCAGTGGCTCTGCTTACTATTTCTTTTCCCCGTTCTCAGAATTTTAATTCTACCACCATTTCATGCTCAGGCTTGTTAGGGTGATGGCGGATGTAGTAGTGGTCTTACCCAGGGTCACAAATTGAGTAAGTGGTCTGATTGTAGGTCCAGAAGCCCTTGGGGATACTTTGGCAAGTGTAATGGGTGGAAGTGACTGTCTCTAATCCAGATGGTGTGGATGCACTGATGGCAGGACTCTGGGACAGCAATCCTAAAGGGACCTGGCAGGCTGGGATTCCATGCGTCAATTCCTCAATCTTTGGCTGTGCATAGATTGTCACTTCCAGGGTGACTGAAGCAGGGCTTGAAGATTTCCTCAGGTCAGCCATGCATGGATCAGTCAGCCTCCGGGGTGACTGAAGCAAGGCTCAAAGATTTTCTCAGACTCCAGCCAGGCATAGACCAGCCAGTTTTCAAAGTGGTGGGGGCAGGGCAGGTGGTTTACTTGTGCAAAGTCAGATACGGCTGATTCTCTGGGTCAGTTCAGCACTTCCAAGATGGAGTTAAGCCATTTCCAGGCTTCAGCTGGGAGTGGTGGATCCAGGTGGCCATCTTGGCAACCTTAACAGCTGCAGGAGTGAAAAGACCATATAGGGCCCTAACCAAGTAGATGTTAATGCCTGATTTTTCCAATCTTTTACCCAGTCTAGTGATCCCTGGATTAAAGGAGTACATGGGGTTGGGGGGGAGCTAATTGTAGTGGGACTCTTTTGTTTACCCAGCTGTGCAACTGAGACAGAGTGGAGCTTAGGCCCTGGAACTGCCTTTGTAAAGTTAATTATCTGAATTGTGTAACTTTTCCTTGGAATTCTTTTATCAGTGGTGGAGGCTGTCTGAACAGAACTTCAAATGGGAAAAATCCGGTTTGTTTTGTGGGACTGCATCTTATTCTTAACAAAGTTATGGGGAGTATGTCAGTCCATTTTAGATTAATTTCCTGACAGAGGTTTTTGCAGATGTTACTTCAGGGTGTGGTTCACTAACTCCACTTTTCCTGAACTCTACAGCCTATATGCTGTGAGGAGATTCCACTTGATGCAGAGAGCTTTGCTGGGATTTTGTATGATCTGGGCCACAAATGTTGGTCCATTGTCAGAGCCCAGGGCACTCAGCAGGCCATACCTCAGAATGATTTCTTTGCATAATAAATGGACCACTTCCTGGGCTTTTTCTGAGCGAGTGGAGACAGCTTCCACCCATCCTGAGAAGGTACAGACTCTTAGTAGCAAATAATGATATTCCCTTGCCCAAGGGAGTTCTGTGAAGTCTATTTGGATGTCTTCGAATGGAATCTGCCCCACAACTTGAATTCCTGGGGGTGGGGGGTGGGGTTTAGGCCCTTGTGGCAGGGGCCAGGTTGTTTTGAGCACAAGCCACACATTTAGCACTGACTGCTCTGGCAAGCTGGTGAAGTTGAGGAATGTAAAAGTATTGTTGAAGAAACTGCTCCAGGGTTGTTTTTACATAGTGACTATTTTCATGAACTTGCAAAACCACAGTCAGGTTCAGCACCTTGGAATTGCTAATCAACCATCCTTGAATTTCCACCATCCATTTCATAGGAGGTACTACCTTCTTGGTTTAGACAGGAATGTTCAGGCTTAGAATATTTTGGCTGTATGCCACTTACAGGTTCAGGCAGGAGTGCTGCTATTAAGGAGTGGGCTCCCCTTAAGGCTGCTACCTTGGCTTCCTTGTCAGCCAGAAGGTTTCCTCAGGCTACTTCTGTGTTTCCTAACTGATACCTGGGGCAGTGGATGACAGCACTTCGCTAAGACCCATGCTGCTTCCAGGAGGGCCAGGATTTTCAGGCCATGCTTTATTTCCTTTCCTCCAGTGTTGATCAATCCTCTTTCTTTGTATAGGACCTGAGCAGTGTTGAAGGCAAACCTTGAATCAGTATAGACGTTGACAATGGAATTTGCTCCTAACAGCAGGGCTCTCTGGTGACTGCGATGAGTTTGACTTTTTGAGCTGAGGTGCCTATGGGGAGGGACCCAGATTCCACAATTGAGTCCAGGGTTACTGCTGCATACCCTGTTTTTGCATCCCAAATTGTGGACAAAACTGCTGCCATCTGTATAGTATTCTGCATCAGGGAGGGAGAAAGGCTGGTCCTTTAAATCTGGTCTGCTGGAGAACATTTCTTCTAAGGTTTCCATACATTTATGCTCAGATAGGTCTTCTCCCATCAGCAGGAGAGTAGCTGGGTTTAGGCTGCATATGGCTTCCACTTGAATATTCAGGTTGTCACATAAGAGGGTCTGTTATTTTAGCAGCTGGGAAGTGGAAAGCCAATGATGTTCCTTTTGTTGGAGAACTGACTTGATTTTGTGTGGGATGTGAAGAGTTAATTGTTAGCTGAAAGTTAACTTCTCAGCATCATGAGTTAGAATGACAGCAGCAGGGAGGGCATCCTTTGACCAGGAATCTATCTGCTTCAATAGGTAAGCTACAAGGCAGTCCCAGGAGCCTAATTTCTGAATGAGGACCCCTGTGGCTATTCTCTGTCATTCATGAATGTACAGGGTAAAAGGTTTGTTAATGTCTGGGAGACCCAAGGCTGGGACTTGAGTGAGTTCCTTTATTAGAGTTTCAAAGACTTTTTGTTGTTCAGCTCCCCAGGGCAGAGGTGAATTTTCTGCTCCTCATGTAGCCTCATACAAGAGCCTAGCAACTTCTGCAAAGTTAGGAACCCAGATGCGACAAAACCTCACAGCCCCTAGAAACTCAGGAACTTGTCCCTGAGATGTGGGTGTGGGAATCTGAATCTGAGGAATTTCACTTGTTTCTTGCAAATCTGGGCCCTTTTTTTAGATGACCTTGTAGACTCTTTGGTTTAATTGCTTCAGGAGTGCTTTAGTTTTAGACAGTCTTGTGAGGTTGTGCTGACTGACAGCAGATCATCCACATATTGGAGTACAACACTATTATGCTTTTTATTGTGGAATTCCTGTAAGTCCTTTCCTAGGGTGTGGCTAAATATAGTGGGAGAATTCTTGAACCCTTGGGGCAGGCACGTCCAGGTGAGTTGTTTTCTTCCAGTGCATGGATGTTCCTATTCAATGGCAAAAATGAGTTGGCTGACTGGGGCCAGATGAACACAAAAGAAAGTGTCTTTCAGGTCAAGGCAGAAGAAGAATGATGCTGTTGCAGGAATTAGGCTCAATAGAGTATGTGGGTTTAGTACTATGGGATGTAATGTAACAGTCATATTGTTGATGGCCTGCAAATCTTGAACAGGATGGTAATTGCTGGTGCCAGGTTTTTGTACCAGTAGCATAGGAGTGTTCCACAGGGACTGGTACTCCCATAGTATATCATGAACAAGCAAGCAGTCAATGTGTGCCTAAATTCCCACCTGGGCCTCCTGGGGGACTGGAGGAGCATTTTTTGCTAGCCTTGGTGGACTGTTTTCTGCCCAAAAAGAAGGCTCAACTCCTAGGATTTGTGGAAAGTCAGGCTGGTTTGGGTTTTCTTTGGCAAGAAAGAGGTGCCACTCTTCCATCTGGGGAGATATCAGGGTCACCATAACTTTTCTCTCTGGGTTTTTTACCTTCAGGAAACATTCCCCTTCTGCATTGAAAACTTATCTGGGTCTGGAGATTTGTGAGCAGTTCTTGGCCAAGCAGGGGTACTGGGCCTTCAAGAAGATAAAGAAATCTCGTGAGAAACTTCATGAGATCTCAGCAGACACTTGAGGGTTGTTAAGAAGGGATGTTGAGCCAAAACCCCAGTGGCCCCAATAATGGTGGTTTGCCTTTTAGTTTTAGGCCCAATTTGCTATATGACAACAGAATGTTCTGCACCTGTGTCTACCATGAAGTCCATTTTTTGGCCCCCTACTGTCATCACGACCATGCGCTCCCTGGGGCCAATTATGAAGGACCAGTCTGTCTCAATCTGAATTGTCTTCAAGGCCTGTTAGACCTATAAACTTAGTAGCTATGGGCTCCTCACAGCTGGCAGGGTGCTTGCTTCCCCTTACCTATTATTTGTTGGGGCATTCTGCTTTCGAATGTCTTTCCTCTTTACATAAGCACACTGGTTTCTTCCTAGTGGAGCTGCTCTCCTCCGTTCTTCAGGCAACCCCAATAAGTGGGTGTTTTCTTTTCTAGCCCTGGATGCTTGAAGGTTCTAGGTTTTGAGAATGGGGGTTTCCTGGTGCCCTGGGTGAGCACCACAGCAAACAGGTCTACTTTTTTCTTTAGTTGGTGGTCATCTTCTCTCCGTGCCTCGTGATCTCAGTTCTTGTAGACTTTTGTAGCCATTTCAAGGAGCTGGGATATATTCATTCCAGAAAGCCCTTCTAATTTTTGCAGCTTTCTTCAGATGTCAGGTTGGACTTGCCCAACAAATGGAGAGTGAACATGTTTCTGGTTTTCTGGTGTCTCAGGGTCAAAAAGAGTATATAATCTAAAGGCTTCACAGAGGTGCTCATGGAACTGGCTAGGAGCTTCAGCTGGCTTTGTAGGATTTCATCAGTTTTTGACATATTTACTGTTTTTCTGGCCCCCTTTTCCGTGCCTTGAATGAGCACATCTTGATAGAGATTTAAACTGTTCCCGCCAGCTTCAGTGTTTGGATCCCACCACGGGTCAGCATCTGGGAAGGAGTTTTGAACATATTGGGATGCATTCATTACCTCTTTGGAAGCATTTTCTTCTAACCACTTCAGGACAGCTTGTGAAATTCATCTGAGTTCTTCTGTGTTGAAGAGGATGAGGTAGAGCTGATGGCAATCCTGCCACATTGGTCAATGGGTGGGTATAAGTGACTGGAGCAGGTCAATCATAGTCTGGTGCTTCTCAGTATAGGAGGGAGTATGGTTTTTACAGTTGATGAGGTTAGAAGTTGACAAAGGCTGGTAGATAAACATGGGCTGGCCTGACTGCAATTGGTTTTCTGGATCATAGTAAAACAGTGCTTGGGTTTCCCACAGGGGCAGCTGTAAAGCCCCTGGGGCACCGCAGGCTTTCCCAACTCGGGAGCAAAGGTTCCAGGTTTGCAGGATCTCTGAAGAGCGTTCATTCGGGTGGACTGGGACAATGAGATGGGAAATGGCTGTGGAGAGCAGGCTGGGGTCCCTGACAAGGCAGTTTTCAGTAGAGGGTCTTGGGGGGGCTGACAGTGTCTCCGGAACCAAAGCCAACGTTTGTGGGGTGGAGGGGTGGAGGTATTCGAGGGGCTGGAGCTGAGTAAGTCGAAGGCAATGGATTTTCTTCTTCAGCTGGGAGGACTAGAAGCTCTTCTGGGGTTGAAAACTTTGGAAGGTGGGGGTAAAGAGTTACTGTCAGCAGTGGGGAGGGCGCCGAGGCTGATACAATTGTGCTCTGATGCATTCAGTCACAGAGAGCTTTTGTCAGCAGCGGGGAGGTAGCTGAATGAAAATGAAGCTCAGGTGTCTTCGCTATGACACACACAGTCGCTGGGAGCCAGGGCTGAGAGCCGAGGCAGTGAGGGTGGATTTTCAGTCCTTTTATCTAAGCAGTCAGGGTGCTTTTCTGTCAGCAGTAGAGAGCTTTCTGGAGTTGGAAGGTTTGTGCCTGCATGGGCTAACTTTTCTGCAGCAACTGTTCCAGGAGTGGAATGCCCAAGTTGGCATGCCCCACTAAGACTGGTGTGTGGCTTTCAATGCCAGCTTTTAGCCATGGTGGAAAATTTGAATAATGTGGAGACAGGAGTCAATATGTGGAAATTGGTCAGGGTTTCCAGGCTGTCCTGTGACAACTTGCCAGACAAGTCAGATCATTTGGGGGTCAAATGACCCCTCGGACAGCCATGCAACTCCAAAAGAGGGCCAGTACAATTAGCAAAATTTGTACAGCTCCTGGGGCTTGAGCTTCACTCCATAGTCTTCAGAAAAAACTTTCCTCAAGTTCTCAATGAGGCACCCTAAGGGGATTTTGCTCTCAGTACCTCCCATTGTGAGCCTCCCAGGGCACCAGACAACAAGTAACCAAATAAACAAGATGACAATCACTTTGTCTGTCTCTGGCTGCTTCCCATGAGGGAGAATTTAGGGTTCTCTTGGCGTAAGGCAGGTGGGTATAAGCCCCCAACCCGGACCCTCGTGAACTCTCTCATTCAATCTAGGGCACGGCCTTGCAAGCTGTAAAGTTATACAATAAAATGGAGGTTAAACTTAAACTACCTCAAGGCCTTTGTTACATTCAGTGGAAGAATATTAGAATGTTACTGTTGACTATAGACCCTAGTTTGCACTGATTATATCTTTTCCCATATACCATCTATTTTCAAAAGTTTTCACCTTAATCATCTGAGTACCCTGTCTAGAAAACAAATATTTTATGTCAGAATACTATCCTTGTTAATATTCTTTGCCTTCTTATCCTTTATTTCAGAAGACAAGTCTCGCCGTTCAGGGAAAAACTGTTGCTAATAATTTGTTCTTTTACCTTCCATAAATAAGGTTCTGTTCCAGTTTGCTAGCTGCCAGAATGCAATATACTAGAAATAGAATGACTTTTAAAGGGGGGGAATTTAATAGGTTGCAAGTTTACAGTTCTAAGGCCAATTAGATAGTCTGAAGAAATGTCTAATCTAAGGCATCCAGGGAAAGATACCTTCATTCAAGAAGGCCAATGACATTCAGGGTTTCTCTCTCAGCTGGAAGGGCACATGGTGCCCTTTATCTTCTGGCTTCTTGTTTCATGAAGCTCCCTTGGGGGTGTCCTCCTTTTTCATCTCCAAAGGTGGCTGGCTGGTGGACTCTCTGCTTCATTGGTTCCCTTGTCATTTTGTTGTGATTCTGTGGCTCTCTCCTCATTCTCAAAAGGAATTTTTTCTGAAATGTCTCCTCTTTTATAAGATTCCAATAAACTAATCAAGACACACAGAATGGATGAAGGTACATCTTAATCTAATCAAGTTCAATGCCCACAATTGATTGAGTCACATCTCCATAGAGATAACCTAATCAAGTTTCCAACCTATAGTACTAAATAGGGATTAGAGGAAACCATTCCTCCCACAAGATTGATTAGGATTAAAACATGCCTTTTCTAGGGTACATACATCCTTTGAAATCAGCACAGTGCTAAAATAACTTATCCTATTGCATGGGAGGTGTTTGAGAAGTATTACAGTGGTTAAAAAGATTTTCTGTCCTGTTGCTGGTTAAATTTATATAGGTAAAATAATATATATTTAGGTATTGTATAAAATTCTTAAAAATCTGACAATGTTCTCAATATCCATGTTATATCCTAATACTAATTGTACTGCTTTGCTTTAATACTTCTGTAAAAGTATATGTATGTGGTCAGCTATAGATCAGAGCTCCATCTGAAATAAGAAAAACTTTAAAAGAAAGAAAGGACAAATGGATATATTATATTTTATGTATTAATTAGCATAACTGGTAAATGTGTAAAAGTGAAACAGAACAGGGCGGGCCGCGGTGGCTCAGCGGGCAAGAGTGCTTGCCTGCCATGCCGGAGGACCCCGGTTCGATTCCCGGCCCCAGCCCATGTAAAAAACAAATAAACAAACAAAATATAATAAAACAAGAAAATGTTTAAAGATGTTTCCCTTTCTTCCTCCCTTCCTTCCTTCCATCCTTCCTTCCTTCTCTGTCTTTCCTTCCCTTCCTCCCTCTCTCTTAAAAAAAAAAAAAAAAAAAGTGAAACAGAACAAAACATCCACTATGGTTTATTAATATAAAACAACTGTTTAATGTTTTTATTTCTGAAAGTAGCTTCATTTAAGAATGCTTATAGGGCAGGCCACAGTGGCTCACTGGAGAGTTCTCACCTGCCATGCCAGAGACCTGGGCTCATTTCCTGAGGCTTGCCCATATAAAAAAAAAAAAACCTATAAAATTAAAGCTCAGATTGTAAGCTTTAATGTTATCTTTAAATTCTGAGATGATTTGCTTTTGATATAACCTAGTAATTCCCTGGAACTTTAAGTATCTGTGTGACACCTAAGACTCAGGTTTAGTTCTCTAGCTCTGAAAGCCAGCATAAGTCCATACAGCAACAGTTAAAAGAACAAACAAACAGTGATCAAACTCCAATTAAAGATGTGATGAAATTGATCTGGTTAAAACTAAGGTAAATCAATATACAAGCTAAAGAATAATAATATTGTCTGTATTTTAAAGTTTTAACTTTTGTGTGAGATAAAATGAAAAATGTTTATTTTGTCCAAAATTTACACTATCTAACTTAATCTGTCTAGTCAGTTAAGCAATCTAATTCAACTTTATTTGATATGGAACCTGAATAAGGAACAGAATCTTAATGTTCTATATAAGTTAATGTTATGCAATGATGCATCTCAGAGTATTTGGGGCAGAAAATGAAAAAGGCTTTGCAAAGTCCCTTGAGCTATTAAGTTTACCCACCTGGGGAATTACTGAAATTTTCTTAAGCTGAGGGGCTCCTAATTTAATAAGTCAAGGTCTCAGTTTTGAAGCTTGCCCTTAGGAAACTTATTTCTGTAATAGTAAATGGAACCTACTTATGATTAGTTATTGAGTCATTTCTAGAAAATTTCTGCTGTTGCTCAAATGTGGTCTCTCTCTAAATCAAATTCTGCACTTCCCCCACCCCACTGTGAGAAATAATTTCCAGGGCTGTAAGCCTGGCCCTGGCAGTGTGAATCATAATTGGCCCTGACATCATGAGACATAAATTCCAAGGATGAACCTGGCCCTGGCATCATGGATTAGTTGACCTAAAGGGGGTAAATAAATAGAGTTTCAATGACTAAGAGATTTCAAATCAAGTTGAGAGGTCATTCTGGAGGTACTTTTATGCAAGTCTCAGGCAGATATTGCAAACTGCCACAATATAGCAGACCCAAACTGATAGTAGTCCTGTAAACATTGAAAGATATCATGTGCTCTATCAAATTTTACTCATTAAGTTTGTTTTTCAGAGACTTAAAACCTCCAGTTTGTTCCAATGCCAGAGAAGCTCTGAAACCCAAGGCTGCTGGACTGTCCAAGAACAACAACTGGTTTCATTGTTTCATTCCTTTGCCCCTTAGTAACAATGCCCCTTTTCAGCCTCAAGCAATTAGAGCCATTGCCCAGATATCCCTCAAGATTGAGAGGTAATTATCGAGTAAGTGGAAGGAATTGTAATTGAGAAATCAGGATGTAAGGCATGAATTTGATTACTGAATCATCATATAGATATTCCTTTTTGCTTTCCTGGTATATTGGAGTAGACAGAGGGAAATTCCTGAAATCTCTAAATCATAATCCAGCTACCTTGATCTCTGATAATGATTGCATAGCCCTTATCTTCTGCCCCTGTGATTGTAAATACCTTGTAGCTAACCTTCATTTGTGCCCAGTTATCTAGTTTTTTAACTCTAGAGTCTTGTAATCATTAAAAACAGCCCCTGATGTTTATTTTTAAATTTTTTTTCGCATGTGAATGTGACTTTATTTCTCATCACAATGAAGTTTCAAAACAGAGATCATATTAGTCCTTGGAAAGAAAATGTTAATTCTATGAAGGGGAACCAAATTTAGGGACACAAATTACATTAACTGCTAGGTGAGGGGTCAGCCAAGAAAATTGTTTCTCCAATATCTTTTGGAGAAAGTAATTGAAGTATATTATCATCATATTTATTGAGCATTCACAGTGCAGGAAGTATTATACTAGGCAATCTTAGATGAACAAACTAATGATGATAAAAGCCTGAACTAAAATTCGGGCTGAACTTGAAGGGATGGATGCAAGAGACATTGGAAAGTGGGTAGTTGAATAAGAAGGGAATATGTGGAGAGATGGCCTTTCTTACTTTATTTCTAACCTCTGTCCACCACATTTCAGTTCAATTTGTTGGATGCCAAATAGATGTTTCTCTTCCCTTCCATTAAAACAACCAGAAGTAAAATTCCAAAGATTAGTTACCCATTCAAATAAAAGTGAGGCACTGAGTATAGGCTGAAAATAACAAATTGCAGATGTAGTTTTAGGATATGGGATTAAAAACACAGATAAGGGATGTAGCCTCCGACAGACGTCCATGTCTGGTAAAAGGAAGAGCTGGTGCTTGTGGAGGTGAGAAGGGCAGTAAATTCCTTGCTGAAATACCAGAATAAAACTGAGAGTTGGGAAGAAAAGGGAAATGCGTAAAGTGCTTGGGAAGAAAATTGGTGAGCCTCGTCTATAATTTTTGAGGGGGATAGGAGAGAGGGAATGTTAAAGAAGAGTAACATTATTTTTAAATTAATTTTTAAATTAAAAAAAATTACAAGAAAGAAACACAAACATTCTTAACATATACTCATTCCATTCTACATATATAATCAGTAATTCATGATATCATCACATAGTTGCATATTCATCATCAGATCATCTCTTAGAATATTTGCATCAATTCAGAAAAAGAAATAAAAAGACAACAGAAATATAAAATGAAAACAGAAAAAAAAATTATACATGCCATGCCCCCTTACCCCTCCCTTTCATTGATCACTAGCATTTCAAACTAAATTTATTTTAACATTTGTTCCCCCAATCATTTATTTTTATTCCATATGTTCTACTCATCTATTGATAAGGTAGATAAAGGAGCATCAGACATAAGGTTTTCACAATCACACAGTCACATTGTGAAAGCTATATCATTATTCAATCATCATCAAGAAACATGGCTACTGGAATACAGCTCTACATTTTCAGGCAGTTCCCTTCAGCCTCTCCATTACATCTTGACTAACAAGGTGATATCTATTTAATGTGTAAGAATAACCTCCAGGATAACCTCTCCACTCTGTTTGGAATCTCTCAGCCATTGACACTTTGTCTCATTTAACTCTTCCCCCTTTTGGTCGAGAAGGTTTTCTCAATCCCTTGATGTTGGGTCTCAACTCATTCTAGAGTTTTTCTCAATCCCTTGATGCTGAGTCTCATCTCATTCTAGGATTTCTGTCCCACGTTGCCAGGAAGGTCCACACCCATGGAAGTCATGTCCCACATAGACAGGGGGAGGGTGGTGAGTTTGCTTGTTGTGTTGGCTGGAGAGAGAGGCCACATCTGAGCAACAAAAGAGGTTCTCCTGGGGGTGACTCTTAGGCCTAAATTTAAGTAGGCTTGATCTATCCTTTGTGGGGTTAAGTTTCATATGAACAAACCCCAAGACTGGGGGTTCAGCCTATAGCTTTGGTTGTCTGCAATGCTTGTGAGAATATCAAGAATTCAACTTGGGGAGGTTGAATTTTCCCTTGTTCTCACCATTCCCCAAAGGGGACTTTGCAAATACTTTTCCACTCACTGATCAAATCACTCTGGGATTCAACGGGGCATCACTCTGGACAAACCAACAGAATCTCATGTCCTACCCAAGGTTCCATGTACTTATGTTGTTCAACCAATTATCTACATAAGTTATATTAGGAGATGCACAGTCAAAATATAAATTTTGTACCAAATAAACATTTTTTGCTTTAGTCTCACACATAGGTTGAAATTTTAAAATATTAATTACCATCTATTTTCAGCACCCTGCAGTAATGACATTCCTTTGTTCTTCCTCATGCAGAAACATTTTTTAAATTTGTACATTTAGGCACTATCATTACACAATCTAGACATTCCTAGATTATACCATCTCAATCTTTATCATCTATCTTTCTTTGATTTCATTTATGCTCCCAGCCCTCCTCCCCCTCTATTATTCTCACATTCAGCTTCATTCAGTGTTTTAACATAATTGTATTACAGTTAGGTAGTACTGTGCTGTCCATTTACGAGTTTTTACATTCACTCCTGTTGCACAGTCTGTATCCCTTCAGTTCCAATTACCCAATATCTTACCCTATTTCTATCTCCTGATGGTCTCTGTTACCAATGAAGTATTCCAAGCTTATTCACTAATGTCAGTTCATATCAGTGAGATCATCTAGTAGTTATCCTTTTGTTTTTGGCTAATCTCACTCAGCATAATGTCCTTAAGGTCCAGCCATGTTGTTACATACTTCATAACTTCATTCTGTCTTACAACTGTTAAACATTCCATCGCATGTATATGCCACAGTTTGTTTAGCCACCCATCTGTTGATGGACATTTTGGCTGTTTCCATCTCTTGGTAGTTGTAAATAATGCTGCTATAAACATTAGTGTGCAAATGTCCATTTGTGTCCTTGCCCTCATGTCCTTTGAGTAGAGACAGCATATAGATGGATCCTGTTTTTTAATCCATTCTGCCAGTCTATGTCTTTTGATGGGGGAGTTTAATCCATTAACATTTAGTGTTATTACTGCACGGGTAGTACTTTCTTCTACTATTTTGCCTTCTGGATTTTATATGTCACATCTAATTTTCCTTCTTTTTACCTTTACTCATAGTCTTCCTTTCTACATTCTTCTCCACACCTCTCTCTTCTGTCATTTCATATCTGTCTCTAATGCTCCCTTTAGTATTTCTTGCAGAGCTGGTCTTGGTCACACATTTTCTCAGTGATTTTTTTGTCTGAAAATGCTTTAATTTCTCCCTCATATTTTGAAGGACAATTTTGCTGGATATAGAATTCTTGGTTGGCAGTTTTTTTCTTTTAATAATTTAAATATATCATCCCACTGTCTTCTCGCCTCCATGGTTTCTGCCAAGAGATCTATGCATAGTCTTATTGGGCTTTCCTTGTATGTGATAGATTGCTTTTCTCTTGCTGCTTTCAAGATTCTCTCTTTCTCTTTGACCTCTGACATTCTGATTAGTAAATGTCTTGGAGTATGTCTATTTGGGTCTATTCCGTTTGGGGTATGCTGCACTTCTTGGATCTGTAATTTTAAGTCTTTCATAAGAGTTGGGAAATTTTCAGTGATGATTTCCTCCATTAGTTTTTCTCCTCCTTTTCCCTTCTCTTCTCCTTCTGGGACACCCACAACACGTATATTCATGCACTTCTGATTGTCATTCAATTCCCTGAGTCCCTACTCATATTTTTCCATTTTTTCCCTATATTTTCTTTTTCTTGTTGGATTTCAGATGTTCCATCCTCCAGTTCACTAATCCTATGTTCTACCTCTTGAAATCTACCATTTTGGTTTCCATTGTTTTTTTTCATCTCTTCTACCGTGCCTTCATTCCCATAAGTTCTGTGATTTGTTTTTTCAGACTTTTGATTTCTTCTTTTTGTTCATTCCTTGCCTTCTTTATATCCTCGCTTAATTCATTGATTTGGTTTTTGATGAGGTTTTCCATGTCTGTTCGTATATTCTGAATTAATTGTTTCAGCTCCTGTATCTCATTTCAATTGTTGGTTTGTTCCTTTGACTGAGCCATATCTTCAGTTTTCCTAGTGTGATTTGTTATTTTTTGCTGGTGTCTAGGCATTTAATTACCTTAATTAGGTTATTCTGGAGATTGCTTTCATGTCTTTTACCCAGGATTTTCTTGCTTGATGAATTTGTTGTCTATCTGTTCTTTGACATTTGGTTCAGCTTTATCTGGAACTCTAGCTTAGGTTTTGTTTAATAGAGGGGAATTTTTCAGTTCTTGTTTTCTTGTATCTTGCCCTGCTCGTATGGTGCCTTCCCCCTCCCTCCACCCTTAGGAGGGTCTACTTAGGTATTATAGAACCCAGCCAGATTTTCCCAGACCAAACTGGCCTCCTATCAGTAGGAAAGAGTCACCTGCATCAGTTTTCCCTGAGGGTGAGACCCAGTAGGTTGAAAGACTTTCCTGTGAAGTCTCTGGGCTCTGTTTTTCTTATCCTGCCCAGTATGTGGTGCTTGTCTTCTGGCAGGTCCTACTAACACAGAATGATGCAGTACTCTTTGGAAGACTCTCCCTGCTGGGGGCATGGTGGAGACAGAGGAGAGGTTGTAGGCTGGTTTTGATGGTTTCAAATTACCAAGCCCTGGTGTCTGAATTCCTTGAGGGAGGGATTTCACCTGAGTTGGGCTTCACCCCTCCCCTGGGGAAGTCACAGGCTCCCAACAAGCCCTCAAATGAGCTTGTTTCTGCCTATTCCTGGGGCAGTTGCAGCTTGATAAGCCCTGCCACTCTATCCAAAGGCAGGCAAGCCTCTGTAGAAACACAGCCACAAAAACCTCTGTTTCCTTTTTTTTTTTTTTTCTTTTTCTGTCAGCCCTGCTCCCTTGGCTCTGGGGCAAAAATGAGCAACCTCTGCTTTGACCAGGTTCACCTGAGCTGGGGGCCTATTTTTAGTAGTCAGAATTTGTTAATTAATTCCACAATTGGCATTTGGTTGGGCTCAGCCCCTGTTGCTGGTCAAGTCTCTTTCCTTTCCCTTCTGGGAAGCAGCCTGTGGGGGGAGGGGCACCAGCCACCATGGCTTGGGGAACTCACAGTTCTGGGGGGGCTCACAGTTGGTCCAGCTGGTCCAGACTGGGATACACTGTGTGTCCAGTCACTGACATGGCCCCAGGAGCTGTTCTGTACTGTTTCTGGTTATTTAGTAGTTGTTCTGGAGGACAGAATAAAACATGCACATTGCTAAGCTGCCATCTTGGCCCGGAACTCCCCCTAATGTTTATTAATGAAGCGTCTTTGGTTAGCCCAGAACTACCCACCCCAAATCCAAAGTAATCTGGATAACTGAGACTGAATCTAACTAAAGTGGCTCCATCTGACATGTGCAGTAGCTTACACTTTAACCTATAAGTCACCTGTACCTCATTGTGTCATTTTCTTACACACATCTGTGGCTAAGCATGTAATCAGCCTGCACATGTGCAATAATTAGATGACCTCTAGTTACATCATCTGGGGCCACTGTGCTCTTTATCCTAAACACTGCCCATCTTTTTCTCTAATAAAACTATTAGAATTACTGCAATTTGGGAAGACAGACTATGGGCTTCTAGGCCATCTGCTCTCATACTATGTGCCTAGTAATAAATTCTCTCTCTCTTTGAAACCATGGTGTCTCAGGAATTGTGTATTGAGCACAACAGGCAAAATAATCCCTGGCTTTTGTCCAGTAACAATACCAACAAAAATTAATTTCCTATCTGTTAACTCAACAAAGTTTTCTTGAATTATTAGTCTGTTTTTATTAAGAGATCATAAAAGGTTTTTCTGACTAGTCAGTGTAAAAAGGCAAAATGTCTATGTTTTATCAAGATAACTTCTTGTATTTTATGTTAACATTATCAAGCCCTTGGTTGTTTAAGAAAAATCAAGCCTTCTTAATTTTAAAAGAACTAAATCTTTTCTTTAACTTTAGTTAAATAAGAAACCAAATGCTGCTTCCCAGTTGCCCTTTTTTCTACTTAACATAATATTTAACTCAAAATCAAACTCTAAAGAATGTTTTTTATTTTAAACCATCTGGGATTTTCCAGGAAGCCTGTGCTGATTCGAAAGGATGTATGTACCCTTGGAAAGCCATGTTTTAATCAAAATCCCATTTTGTAAAGGCAGAATACTCCCTATTCAATACTGTATGTAATTAGATCATCTCCCTGGAGATGTAACCCAATCAAGAGTGGTTATTAAACTGGATTAGGGGAGGCGTATCTCTACCCATTTGGGTGGGTCGTGATTGGTTTACTGGAGCCCTATAAAAGAGGAAACATTTTGGAGAATGAGAGATTTCTGAGAGCACAGAATGACATAGCCACAAGGAGCAGAGTCTACCAGCCAGAGACTTTTGGAGATGAAGAAGGAAAATGCCTCCCAGGGAGATTCATGAAACAAGAAGCCAGGAGAGAAAGCTAGCAGATGCTCTCCATGTGCCCTTCCAGCTGAGAGAGAAACTATGACTGTGTTCACCATGTGCCTTCTCACTTGAGAAAGAAACCCTAAACTTCATCAGCCTTCTTGAACCAAGGTATCTTTCCCTGGATGCCTTAGGTTGGACATTTCCAAAGACTTATTTTAATTGGGACATTTTCTTGGCCTTAGAACTATAAAATATAACTTATTAAATTACAAATTCCCCCTTTTAAAAGTCATTCTGTTTCTGGTATATTGCATTCTGGCAGCTAGCAAACTAGAACAAAGCCCCTAGCAAATTGCATATTTATTATTTCACCTTATAAAAAGAGAAATGCTAAAATAATTAAGTTCAATGAATATGTTATGAGTTGTATAGGAAATGTCAAATTAAAAAGCATTTTCTAACCTTCATAGTTAAATTTGCATTGATAAAATATTGTTTATATTATTATTTAAAGACTATATAAAATTCCTAAAGGCTTAACAATATTCTCACTGTCCCTGTTGTGTCCTGATACTGCATGATATTATTTATTTTTTTATTTTATGTTTCTTTTCCTGATTTATCGCTATTCATGGTTTTAATTATTTTAAAGAAATTAGATGCCACAAAACCAACAAACTTTCCTTGTCAGTCATATTTTTTTACTCCAATGCTTCTCTAAAAGTGTTTGTAGTCATGACAGAGCTTCATCAACAAAAAGAGACCTTTAAAAAAGAAGGAAAGCAAATATATAAATTGTGTTCTACCAGTTAACTAATGTAACCCTAGTGAAAATATGAAAGAGATATTAGTCCTCTGTTTTAACTAAAATGCTTACATATTTAAACCAGGCTCCAGAACCCACACACGGTGTCTGCGTCTTTGAGTTATTGGCATGGTCAATTTCCATGGCCTCAAAAATGATAAAGTATTAGCCACATATTCTGGTCATGCCCCAAAAGTAGAGGGAAACATCTTATTAATATGGACAGCTGTAGCTCTGCCTGCCGGACAGGGCTCAGTTGCTTTGGTTCCTCGGTGAACACTGCCTCCAGACTGGCTGTGCTGCATACTGCTTGAGGGCACTGTGAGACAGGCCAATAGAACACTGGAGTCCCCCTTCCTGTTCTCAAGAAGACCAACAACGCTATAATATAAGAATGCACAAGAGATATATGGGGAAGTAGTAGTCAGAACTATGTGTTTAGAACCTAAAAAAGGCACAATTGGCACTGAAATCTGCTCCTATGGAAAGACAGCATATGTGGTTTCATAAGTCTAACAGACAGATTTCCTAAACCCTAAAAGAGAAAGTTCTAAAGTAATTTTACTCATAAGTGATCTTCCCTTTTGAGTACCTGCTACATATTTTAGGTTGTGCTTCTAGGCTTCTTTTCCTGCTCCATCTAAGTTCATCTAATGTTTTCCTTGATTGAGCTGTAGCTATAACTGTATTCCACAACCAGACTGACTGTTGGATATGCAGATACATACCAGGTTCAAGTCGTTCTGGCCTCACACAGAATATTTTCCCCCGTCTTTAGTAACTGGGAATAACTATAAATCGCTCATGTGCCCCAAGGTGGCAACTACCTAATCCTAATACTCTTTATAACTATTCTTTGTCCAATGTGTTATTTCTGTTTTTAGAGAACATCTGAAAAAGACCCGCATGTCTGTGACATGTCTGGGACAGCTTAACCTGGATAGTTGCTAAATATGGCATTGTAAGCACCAGCACTTCCTTGTATATTGAAAGTGTAATGCTTCTGATTTAGCTAGCTGTCCACATTAGAATGTAATTGAAATATCATAGTGTAGCAGAACAAATGGATGAGAAAACAAAATAGCTCTAAATGATCTGGAGCCTACTTGCCTCTGCCATGTGCTGGTTAGTTATCTAGAACACCCTTTTGGCCATACCTCCCTTACAGCTGGACAGGCAGATGCACCTTAGGGCATCCTCTTTTTTTGCCTGAAAACATTCATAAAGTTTTGACCAGTGCATTCCAGAATCAACCTGTCTTACAAGATTATTTAGTCCTAAAAAATAAAATGCTGTCTAGCATGATGAAAATGGTCCCTTGTTTTTCTCCCTAGTTCTGGATCTTTGGCAGCCCTAATACAAGTAATAACTTTAGCCAATTTCACTGATCACATAAGTCTTTAAATGGAGAAACTAAACAAATGAGAAAAGTAATTTTGCAAAATCGCATGGCTTAAGATATGCTTATCACTACCCAAGGCAGCACCTGTGTCATGTCTGGAACCACTTGTTGCCCTGATACACCCAAAGAACATGCAAACATCACTGATACCTTAGCACATTTACCACATTCTATAAACCATACCCAAAAGTTAGGATTTTTATACTCCTTTTTCCTCTTAGCTCACTCACCTACCCTTGCATTGGAGTTATACTCTTCTTATTGGCACATTGACAGTATTATTTGTTATCTTCTTTCTGTATATATTGTACTTGTGGCCTCATTTTCTTAATATTGCAGGCTGTAAACCTAAGCCTTCCTATTCCCATGCTCAGGGACTCATGTGCAAGAAGTGGTGGAAAGATTATAAGAGTCATGGGATGAGGTAGATTGTAGCAGTAATGCTTTCCCATTTTCTAATATCCCCAAGTCTTCCAACTTTGTCAGCAATTATGCACATTAGGTTTTGTTTCACTTGTGTTCCTGGGTTACCAAAGCCTTAATCAACAGGATAATTCCCTTTGGTCTTCAGGAAGTCCTGAGACTCCCTTAACCAAAAAAACGGAATGTGAAGATGGGACAGTTAACGATGTACTAACTATCTCGGTTTGCTTAAGCTTCCACTTTATCCAGAGAACTATGAAGGAAAGGAGGCTAGCTGAGTTCACATACCAATGATCCTTTGTGGTGGCAATAGAGACCTCTGCCCCATGAGGAAAGCAAGTCAAAGTGGCAAGAGAAGTCTGCTGATGTTAACCAGATGGCCCAAATATTGTGCAAGGGTCCTGCTCCTGGGGCTTGCTCATTAACTGATCATTTGCTCAAAAATACTCCATCCGCATACCAGCTCCTCACCCCTCCTCTCCCCAGAGGCCATATAGATTATCCCTAAACTGCAGCTCTTTAAGAACGCCTCCATTCTGAGACTGTTCCACATGCATGTTGCTTTTGCTCGATAAAACCTTAACCTTACTCTTACAGCAAGTCCCTTGGTTATTTCTTTTGTCGATACCCTTTACCCTGAATCCACAGCCATGGAGGAATGTGTGAGGGGAAGGAGAGACTTGTATTCCAGGGTCTGTTTTGCTGCCACAGCTAGCAGTTAGACCTCTGCAAGGTCCGCGAGAATCATTTTATTTTGAATTAGGGAGAAAACATTTTTCCTGAATTATTCTTCTGTTGAAATGTTTGCTCAGCATTGACAGAACAAATTATGCAATTTAGAATAGGAAACTTTTACAGCTGGAAAGACGCTTATGAAAATTTACCAACCACTGAAGAGAAAAAAGGTTGCTAATGTGCTACTACTCTCTTTTTTTGCAAATGAGATGGGGGAGAGGTGTCAATAAATTGCAGGATTTCACACCACCTAAGAAGAACCTTCCTGAAGGGCACAGATCATTTTTAAGGAAAAAACAAAACAGGTTTTTATGATAATTATGAACTTCCTATTATCATGTATAAATATATTTTTTCCAGTCTATGAGGAACTGGAGAGGCACAAGTAAATTGAAATTGGCTGGAAGCAATTACAGTGGAGTAGGGAACTTTATTTTTAGTGGGTAGCTGGCAATATTTTGGGTTGGTCAAGAAGCCAAGTGCCAGGAAAGAGGGTCTTGAATTGGCATCACATTATTCTCCAGCCTGCACACTAAAGGGACTTATCAGTTATCACAAGGAATCTGAAAAGAGGAAATAATTTGATTTAAAGTTGAACACATGCATGAATCTGCTTGGCCAAGAGCTAAGTAAGTCAGTTCATCACAGGAGGCAGAGACTGTATGTCCTGGAATTTCCTCCCTTGTTTTTGAAAATATTTCATTCCTTAACCCTTGTTTGTCAGAACAGGCTGACACCCTCTGCCCCATGCATCCTGTGACATGTTAGGAGCACACTAAAAGGAACAAAATGAAATGGCAACTCAAAGAGTTTGTGCCTGAGCCATAGTATCAGCTCTCCCTATGTGGAAGGTGGGGAGGGGAAGAGGAGAGATAAGTTAGGCCTGCTTAAATTTGGGGAGTGAGGAGGAGAGTACTAAGCCTGCATAACTTGGGGGTGGAGTGGGCTAGGAGGTAGTGCCAGGACTTGGCAGTTGTTTTCAATGAGACAGGAACAGGAAATGAAGCTATACCCTTTTGGCCCAAATTGCTTTAATTTAACAGCATGCCAGGAGAAAGATTAGGGTGGCCTGGCAATTGCCCCGTTCTAAGCCCTTCCTGGAAGCCTTGTTCATGGCTGGATTTCTTAGTGATTCTTTGGCACTGAAACATATCCTCATAGTTTGGGCTTACTGTGATTCTGGACAATTCCAGCAGCTGCTTATCCCAAAAGTACTCTGGGGAGAGGACCTTGGTGGGTTTGTGGTAAAACAAGTACTTGTTCAAGTGGCTCTCATCATGCCACATGGCCTCAATATCATTGGCTTGATCAACCATCATTGCCTGGTGACAGGCCTTGGTGAGTCTGTAAACCTCCTGAACTGACCCACCAAAAAAGGCCCCTATGTAATAAAAATCCCCCTCATTGTCGGGAATATAGGCTTGTGACTCCAGCCGGCGTTCATAGATGAAGAAGTTCCAACTGAGCCCAAAGAAACTAGGATGGAGGGTGCCAAACAAGGGTGAGAGGATCTCCACACCCACGTGGTCACTGAACATCATGTCCACATCTGCACACACCAGGTAATCCACTTCATGGAGGAAGCGCTGCTCAGAGAAATTGCTGATCATCTCCATACGGTGCATGGAGATGTCATACCAGCGGGAGTAATTTCAGACCTGGAGGACCACCATCTGTCTGCCTTTTTGGAGGATGAGGTGTGGAACTGAGTCTGGCTGGTCAGTGAAGATGTAGTAGTTCACCCTTGTGTCCTACCATGAAGTTCCTCTCTGCAGACTCCAGGAATATTCTTAGGAAAACCACATATTTTTTTATGGCAAATACAGTTAATCCAATGGTGGTATTCTGGAGCAGGAACTGTTCATTCAGGATGTCAATGTCGAAGGTCCCTTCCCAAATTATGGGAGCCAGCCAAGGTGTGAGGACAAGGACATCATGCCTGCAGGGTAATAACAGGTTTGGCTGGAAGTGTACTGACCTTGATAATTTTACAATTTGCTGGTTGTCCAATTTTCTCCTTAATAATTTTGTAGCTTGCTGGTTGTCCAGTTCTCTAAGAACCATGTGTGGCTCAGATAGCATTGTTTCCAGTTTCTTTGTTTTCAGGTTCAGGAATTGATAGCCAAAGAAGACCAAGGCCAGAATTACTAGGAAAATAAAGGATATGCAAAGAAGCAAATAGCATTTTAGTTTCTTGGTCATTTTCCACAGTAGTTCAGTCGCAGCTCCACCTTGGATAGCTGCAGCCCTGTCTCTCTTCCAGGCTGTGAGGGTAACTGCTCCTCTAGGACCTTCTGCCCCCTACAGCTTGGAGGGTATGAGAGGGCTGAATGAAGCTAAATCCGTGGGCCACAAGGTGTCTTTACTCCCTGAGCCTCTCGAGACCTGACCCCAGAGAGGCAGCCTATGGGGCCAGGGCACTGTTCCAGAGCTGACCTGTCAAGGAAGATGTGGAGTTCTGTCTGGCCTGATGAATTCAATTTTGGTTTGAAGTGCTGTCAAAGTAACCAGGGGGCAAGTCTCAGTCAACAGCCATCTAGAACTTCAGGCCAGCGTGTAGGAAAGAAGTCAGGGTTCTGGGAACAGACTCACGAGACAGGCTCCAGGGAGGCCACTGAGTAGGTCAAGGCCAGAGATTGTGATGAAACCAGGGTAGACAGGAGCTACCAGAGAGTCTGAGCTGGAGGTCAGAGGGCATGTGCTCTGACTTAACTGATACCTCTTGGCTATGAGACTTTTACCCAAACACTGAGTTTCCTGAAAAATCCATAAAGTTGAGGTCAGAGTGTCTTCAAGGGTACATCCAATTGTGACAGGTTGGCACGGGTCAGTGTTAACAAGGCCCAATCTGTGAGCCATGAAGAGAGGACAGATCTACAGATGAGGTTTGTTTTCCTTTATTCCCCTAATAATCACTTAAAATCCACTGAGCATTGACTGTGGGTACTGGGCCTTACACTGTGCTTAGGATTAGGCTGCTAAGCTTTGGTACCTTACACTGTGCTTAGGATTAGGCTGCTAAGCTTTGATGTGGTTCCCTTGCTCAGTCCTCATGACAAGTCTGAGAGGTGGATGTCATGCTATCCTCCTTATTCAGATGGGCACAAACTCAGACAATGTGGACTGGCTTGCCCGTGAGTTCACTGGTTAAGTGCTGAAGCCTGCTAAACAGCCTGACTCCAAGATGGAGCTCTTGGTCACACTTCATTTTGACCCTCTACCTTACTGGTTTATTCTTCAGGGTCTCCTTGTTCTGGCCCCCTTTCCAATCAGGTTATTTGATTCTCCCCTTAGGTATCTCATGTTAGCTGTCCATCAGACAAGACCCTCGAGACGCTGAAGTGGGGTTGATCCGGGAAGTTCCCTTTATTGAGTTGAGGGCTTATTATATTGCCAAGATAGAGACCTACTTCCCCCGCAGTCCTAGGTAGGAACAAACATTTACCTCCTGGAAGATGAAGCCTGAAAGAAGTCCCTCCTGCCCCACTGGGGACCGACAGTAGCTATAAAAGGGCCCCAGGTGGGAACCGAGCACCTGTTGCCTGCACCATGAAGCTGCCTAAGGTTCTTGTGCTGCTCTGGGCCACCTTGTCCCTGCCCTTCAAGAGAAGTGGGTGCCTGGAAACATGGATTATCCAGGAGTTCTGCAACCTTCTCAGGGAAGTTCTGAGAATGTTGGGTCAGGGAAGGAATGAGTGGATTCTGATGAGTATCTCTTACTGGACTGTCAACGTGCCTTGTCTTCCAGATTGTGACATTTTCCCAGCTGTGCCTGAGGATGTCAGCCTAATCCTGAAGCTAGCTTTGATCAGTATGCTAATATAGTGGCAAAATACCAGTATAATCCTGGGATATTGCAAATGTCAGAAAATTGAAGATCTGTGTCGATGACACCATGACAACCAGAAAATAGGCAGCATGTGCTCAACGTGCTGGTGAGGCTAGCTGTGTGTGCTGGTGTCTCTGGGGCCTGCCTGGGGAGTCTGCACATCCCAGGGAAGTGGGAGAGAGCACATTCCCCTCCCTACCATAGCCCTCACCGAAAGAGGAGGTTATAAGAATGGGGGCAGATAGATAGCAATGACTTGGGGAAGGACCAGGGAGGGAGATCCAGGGAGACCCTAGTCTCCCTGAGACTAGGGCAGGCCCTGACTGCTCATCTCAGCTGGATCCCTAGCTTGGAACCTTTCAACAAGTGGAGTCAATTACAGGAGCCCAAATTTTAACTGTAAATACTGGTTATCCTATTAAAATATAGAAAATGTGTTGACTAAATCACAAATCAAAATTGTCCAATTACAACTTTACAGAAATAACATGCATACCTATAGCAAACAGGAAAACAACTAGTCCTCAGCCACACCCTACAACAAATTTTAGGCCTATTCTATTTCAAGAATCTGATAATCTGCCTCAGGTAGAAGCCCCTGCTTCAGTTTCACCCACAGTATGTGAAGTCCAACCTCCTGTACCTGATGATGCCTAGTACACTGATGGGTTAAGTAAAGGTAATTACACAAAGCTGAGAGCTGTGGCCATTCTGATGAAAACAGATAGTTTTTTGGTTACACTGTAATCTAAGGCAAAAGAGTCAGTGGGCTGAATTCTGAGCAGTATGGATGGTAATAAAGAGAAAATTGGCCTCTTGTGATATGTGCAGATAGCTGGGCAGCCTACTTGGGGCTCTTTATAGTAGTAAATCAATGGCATGAAGACAATGAGCAAATTATGAACCAACCTCTCTAGGGCGCTACTATGTAGCAAGAAATTTAGTCAGGCCTTTAAGCTCCTGAAGGAGCTCTAACTGTTATCATATACTATCCAACCAGAAAGCCTCTCTCCCAGGTAACCAAGAAGCAGATGCTTTTGCCAGAATGTGTTTCATTTGCTCCACACCTAGTGAAGAAGCTGCCCTGTGGCTGCAAAGGAAAAGTGGACATGGTGGGGCAGCCATGGGATGGCATTTGGCAAAGTCCCTATAAAATATTCTGAGTTAATACACATCATACAAAATTGTGATGCTTGTCTCTGTCTTTGTGCACACTCTATACCTTACAGTAATGGGCATATGCATAAAGCTAACGTACACTTAAAAGATTGGCAAATTAACCTCATAAGGCCTTCATCTGTTAGTGCCGGCACTAACTTGTGTAGATGCCTTAATTTGTGTTACGCCTTAAGTTGTGTAGATGTCACTAATATGGGCTTCTTGCAAGCTCTCTCAGTGCAGCATGCTACCTAGCAAAATAATATCAAAGGTTTAAAATGGCTTAGTGGCTTATATGGGATGCCATACCACATAGACAGTGATCAAGGAACACATTTTACTGAACATGATACACCGCAATAGCCTAATGAACAGGAAATAGATTAGTATTTTCACCTCCCCTACCATTTTACAAGAACTGAGTTAATAGAATAAAAAAATGGCTTCTAAAACAGCAAATAAGACAACTTACTAAAACCTATACCCTGCAGATTTGGATGTTTGTATTAATACCTTCTTCTACCTGCTTAAACCAGGCTTTAAGTACTGCACATGGTGTCTCTCCATTTGATTTATTGGCAAGGCCTATTTCCATGGCTCCCAAAACTGTAAAGGTATCAGCCGCATCTTCTGGTCATGCCTTGGAGATGGATGGAGATACATTGCTACTGAGGACACCTGTTATCTTTGCCTCCAGAAAGAATTCCATTGCCTTAGCCCTTCAGTTGACAGTGCCTCCAGCCTGGCTCTGTTGCATAGTGCCAGAGGGCACTATCAAACAGGCTGATGGAACTGGAGTCCATCTTCCTGTTCTCAAGAAGATCAATGATGCTACAATATGAAGGATGCTCAAGAAATAAATCCACTGGGGAAATAATAGCCAGAGTAATGTGGTTAGAACTTAAAAGGATGCGATTGGCACTAAGGTCTACTCCTATGGAAGAACAGCCTGTGTGGTATTACAAGCCTGGCATTTGCCCAGTGGCAGCCAATGTGCTGGAACCAATGGGAGAAAACTACTATCATTTTACTTGTTTGTAAAGACCTTCTTATTCAAGTATCCACTAAACATTTATGTTTCTGCCTTTCCTGCTCCATGAAAGTTCATCTAACATCTTCCTTAAATGGGCCACAACCACAGCAGCAGTCCACAATCAAACTGACTATTGGGTATGTGGATATGTAACAGCTTTAAGTAGCTCTGGCTTCCCATGGAATATTCTTCCACTGTCTTTAGTTAACTGAACTAATTGCTTAATAACTGTTAATTACCCATATCTCCCAAGATGGCAATTACCTAATTCTAATGCTCTCTAAACTCCTCTTTCTCTGTTTAAAATGTTATTTCTTACTAGTGGTCAAAAACAGGGAGGGTAAGAAGGTATGATATGTATGAGTTTTTCTTTTATCTTTTTTATTTCTTTTGCTAAAGTGATGAAAATGTTCAAAAAATGATCACGATTATGAACACACAACTATATGATGATATTGTGAGCCATTGATTGTACACCATGTATGGGATGTATGTATGTCAAGAATGTTTGCATGCTTATTGTTTTTACAATAAAAATATATTAAAAAAGAAATGTCCAAGACTTCCGGAGAAGATGGCGGCTTAGTAAGACGCGCGGGTCTTAGTTCCTCCTCCAGAACAGCTACTAGGGAAGTAGAAACGGTACCGAACAACTCCCGGAGCCACGACAGAGACCAAGAAGACAGCGTACCGCATTCTGGAACGGCTGACTGGCGGGGAGAACCCGCTGTGGTGAGATCACCAAGGGGTGCATGCTTCCCCAGGCCGGGGCGGCAGGTGGCCGGAGTCCCTCCCTCCTTCCTTCCCGGGCCGGCTGGGAGAATTGGACAGGCGATCCCCTCGAGCCACAGTGGCTGGCGCCCCCTCCACACGTGGCCCCCCAGACCAGCTGGGAGAATTGAATCGGAGATCCCTCAAGGCGCAGAGACCAGCAACCGGGGTCCTTTCCAAACACGTGGCTTCCCGGTCTGGCTGGGAACAGTGGATAGGCACTCCCACAAGCAACGGCGCCCCCCCCCCGCCACGCTTGGCATCCCGGGCCAGCTGGGAACTTTGGACAGACGCTCCCCCAAGCCATGGAGGCCGGCGACCCTCCCCACTTGCAGATTCCCAGGCCGGCTGGGAGATTCGGATTGGCACTCCTCCAAGCCGCTTCGGCTGGTGACCCTCCCCTTCAGCGACAGTTTTCCAAAGTTAAAGGAGCCACAGCATCTTTTACTGGTGGGACCCACAGACAGACGAGCACCACGAGCGCCACCTACTGGGCAGGATAAGAAAAACAGAGCCCAGAGACTTCACAGAAAAATCTTTCAACCTGCTGGGTCCCACACCCAGGGAAATCTGATTAAATGCCCAGACGCCAGCAGAAGATAACGGATCATGCTCGGAAAATTGAAGATATGGCCCAGTCAAAGGAACAAACCAATAGTTCAAATGAGATACAGGAGCTGAGACAACTAATGCTGAATATGCGAATAGAAATGGAAAACCTCTTCAAAAACTAAATCAATAACTTGAGGGAGGACATGAAGAAGACATGGGCTGAACAAAAAGAAGAAATAGAAAATCTGAAAAAACAAATCACAGAACTTATGGGAGTGAAGAACAAAGAAGAAAAAATGGAAAAAGCAATGGATACCTACAATGGTAGATTTAAAGAGACAGAACCTAGAATTAGTGAATTGGAGGATGGAACATCTGAATTCCAAAAAGAAACAGAAACTATACGGAAAAGAATGGAAAAATGTGAACAGGGGATCAGGGAACTGAATGACAATATGAAGCACACAAATATACGTGTTGTGGGTGTCCCAGAAGGAGAATAGGAAGGAAAAGGAGGAGAAAAACTAATGGAAGAAATTATCACTGAAAATTTCCCAACTCTTATGAAAGACCTAAAATTACAGATCCAAGAAGTGCAGCGCACCCCAAAGAGAATAGACCCAAATAGGCGTTCTCCAAGACACTTACTAGTTAGAATGTCAGAGGTCAAAGAGAAAGAGAGGATCTTGAAAGCAGCAAGAGAAAAACAATCCATCACATACAAAGGAAACCCAATAAGACTATGTGCAGATTTCTCAGCAGAAACCAGGGAAGCTAGAAGAGAGTGGGATGATATATTTAAATTACTGAAAGAGAAAAACTGCCAACCAAGACTTCTGTATCCAGAAAAATTGTCCTTCAAACATGAGGGAGAAATTAAAACATTTTCAGACAAAAAGTCACTGAGAGAATTTGTGACCAAGAGACCAGCTCTGCAAGAAATACTAAAGGGAGCACTAGAGTCAGATATGAAAAGACAGAAGAGAGAGGTATGGAGAAGAGTGTAGAAAGAAGGAAAATCATATATGATATATATAATACAAAAGGCAAAATGTTAGAGGAAAATATTATCCAAACAGTAATAACACTAAAAGTTAATGGACTGAATTCCCCAATCAAAAGACATAGACTAGCAGAATGGATTAAAAAACAGGATCCTTCTGTATGCTGTCTACAGGAAACACATCTTAGACCCAAAGATAAACATAGGTTGAAAGTGAAAGGTTGGGAAAAGATATTTCATGCAAATAACAACCAGAGAAGCACAGGAGTAGCTATACTAATATCCAACAAATTAGACTTCAAATGTAAAACAGTTAAAGAGACAAAGAAGGACACTATCTATTAATAAAAGGAACAATTAAACAAGAAGACATAACAATCATAAATATTTATGCACTGAATCAGAATGCCCCAAAATACGTGAGGAATACACTGCAAACACTGAAAAGGGAAATAGACACATATACCATAATAGTTGGAGACTTCAATTCACCACTCTCATCAATGGACAGAACATCTAGACAGAGGATCAATAAAGAAATAGAGAATTTGAATATTACTATAAATGAGCTAGATTTAACAGACATTTATAGGACATTACATCCCACAACAGCAGGATACACCTTTTTCTCAAGTGCTCATGGATCATTCTCAAAGATAGACCATATGCTGGGTCACAAAGCAAGTCTTAACAAATTTAAACAGATTGAAGTCATACACAACACTTTCTTGGATCATAAAGGAACGAAGTTGGAAATCAATAATAGGCAGAGTGCCAGAAAATTCACAAATACGTGGAGGCTCAGCAACACACTCTTAAACAACGAGCGGGTCAAGGAAGAAATTGCAAGAGAAATTAGTAAATATCTCGAGGCAAATGAAAACGAAAACACAACATATCAAAACCTATGGGACGCAGCAAAGGCAGTGCTAAGAGGGAAATTCATTGCCCTAAATGCCTATATCAGAAAAGAAGAAAACGCAGGAATTCAGAAATTAACTGTCCACTTGGAAGAACTGGAGAAATAACAGCAAACTGACACCAAAGCAAGCAAAAGGAAAGAAATAACAAAGATTAGAGCAGAAATAAATGAAATTGAAAACATGAAAACAATAGAGAAAATCAATAAGACCAGAAGTTGGTTCTATGAGAAAATCAATAAGATTGATGGGCCCTTAGCAAGAATGACAAAAAGAAGAGAGAGGATGCAAATAAATAAGGTCAGAAATGGAAGAGGAGACATAACCACTGACCTCACAGAAATAAAGGAAGTAATAACAGGATACTATGAACAACTTTACGCTAATAAATACAACAATTTAGATGAAATGGATGGGTTCCTGGAAAGGCATGAACAGCCAACTTTGACTCAAGAAGAAATAGATGACCTCAGCAAACCAATCACAAGAAAAGAAATTGAATCGGTCATTCAAAAGCTTCCTAAAAAGAAAAATCCAGGACCAGACGGCTTCACATGTGAATTCTACCAAACATTCAAGAAAGAATTAGTACCAACTCTCCTCAAACTCTTCAAATAAATCGAAGTGGAGGGAAAGCTACCTAATTCATTCTATGAAGCCAGCATCACCCTCATACCAAAACCAGGCAAAGATATTACAAAAAAAAGAAAACTACAGGCCAATCTCTCCAATGAATATAGATGCAAAAATCCTCAACAAAATTCTAGCAAATCGAATCCAACAACACATTAAAAGAATTATACATCATGACCAAGTAGGATTCATCGCAAGTATGCAAGGATGGTTCAACATAAGAAAATCAATTAATGTAATACACCATATCAACAAATCAAAGCAGAAAAATCACATGATCATCTCAGTTGATGCAGAGAAGGCATTTGACAAGATTCAACATCCTTTCCTGTTGAAAACACTTCAAAAGATAGGAATACAAGGGAACTTCCTTAAAATGATAGAGGGAATATATGAAAAACCCACAGCTAATATCATCCTGAATGGGGATAAATTGAAAACTTTCCCCCTAAGATCAGGAACAAGACAAGGATGTCCACTATCACCACTATTATTCAACATCATGTTGGAGATTCTGGCCAGAGCAATTAGACAAGAAAAAGAAATAAAAGGCATCAAAATTGGAAAGGAAGAAGTAAAACTATCACTGTTTGCAGACAATATGATATTATATGTCAAAAACCCGTAAAAATCCACAACAAAACTACTAGAGCTAATAAATGAGTACAGCAAAGTAGCAGGCTACAAGATCAACATTCAAAAATCTGCAGCATTTCTATACACTAGTAATGAACAAGCTGAGGGGGAAATCAAGAAACGAATCCCATTTACAATTGCAACTAAAAGAATAAAATACCTAGGAATAAATTAACTAAAGAGACAAAAGACCTATACAAAGAAAACTACAAAAAACTGTTAAAAGAAATCACAGAAGACCTAAATAGATGGAAGGGCATACCGTGTTCATGAACTGGAAGACTAAATATAGTTAAGATGTCAATCCTACGTAAATTGATTTACAGATTCAATGCAATACCAATCAAAATCCCAACAACTTATTTTGCATAAACAGAAAAACCAATAAGCAAATTTATCTGGAAGGGCACGGTGCCCCAAATTGCTAAAAGTATCTTGAGGAAAAAAAAACAAAGCTGGAGGTCTCACGCTGACGGACTTTAAGGCATATTATGAAGCCACAGTGGTCAAAACAGCATGGTATTGGCATAAAGATAGATATATCGACCAATGGAATCGAATAGAGTGCTCAGATATAGACCCTCTCATCTATGGACATTTGATCTTTGAGAAGGCAATCAAGCCAACTCACCTGGGACAGAACAGTCTCTTCAATAAATGGTGCCTTGAGAACTGGATATCCATATGCAAAAGAATGAAAGAGGACCCGTATCTCACACCCTATACAAAAGTTAACTCAAAATGGATCAAAGATCTAAACATTTGGTCTAAGACCATAAAACAGTTAGAGGAAAATGTAGGGAGATATCTTATGAAACTTACAATTGAAGGCAGTTTTATGGACCTTAAACCTAAAGCAAGAGCACTGAAGAAAGAAATAAATAAATGGGAGCTCCTCAAAATTAAACACTTTTGTGCATCAAATAACTTCATCAAGAAAGTAGAAAGACAGCCTACACAATGGGAGACAATATTTGGAAATGACATATCAGGTAAAGGTCTAGTATCCAGAATTTATAATGAGATTGTTCAACTCAACAACAAAAAGACAGCCAGCCCAATTACAAAATGGGAAAAAGACTTGAACAGACACCTCTCAGAAGAGGAAATACAAATGGCCAAAAGGCACATGAAGAGATGCTCAATGTCCCTGGCCATTAGAGAAATGCAAATCAAAACCACAATGAGATATCATCTCACACCCACCAGAATGGCCATTATCAACAAAACAGAAAATGACAAGTGCTGGAGAGGATGCAGAAAAAGAGGCACACTTATCCACTGTTGGTGGGAATGTCAAATGGTGCAACCACTGTGGAAGGCAGTTTGGCGGTTCCTCAAAAAACTGAATATAGAACTGCCATATGACCCAGCAATACCATTGCTAGGTATCTACTCAAAAGACTTAAGGGCAAAGACACAAACAGACATTTGCACACCAATGTTTATAACAGCATTATTTACAATTGCAAAGAGATGGAAACAGCCAAAATCTCCATCAACAGACGAGTGGCTAAACAAACTGTGGTATATACATACGATGGAATATTATGCAGCTTTAAGACAGAATAAACTTATGAAGCATGTAATAACATGGATGGACCTAGAGAACCTTATGCTGAGTGAGACTAGCCAAAAACTAAAGGACAAATACTGTATGGTCCCACTGATGTGAACCGACATTCGAGAATAAACTTGGAATATGTCATTGGTAACAGAGACCAGCAGGAGTTAGAAACAGGGTAAGATAATGGGTAATTGAAGCTGAAGGGATACAGACTGGGCAACAGGACTATATACAAAAACTCAAAAATGGACAGCACAATAATACCTAATTGTAATGTAATTATGTTAAAACACTGAGTGAAGCTGCATCTGAGCTATAGTTTGTTTGTTTGTTTGTTTGTTTGTGTCTTTTGTTTTTTTCTTTTTCCTTTTCTTTTTTTATTATTATTATTTTTTAAATTTTTTTCTCTATATTAACATTCTATTTCTTTTTCTGTTGTTTTGCTAGTTCTTTTCCTAAATCGATGCAAATGTACTAAGAAATGATGATCATGCATCTATGTGATGATGTTAAGAATTACTGATTGCATATGTAAAGCGGAATGTTTTCTAAATGTTATGTTAATTTCTTTTTTTCTTTAATTGATAATAAAAAAAAGAAATGTCCAATCTAAGGCATCCAGGGAAAGATTTTTTTAAATGTTATTTCTATTGTTAAAGAACATCCAAACAAGACCCATCCATCTCTGGCATCTGTTTAGGACCGCTTGACCTAAATGGCTCCTAAATATGGCATTCATAAGTACTAGAACTCCTTCGTATATTGAAAGACAACGCTTTTGATTTAGCTGTGCACCAACACATGAAATGACTGTCCACATTGGAATATGATTGAAACAACATTGTATGACAGAACAAATGAACAGGAAAAATTCCATCTTTGTCAGCAATTCTTTTTTTTTATTAAACATAGCAACATACACACACAAACATTCTTACCACATGATCATTCCATTCTTGATATATAATCAATAACTCACAATATCATCGCATAGTTGTATATTCATCATCATGATCATTTCTTAGAACATTTGCATCAATTCAGAAAAAGAAATAAAAAGAAAACAGAAAAAAATTCATACATACCATACCCTTACCCCTCCCTTTCATTGATCACTAGCATTTCAATCTACTAAATTTATTTTAACGTTTGTTCCCCCTATTATTTATTTATTTTTAATCCATATGTTTTACTCATCTGTCGATAAGGTAGATAAAAGGAGCATGAGACACAGGGTTTTCACAATTACACAGTCACTTTGCGAAAGCTATATCATTATACAATCATCTTCAAGAACATGGCTACTGGAACACAACTCTACATTTTCAGACAGTACCCTCCAGCGTCTCCATTACACCTTAACCAAAAAGGTGATATCTACATAATGCGTAAGAATAATCTCCAGGATAACCTCTCGACTCTGTCTGGAATCTCTCAATCATTGACACTTTATTTTGTCTCATTTCACTCTTCTCCCTTTTGGTCGAGAAGGTTTTCTCAATCCCTTGATGCTGAGTCCCAGCTCATTCTAGGATTTCTTTCCCACGTTGCCAGGAAGGTCCACACCCCTGGGAGTCATGTCCCACAGAGAGAGAGAGAGGGAGGGCAGTGAGTTTGCTGTCTTGTTGACTGAGAGAGAGAGGCCACATCTGAGCCACAAAAGACATTCTCTGGGGGGTGACTCTTAGGCCTAATTTTAAGTAGGCTTAGCCTATTCTTTGCGGGGTTAAGTTTCATATGAACAACCCCCCAGATTGAGGGCTCAACCAATTGTTTTGGTTGTCCCAACTGCATGTGAGAATATCAAGAATTCTCCACTTGGGAAACTTGAATTTATTAATTCCCATTTATTTTCAACACCCTGCAGTATTGACATTCCTTTGTTCTTCCTCATGGAAAAACATTTTAAAATTTGTACATTTAGTCACTATCATTATACACTCTAGGCATTCCTAGATTATAACATATCTCAGTCTTTATCATCTATCTTTCCTTCTGATTTCATTTGTGCCCCCAGGCCTTCTCTCTCTATCTTTCTCACATTCAGCTTCCTTCAGTGTTCTAACATTATTGTGCTACAATCAGGTAGTATTGTGCTATCCATTTCTGAATTTCATAATCACTCCCGTTGCACAATCTGTATCCCTTCATCTCCAATTACCCAAAGTCCACCATATTTCTATCCCTTGATGGCCTCTATTCTTAACTGAAAGGATGCTGAATTTTGTCAAATGCCTTTTCTGCATCAATTGAGATGATCATGTGGTTTTTCTGCCTTAATTTGTTGATATGGTGCATTACATTAATTGATTTCTTATTTTGAACCATCTTTGCATACCTGGGATGAATCCTACTTGGTCATGGTGTATAATTCTTTTAATGTGCCACTGGATTCGATTTGCAAGAATTTTGCTGAGGATTTTTGCATCTATATTCATTAGAGAGATTGGTCTGTAGTTTTCTTTTCTTGTAATATTTTTGTCTGGCTTTGGTATGAGGGTGATATTGGCTTCATAGAATGAGTTGGGTGGCCTTCCCTCCTCTTCAATTTTTTTGAAGAGTTTGAGCAGGATTGGTACTAATTCTTTCTTGAATGTTTTGATAGAATTCACATGTGAAGCCATCTGGTCCTGGACTTTTCTTTTTGGGGAGCTCCTTAATGACTGATTCAGCTTCTTTACTTGTGATTGGTTTGGTGAGGTCATCTATTTCTTCTTGAGCCAATGTTGGCTGTTCATGCCTTTCTAGGAAGTTGTCCATTTCATCTACAAGTTTATTAGCATAAAGTTGTTCATAGTATCCTCTCATTAACTCCTTTATTTCTGCAGGGTCAGTGGTTATGTATCCTCTTCCATTTCTGATTTTATTTGTTTGCATCCTCTCTCTCCTTCTTTTTGTCAACCTTCCTAAGGGTCCATCAATTTTATTGATTTTCTCATAGAACCAACTTCTGGTTTTGTTGATTTTTCTTGATTGTTTTTATGTTCTCAATTTCATTTATTTCTGCTCTAATCTTCATTGTTTCTTTCCTTTTGCTTGCTCTGGGGTTAGTTTGCTGTTCTTTCACTAGTTCTTCCAAGTGGACAGTTAATTCCTCAATTTTTGCTCTTTCTTCTTTTTTGATATAGACATTTAGGGCAATAAATTTCCCTCTTAGCACTGCCTTTGCTGCATCCCATAAATTTTGATATGTTGTATTATCATTTTCATTTGCCTCAAGATATTCTTCTGGCAATTTCTTCCTTGACCCACTGTTTGTTTAAGAGTGTGTTGTTGAGCCGCCATATATTTGTTAATTTTCTGGCACTCTGCCTATTATTGATTTCCAACTTCTTTTCCCAACCTTTCACTTTCAACTATGTTTATCCTTGGGACTAAAATATGTTTCCTGTGGACCACATATAGATGAGTTCTGTTTTTTAATCCATTCTGCCATTCTACGTCTTTTGATTGGGAAGTTTAATCCATTAACACTGAGTGTTATTACTGTATGGGCAGTACTTTCTTCTACCATTTTGTCTTTTGGATTTTACATGTCATATCTAATTTTTCTTCTTTTTACCTTTACTAATAGTCTTCATTTCTACACTCTTCTCCACACCTCTCTCTCTTGTCTTTTCTATCTGTCTCTAGTGCTCCCTCTAATATTTCTTGCAGAGCCAATCTCTTGGTCACAAATTCTCTCAGTGATTTTATGTCTGAAAATGCAATTTTCCCCTCATTTTGAAGGACAATTTTGCTGGATATAGAATTCTTGGTTGGCAGTTTTTCTCTTTTAGTAACTTAAATACATCATCCCCCTGTCTTCTTGCCTCCATGGTTTCTGCTGAGAAATGTACACATAGTCTTATTGGGTTTCCCTTGTATGGGATGGATTGCTTTTCTCTTGCTACTTTCAAGATTCTCTCTTTCTCTTTGACATCTGACATTCTGGTTAGTAAGTACCTCAAAGTACATCTATTTGGATCTATTCTGTTTGGGGTATGCTGCACTTCTTGGATCTGTAATTTTAAGTCCTTCTTAAGATTTGGGAAATTTTCAGTGATAATTTCCTCTATCAGTTTTTCTCCTTCTTTTTCCTTGTCTTCTCCTTCTGGGACACCCACAACATGTATATTCGTGTGCTTCATGTTACCATTCAATTCCCTGAGACCCTGCTCATATTTTTCCATTCTCTTCCTCATATTTTCTTTTGCTTGTCGGATTTCAGATGTCCCATCCTCCAGTTCACTTACCTATTGTCTGCCTCTTGAAATCTGACGTTGTAGGCTTCCATTGTTTTTTTCTTCAATCTCTCCTACTGTCCCTTTCATTTCCATAAGTTCTGTGATTTGTTTTTTCAGACTTTTGATTTCTTCTTTTAGTTCATTCCTTGCCTTCTTTATATCCTCCCTCAATTCACTGATTTGATTTTTGAGGAGGTTTTCCGTGTCTTTTCAAGCATTCTGAATTAATTGTTTCAACTCCTGTATCTCACTTGAATTTTTGCTTTGTTTCTTTGACTGGGCCATATCTTTAATTTTCCTAGTATGATTCACTGTTTATTGCTGGCATCTAGGCACTTAATTACCTTAATTAGTTTATTCTGGAGATTGTTTTTTCTTTTTTTTACCTAAGATTTTCTTGCTTGGTGACTTTGTTGTCTATCTGTTCTTTGACATTCAGTTCAGCTTATTCTAGACCTCTAGCTTAAGTTTTGTTTAACAGATCAGAATTTTTCAGTTCTTGTTTCTTGCCCTACCTGTATGGTGCCTTTCCCACACACCCCCTCTTAGGAGAGTCTGCTTATGTATTATAGACCCCAGCCAGATTTTCCCAGACCAAACTGACCTCCTCTCAGGAGGAAAGAGTCACCTGCATCAGTTTTCCCTCAGGGTGAGAACCACCAGGTTGAAAGGCTTTCCTATGAAGGCTCTGAACTCTGCATTTTCCCTGTCCTGTCCAGTATGTGGCACTTTTCTGCCTGCAGGTCCCATGAGCATAAGGTGATGTGGTACCTTTAACTTCAGCAGACTCTCCCTGCTGGGGGCATGGTTGAGGCAGTGGAGAGGTTGTAGGCTGGCTTTAATCACTTCACTTTTCAAGATCGTGGGATCTGAATTCCTTGAGGGAGGGATTCCACCTGAGCTGAGCCACACCCCAGCTTCCACCCCAGGAAGGCACAGGCTCCAAACAAACACTCAAACAAGGTGAATTCTGCCTATGCCTGGGGCAGTTGGAGCCTGAGAAACTGCAACTGTATCCAAAGAGTATTCAAGCTGTAGAAACACAGCTACAAAAAAGTAAAAGAAAAATCTTTTCAGAGCAGGGCCCCCATTCCTTGGATTTGCCAATCAAGAGCTTAAGTTGATATGTTGCTTTGTGTATCTCCAGGTCCTATGTGCTCCCTTCTTTCCTTCTGGGTCCAGACCCTTTCAAGTAGTATGTGTCATCTGATCCAAAAAACCTCATTTCATTTTTTCCTTTTCTTTTTCTGTCAGCCCTGGGTTTCTTTCTAAGGTAACTGTTCGTGGGAGGCAAGATTTATAAAGACTGGTGAGGGAAAGGAGGGATGGTATACTCAGGGGAGAGTCTAATAGGCACTAGGGCTTCCTTCAGAGATGGAGTAGACATGAGATGGCTGCAAAGGCCTTGCTGTAATGGAGGTAAGATGACAATGAGACCAGAACCAGTGCTTATTCATCCATCTGTGGACTCAGCAGGCCTTGTGATAACCATGAGTGGAACTTTGGGAGTTTCATTCAGGTTGCCATATTAGCTCAAGCATGAATGGAGTCAACTTGGGGAGTTGCCTGGCCCATGGTAGGGATCCCTAGGAGCTGGCCTTGGAATGAGACGTGGATGGATAAAGGAAGGCTCTCTAGATGCTCTGTGCAAGGCAGCATGTGGAGAGGTCAGAGAGATGGCTATCATATGGGCCAGGGAATGTAGTGATGGATGTGAAATGGTGATGGTGGGATTCTAAGGGAGGTATTGTCAGAAGATTCATATGGATGGAGTGTGAACTGATTTCCCCATGACTTTAGTACAGGGACTTAAGGAAGGAAACTGAACCTATATTTGGTTGTGTCTAGGCAGCATGGATTGGGTGACTCCAGGAGACTTGGCTGACAGGAGAGGCATAGGGCATTTATGTTTACACCTGCTTGTTGTGACTGTGGGCTGGACACAGTTATTCATGTTATAAGGAAAGAGTGAGCATAAATGGTGCCAAGGTCTGGTGTCTCCTCTGATTTAGTGATCTGGATAGGAGCATAAGCCAGAGTGTGTGGGCAGGACAGAATAGGGGTCCTCAGAAGAGAGGCTGGCTTGGGTGTCCACATCATGGCAGAACTGTGTGATGTTTGGGGGCATGTCAGTGTACTTCTTTTAGGAGGAGTGCGGACTCCTTAATGAGGCTATAAGACCCCTCTACTACAATATGGTGTTGGAGAATTTCACACTTGTGGTCTCACTTATAAGGCCCTCACACCTGCCCTACCCTGATCTGGACTTGCCCTTCTCAGTCCAGATGCCATTCTTTGTTTTCCAAGCCCATGTTTTCTTCCTAGGTTTCCTGTAGGTGGTACTATGGGTGCCTGGGATAGAGTGGGCTTTCTCTCTGCACATCTATGGGTCCTCTGTTGCTTATCTGGGCACATTTCTCTGAGCTCCCTTGTCCTATGTGTTTCCTGTCAGAATCTTCAGGGCATCTCTCTACCTCTGTTTCCTTCACTTGGTTTCATCTTTCTATGTTTTCTGTCTTTATTTTCTTCATAAAGGACTCAAGTAAAGGGTGGGTCATATCTCCATGGGAACAACCTAATTAAAGTGACAGGTCTACTCCCACAAAAATGGATTAGAAGAACATGAATTTTCTGGAGTACATAGCAGTTTCAAACTTGCACATTCCACCCTCTAGACCCCCAAAAGACATGTTCCTTCCACATACAAAATACATTCATTCCATCACAATATCATAAAAGTGTAAATCATTTCAGCAACAATACAAATACAGTACAAAGTCAAAAACAGTTCAAATTCTCATCAAAATCATCTACAGGAGTGGTTTGTCCTACGACAAAATTCTCCTCTGGCCGTGAGACCTGTTAAACTCAGAACAAGTTATCTGCTTCCAAAATACAAAGGAAGGACAGTCATAGAATAAATGTTACCATTGCCATAGGAAGAATTTGGAAGGAAAACAGGGGTCACAGGTCCCAAACCGTTCCAAACACCTGCAGGGCATACTTCATTAGATTTCCAGGTCTATTTAGAGTCTATAGAGTCTATAGAATGAAATTTTATCCTTGGGGCTTGAGAGAGAAACAGTTCCACCCTTTCCAAGGGTTTACTCAGTGGCTCTGCTCTCTCTAAATACTGGGGTGAGGATTGAAACATTGGGGAATATTGGGGAGACCACCTTGTTCTTGGCCCCACCCTCCTCAAGCAACAGAGTGGCACCAGACTCTCTGCCTTCTTTGGGGCACATGTGCAACCCCTTCAGAAGAGTGGGGTGGTGGCCAGGCCCCTGCCCAATCCCTGGGGAATGGGCTTCACCCTCTGAAAATTCCAAGGCATGCTCACCCTCTCCACATACATGGCTGGGTCTGCTCTCCTGGCCCAAGGATTCTTTGCTCCAGACCTCCATGGTTCTGCCTTTGAAGTTGTTTTTCCTTCAACCTGTCCCTTTTCTATCCATTGTCTGTTTTCAGTCCATACTGGCAGTGGTTCCATTTATACAGATCCTGTTACAAACCTGTCAGTTTTCCATGCAACAAAAAGGAATCCCAACCATCAGACAATAGGACTTTCCACAAATCCTTTCTGGATAACTACATTTACAATCCTGGATTTTTCTGAAACGGCTGACTGGTTCCATGCTTGGAATAGGTTTTGGTACCAGAGAAGTGGGGTACTATAATTTTCAAATACCAAAAATGCTGGAACAGCTTTATAAATGCATAAGGGGGGGAGATTATGGAGAAATTATAAGAAGTTTGATTGAACGGATCTTTGCTTTGAAGAGACTGTTTGTAGAAAAAGACTCTAAAGGTACACCTTAGATGGAAATGAAGAATGTATAATTGTAAACTGGAAGGAAGGCAACCCTTGTTTTAAAGTGGCAGAGAATTTGGCAAAATTGGGACATAGTATTGGATGGAAGGCAGAATTTGAAAGTGATGAATTTGGATACATAGCTGAGGAAACGTCCATACTTAGTGTGGAAAATGCAGCCTGGTTTTGTCTTGCAGTAAAACGTGGGAAGAAAAGGATAAGCCAGGAATTGGACACTTGAGTATAAAGAAACTAGAAACTGATAGTTTGGACAAATTCTGAGCTTCTGGAAAATGAACCCCAGAGAAAAGTGCCCCACATGAGAATTTAGCCAAACATGGAACCAATACAACATCCCATCCAGAAGCCTGGTCGGGAAGAATTCAGGAATCAGGAGACTTACTGTCTTCCCACTGGATCCCATTTAGCCTGACCTCTCTGTGGTCAGGTGACTCTGTCTGACTCCATGGCATCTCTGCTGCAAGTACTATCCCCTTCCCCTTCCTGATACATTCTTGGTTTTGTCTGCACCAGGAATTGTATGCAACAACATACCCAATATTTGTGGAGACCACTAGGTTGTACCTTCAAGATACTTCCTCAGAAGTTCTTTTTATAATATTTTGTTTTAATTCCTCTGATCTCTATGTACTGGTTTGCTCACCTATCATGTGCTGGCCATTCACCTGCCTTGTCTCTCATAGGACTTGCATCTTCCACATCCCAATTGTTTTCCAGTAGCTTCTCAGTTGGAACTAAGAGTAGAGCTCTGGGAGCTTGACCAGGCAGACCTCACTCAACCTTCATCTAGAGGTGCTCATAGTGAACTGAAACCTGGTAAGTGGGAACTGGGAGAGGAATGGCATGATGGCACAGCTGAGTCAACAACATACCAGCAAACTGCTCCATATTTATCATTGTTTTGGTGTTAAAGCAACTGGCCACACCCAATTTCTGGCATTACTTCTCCCTCTGCCCACATGTTATTTCCCTGACTCCAATCCTTATGGTCCTCTGTTTTAGTTTGTTAATGTTGCCTGGAAATGCAATATACCAGAAATGGATTAGCTTTTATAAAGGGAATTTATTAAGTTACAATTTCATAGTTCTAAGGCCATAAAATGGCCAAATTAAGGCATCCAGTAAAAGATATCTTGACTCAAGAAAGGCTGATGGCATCCAGAACACCTCTGTTAGCTGGGAAGGTATGTGACTGGCATCTAGTGGTCCTTTGGCTTCTGGTTTCAAACAGCTTCCCTGGGGCTTCCTGCATTTCCAAAGATTTCTGTGTCAGCTCTCCAAGCATCTCCTTTGACACCCCAAGCATCTCCAAATCTCTGCATCTATGTTGCTTTTGGGCTTTCTCCAAAATATTTCCCCTTTTAAAGAACTCCAGTAAACAAATCAAGACACACCTAAAATGGGTGCATCGCAATCTAATCAAAACATCACACCCACAATTGGGCTGATACATCTGCATGGACATAATCTAATCAAAAGACTGCACCCACAATCTCTATGGAAACAATCTAAACAAAGGTTTCACCCTAAACAATAGGTCTGACCCCACAACACTGGATCAGGATCAAAAAATAATGGCTTTTCTGAGGTGCATAAGAGTTTAGAACTAAAAAAAAAAAAAGAGTTTAGAACTAGCACATCCCCCCACCTCTCTGGCCTCCATGACTAACTTGTCCCCCACTGCCCCCTTTGCAGTGTTTCTCCATGTTGGTCTACCCATATGATACTAGATGTGCACATATTCTTAAATTGTCCTTGAAAACCCACTATTTTGCCTTTTTCCATGTCTGGGCACATCCTTCTTGTGCTGGTTTGAAAGGATGTATGTCCCCTAGAAAAGCCATGTTTTAATCAAAATCCCATTTCATAAAGGTAGAATAATCCCTATTCAATACCGCATGTTTGAAACTGTAATCAGATCATCTCCCTGAGATGTGATTTAATCAAGAGTGGTTGTTATGCTGGATTAGGTGACAACATATCTCTGCCCATTTGGGTGGGTCTTGATAAGTTTCTGGAGTCCTATAAAAGAGGAAACATTTTGGAGAATGAAGGAGATTCAGAGAGAGCAGAGAATGCTGCGGTACCACAAAGCAGAGTCCACGAGGCAGTGACCTTTGGAGATGAAGAAGGAAAATGCCTCCCGGGGAGCTTCATGAAACAGGAAGCCAGGAGAGAAAGCTAGCAGATGATTCCATGTTCACCATGTGCCTTTCCAGATGACAGAGGAACCCTGACTGTGTTTGCCATGTGCCTTTCCAGATGAGAGAGCAACCCAGAACTTGATCGGCCTTCTTGAACCAAGATATCTTTCCAAAAAAGCCTTTGAATGGACATTTCTATAACCTTGTTTTAACTGGGACATTTTCTCAGCCTTAGAACTGTAAACTAGCAACTTATTAAACTTCCCATTTTAAAACCCATTCCATTTCTGGTATATTGCATTCCAGCAGCTAGCAAACTAGAACACTTCTGCACAGCATGCACCTATCATCAACAAATAAGTCTTTGCTGAACATTGCAGAGGCCCTGACCTTCTTCTCTGTGCTTCACCCCATCATCGTGTTTGCTCCTGTAAGGCCTTCCCCATTCTATGACTTGCCAGGCATAGCACTTGCAAGCCCTTATTCACCCTGATCTAGCATCCTTATTCTACCAATAACCCATGTCTCCTTCCTGGGTATGTCTGATATCCATGATCAGATTGTCACTTCCCACAAAATTCTACATACATTTCACCAACATTTCTCTGCTTTCAAGTTGCTGGTGGGTTCAGAGAATGAAGAATCACCTTCTGAGCAGAATGTTTCTATAGAAAGAATGTCTCAAGTGAGAAGTCCCAAGTCTGACCCTTCCATTCAGAAGGCCCACCCTGATGAAGATATGTGGCCCCATCTTGAAAGAAAATTTGTACCTGAGTGAGCACCTGGGAACATGACCGAGGCATAAATTTCACATTCATGAGGATTGTGGGAAATAATCTGTTTAGTGCAAATCTTTGCCAGCACCAAAAGCAGCAGAGTGGAGAAAAATCCTTCAGCATGGATAAACATAGGCCCCTGCTTGTGAAGAGCTGCACAGTCCATCTGTCAGAAAATCCCTTCCCACACAAAGATGTTGGGAAGGACTTCTCAGCCAGCTCAGTTCTTCTCAGGTACGAGGCCTCTCACAGTAAAAAAGTCACATAGAGGCACTGAGTGTAGGGAGGTCTTTCACATTGAACAAAGGAATCACAAGGGCAGTGAATGTGGAAAAATCTTTTGATGCAATGACACAGTTTTCAGCACCAGAGAATCCACACTGGAGAAAGGCCTTATGAGTACATTGAATGTGGGAAATTCTTTAACTGCAAAGTCATTCTTGTTAGGCATTGGAGAATGCACACTTGAAAAAGGCCTGATGAGTGCAGCAAATGTGGAAAATTCTTTAGTCAAAGATCTGGCCTTATTGAACACTGGAGAGTTCATACTGGAGAAACACCTTATAAGTGCCACAAATGTGAAATCTTCTTTAGCCAACACTCTAGCCTCATTCTACACCAAAGACAGCATATTGAAGCAAGGCCTTATATGTGCAGTGAATGTGGAAAAGCCTATAGAAGAAGATTTCACCTTGTTCACCACCACAGAATTCACACAGAAGCAGAGCCTTTTGAGTGCCATGAATGTAGGAAAGCTTTCAGTTGCAAAGATACACTTATTTGGCACTGGAAAATCCATGGTGGTAAAGATCTTATGATTATTGTTAATAAGTGAAATTCTTTTGTTAAAGTTCAATACTTATTGCACACTCGGAAGGTTAACCTGGCAATAGGTCTTTGATGAGTGGTGAATGTGGAAAATTCTTTTGCCAAAGCTCCAGCTTCATTCAACATTGCAGAAGTCACATTGGAGAAAAGTTTCAAGAGTGCAGTGAATGTGGGGAAAGTCTTCACCAGAAGCTCCCCACTTCCACAGTACATAAAAAGGTTTTATAAATGTAGCCAGTGTTATAGAGTCTGTTCTAGTTTGCAAGCTGTTGGAATTTGATATATTAGAAACAGGAATGGCTTTTAAAAAGGGGAATTTATTAAGTTCCAAGTCTATAGCTGTAAGGCTGTGAAAATGTACAAATTAAGGCCAGGATATGAAAATATCCAAATTAAGGCATCGACAAGAGGTTACCTTCGCTCAAGAAAGGCCAATGAATTTCAGGGTTTCTCTCAGTTGGAAGGGCACATAGCAATGTCTGCTAGCTTTCTCTTTTGGCTTCTTGTTATATTAAGCTCCCCCAGGAGTGTTTTCCTTCTTAACTCCAAAGGTCTCTGGCTGTTTGGGCTCTCAGGGCTCTTTCCAAAATGGTTCCCTCTTAAAGGGCTCCAGTAAGCAAATCTGCCCTTGAATGGGTGGAGACACATCTCCATGGGAACCATCTAATCAAAAGCTACCACCCACAATTGGGTGGGTTGTGTCTCCACAGAAACAATAAAAAAGCTCTCACCCAGCAATATTGAATGAGGATTAAAGGACACGGCTTTGATGGGGCCCACAACAGATTCAAACAGGCACAAGGTCTTTAGCTGCATCTTCAGCAAAGTTCTGGTGTTCCTTCGGCACCATAACGGTTACATAAAAGAAATCCTTATAAGAGCAGTGAAAGTGGGAAAGCCTTTAGTCAAAGGCCTAATGTCATTCAGTGCCGGAAAGTTCACACTGGAGTGCGGTCTTGACCTGGATGTGGAGTACATGAACTTTTTAAATGGAATTTTATTGATATGTATTCACACACCATCAAGGGCTCTCAGTATCATCAAATAGCTGTGCAGTCATCACCACAATCAATTTTAGAACATTTCCATTTCTCCAAAAATAACAATAAGATAAAAGAAAAATATAAAAGAAAATGCAAAATGTCCTTTACCCATTATCCCTCCCCCATTGTTGATCTGTAGTATTTTTTACTATTGATAAGAGAATATTAAGGTATTACTGCTGTACTACTTAGTTTCCAATAGGTACATTTAGACCCATATACCTCTCTATTATTAACTCTTTGTAATGGTGTTGTACATTTGCTGTAGTTCATAAGATACCTTTTTAGTATGTATACTGACACAGTCATCATACATCAGAAGATTCACTGTATTATACATTCCTGTGTTTTCACCTGTAGCTTTCCATCTGGTGACATACATGACTCTAAACTAACACTTTAAACCACATTCACTCAAAAATCAGAACTATTAATTATCCTCACAATAAAGTGCTACTGTCACCTCTACCCATTTCCAAACACTTAAATTCAAGGTAATTAAACATTCTGCATATATTAAGCAATGCTGTCCATTCACTAGCCTTATTCTATCCTTGGTAACCTATATTCTAGATTTTATGTCTATGAGTTTGCATGTTATACTTAGTTCATGGTAGAGAGGTCATACAATATTTTTCCTTTTGTGTCTGGCTTGTTTCACTCAACAAAATGTCCTCAAATTTCATCCATATTGCCACGTGCTTCAGAACTTCATTTCTTCTTACTGCTGAACAATATTCCATATATATATATATATATATATATATATATATATACCACATTTTGCTTATCCATTCATCTGTTGATGGATACTTGGCTTTTTTCCATTTTTTGGCAATTGTGAATAATGCTGTTGTGAACATCAGTGTGCAAGTGTGTTTGGGTCCCCGATTTCAAATCTGGGCATACAGTGAAATAGTGGAGTTGCCATATGGTAAAGCAACTTTATATTTAGCATTCTAAGGACCTACCAGACTTTCTTCCACAGTGGCTGCACCATTTTACATTCCCACCAGTAGTGAATATGTGTTCCTATTTCACAACTTCCTCTCCAATGCTTGTGGTTTAATAGTGGTCATTCTAGTAGGTGTGAAATGTTATCTCCTTGTGGTTTTGATTTTCATTTCCCTAATAGCTAGTGAAGTTGAGCATCTTTTCATGTGCTTTTTAGCCATTTGTATTTCCTCTTTGGGAAAATGTCTATTCATGTCTTTTGCCCATTTTTAAATTGGGTTGTTTGTCTTTTTATTGTTGAGTTGTAGGATTCCTTTATATATTCTGGATATCAATAACTTATCAGATATGTGGTTTCCAAATATTTTCTCCCATTGAGTTGGCTGCCTTTTCATCCTTTTGACAGAGTCCTTTGAAGCACAGAAGTATTCAGTTTTTTTTTTTTTTTTTTAAAGGAAAGACAGAGAGAAGGAAGGAAGGATAGAAGGAAGGAAGGAAGGAAGAAAGGGAAACATCTTTAAACATTTTCTTGTTTTATTGTATTTTGTTTTTCCGTTTTTTGTTACATGGGCTAGGGCCGGGAATCGAACCGAGGTCCTCCGGCATAGCAGGCAAGCACTTTGCCCGCTGAGCCACCGCGGCCCGCCCGAGTATTCAGTTTTGAGGGGGTCACATTTACCTATTCATTCATTCATTGCCTGTGCATTGGGTATAAGTTTTAGAAACTACCTCCTACCACTGATTTGAAGACATCACCCAATACCACTGTCAATATGTAGTACTGATAGTAGGCATGTAACCTTCTTGTTCCTGACAATATTCATGCTTCAGAATTTCATTATTAGGTATAATGCTTTCTGTATATTTTTGTTGGAACAGGTTTTCTACTTACCAACGACATTTTTCCTCAGTATGAATCTCTTTGTGCTTCACAAATTCTGAATATTTACTTAAGGTTTTAGCACCTCTGTAGTGTTTTGGTGCAGCATAAATTTTTTTCATATGGTATGAGATGTGAATTTCTACTAATTTTTTGTGACACTCAAGGCACTCAGTTTCTATCAGCTATGAATTTGTTGGTGACTAATGAAATAACAATTATGATTTAAAAGTCACCTACATGCATTACATGGGTTTCCCAACTGTATATGTCTTCACATATAGAACAAGGGCTGAAATTTGAGAGGATTTGTACATACATTGCACTTAGAATTTCTCATCTGCATGACAATTCAAATATGCAGTAAGATATGTTTTCTAAGTAACCACCTTCCTACATTTATTATTTAAATGGTTTTTCACCTCTGTGACTTATGTGTCATAAGTGCTGAGCTATGATGGTAGGTTTTCCCACAATCACATTCATAGGATTTCTCCTGTGTGACTCCTTATATTTACAGACAGGGATGAATTTGAGAAAATGCTGTTCCACATTCTTTACACTCATATAGTTTCTTTCCAGTGTGAATTTTCAGATGCACAGTATTTTTTTTTAAATATCTGGACACTTTTTCACAATTAGGACACTAAAACTTTCTCTGCAAAATGTATTTTTTTCATGCTGACTGAGAAGCAATTTATTTTGAAAGGCTTTCTCATAATGCTTACAAGTAAAAGGTTTTTCTTCAGTATAAAGTCTCTGGTGTATGAGGCCAGACTTCTGAATAAAAGATTTTCCTGAATGATTACATTTACAAGGTTTTCCACCTGTATGATATCTCTCATGTACATAAAGAGGACCTTTTTGAGAAAAAGTTTTCCACATACATTATATTCATAAGGGCCTTTATCTGTATTTCTCCTATGTAAAGTAAGTGTTGAGTGCTGAGAGAAAGCTTTTCCACATGTTACGTTTATAGGGTTTCTCCCCTATGTGACTTCTCACGTGGGAAGGAATGGATGAGAATTGAGAGAAGGCTTTCCTACATTCTTACATTCAAATAGTTTCTCTCCAGTATGAATTTTCAGAGGCTCAATGAGGTTTCTATTGTATCTGAAAAATTTTTTTTCACAATTAGAACACTCAAAAGGTTCAGTATGAATATTCTTAATTAGGACACTCATAAGATCCAGTATGAATATTCTCATGCTCAGTGAGATTATACTTGTGGCAGAAGGCCTTCCCACGTTGTTTACATGCATTGGATTTTTCTCCTCTGTAAGTTGTGTGGGGTCTAATGAGGTTTTGCATTTGAATGAAAGTTTTTCCACATTTATTGCATTCATAAGGCTTCTTTCCCATGTGAATTAATGCATGTATTCCAGATAAAGGCTTTTCCATATCCATAACATTCATGGTTTTTCCTACAGTATGAATTCTCAAATTCCTGATGAGGTCCAATTCCTGAATGAAGCTTTTTCTACTCTGAGCATACTTAAAGGTGGCTACTGCAATAAAGCATGACCAGACAACATTTCCAAGACATTATTATATTCACGATGTTTCTTCTCTTGGCCCCTATCATGATTATGTAAGTCTAAATTATGTTTCATACTCTCTCCAAAAGAGTCATATTTACAGATGCATTTTCTTGTAAAATTAAAATCTGAGTTCAGAGAAGACATTTGTTCAGCTTTGTAAAATACACTGCCATTGTCCTCAGGTAAGATTTTGTCAAATATGGTTGCAACCCTTTTCACAAATCTTTGCTGTTCTGTCTCCATTGCTTTACCAGCTTCCCAGTCTTTTTCAGAATGTCACCTTAATCTTTCTTCTTTAACAGTACATGGCTGTTCTTCCTGCTCCAATTGGAAAATGACATCTGGCTTTATGGGAAGACAGTGTGGACTTGGTCATTTCTCCTTTCTGGGAGAAAAGAGTCCTGAGATAGCCAACCATTCATCACATCAAGGCCCAACCACCTGAAGAGTAAGCACATGCCCCTTCACACTGAGCATGGACAGACACTCCCGGAAGTAACCTGCTCACGCTGCCATTGAGGCAGGCAGATCTCTCTCCCTCACTTTTTTTTTTTTTTTTTTTTTTTTTTAGAGAGAGGGAGGAAGGGAAGGAAAGACAGAGAAGGAAGGAAGGGAGGAAGAAAGGGAAACATCTTTAAACATTTTCTTGTTTTATTATATTTTGTTTGTTTTTTACATGGGCTGGGGCCGGGAATCGAACCGGGGTCCTCCGGCATGGCAGGCAAGCACTCTTGCCCGCTGAGCCACCGCGGCCCGCCCCCTCCCTCACTTTTGAAGGACAGTTTTGCTGGATAAATAATTCTTGGCTGGCAAGTATTCTCTTTCATAATGTTAACTATATCATACCACTGCCTTCTTGCCTCCATGTTGCTGATGTGAACTCAGCACTGAGCTTTATGTGGCTTCTCTGATTTGGTGAATCACTTTTCTCTTGTTGCTTTTGGGATTCTCTTCTTCTCTTTGGTATTTGACAGTCTAAATTATTCTGTGTCTTGGAGAGGGACTGTTTGGGTTTATTCTATTTGGAGTATATTGGGCTTCCTGGATTTGTATATTTATGTCTTTTATAAGGTTTGGGAAATTTTTAGCCATCATTTCCTCAAATACTCTTCCTGGCCCATCACTTTTCTCTAGTTCTGGGACACCTATAGCACATGTATTTGTGAAGTTCGTGTTGTCAATTAATTCCCTGAGATGCAGCTCAAGTTTTTCCATTTTTTTCTCATTGATCTTTTGAATGTTTGAGTTCAGTTGCTCTGTCCTCTAGGTTGCATATTCTTTCTTCTGCCTCTTCAAATCTGCTGTTTTGTCTCTAGTATATTTTTAATTTCATCTTAAGTATCATTTCCATATGATATGCTATTTTTCTGTGTAATCTTTCAAATTCTTCTTTATGCTATCAGTATCTTCTTAATATACTTTCTCACTTTAACGATCATCTTTGATTAGTTGTTCCACTTCCCTATTTCTTCTGACTTTTTAAGCTGATCATTTGGTTTGACCATATCTTCTTTATTTTTTACCAAGAAAGAATATGTATTATTTTATTGTTTTCATTGGATATTAAGAAAAATACACAGACAGCCTATGGCCTCATGAAATCATGAGACTTCTTAATGAAAAACTGTGTGTAGAGAATATATTTACAAGACAAAAAAAAGAGAGAAATACAGATAATACAAAGGCACCTGGAGAAAGGTCTTGAGGGAAATTGTAACTGTTAATTTTGAAAATGAAAACAGGAAAACTAATGAACCATTTTATAAGCAAATCCATGTGTGGATGAAGGCAATTAGTGAAGAGCAGGTATGAATTTTGAAATGCTGCTCGTACAAGTTAAACATCACTACTGTTAATCTACCTTGTATGATTTTAGCACCAAATAACACAAATTATAAACACCATTTAATTATTTACTCATTGATTGATTGATTGATTCATCCCTTTTCCACATATTCTTCTGTTTTTTCATTTTTACTGTGAAATATAATATATATACAAAAAAGAAATAAATGTCAAAGTACATTGTAACAAGTAGCTATAGAACAGATTTCAGGGTTTTGTATGGGCTGCAATTCCACAATTTTAGGTTTTTCCTTCCAGCTGCCAGAAGGAAACTAAAAGAAATATTGATACAATGAGTCAGCAATTATATTCATTTACTAAATCCTATATTTTCTGTTATAACTCCTCTTTCTCCTTTCATTCTCATCCTAATCTTTAGGTGAAATTCAGCTATTCCCATTTTAACTTTTTTATGTTGGAAAAGGGTGGCAATAGTATGGGATAGGAGGATAAAACTAGTTCATGTTCTTGGAGAGACTGGCCCCTCTGGGTTTCAGGACTTATATGTCCTAGGAACCTACCTGGAGGTTGTAAAGATTACTTTATCTTAGTGTCTGAAATTTTTCTAGAATCTCAGATAGAGCCCTAGGTGATCATTAGGGTTAACAAGAATGGCTTTGGTTGGGGTTTGGCAAACCATGGAAATTAGCAATATCTAGTCGAAGCTTGCTTAAGAGAAGCCTCCAGAATAGCCTCACAATTCTATTTGAACTCTCTTAGCCACTGATAACTTATTTTGTTACATTTTCCCCCCTTTTGGTCAGAAAGGCATTGTTGATCTCACAGTGCAAGGGCCATGCTCATCCCTGGGAGTCATGTCCCACTTTTCCAGGGAGACTTTCATGCCTGGATGTCATGTCTCATGTAGGGGGGAGGGTAATTATTTTACTTGAAGAGTTGGTCTTAGAGAGAGAGAGGCTGCATCTGAGTAACAAAAGACATTTTCTTGAAGTAACTGTTATGCATAAATTTAGGTAGGCTTAGCTTCTCTGCTACAGAAATAAGTCACAAGAGCAAGCCCCAAGATAAAGGGCTTGGCCTATTGACTTGGGAGTCCCTAATATTTGAGATAGTATCAAGAGTTTCCCCAGTGGTAAAGTTTAATAGTTCCATGTTTTTCTCCCATCCCTCAAGGGACTTTGCCAATACTTTTTACTTATCTGCTGAATATACTCTTGGATGTATCTGGATATTACATTGAGCTCTACAGAATTACTAGCCCTCATCCCCATTCTGAGATCCGTGTGTTTGGATTTTTAAACTATCAAGACAGGTTAAGTTATACTATGTGTTACAGAAAAATAAGTTTGGGACAAAATAAACCCATCTTCCTTTGATCTCATACAATAGACGACATTTTAAAATACAGACAATGTCATCCTTACCCCTGTATTCTGATTTACCTTAGTCCTGACCCAATCAACTTCATTCTTATCTCTAATTGAAGTCTAATCTCATATTAGGTTTCTTTAACAGTTGATGTATGTGATAACACTGACTTTCAGAGCTGCAGAACTCCAACTCTGAGTCTTATGTATCACACAGTTAGCCACAGTTCCAGAGAGATACCACGTTATACACATATAGTAAAGCCTCTCAAAATCTAGAATTAACATTTACAGCTCGGGACTAAAGTTGACTGCTATAATAGGTAATAGTCTAGGCTCCACTTTTCTTGTAAGTATTTTCTAAAAGAGACCATACAATATTTTTTCTTTTCTTTCTGGCTTATTTTGCACCATAAAATGTCCCCAAAGTTCATTCACCTTGTTGCATGCCTCATGTTTTCTGAAGTCACACAATATTCCATCATATGTATAAACACAGTTCACCATTCTACTTCCCAGTCAAGGTATCTTTTAGCCACCTCCATCCATTGGGCAACATGGATAATGTTCAAAGCCAGCAATCTATGTCTCACATTATCCTCACTTAGTTGTTTAATCATTAATACTCTCAATTTTGACAATTTTCATTGTTCTGAAGAGAAAATAACAAATAAACACAAGATCACATAGAAAATCCAAACTTCTCATTAACTCTTTGTCCTTCCCCACTGTGCCAATTTGAAGATATTATGTACCCCAAAAAAGCCATGTTATAATTGTGATCCACTCTTGTGGGGGCAGCCATTCCTTTTAACTCTGATTCAATACTGTAGCTTGGAAACATTTGATTAGATTATCTCCAAAGAGATGTGACGCACATTAATTGTGGATGTGACTTTTTGATTAGAAGGAGATGTGACTCCACCCATTCCAAGTGGGTCTTGATTAGTTTACTGGAATCCTTTAAAAGAAGAAATATTTTGGAGAGAGTTAGAAACAACAGAGCTGGAAGAAACTTCAAAGCAGAGCTGAGACAGATGTTGACACTTGGAGAATAGAGATACAGATGTTTGGAGATGCTTGAAGTGAAGACATTGCCATTAGATGTTAAGCAAGCCAGAACCTGGGGAAGCCAAAAATGAAAGCCAGACCCAGAGAAGCAAAGTGAGGAACCCCCAGAGAAAGAAAGGTTAAAAGCAACAGAGCCCAGGAGCAAGGGACCAGCAGATGCCAGCCACATGACTTCTCAGCTGACAGAGGTGTTCTGTACTCATCTGCCTTCTTGAATTAAGGTATCTTTACCTGGATACCTTAATTTGGACATTTTTATAGGCTTTCACTACAAACTTGTAACTTTTTCTTGTATGCTATGTGGTGAAGCCACATTTTGTTATTTTTCCATGTGAGTAATCTGTTATTGCAGCATCATTTGTTGAATTTCTGTTTGTTTGTTTTTGCTTGCTTGTTTTTTGAGATGTACATGGACCAGGAATTGAACCCAGGTCTCCTGCATGGCAGGCAAGAACTATCCTTGCACCCCCTCAAGCTTGTAACTTTTGAATTCCCCTTTTTAAAGGCCATTGCATTTCTGGTATATCACATTCTGGTAGCTTGCAAACACCCCACCCCAATTGTTTACCCCTGGTATTGCTGTGGTACTGTTGATGTCTTCCTGTTTAATGTAGGCCATGGCATGCAATAGTATGCCATACCCCTATATTGTTGACTCTTTGTGCAAGATTCAAATCTTTGAAGTAGTTCATGCAAGAACTTATTTGTAGTGTTAATTGGTGGGGTACATGGCACTATACAACCCCTCCCAATCATGTTCACCTTCAATATAACAATAGTAATTATGAACCCACTAATGAACTGCCTTCACTTCTATCCATTCCCTTCCATTTAAGTTCAACTTCATTAGCTAATAACTCTGGATTCTGCGTATCTCTAGGTCCCCAATATTCAATATTATATGCCTCTGAGTTTCCATTACCAAGGTCACAGTAATGTCTGGGTTATTTCACTCAGCATTATCTCCTCAAGGTTCATCCATGTTGTTGTATGTTTCAGGACATCATTTTGTCTTACTGCTGCACAATATTCCAATGTATGTGTGTACCACATTTTGCTTATCCACTTGACCATTAATGGGCACTTGACTTGTTTGCATCTTTTGGCAATTATGAATAATGCTACTATGAACATCAGTGTACAAATGTCTGTTTGTGTCATTACTTTCAGCTCTTCTGAATATATACCAAGTAGTGATATTGCTGGCCCATAGGGCAACTCAATATTTAGTTTCCTAAGGAAACACCAAGCTGCTTTCCATAGCAGCTGTACCATTATACATTCCCACCAGTAATGCATAAGTGTTTCCATTTCTTACATCTTCTCCAACATTTGTAGTTTCCTGTTTGTTTAACTGCAGCCATTATCATAAGTGTAAAATGATATCTCATTGTAGTCTTGATCTGCTTTTCCCTTATAGCTAATGAATATGTACATCTCTTTATGTGATTTTTAGCCATTTTTAATTTGCTCATCAGAAAGTTGTTTATTCATATCTTTAGACCAGTTTTCATAATTGGGTTGTTTGTTCTTTTGTTGTTAAGTTGTATGATTCCTTTATGTATACAGGATATCAATCCTTTATCTGATATTTGAAAAAATATTTTTTTCCCATTGGCTGCCTCTTCACTGTTTTGACAGAGTCCTTTGAGGCATAGAAATATTTCATTTTGAGAAGTTCTAATTTACCTACTTTTTAGTTCATTGTCTGTACTTTGGGTGTAATGTTTAGGAAGCTACATTCTATTACTAGGTCTTGAAGATACTTCCCTATATTTTATCCTAGGAGTTTTATGGTACTGGCTCTCATATTTAGGCTTTTGATCCACTTTGAGACCTATTTATTGAAAATATGATTACATTCCAGTTCAGTAGATTTGGGGACCTTTTCTTGAGGGGGTGCCTTTTTAATGATCAGTTGACCATAGATTTGGTGGTCTTCAAATCTTGATTTGATTCCATTTTGGTCAATAATTCTATCTTTGTGACAGTGCCATGCTGTTTTGATCACTGTGGCTTTGTAATAAGTTTTAAAATAAGGAAGCATTAGTCTTCCTACCTCGTGCATTTTTTAAAGAATATTTTTAGCTACTCAGGTCTCTTTCTCTTCCAAATGAATTTGAAAACTAGCTTTTCCAAGTCTTCAAAGTAAGTTATTGGAATTTTGATTGGTATTGCATTGATTCAGTAGATCAGTTTAGGACTTAACCTTCCTACCCATGATGAAGGAATGTATTTTGACTTATTTAGATATTTAATTTTTTTTAGCAATATTTTGTAGTTTTCTGTGTATAGGTCCTTTACATCCCTAGTTAAGTTTATTCTTAGATACTTGATTTTTTTAGTTGCAATTTTGAATGGAATTTTTCCTTAATAGACTCCTTATTTAGGTTATTTCTAGTGTATAGAAACAGCATTGATTTTTGCACATTAATCCTATATCCCACCCCTTTGCTAAATTTGTTTATTAGCTTAAGAAGCATTTTTGTAGATTTCCAAGGATTTTCCAAGTATAATATCATGTCTTCTGCAAATAATGAAAATTATACTTCTTCCTTCCTGATTTGGATCTTTTTCCTATCTGATTGTTCTAGTTAGAACTTCCAGTATAATGTCGAATAATAGTGGTGACAGAGGGCATCGTTGACTCATTCCTGATCATAGAAGGAAGGCTTTCAGTCTCTCATCTTTGAGTACAATGCTGGCTTTGTGTTTTTCATTTATGCCATTTATCATTGAGGAAGTGTTCTTTGATTCCTACTTTTTTGAAGTGGTTTTATTTGAAATGGGTGCTGCATTTTGTTGAATGGTTTTTCAGCATCATTTGAGATGATCATGTGATTTTTTTCCTTTCCATTTGTTAATGTGGTCTATTACATTGATTGATTTTCTTGTGTTGAATCAGTCTTGCATTCCTGGCATAAACCTCACTTGGTTATAGTGTATAATTCTTTAAATGTGTCACTGGGTTCATTTTGCTAGTATTTTGTTGATAGTTTTTTGCATCTATATTTGTTAGGGAGATTGGCTTGTAGTTCTCCTTTTTTGTAGCATCTTCATCCTTTTTTGGTATTAGAGTGATGTTAGCTTCATATAGTTAATTAGTATTCCTTTTCCTCATTTTTTGGGAAGAATTTGAGCAGGACTGGTGCTATTTATTTTTGGAATAGTTGATAAAATTCCCCTTGATGCCATCTGGCCCTGAGCTTTCCTTTGAAGGAAGATTTTTGATGACTGATTGAATCTCTTGTGATTGTTGAGAACTTCTATGCCTTCTTGAGGCAGTGTAGGTTGTTCGTGTGTTTCTAGGAATTTGTTCATCAAACAAGTTGACTAATTTTGTGGTACATAGTTGTTCACAGTATCCTCTTATGATTTTCTTCATTTGTCAGAGTCCATGGAAATGAACTCCCTCTCATTTCTGAGATTGTTTATTTGCATCCTGTCTCTTTTTTGTCAGCCTAGGTAGGGGTCTATCAATTTTATTGATTTTCTCAAAGAACCAACTTTTGGTCTTGTTGATTCTTTCTATTGTTTTTGTTGTTGTTGTTCTCTAACTCATTTATTTATACTTTAATCTTGGTTATTTCTCTTCTTCTATTTGCTTTGGGCTTAGTTTATTGTTCTTTCTCTCATTCCTCTTGGCCAGCAGTTAAGTCCTAGTTTTGCTTTTTCTTCTTTTTTAATATAGGCACTTAGGACAATAAATTTCCCTTTGAGCTCTGCTTTTGCCACATCCCATAAATTCTGATATGTTTTATTTTCATTTTTATTAATTTCCAGATATTTACCAATTTATGTAGAAATTTATTCTTTGGCCCTGTGCTGGTTTGAGTCTATTATGTACCCCCAGAATAGCCATGTTTTAATTCTGAGCTAATCTTGTGGGAGCAGCCATTTCTTTTAATCTTTTTTCGATATTGTATGGTGGAAACTTTTGATTGAGTTGTCTCCATGGTGATGTGACACAACCAATTGTGGATACGAATTTTTGATTGGATGAGATGTGATTCTACCCATTCAAGGTTGGTCTTGATTGATTTGCTGGAATCCTTTAAAAGAGGAAACATTTTGGAGAAAGTTTAGAGCCAACAGAGCAGAGCCTTTGTAGACATTTGGAGATCAAGATTTAAATACCCTGGTGTTAAGTAAGGACTCACAGAAATAGCCAGAATCAAAGAGAAGAAATCTCCAGTCCTGGCCGATACTAAGCTAAGAGATGAAACCCAGAGTTTTGTTCTGGAGCAGCTAAAGAAATGCCCAAAGATGCTTGGAGAGGAAACCTCTGGCATCAGAATCTGGAAACAACTGGGGACAAGGATCAGCAGTCACCAGCCAAGTGCCTTCCCAGCCTACCTTTTGTTTAGCTGCGGTATCTTTCTCTGGATGCCTTACTTAGAACCTATTTATGGCCTTAGAGCTCTAAACTAGTAACTTATTACATTTCCCTTTTAAAAACCTTTCCATTTCTGGTATACTGAATTCTGGAAGCTTAACAAATGCAGACCCATGATTAGTTAAGGAGTGCATTATTTGATCTCATATGTTTGTGAAAGTTCTGATTCTTTGGTGGTTATTGATTTCTGGTTTCATTCCATTGTGATCAGAGAGAGTAGTGGAATGATTTCAATTTTTTAAAATTTGTAAAGACCTATTTTGTGCCCTAGCATATGATTTATCCTGGAGAACATTCCATGAGCCCCAGAGAAGAATGCATATCCTGGTGTTTTGGGGTGTAATGGTCTATATATGTCTCTTAGGTCGAATTCATTTACCAAATTGTTTTAAAGTTCTCTATTTCCTTGTTGATCCTATATCTTATTGTTCTATCTATACAGGAGAGTGTGTATTGAAGTCTCTTACTATTATTACTGAAATGTCAATTGCCTCCTTCTGTTTTGCCAATGTTTGCCTCATGTACTTTGGAGCTCCTTGATTGGGAGCGTAAAGATTTATGATTGTTATTTCTTTTTGGTGAATTGTCCCTTTCATTAATATGTATTATCCTTCCTTGTCTCTTATGACATCTTACAGTTCAAGTCTATTTTGTTTGATATTAGTATAGCTACTCCTGCTTTCTTTTGGTTATAGCTTGCATGGAAATCTTTTTCCATTCTTTCACTTACAATCTATTTGTATTCTTGGGTCTAAGGTGAGTCTCTTGTAAGCAGCATGTAGATGAATCCTATTTCTTAAACCACTCTGCCAATCTGTCTCTTTCAATTGGTGAATTTAGTCTGTTAACATTCAAAGGTATTACTATAAAGGCATTTCGTGAATCTACCATCTGATCCTTTGGTTTTTATTTGTCAGAACTATATATTCTTTTCCTTTTTCTCTTTTTATAAATTAAGTTACCCTTAATGGTAATCTTCAATTCTGTGCCTTCCCTCAGACCTTCTTCTCCCGATTTTTTTCCCCCTCAACTAACAGAACTCTCTTTAGTATTTCTTGTAGGACCATTCTGTTGAGAAATTCTCTCAGCTTTTGTGTGTCTGTGAAAATTTCAAACTCTCCCCAACTTTTGAAGGACAAGTTGGCTGGATAAAGAATTCTTGGCTGGAAGTCTTTCTTTTTTTCAGGATCTGAAATATATCATACCGTGGCCTTTTCACCTCCATAGTATATGTTGAGTAGTCTGAACTCAATCTTATGCAGTTTCCCTTACATTTGTGGTAAGTCACTTTTCTATTGCTCTTTCTGGACTTTCTGCTTCTCTTCAACACTTGACAGTCTGATTATTATGTGTCTTGGAGTAGGCTTATTTGGATTTATTCTATTTAGGGTTCTTTGGGATCCTTTGATTTACATATCTATGTCTTTTATAAGGATTAGGAAGTTTTCCCCCATTATTTCTTCAACTAAACTTCCTAGCCTTTTCTTTACTCTTCTCTTCTCTTACTGGGATACCATTGATTCTTATATTTGTGCTCTCATGTTGTCCATCATTTCCTTGAAATCCTGTTCCATTTTTTTCTATCTCTCTTACCATTTGTGCTTCTGTGTATTTGAGTTCACTCATGTCTTCTAGCTCACTTATTCTTTCTTCTGCATCTGAAAATCTGCTGTTGTTGGTCTCTAGTATATATTTTTTAAATTTGGTCTACAGTAACTTTCATCTCTGTGAGATCTGCTATTTTTCTACTTATTCTTTCATACTCTTCTTTATGTTCCTCCAGTGTCTTCTTTTTTAACTTTTTTATTGTGAAAAATAACATGTATGCAAAAAAGCAATAAATTTCCAAGTACATTTCAACAAGTAGTTATATAACAGATTTTAATGTTTGATATAGGTTACAGTTCCACAAATTTTTCAGTTTTTCTTCCAGCTGCTCCAAGCCCAGAAGCAAGGGAACAACAGATACCAGCCATGTGCTTTCCCAGCTGACAGATGTGTTCCAGATGGCATCAGCCTTTCTGGATAATGGTAACCTCTTATTGGTGCCTTAGTTTGAACATATTTCCAGTGCTAGTATTACCTTCTTCACTCAGACTGAAGCTGGGATCCTTGAAATTCCTCACTCTTTTGTTTTTAAAATGACTTTGCTAATATAACTAGACCTACATTGGGAGCCACAGACTTGACTCTCGAATGTGTTGGGTTTTTCTTTTTTTCTGTCTTGTAACTTATTAAATTCCCTTTTTAAAAAGTCTTTCCATTTCTGGTATATTGCTTTCCAGCAACATTGGCAAGCTAATACATTTGTCTTCTATTTACATTGAGTTGGAAGAGAGCTTTCCCTTAGCACTGCCTGCCTCTTGAGTGGCTTTCAGGTGCTTAAGCTTTGCCCCAGGACTTCTAGATAGCTAGATCTCATAATTAGATCCCCAAAGTGCATTGGTTTCTGCTCTTCTCTCTCCTGGATCTTGAATCTCTTGGTAAATATCTTCATTCCTATGAGAACAACTGGCTCATTTCAGAGAAAAAATGTTAAGTATGAAAAAATTATGCATATTGTTCTTTGGAATATTCCAGATGTTCCAGATAGGTTGAGGAGCTGAAGAAATATAGTAATCATCTCTGTCATTTGATTATATGTGGTTGGACCTCATGACTCCATGGTGTTTGTCCAGACCTTGCCATGAGGCCAGAACCATATGCACCAGGCTGTGCTAAGGAGCACTTGGTCTACTTTTCTCTCTCTCCTAGTTTGTCTTTTCAGATATCACTGATTGCTAGCCCAAGCTATGAGCTGAAAAACACCTCCACATTAGTGTCTTAAGGCTTCCTGACATTCAATCCTTTTGTGCAGTGACTCTCATAGCTCTCAATTCTTCTTTCTTTTCTGGGCAAAGAAAACATTTTTTCCAATTATAGAATCTGGGCTCTAAGTTCTCTTACACCAATCAATCATTTGCTTAATGACATGTTCTTTTTATATGTATATGCTCATTGTTCTAGCTTGCTAGCTGCCAGAATGCAATATACCAGAAATAGAATGGCTTTTAAAAGGGGAATTTATTAAGTTGCAAGTCTACAGTTCTAAGCCTGTGAAAATGTCCAAATTAAAGCAATAGAAATGTCCAATCTAAGGCATTCAGGGAAAGATATCTTGGCTCAAGAAGGCCGATGATGTTCAAAGGCACATGGCTTTCAAGAAGCTCTCCCAGGGACGTTTTCCTTCTTCATCTCCAAAGGTCTCTGGCTGTGCTGACTCTGTAGCTCTTTCCAAAATGGTTCCCTCTTAAAGGGCTCCACTAAGCAACTCCACCTTGAATGGGTGGAGACACATCTCCAAGGAAACCATCTAATCAAAAGTTACTACCCACAATATTGAATGAGAATTAAAGGACATGGCTTTTCTGGGGTACACAATAGATTCAAACTGGCACATTCCAAATTTTCGACCCCAAAAAGACATATTATTTCCAAATGCAAAATACATTAATTCCATAACAATATCAGAAAGGCTTAAACCATTTCAGTAACAACACAAATGCAATACAAAGTCAGAAATAGTGCCAGTGAATCTGCCAGGAATTTGGGATTCAGTACTGAAAAAAATTATTGTAACCCCGACTTAATAGTACTTACTGTGTATACAAAAACAAGCGTTGTATAAATAATTATTTAATATTAAGTTCTAAATGTGTGTAATGTTATTTACTAGAGACATTCAAGGAATTTCATGGTAATGAAATATAGAGATTTTTCAGGATTTGGGAGTTTGGAAGCAGAAAACCCACTGCAGATTTGACTTTTAAACTGACACCCAAAATATTTTTTGTATTTCCTAAACATAGTGGATGAAGGATGTTTCAAATGAAGAGAAAATGTCCTGAGATTACCCTGAGGTGAGAAGACTCATGTGAAATGCAATATATAAAAATACAGAACCTGTAGCTAACTGTATAGATAAATAATATTTTGACACAATATATTTAGGTAGCATGATGTTATGAGTAAATCATGTTGAGAAAATTAAATTTCTTGCCTTTAATAAACTCTAGAACCATTATCATAATAAGAGCTGTTTTTATTGAGGAATTGTTTATTTTCATCTTATCAATTTAGAATTGGTTTTTTTTATAAGGGCTTTAATTTGCTGTCCTAGAATTCTTTACTGGCTAAAGGTTTTACATAAGTGCTCAGTGGCTTACCTACATGGCTCCTTGAATGAGGTTCCATACTCTGAAAAGGTAAAATATTTTAGTTCTTTCCACAAGAAAATTATAAGCTTTAAAATGTTTCTTATCCAAGACCTCCAACATTATCTTTGGTGCACCTATTGCATTAAAAAAGATTTTGAGGTTATTTTTGTGCTTACAATCATCCAGTAGTGTGTGTGGGGGTGGGGTGGGGGGAGGCTTGCCCTACCCAGATCTCTCACTTTACATGGTATTAATAGTGAAAAAACTTTTAACATTGTTCATATTAAATTATTTAAATACATGCAAATTAGCAAAGCAGTATCACAAAATAAATATTATAGAATATAGTATGATTTTTGATAATTCATATTAAATAGCTCATATCTTTTAAAATTCTGCATTTTCATCTGATTAAACTCATTAAATAGATGAAAAATATGTGTCTATAAAAATGCTGTTTTTTAAACTCATTTGATCTGAATGTTCTGATGTAGGAATGTATCAGAACTACCTCACTATAGGATTAAACACACAGTGCTCTAAACCCATCATTTTGTCTTTCTCAATACTTACACAATTTTCCCTTATGCTTTTTTTTAGTGGGGTTTACAGCAGCAAGGAAAAATTAAATGTATCTATATATCTATCTGTTATGTGTCTGGCTCAGCTTCTAAAGAGATAAAAACTAGTGGGCACAATTGGCGTTACTGAATATCCCACATGACTATAAATCAGATGATGCAAGCTGTGACACTTGCAGGAAGACAATTACAGCAGGTAAGGTCCTGCTTCAGAGCTCCTGCTGGGAGCATTTTCCAAAACTTCCAAAACTTCACCCCTGACAATAGGGGCAACAGAGCTCAGGGCTGCTAAGGCAACTGGGTTTCGTATGCGCTTCGTATGCGTAAGCAGAATGCATGCTGAAGAGACTCCTGAGGCCCAGCAGAGAATAGCTCCTGGGGGCTGAACGCAGCGCGGGAGTCATCACAGAATCCTAAGCGGCCATAGGGGAGAGATCTCCCTGAATCCACCGGTCACCGACACTTCAGGAGTAATGAATACCGTGTCCATGCTCCTTCTCTGGAGGGGCTGAGGATAGAAGTCGGGTGCGGGTGGAGAGATTCGGAGGAACGCAGGCACAGCTGAGCTGCTGTAAATGGAATATTCCAAGAGGTTATTCCAGAAGGTTGAAGAGCAGCAGGGTCGTCCCGGTCCTTCTTGAGAATAGAGAGACTCAGAATTTTTCTGAAGCGGTTTCCGTGCCCCATGCGGGATGCGATACCCACAGGGAAAGGGGCTGCATTTAGTGCGGTCAAGTGGCACCGGCCCCTCTCCCGCACACCCTCCCCACAGGATCTCAAGGGATTCAGCCTGAGACAGGCCGGAACTGAGACACTTCTGAGACGTGAGACCGCGGAAGGTCCTGGCCACCTGGCCTCCAACCAATTTAGGCCTGAGACGTTTAAGACCGCATTCCTTGCCTCTGAATGTCACAGAGCCACCAGACTTGCACTGGACCACCTCCGGGGCCTTTGGGAATTTCCGGTAGCCTTGGAGGAGGGACCCAGCGGGAGTCCAAGAGGTGAAAGTATTAGCGAGCAAGGGCTTACTGCCCCCAGGATTTTGAGACGAGAAAGAGCTTTAATGCAAAATTAATCGGCATAGAGACAGGAACACCACTCAAACCTGGGTCCCTGAACTGGAGTACCTAGTTTTTATTAACCAAAGGGATGTTGGGTTGGAGACATTGGAACATTATGATTGGCTAGTGAACATTCAAATTAAGGATCGTAAATGTAGTATTGAGATTGGCTGTGTGTATATTCAAATTAAGAGTTGTAAATTGACCTGTTAAGCCTCTGAACTAATTGGGATAGGCATTATCTCATCATAAAGGAGGAGCGGGAAGAGTCTGATTACAGCACAATTGTAAATCATTTGGCTAATGCAGACTACTAAAATGGAAAGAAATAACAAGTAAGGGAAATATGCTACAGCATGGTTATCATTTAATATAAATAACTATAATAACAAGTAAGGGAATGGAAATAAGATAAACAAACTGGTTGTGCCTGACAGGCAAAGAAAGCATCTGGTTACAGCAATATTATAAATCCGTCAGTTAGCTGCAATGGCAAGTAAAAGAAATAAGCTTAAAATAACTACAATTACAAGTAAAAACTGCTGTAATCGGCGGTTACTGTGGGAAGCCAGGAGCTGGGCTGACTCTGCCAGAGCTGACTAGCTGAAGAATGCAAGGGGGCCTTTAAAAGAAGGCAATGTAGATAAGGAGTTATTGCATGTAAAATGATTTAGTAGCTTTAGGTTGTCAAAGATATATTCTTAGGTGAGAAAAGCAAACCGCAGATTGGTATACAGAATATGACTTTATTTTTACTAAGAAAAGCAACTTGCATACTTGAGCACACACCCATAAACATTCAGACATGATTCTAAAAGGATAATATGTGTGTGACATGGTGTGCCAGTTTGAACCAATTATGTACCTTAGGAAACCATGTCCTTTAGTCCTCATTCAATATTGCTGGGTGGAACCTTTCTGATGATTTCCATGGAGATGTGATCACCTGAATTGTGGGTAGTAACTTTTGATTAGATGGTTTCCATGGAGATGTGTCTTGCTCATTCAAGGTGGGGTTGCTTACTGGAGCTCTTTAAGAGGGAATCATTTTGGTAATAGCTTTAGAACTACAAGAACCAAACAGCCAGCAAGTACAGACAGAGCTGGGCAAGCTACTGTAGAGCAATCTAACAGATGTTGTCATGTGCCTTTCAAACTGAGAGAGAAACCCTGAACGTCATTGGCCTTCTTGAACCAAGGTATCTTTACCCGGATGTCTTAAATTGGACATTTTTATAACCTGCTTTAATTTGGACATTTTCACAACCTTAGAACTGTAAATTTACAATTTAGTAAATTCCTTTTTTTAAAAAAGTCACTCCATTTCTGGTTTATTGTATTCTGGAAACTTACTAACTAGGACACATAGTGTACAAACAATGGCTCACAATATTGTCACATAGTTGTATATTTATCACCATAATCATTTTTTAGAACATTTGAATAACTCCAGAAAAAGAAACAAAAAGAACAAACAAAAAACTCATATATCCCATGTCTCATACCCCTCCCTCTCATTGACTAGTATTTCAATATACCCAATTTATTTTACCCCTTATCCCCCCTATTGTTTATTTTTACTCATTTTTTAATTTTACTCATTTGTCCATACCCTGGATAAAAGGAACTTCAGAACAAAGTTTTCATAATCACAGTCACATTGTCAAAGTTATGTAGTTATTCAATCATCTTCAAGAATCAAGGCTACTGAAACACAGCTCAACAGTTTCAGGTAATCCCCACCCCCAGTACTCCAATATACCATAAACTGAAAATGGACATCTGTATAACGCATAAGAATAACCTCCAGGATAACCTCTCAACTCTGTTTGAAATCTCTCAGCCACTGAAACTTTGTCTTGTTTTTCTCTTTCCCCTTTTGGTCAAAAAAGTTTTCTCAATCCCACGATGCTGGGTCCTGGCTTATGCCGCGAGTTCTGTCCCACTTTGCCAGGGGGATTTACATCCCTTGGAGTTATGTCCTATATGGGGGAGGGGGAGGGTAGGGTAGTGAGTTCACATGCCAAGTTGGCTTAGAGAGAGTGAGAGGCCACATCTGAGCAGCAAAAGAGGTTCTCTGGGGGTGACTCAGGCATAATTTTACGTAGGCTTAGTCTATCCTTTGCAGGAATAAGTCTCACAGAGGAAAACTCCAAGATCAAAGGCTCAGCCTACTGATTTTCTTGCCCCCAGTGCTTGTGAGAATATCAGAAATTCTCCAAAGGTGGAATTGAATATTTCCTCCTTTCTCCCAAGTCCCCCAAGGGGACTTTGCAAATACTTCTTTACTCCCTGCCCAAATTACTCTGGGTTATATCAAGGCATCACACTGACCTGGGAAAACCAACAAGATCTCATATCCTATTCAAGATTCCATGTACTTATGGTGTTCAACTAAACTGACAATACAAGTTAAATTAGGTAATGTGCTACCCAAAATATAAATTTTGCACCAAATAAACATTTCTCCCTTTGGTCTCACACAGATGTTTAAGTTTTAAGGTATGGACAATATCATCCTTTACTCTGTATTCTGAATTACCTTAATCCTATCCAGATCAGCTTCATTCATATTTCTGGTTGAAGTTTGATCTCTTTTTCAACTTTTAAAACAGTTCCTTATGGGATTCTGCTGACTTTCATAGCTTCAGGTTCTACCTTTGAGTCTCAGGTCTCACATAAATATCTGAAGTTTCTGGGAACAACCAGGTTATATATGAACAGCTCAGTATCTCTGAATTTAGATATAACACTTATAACTCCTGAATGTATGTGACTGTTGTAAGAGCTTACAATCTAGGACCCTTGACAATAGGCTCCAACCTGATAACACATGCTCTCAACTTCAGTTAACCAAATTTTTATATGATAATGAGTATTCATGAATGAGGCATGATAACATTTGTCTTTCTGTTTCTGACATTTCTTTCAACATACAGCTCTTAAGATTCATTCACCTAGTTGCATGCCTCACAACTTCATTCTTTCTTGTGGTTGCTTAGTGTCTGTTGTATGTACATACCACAGTTCCCCTGCCCATTCCTCAGTCGTTGTATCCTTAGGTCTGCCTTCCTCCATTGTGGATTGCAAACACTGCTGCCATAGACACTAGTGTGAAAAATGTCCATTTTATGTCCCTACACTCAGTTCCCCCAGATATATACTGAGCAATAGGGTTTCAGGATCATATGGTAACGCCACCCCTAGCCTCCAGGGGAACCACCACATTGCCCTCCAAGCGGCTGCATCTCACAGATTTCCTACTGACAGTGAATAGATACATCTCTTTCTCTGCATTTTCTCTAGCACTCATTTCTCTCTGCTCCTTTTTAAACAGTTTTATTCATACATCATACAATCTAACGTCAGTGTACAGACATGCCATCACCACCATAATTTATATGAAGACACTTCCTTTTCACAAAGAATTCATATTCTTTCCCCATACCCTTTGCCTGTTGACATTCAGTTTTGGCATAATACCTTTTTTACATTCAGTAGAAGCATATTACAATGTTACTGTTGACTACAGATCCTAGCTTGCATTGATTGTACTTTTTCACATATACCACCTATTTTCAACACTTTACAAATACTGACATTCATTTTTTCTTCCTCATGTGAAAATGTGTTTTTATTTGTACATTTATCACTATCATTGTCCACTCTAGGCATTCCTAAATTATACCTTCTCAGGCTTTATCCTCTATCTTTCCGTCTGATTTCATACATGCCCCTAGCCATTCTCCCTCTATCATATTCACATTCAGCTTCATTCAGTACTTAGAATATTGAGCTACAATCAGGTAGGACTGTGCTATCCATTGCTGAATTTTTACAATCAGTCCTGTTGCACAATCTCTATTGCTTCAGCACCAATTACCCAATCTCTACTCTATTTTTATCTCCTGATGTCTGTTCACTCATTAATGTTAATTCATGTTAGTGAGACAATACAGTATATGTCCTTTTGTTTTTGGCTAATTTCACTCAGCATAACATCCTCAAGGTCCATCCACATTGCTGCATGCTTCATGACTTTATTCTGTCTTACAGTTGCATAATATTCCATTGTATGTATATACCACAGCTTGTTTAGCCACTCATCTGTTGATGGACATTTGGGCTTTTTCCATCTCTTGAAAATTGTAAATAATGCTGCTATAAACATTGGTGTGCACATGTCTGTTTGTGTCCTTGGCTTCAGTTCCTCTGACTATATAGCTAGTATTGGGATTGTTATACCATATAGTAATTCTTACTTAACTTCCTGAGGAACCGCCAAACTGCCTTATAGAAAGTGGTTGTATCATTTTATATTCCTACCAAAAGTGGATAAGAACGTCTCTTTCTCTACATCCTTTTCAGCACTTGTTGTCTTCTGTTATTTTTTTTATAATGGCCATTCTAGTGGGTGTCGGATGATATCTCATTGTGGTTTTGATTTGCATATCCCTAATAGCCAGTGAAGTTGAACATCTTTCCATTTGCCTTTCAGACCTTTCTAATTCCTCTCCTGAGAAGTGTCGGTTCATGTCTTTTACCCATTTTTTAAATTGGGTTGTTTGTCTTTTTGTTGTTGAGCTGAACAATTTCTTTATATATACCGGATATTAAACCTTTATCTGATATGTGGTTTTCAAATACTGTTTCCCATTGCTTAGGCTGCCTTTTTAAACTTTCTGACAAAGTTCTTTGATGTAAAAAAGTGTTTAATTTCGAGGAGATCCCATTTATCTATTTCTTTTTTCAATGCTTATGCTTTGGGTATAAGGTCTAAGAAACTGCTTCGTATTACAAGATTTATAAGATATTTCCCTATGGTTTCTTCTAAAAGTTTTATGGTCTTAGGTTTCTTCTAAAAGTTTTATGGTCTTAGCTCTGGTGTCTAGGTCTTTGGTTCATTTTGAGTTCATTTTTGAATAGGGTCCATACGAAATATGGACCCTCTTTCATTATTTTGCATATGGATATCCAGTTCTCCAAACACCATTTATTGAAGAGGCTGTTCCATTCCGGATTGGTTGACTTGACCACCTTATCAAAGATCAGTTGTCGAAGATGGCGGCTTAGTAAGGTGCACACGTTTTAGTTCATCCTCCAGAGCAACTACTAAATAGCCAGAAACAGTACAGAACAGCTCCCGGAGCCACGACACTGACCGGACACACAGCATACCCCAGTCTGGACCAGCTGGACCTGCTGCGAGTCTCTGGAACAGTGAGTTACCCAAGCCACACACAGTTCCCCAAGCTGCAGCGGCTGGTGCCTGGTGCCCCTCCCCTACAGGCGGCTTCCCAGAGGGAAAGGAAAGAAACTATAACAGTAGCAGAGACTGAGTCCAACCAAACACCAATAGTGGCATTAATAAACAAATTCTGACTACTAAAATTAGACCCCCAGCTCAGGCAAAACTGGTCAAAGCGGAGGTCACCTATTGGGCTAACCAAAAAAGAGGAAAAGGGACAAAATGGAGCCTTCTGTGGTTGTTTCTACGGAGGCTTGGCTGCCTCTGGATTCAGCGGCGGGATTACACAGGCTGCAACTGCCCCAAGCATACGCAGAAAGAGGCTGCTTTCAGGGCTGTCTCCCACCTGAACCTTCCCCACGGGAGAGGTGAAATGCAACTGAGGTGGAATCCCTCTCTCAAGGAATTCAGACCCCAGGGCTTGGCAATTTGAAGCCATTAAAACTAGCCTACAATCTTTCCTCTTTCTCCACCACGCCCCCAGCAGGGAGAGCCTTCCAAAGTTAAAGGAGCCACAACATCTTTTGCTGGTGGGACGCACAGACAGACAAGCACCACATACTGGGCAGGATAAGAAAAACAGAGCCCAGAGACTTCACAGGAAAGTCTTTCAACCTGCTGGGTCTCACGCTCAGGGAAAACTGATGCAGGTGATTCCTTCCCCTGGAAAGGAGGCCAACTTAGTCCGGGAAAACCCGCCTGGAGTCTGTAATACCTATGTAGACCCTCCTAAGGATGGGGAGGGAAAAGGCACCTTAGAAGCAGGACAAGAAACAAGAAAACAAGAACTGAAAAATTACCCTCTGTTAAACAAAACTTAAGCTAGAGGCCCAGAAAAAGCTCAACTGAAGGTCAAAGAACAGACAATAAACTCATCTGGCAAGAAAACCCTAGGTAAGATAAGTGAAAGCAATCTCCAGAATAAGCTAATTAAGGTAATTAAATGTCCAAACGTCAGCAAAAAATTACAAATCACACGAGGAAAATTGAGGATATGGCCCAGTCAAAGGAACAAACCAATAGTTCAAATGAGATACAGGAGCTGAGACAACTAATTCTGAATATACGAACAGAAATGGAAAACTTCATCAAAAACCAAATCAATGAATTGAGGGAGGACATGAAGAAGGCAAGGAATGAACAAAAAGAAGAAATGGAAAGTCTGAAAAAACAAATCACAGAACTTATGGGAATGAAAGATACAGTAGAAGAGATGAAAAAAACAATGGAAACCTACAATGGTAGATTTCAAGAGACAGAGGCTAGAATTAGTGAACTGGAAGATGGAACATCTGAAATCCAAAAAGAAACAAAAACTATAGGGAAAAGAGTGGAAAAATATGAGCAGGGGCTCAGAGAATTAAATGATAATATGAAGCGCACAAATATACATGTTGTGGGTGTCCTGGAAGGAGAAGAGAAGGGAAAAGGAGGAGAAAAACTAATGGAAGAAATTATCACTGAAAATTTCCCAATTCTTATGAAAGACCTAAAATTACAGATTCAAGAACTGCAGTGCACCCCAAAGAGAATAGATCCAAATAGATGTTCTCCAAGACACTTACTAGTCAGAATGTCAGAGGTCAAAGAGAAAGAGAGGATCTTGAAAGCAGCAAGAGAAAAGCAATCCATCACATACAAGGGAAACCCAATAAGACCATGTGTAGATTTCTCAGCAGAAACCATGGAGGTGAGAAGACAGTGGGATGATATATTTAAATTACTAAAAGAGAAAAACTGCCAACCAAGAATTCTATATCCAGCAAAGTTGTCCTTCAAAAATGAGGGAGAAATTAAAACATTTTCAGACAAAAAGTCACTGAGAGAATTTGTGACCAAGAGACCAGCTCTGCAAGAAATACTAAAGGGAGCACTAGAGACAGATAAGAAAAGACAGAAGAGAGAGGTGTGGAGAAGAGTGTAGAAAGAAGGGAAATTAGATATGACATATAAAATACAAAAGGCAAAATTGTAGAGGAAAGTACTACCCAAACAGTAATAACACTAAATGTTAATGGATTGAACTCCCCAATCAAAAGGCATAGACTGGCAGAATGGATTTAAAAACAGGATCCTTCTATATGCTGTCTACAGGAAACACATCTTAGACCCAAAGATAAACATAGGTTGAAAGTGAAAGGTTGGGAAAAGATATTTCATGCAAATAACAACCAGAAAAGCGCAGGAGTAGCTATACTAATATCCAACAAATTAGACTTCAAATGTAAAACAGTTAAAAGAGTCAAAGAAGGATACTATCTACTAATAAAAGGAACAATTCAACAAGAAAACATAACAATCATAAATATTTATGCACCGAACCAGAATGCCCCAAAATACATGAGGCATACACTCCAAATACTGAAAAGAGAAATAGACACATCTACCATAATAGTTGGAGACTTCAATTCCCCACTCTCATCAATGGGCAGAACATCTAGACAGAGGATCAATAAAGAAACAGAGAATTTGAATATTACAATAAATGAGCTAGACTTAACAGACATTTATAGGACATTACACCCCACAACAGCAGGATACACCTTTTTCTCAAGTGCTCATGGATCATTCTCAAAGATAGACCATATGCTGGGTCACAAAGAAAGTCTCAACAAGTTTAAAAAGATTGAAATCATACACAACACTTTCTCAGATCATAAAGGAATGAAGCTGGAAATCAATAATAGGCAGAGTGCCAGAAAATTCACAAATATGTGGAGGCTCAACGACACACTTTTAAACAACCAATGGGTCAAGGAAGAAATTACAAGAGAAATTAGTAAATATCCCAAGGTGAATGAAAATGAAAAGACAACATATCAAAACCGATGGGATGCAGCAAAGGCAGTGCTAAGAGGGAAATTTATTGCCCTAAATGCTTATATCAAAAAAGAAGAAAGGGAAAAAATTCAGGAATTAACTGTCCACTTGGAAGAACTGGAGAAAGTACAGCAAACTAACCCCAAAGCAAGCAAAAGGAAAGAAATAACAAAGATTAGAGCAGAAATAAATGAAATTGAGAACATGAAAACAATAGAGAAAATCAATAAGACCAGAAGTTGGTTCTATGAGAAAATCAATAAGATTGATGGGCCCTTAGCAAGATTGACAAAAAGAAGAAGAGAGAGGATGCAAATAAATAAGATCAGAAATGGAAGAGAAGACATAACCACTGACTTCACAGAAATAAAGGAGGTAATAACAGGATACTATGAACAACTTTATGCTAATAAATACAACAATGTAGATTAAATGGACAAGTTCCTAGAAAGGCATGAACAACCAACTTTGACTCAAGAAGAAATAGATGACCTCAACAAACCAATCACAAGTAAAGAAATTGAATCAGTCATTCAAAAGCTTCCCAAAAAGAAAAGTCCAGGAGCAGATGGCTTCACATGTGAATTCTACCAAACATTCCAGAAAGAATCAGTACCAACTCTCCTGAAACTCTTCAAAAAAATCAAAATGGAGGGAAAGTTACCTAATTCATTCTATGAAGCCAACATCACTCTCATACCCAAACCAGGCAAAGATATCACAAAAAAAGAAAACTACAGACCAATCTCTCTAATGAATATAGATGCAAAAATCCTCAACAAAATTCTACCAAATCGAGTCCAGCAACACATTAAAAGAATTATACATCATGACCAAGTAGGATTCATCCCAGGTATGCAAGGATGGTTCAACATAAGAAAATCAATTAATGTAATACACCATATCAACAAATCAAAGCAGAAAAATCACATGATCATCTCAATTGATGCAGAGAAGGCATTTGACAAGATTCAACATCCTTTCCTGTTCAAAACACTTCAAAGGATAGGAATACAAGGGAACTTCCTTAAAATGATAAAGGGAATATATGAAAAACCCACAGCTAATATTATCCTCAATGGGGAAAAACTGAAAACTTTCCCCCTAAGATCAGGAACAAGACAAGGATGTCCACTATCACCACTATTATTCAACATCGTGTTGGAAGTTCTAGCCAGAGCAGTTAGACAAGAAAAAGAAATACAAAATTGGAAAGGAAGAAGTAAAACTATCACTGTTTGCAGATGATATGATACTATACGTCAAAAACCCTGAAAAATCCAAAGCAAAACTACTAGAGTTAATAAACGAGTACAGCAAAGTGGCAGGTTACAAGATCAACATTCAAAAATCTGTAGTGTTTCTACACACTAGTAATGAACAATCTGAGGGGGAAATCAAGCAATGAATTCCATTTACAATTGCAACTTAAAAGAATAAAATAATTAGGAATAAATTTAACTAAAGAGACAAAAGACCTATACAAAGAAAACTACAAGAAACTCTTAAAAGAAATCACAGAAGACCTAAATAGATGGAAGGGCATACCATGTTCATGGATTGGAAGACTAAATATAGTTAAGATGTCAATTCTACCTAAATTGATTTACAGATTCAATGCAATACCAATCAAAATCCCAAAAACTTACTTTTCAGAAATAGGAAAACCAATAAGCAAATTTATCTGGAAGGGCACGTGCCCTGAATTGCTAAAAATATCTTGAGGAAAAAAAACTAAGCTGGAGGTCTCACGTTGCCTGACTTTAAGGCATATTATGAGGCCACAGTGGTCAAAACAGCATGGTACTGGCATAAAGATAGATTTATTGACCAATGGAATCGAATAGAGTGCTCAGATATAGACCCTCTCATCTATGGACATTTGATCTTTGATAAGGCAGTCAAGCCAACTCATTTGGGACAGAACAGTCTCTTTAATAAATGGTGCCTAGAGAACTGGATATCCATATGCAAAAGAATGAAAGAGGACTCGTATCTCACACCCTATACAAAAGTTAACTCAAAATGGATCAAAGATCTAAACATTAGGTCTAAGACCATAAAACAGTTAGAGGAAAATGTAGGGAGATATCTTATAAATCTTATAATTGGAGGTGGTTTTATGGACCTTAAACCTAAAGCAAGAGCACTGAAGAAAGAAAGAAAGAAATGGGAGCTCCTCAAAATTAAACACTTTTGTGCATCAAAGAACTTCATCAAGAAAGTAGAAAGACAGCTTACACAATGGGAGACAATATTTGGAAACGACATATCAGATAAAGGTCTAGTATCCAGAATTTATAAAGAGATTGTTCAACTCAATAACAAAAAAGACAGCCAATCCAATTACAAAATGGGAAAAAGGCTTGAACAGACACTTCTCAGAAGAGGAAATACAAATGGCCAAAAGGCATATGCTCAATGTTCCTGGCCATTAGAGAAATGCAAATCAAAACCACAATGAGATATCATCTCACACCCACCAGAATGGACATTATCAACAAAACAGAAAATGACAAGTGCTGGAGAGGATGTGGAGAAAGAGGCACACTTATTCACTGTTGGTGGGAATGTCAAATATTGCAACCATTGTGGAAGGCAGTTTTGATTCTATATTCATCAAAAAGATGAATATAGAATTGCCATATGACCCAGCAATACCATTGCCAGGTATATACTCGGAGGACTTAAGGGCAAAGACACAAACAGACATTTGCACACCAATGTTTATAGCAGGATTATTTACAATTGCAAGGAGATGGAAACAGCCAAAATGTCCATCAACAGATGAGTGGCTCAACAAACTGTGGTATATACATACGATGGAATATTATGCAGCTCTAAGACAGAATAAACTTATGAAGTATGTAACAACATGGATGGACCTAGAGAACATTATGCTGAGTGAGACTAGCCAAAAACTGAAGGACAAATACTGTATGGTCTCACTGATATAAATCGACATTAGTGAATAAACTTGGAGTATGTCATTGGTAACAGAGACCATCAGGAGATAGAAATAGGTTAAGATATTGGGTAATTGGAGCTGAAGGGAAACAGACTGTGCAACAGAACTGGATACAAAAACTCAGAAATGGACAGCACAATAATACCTAACTGTAGTGTAATTATGTTAAAGCACTGAATGAGGCTGCATGTGAGAATGATAGAGGGAGGAGGGCTGGGGACATAAATGAAATCAGAAAGAAAAATAGATGTTAAAGATCAAGATGGTATAATCTAAGAATACCTAGAGTGTATAATAATAGTGAAATGTACAATGTACAAATTTTTAAAATGTTATGGCTTGAGGAAGAACAAAGGAGTGTCATTATTGCAGGGTGCTGAAAATAGATGATAATTAATACTTTAAAATGTCACCTTATGTGTGAGACTAAAGCAAAAAATGTTTATTTGTTACAAAATTTATATTTTGACTAGAGCATTTCCTAATATAACTCATGTAGATAGTTTGATTGAATGTCATAAGTACTTGGAATCTCAGGTAGCACATGATATTTTGTTGGTTTGTCCAGAGTGATCCCCCGATGAATCCCAGAATGATTTGATCAGTGACTGGAAAAGTATTTGCAAGCCCCCTTCAGGGAATGGTGAGAGCGGGGAGAAATTCAACTTCCTCAAGTTGAATTCTTGATATTCTCACAAGCAGTGTGGACAACCAAAGCTATAGGCTGAGCCCCCAGTCTTGGGGTTTGTTCATATGAAACTTAACCCCACAAAGGATAGGTCAAGTCTACTTAAAATTTAGACCTAAGAGTCACCCCCAAGAGAGCCTCTCTTGTTGCTCAGATGTGGCCTCTCTCTCCAGCCAATATGACGAGCAGTCTCACCCTCCCCATCTCTGCATGGGACATGACTCCCAGGGATGTGGACCTTCCTGGCAACCTGGGACAGAGATCCTGGAATGAGCTGAGACTCAGTATCAAAGGACTGAGAAAAACCCTAGAATGAGCTGAGAATTAACATCAAGGGATTGAGAGAACCTTCTCGAACAAAGGAGGAAGAGTGAAATGAGACTAAGTGTCAATGGCTGAGAGATTCCAAACAGTCGAGAGGTTATCCTGGAGGTTATTCTTATGCATTAAGTAGATATCACTTTGTTGTTCAAGATGTAGCAGAGAGGCTGGAGGGAACTACCTGAAAATGTAGAGCTGTGTTCCAGTAGCCATGCTTCTTGATGATGATTGAACAATGATATAACTTTCACAATGAGACTCTGTGAATGTGAAAACCTTGTGTCTGATGCTCCTTTTAGCTACTATATCAACAGAAGAGTAGAACATATGGAATAAAAATAAATAATAAGCTATCACCACTATTATTCAACATTGTGTTGGAGGTTCTAGCCAGAGCAATTAAGACAAGAAAAAGAAATACAAGGCATCAAAATTGGAAAGGAAGAAGTAAAACTATCCCTGTTTGCAGACGATATGATACTATACATCGAAAACCCGGAAAAATCCATAACAAAACTACTAGAGCTAATAAATGAGTACAGCAAAGTAGCAGGTTACAAGATCAACATTCAAAAATCTGTAGTGTTTCTATACACTAGCAATGAACAAGCTGAGGGGGAAATCAAGAAACGAATCCCATTTACAATTACAACTAAAAGAATAAAATACCTAGGAATAAATTTAACTAAAGAGACAAAAAACCTATATAAAGAAAACTACAAAAAAACTGTTAAAGAAACCACAGAAGACCTAAATAGATGGAAAGGCATACCGTGTTCATGGATTGGAAGACTAAATATAGTTAAGATGTCAATTCTACCTAAATTGATTTACAGATTCAATGCAATACCAATCAAAATCCCAACAACTTATTTTCCAGAAACAGAAAAACCAATAAGCAAATTTATCTGGAAGGGCAGGGTGCCCCGAATTGCTAAAAACATCTTGAGGAAAAAAAACGAAGCTGGAGGTCTCGTGCTGCCTGACTTTAAGGCATATTATGAAGCCACAGTGGTCAAAACAGCATGGTATTGGCATAAAGATAGATATATTGACCAATGGAATCGAATTGAGTGCTCAGATACAGACCCTCTCATCTATGGACATTTGATCTTTGATAAGGCAGTCAAGCCAACTCACCTGGGACAGAACAGTCTCTTCAATAAATGGTGCCTAGAGAACTGGATATCCATATGCAAAAGAATGAAAGAAGACCGATATCTCACACCCTATACAAAAGTTAACTCAAAATGGATCAAAGATCTAAACATTAGGTCTAAGACCATAAAACAGTTTGAGAAAAATGTTGGGAGATATCTTATGAAACTTACAACTGGAGGCGGTTTTATGGACCTTAAACCTAAAGCAAGAGCGCTGAAGAAGGAAATAAATAAATGGGAGCTCCTCAAAATTAAACACTTTTGTGCATCAAAGAACTTCAGCAAGAAAGTAGAAAGACAGCCTACACAATGGGAGACAATATTTGGAAATGATATATCAGATAAAGGTCTAGTATCCAGAATTTATAAAGAGATTGTCCAACTCAACAACAAAAAGACAGCCAACCCAATTACAAAATGGGAAAAAGACTTGAACAGACACCTCTCAGAATAGGAAATACAAATGGCCAAAAGGCACATGAAGAGATGCTCAATGTCCCTGGCCATTAGAGTAATGCAAATCAAAACCACAATGAGATATCATCTCACACCTACCAGAATGGCCATTATCAACAAAACAGAAAATGACAAGTGCTGGAGAGGATGCGGAGAAAGAGGCACATTTATCCACTGTTGGTGGGAATGTCAAATGGTACAACCACTGTGGAAGGCAGTTTGGCGGTTCCTCAAAAAGCTGAATATAGAATTGCCATACGACCCAGCAATACCATTGCTAGGTATCTACTCAAAGGACTTAAGGGCAAAGACACAAACGGACATTTGCACACCAATGTTTATAGCAGCATTATTTACAATTGCAAGGAGATGGAAACAGCCAAAATGTCCATCAACAGACGAGTGGCTAAACAAACTGTGGTATATACATACGATGGAATATTATGCAGCTTTAAGACAGGATAAACTTATGAAGCATGTAATAACATGGATGGACCTAGAGAACATTATGCTGAGTGAGTCTAGCCAAAAACTAAAAGACAAATACTGTGTGGTCCCATTGATGTGATCTGACATTCGAGAATAAACTTGGAATATGTCATTGGTAACAGAGTCCAGCAGGAGCTAGAAACAGGGTAAGATAATGGGTAATTGGAGCTGAAGGGATACAGACTGTGCAACAGGACTAGATACAAAAACTCAAAAATGGACAGCACAATAATACCTAATTGTAAAGTAATCATGTTAAAACACTGAATGAAGCTGCATCTGAACTAAAGGTTTTTTTTGTTGTTGTAATTTTTATTTTTATGTCTGTCTGGTTGTTTGTTTGTCTTTTTTTTTTTTACTATTATTATTACTTTTATTTTTTCTCTATATTAACATTCTATATCTTTTTCTGTTGTGTTGCTAGTTCTTCTAAACCGATGCAAATGTACTGAGAAACGATGATCATGCATCTATGTGAGGATGTTAAGAATTACTGATTGCATATGTAGAGTGGTATGATTTCTAAATGTTGGGTTAATTTCTTTTTTCCATTAATTAATAAAAATAAATAAATAAATAATAGGGGGAACAAATATTAAAATAAATTCAGTTTGAAATGCTAGTGGTAAATGAAAGCGAGGGGTAAGGGGTATGGTTTGTATAATCTTTTTTTCTCTATTATTTTGTTTCTTTTTCTGTTGTCTTTTTATTTCTTTTTCTAAATCGATGGAAATATACTAAGAAATGATGAATATGCAACTATGTGATGATATTAAGAATTATTGATTGTATATGTAGAATGGAATGATATCTTAATATTTTGTTTGTTAATTTTTTAATTAATAAAAATATTTTTAAAAAATTCTGATACTGCTTTATGTGTATACTGGAATTGAAATATAAAGTAAATGGGTTGTGGATGTTAGAAGCTAGGTTTCTCACTGTTGTAGTAAGGAGGAGGCTAAAATAGTCCATGTGTTAATGGATTAGAGTTGGACCATCAGTAAAAACTAGTATTTAACTTAATGTGGATACTGATAGTTACACATAGAAGTATTCATATATATATATATATGTGAATGTACATGAAGTGGTATATACATATATATTTTGTCATTCTGTCATCTTAGAGGGCCCAAAAGAACTACACCGGGGTAGGAATGAGCATACCTTATACTGTCCTCTAAGAAAAATGAACCAGAACTCTTTGGAGAAATGGCTGATGGTAGGACTGGGAAAGAAAATATACTAGATGAGTCTGGAACATCTTTTAGAGCTAAAAATTGGGGAAGTGCTCAAGAGTAAATCACACACGTACACACACCACATAATGATGCAGGCATATCAAGGTAACACAGAAACCAACTGAAAGAGTTCCCAGCAACTCAAAATGGAAAAATTGGAGCAACAAAATAAAAGTAATATTGCATTATAACCCAAAGTATAGAGTAAATGTCTATGAGACATACTAATATAATAAATGATTGGATAAATTAATAATTTAGGAAGAATTCCATATAAATTAGGTAGAACCTCCACCCTAAAGGACAATAAGTATAACTCCCCACTTCTTAAGTATGAGTTGTACGTGGTGACTTCCTTTAAAAAAATAAAGTATGGAAACGAAAAAAAAAAGAGTAACTTTACTGTGGATAAAGCTGACAAATAGGCAATAAGTTCAACATTGACAGTCACAAATGATATTCATAGTATGTACCTTTGATACGATATAATGAAAATGGTAATTTACTTTTGTCATCTTCCTCCCAAAATCTATAACCTCAGTCTAATTATAAGAAAAACAACCAACAAATTACAATAGAGGAATAGCCTACAATATATTTGTTAGTACTCCTTAAAACTGTCCACACACACACACCCACGAACACACACATTAAGTTCTTACATGACCCAGCTGCTCCAGCATTTGCTTTTGGAACATTTTTTCTTTAATTCTCACAATATCCTGATGAAGTGGTAACTACTGTTCTATCAATGAAGAAATTGAGGCTCAAAGAAATGAAGTGACTCCCTCAAGGTCACAACTGGCAAGTCTTGATATGTAGAAGCTGGACTGAAACCTGGGTATCTGAATCCAGAGCTGGGACTTTCACAAACTTTTAACACAGATTGTAAAGCCTCTACTATGGTGCTGGCACAGTGAAGACCAAGGAGGCTAAGCTGCTGCTGCTGTTGTTTTCATTGTTGGATTTTTAAATTATTTCCCCATTTTTCTGATGTACTGGGGCACTTGTTGTCTATGCCTTATGGTACCCATGGGCTTGTCCTAATCTTGTCTTTCTCTGATAGCTTCCTCATTGAAGGCTTGCCTCTTCTGATAATTTCATTATGTTGAAAGGCAGCTTCTTTTTCCACACCAAGCACAACACAGAGGTTCTTGATTATTTGAGTCTTGGGTTTTTATGCCCCTTTAATAGCAACCAGCAGACTCTAATCTCATTCAATGGCCTTAAGGCCAATGTGGCTGTCTTTCTTTGACTTTCCAGGTATCACTGACCTTCAAGTACTTGGCCATGACCTTCACCTGGGAGGGGTGGGGGCAATTGGACCTGGCCCAGCGGACTCTGTATCGGGAGATAATGCTGGAAACCTGTGGGTTCCTGACCTCGCTGGGTAAGGCTTCACCTCTCTCCCATATAGGAAATCTGTAGCCCCCTTCATTCCACCCTCTAGCTCCAGACCTTGCTGATCGAGAACCCTTTAGAGCCGACTCTCCCTCCCACACATCTCTCACTTTCAACTCTCACTTCTTTCTCATTTCCACCCTCCTGGTCCCTATGGTCAGCAAGGCACCCTAAAGGACTAAAATTAGAACTGAAATCAAGAACTGAAAGGAACAATAATTATGTCCTGGCCTCACATTTTGTTGTCCCAGTTTTCTCTTTGTGGATCTGCTTCTGCTACTGTCTTCTCACACCTTTTTGTGCCTCACTGAGGTTGCAGCAGGAAGTGACCTCCCTAGACCTTTCTCTCAGAGGCCCCAAGATTCCTTGTGTCTACTTTTCTCTGTGTTTTTTTAATTTTTAACTTTTTAATTGCATAGTATAACATATATACAAAGCAAAGAAATAAAAAAGCAATATTTTTCAAAGCACTCTTCAACAAGTAGTTACAAGACAGATCCCAGAGTTTGTCAAGGGCTACCGTATGATCTTCTCATATTTTTCCTTCTAACTGCTCCATAATATAGGAAGCTAGAGGGCTTAAATATTTTTTTTATCATCACAATCGACTTTTTTTCTTCTTTTTTTGTGAAGAATAACATATATACAAAACAGCTATAAATTTCAAAGCACAGCACCACAATTAGTTGTAGAACATTGTTCTAGTTTGCTAGCTGCCAGAATGCAATATTCCAGAAACAGAATGACTTTTAAAAGGGGGAATTTAATGACTTGCTAGTTTACAGTTCTAAGACTGAGAAAATCTCCCAATTAAAACAAGTCTATAGAAATGTCCAATCTAAGACATCCAGGGAAAGATACCTTGGTTCAGGAAGACAAATGAAGTTCAGGGTTTGTCTCTCAAATGGAAGGGCACATAGTGAACATAGTCAGAGTTTCTCTCTCATCTGGAAAGGCACATGGTGAACATGGAGTCATCTGCTAGTGTCTTCTCCTGGCTTCCTGTTTCATGAAGCTCCCTGGGAGGCATTTTCCTTCTTCATCTCCAAATGTCGCTGGCTGGTGGACTCTGCTTCTCATGGCTATGTTGTTCTGCTCTGCTCTCTCTGAAGTTCCTTCATTCTCCAAAATATTTCCTTTTTTATAGGACTCCAGAAACTTACTAAGACCCACCCAAATGGGTGGAGACATGTCATCACCTAATCCGGTTTATCAACCACTCTTGATTAAATCACATCCCCAGGGAGATGATCTGATTATAGTTTCAAACATACAGTATTGAATACAGATTATTCAACCTTTATGAAATGGGATTTTGATTAAAACATGGCTTTTCTAGGGTACATACGTCCTCTCAAACCAGCACAAACATATTTCAGAGTTTGGCATGGGTTACAATTCCACAATTTTAGATTTTTACTTCTAGCTGTTCTAAAATACTGAAGACTAAAAGAGATATCAATTAATGATTCAGCATTCATATTAATTTGTTAAATCCTTTCTTCTCTGTATAACTTCACCATCACCTTTGATTTTTACATACCTCTCTTTAGGGATGTTTGGTCTATGGCTATTCTAAATTATTCATATTGGAAGGATCTGTCACTAGTATGGGCTAGGGAGATGGAACTATCTGGTGTTCTAGAGAGTCTGGTCTAGGTGTCCAGGGACCTATCTGGAAGTTGTAGGTTTCTGCAAAGTTACTCTAGTGCATAGAATGCTTGTGGAATCTCACATATTTCCCTAGGTGTTGGCTAGAATCATCCTGATTAGGGGTTGGCAGGTTATGATAGGTAGCAAGGTCTACCTGAAGCTTGCATAAGAGCAACCGCCCAAGTAGCCTGTCGAGTATTTGAACTCTCTCTGCCACTGATGCTTTATTAGTTACACTTCTTTCCCCCCTTTTGATCAGGATGGAATTGTTGATCCCATGGTACCAGGTCTGGATTCATCCCTTGGAGTCATCTTCCACATCACCAAGGAGACTTTCATCCCTGGATGTCATTTATCTGTGTTTTTTTTTTTTTTTTTTTTTATCATTTCTTACTCTTTCTTCACCAGCTTTCTCTGCAGGTGCACCCTTATGCCAGAAAACATCAACTTAAGCTCAAAGTCCATCTACTTCCCATCCTAAAACCCAGCACAGCCTAGCCTTTGTTTGAGATTTTTATTTCAGATTCCCACCAAGGGAAGCAAGATAGCCAGTTAGATTAGTTGGCTCCACGATCCATTTATAGCAAGGGTTGTAGCTGTTCTCCAAGAAGGTCACAAGTCTGGTAGGCCACCTGGCATATTTCTAAACTGCACAATATTAGGTTAAGGCTTCTCTATTCTTTGATGCCTACATGATCATCCCTTGTTTCTTAAGGCCTGGACCATGATCCTCTGCTATCATTGCTTGGACACCTTGAGAAAATGTTACATTTTCCCTTCTCTTTCTTGCTTTCTGTTTGTTGTCATAAAAAAATCTTGGGGGTGGGCCGCGGTGGCTCAGCGGGCAAAGTGCTTGCCTGCTATGCCGGAGGACCTCGGTTCGATTCCCGGCCCCAGCCCATGTAACAAAAACGGAGAAACAGAATACAATAAAAACAAGAAAATGTTTAAAAATGTTTCCCTTTCTTCCTTCCTTCCTTCCTTCTATCCTTCCTTCCTTCTCTCTGTCTTTCCTTTAAAAAAAAAAAAAAAAAAAAAAAAAAAATCTTGGTTTAGTGATGAATGTTCGGTAACTCCCCTAACTTTTGCTAATTTCCCTTTTTAACAGGCCCATAGCATAGAGCAGACTACACGAGCATGCTGAAACTTAACACTGGTGTTTTGATTTCATTATTGTGTTTTTATAGTAACCTCTTTGTGAAAAGTGAAACTGGTTTTCCCATTGACAAGTGATACAAAGTTCCCTTTTTGAAAAGATCCATTTAAGTAAACAAAATATGGGCAGATTTCAGGAAAAGCAGTTTATAATAAATGATCACAGCTAATGTACCCTGAACACTGTCTCCAAGCCAGGCTCTGTTCAGACAGTCTCCCTGTTCTACTGATATAATCTATGTTCCTGTGAGATTTTTCCCCAAAGCTGCCTGACTCTTAACTCCATGCTCATCCCTCTAGGAAGCTGCTGCCCAAAGACAAGTGACATTTTTGAGCAAGAGTATCATTATTATCATTATCATTTTAATTTGCCAGTTCCTTTGGAAGGCACAACTCTGCTGACTTCTGTCCCCATAAATTGGTTTGGCCTGTCCTTAAATGTTATGTGAATGGAATCACACAGTGCACTCTGCTATGTCTCTAGGGTCTTTTGCTCAGTGTCCTGCTTGTGATTCATAGAGTAAGATTAATTTCTGTCCCAAGACTGTTGAGGCAGATGTTCCTGCTTTATGCAGGCTCCCTTTGCCTCACTTTTCACACTCACAAATCATAGTTCCAGGATAGCAGAACACTCAGTATTTCCCAAAAAGCAAAGTCAGGCATCCATCATGGGCCTTTGGACAGTTCTCCCAGAAATGGGTAACATTAGTGTGATTTTTTCCATGGGTCTCTGTGACCCTCTCTCTATTTCCCATATCTTTAAGCCTTTGAACCTCCAAAAATACCCTTTATCTTTCTTATATAGAAAGATAAAGGGTATCTTATAAAGATAACGGGTATCTTTCAAAAATACCCGTTATACTACAATAACAGTTCCCCACTAGATAATGTCCATTCCCTATAAAGAGACCTGAAAGTTATATACACCTGACCTGTGTGCTCAGAACCAAGAGTTTACAACTTGGAAATCTGGCTCATAGGCTCTGTTTTAGTTCTTCTGGCTGTCAAAGCAAATACCATGCAATGGGTTGGTCTAAACAATGGGAATTTACTGGCTCAGGTTTTGAGGTGAGCAGACATCCAAAATCAAGGTGTCATCAATGTGATGCTTTCTTCTCAAAGACTAGCATTCTGGGGCTGGTTGTCAGCAATACTTGGTCCTTGACTTTTCTGTCACATGGCAATGCATATGCTAGTCCCTTGGCTCCTCCCTTCTCTCCTATATTCCATTGATGTTCAGCTACTGGCTACTACCTGTGTAGCTTTCTCTCTATCTCTGTGACCTTTTCCATAAGGCCTTCAGTAATAGTATTAAGACGGTTGATTCAGTTGGGCCATGCATTAACTTCATCAAGAGGTCCTATTTACAAGGGTTCGCACCCACAGGAATGGATTGAGTTTAAGGACCTGTTTTTCTGGCATACATAGCTCCAAACCACACAGACTCCCAGTCTTTGTTCTTCCTCCTAAGGTCGATGATGGTTTGTATCATTTGTTCCATTTATAGCTTTTATTCTTGCTTGCCAGTTGAAAGTTCCATCTCTGAGGAACCCAACTGACAAATATAGTTTCCTTTATTCTTGGTTAGGGACTCAGAGCCTCTACCACTTAACTTTTCTACACTATTGTTTTGATTTTGTGAAAGATATTAACAGATCTAAATGTCTGAAGACTCCTTCCTGGATTTTGGGCTTATTGAGGTCTTTCTGAGGGAGAACTAGATCTGATGGTTGAATCACTGAGTGGTTTGTAAACACTGGCCCTCATATCAGCATATGCCATTGCCATCTGTTTATCAGTCCCCAGAAGTGTAAGAAAGATATGGCCATTGCAGTGAGATTTTCATGAAGCTGAATTATCTCAAATTAGAACATTCACACTCACTTTGAATGCTAACCTCTGCCTTGCTTGTTGGCAAAAGTACTTATTTTGGTGAAATGATGCTGAGGGTGGGTGATAGTTGATGCCTGTGTAAATGTCTTTATTTGATCAAATCTTTATGGGGATTCCAAATTTCTAATTTTTTGGTGGTTCCTGAAATGCCAAAGTCTGGAAATCATCAACTCAGCCCCTTCTACCAGCCTCTGGTCCCTGATGATTAAGTCTTCCGGCTCAGTTCCTCCTTCATGTATATAGCCTACTGTATTAGTTTGTCAAGCTGCTGGAATGCAGTATACCAGAAATGGAACTACTTTTAAAAAGGGAATTTAATAAGCTATAAGTTTATAGTTCTAATGCCAAGAAAATGTCCAAGACTAAGGCACCAGAACCAACAAGAGGTCACCTTTATTCAAGAAAGGCTGATGCCATTCAGAACACCTCTCTCGGCTGAGAAGGCATGTGGCAGGTATCTGCTTGTCCCTTGCTCCTGGGCTCCGTTGCTTTAAGCCTTTGTTCCTGTGGGGGTTCCTCACTTGGCATCTGTGGGCCTTCACTTAACTCCTCTGGAACACAACTCTGGGTTCTGACTTGCTTGGGATCCCATGGGAAGGCACATGATGACATCTGTTTGACTCTGCATTTCCAAATGTTTAGATATCCTTTTGGCTGTCAGCTCTGTTCTCTGAGCATTGGCATCTGTGTCAGCTGTGAGCTCTCTCCAAAATGTTTCATCTTTTAAAGGACTCCAATAAACTAATCAAAACCCATGTGGAATGCATGGGGTCCCATCTCCATTTAATCAGAAGGTCACACCCAGAATTGGGTGTGTCACATCTCCATGGGGATGATGTAATCAAAAGTTTCTGCCCTACAATACTGAATCAGGATTAAAAGAAATGGCTGCTCCCACAAGATGGATCAGCATTAAAACATGGCTTTTCTGGGGTACATAATAGTTTCAAACCTGCATATTCCACCCTCTGGACCCCCAAAAGGACATGTTCTTTTAATATACAAAATACATTAATTCCATTACAATATCACAAAGCCTTAAACCATTTCAGTAACAATGCAAATGCAATACAAAGTCAGAAACAGTACAAAATCTCATCAAGTCAGTTACAGGCATGATCTGTTCTAAGGCAGAAATTCTCCTCTGTCTCTGGACCTGTGAAACACAGAGCAAGTTCTCTGCTGCCAATATAAAAAGGAGGGACAGTCATAGAATACATGTTTCCATTGCCATATGGAGAAATTGAAAGGTAAACAGGGGTCATCAGACCCAAACAGTTCAAAAAACCTGGAAAGCAAACTCCACTGGATTTGAAAGTCTGAAAGTCATTTATCAATGGGGTTTTAGAAAGCAGCAGTTCCATCCTTTTCAAGGGCCCATGCAGTGGCCTTGCTCTCTGCAAATGCTGGGATGAGTTTTCGAATACTGGGGAACATTGTGGGGACCATCTTTCTCTTGGCTCCACCCTCTCAATCGTTAGGCAGCACCTGGGCTCTCTGTCATCTCCAGGGCACATGCTCAAACCCTCCAGAACAACTGGGTAGCAGCCAGCCTCTTCCCAATCTCTGGTTTATGTGCTCCACCCTCTGAGAAGCCTGGGACACCATAACACTTCCAGAACATCTAGACAGAAAGCCCACCCTCTGCCTTTAGGGAAAATTTAACCCTCTTCACATGTATGGGTGTGTTTACTCTCCTGGCCCGAGATTTTCTGACCCCAGACCTTAGCTTCCATGGTTCTACCTCTGAAGTCATTTTTCCTTCAATCTGTCCCTTTTTTGTCCCTTTTAGTCCAGACTGGCAGTGGTTCGATTTACATAGAACCCACCATACCCTTGTTGGTTTTCTATGTAGTATACAGGGATTATAACCATTAGACAATAGGACTTTCCACAAATCCTTTCTGGATAACTCCATTTCTATGTTTAATCCTAGTTTTTTTTCTGAAATGGTTGACTAATTCCATGCTTGGTTAAATCCTCCTGTGGGGGCCTATTCATTGGGGTCTCACTTTTTGGAAACCCAGGATTTCCCAGACCATCTGTTTCTATTTTCTTTGTACCCAAGAGTTCAGTTGTCAACTTATCTCTTTCCTCTTGCTTTTACTGTGAGCTTTAAGAAGCAGACAAACTGCACGGAAATTTTTTCTGCTAAATTTGAGTCGCATTAAAATGTTGCCTTACATCCACAAAGAATGCCTTCCTTCCAGTGTGCACTGACATGTTCATCATTTCTGTCTAAAGCCTTGTTTGAGGTATCTTTAGAGTCCACATTTCTACCGATAGTCTGTTAAAACATTCTAGGCTTTTCCTGTTAAGCTCAAACTGGCAAACCTACTTTTCTTATTCTGGCCCCACACAAAGCCTTTAACAATTTTCTACTTTGTGCAGCACTCAGGATCCTAGACTGCCTGACGTTGAATGCCAGCTCTACTTAACAATCTCTGTGGCCCTGGGCAACTTACTAATGCCAACTCAGTCATATATTTGCCTGCTCTTCTCCATGGTCCAGTTGTCTGCCTTGTCTTCAGACAAGACCCCATGCAGGAGTCCCAGGAATTTTCAGCAGTGAAAGGAGCAGCGGTTTCTGCTTCTTCATCCATTTCTCTTACCCCAGTATATTCTACTTCAGAATTCACAGTCACTTTAGGTCACCTCCCTGTCTGAGACTACTGGTGATTAAGAAATACCACTAGCCATATGATTCAGTCCATTGCTTTTCAGCCCTCTGTGGGTACCTTATTACTTGGAGAGCTTTTGGACCTTTTGATGTCTATCTTTAACCTCAGAGATTTGGTTTCATTTGGTCAGTGCAGGCATCTCCAGGTGGTTTTGATGCACTGAGAACTACTGACGTAGGTTAATCAGAAAATAGCTTCTGGAATGAGGGCCTCATCTTCCTGGGATCTTATGGCTGTATGTAAAAGTAGTGTGCTCCTGAACAGTGCTCGGTTCTGGGGAATGGGTGTTGTGTCAACAGCCAGCACTACCCTCTAGAGCCTTTTGGCCCAAAAATGGTGTTTGTGCACTTCATTCTCTAGTCACAGGTCAGCATTTTCTTTGTGTGAATGAAAGCAGACTCATTCTGAGATTATTTCCCTGTCCCAAGTACCATATTGAATATAGAAGTTCAGTTTTGTCCTTACCAAAAAACACTTCTGTCCTATTTCTCCATGAGCAGGGTATCCTATTTCCAAACCAGAACTGACCTATCTGCTGGAGAATGAGCAAGAACTATGGATGGCAAAGAGAGGACTCTCCTAAAGTACCTGAGCCAAGAGCCAGGCAGGTGGACCCTGCGGATCCGAGGAGGACCACTGTCTCTGGAGTTCCATAGGAAGCTTCTACTTATGATCTTTTTGGGGTCTGGGTGACCATGGAGCCCTTTGACCAGTCCTCTGACCCCATTACAGTCTTCCCAAATACTCAGGGAGGAGTAGATTTTATCAGGTGAAAGTCTGACTCTGGGTTCCATGTCATTGTGCTTAATGTCTGGCTTTGCCCATATATAGTCTCATGATCCTGAGGGTGTCACATGATCTCACTGGGCCTCAGTGTTCAAGACTACTAGGTTAAAGTTAGCTGCTATAATAGAGAAACTCCACAACCATGTGGCTTAACACAGGGAGAGACTTTTGTTTTGTTTTGTTTTTTCTCATTTATGCCAAGAGACATGTAAGTAATGGGGAGCTCTGAACCACACAATTATTAAAGGAACAAGGTACGTTTTGTTGTCAGCTTTTGACTTTAAGGCTTGGTTGGCATCATCCAGTTGGCAGAGGGAAAATGAGAGAAGAGTAGAAGTCACACTCAGTTGCATATATACATCATTGCTTCTTACATTCCATTGACAAAAACAAGGCATTTGGCCTTATCTTCTTCTTGAGGCTAGGAAATGGGTTAGCTGTGTGCGCAAGGAGAAGAGCAAATGGATTTAGTGAATATTAACACTACATTTTAAAACTGATAATAATAATAGCTTTATGTCATTGGATTGAGGATATAATTATAGAATATATGGAATTCCATAGCACAATGCCTGATACATAGTCAGTGACTCAAAAAGACTTAAATATTTGTATTGGTGTTATGTATTTAATGCACTAATAGTATTAATAATAATTAATAATAGAATAATACTAATATTATACATTTACTTCTGAACTTAGAGAAAAAAGACCCTTTCTTCCTCTACCCATTGCTATGTCCATTTATACTGAGTCCTCCCTTCTCCTTCCATTCATCCATACGTCATACATACATACATGCATTATTCTGTTCATGAGTCAGGTACTTAGAAATAGTCTGTTGCCCATGTCTTCCTACCCCTCCTGTCCTGTAAAGTCTCAAGGTGCTCCTTGGCTTTGTCTACCCCCCATGTTGAAAATAAATATGTCTTTCTCTCCTGCGTTTTGTTGCTTCAGCTTCTGGCTTCTCTGTCTGTGGACTTTTCTCTAAACTTCTCTGGGTGTTTCTCTGAACTTCATTTATTAATTCTTTGTGTGCTTTATCTTCCTATAAAGGACTCCAGTAAGAAGATTAAGATATACCCTGGGGCAGACCTCAAGTGAAAAACCTAATCAAAAGGTCCCACATCCAATAGCTCTGCACGTACGGGAATGGATTAAAATAATGTGGCCTTTCTGGTATATATATCAGCTTCAGACTACCAGAACTCCCCTTCACTCACTCTTTCTTGCTCTCTTTTGATCTATTTCTCTCTCTCTCTCTCTCTCTCTCTCTCTCTCTCTCTCTCTCTCTCTCTCTCTCTCTCTCTCTCTCTCTCTCTCTCTCCCTTTCTCTCTGTCTTTTTTTCTCCCTTCCTTCCTTCCTTCCTCCCTCCCTCCCTTCCTCCCTCCCTCCCTTCCTTCCTTCCTTCCTCTCTCTTTCATTTCTTCTTTCACTCACTCATTTACCCCTCCCCTTTCTTTCTCCCTCCCGCCCTTCTTTTCATTCTTTCTTACTGAGATGTAACTTATAAAAATTAATGTGTAAAAAACTTAAGGGTTAAAAAAAAGCTCAAGGGTTTAGCTTGATGAATTTTTATACATATCTAAACCCAAATAACTCCTCCTATTCACTACTCCCTCGTACAAAGCTATCCAGTATTTAGACTCTATAAGCATTGACAAATTTTGACCGTTCTTGATGAGATATAAATGGAAACTTACACTATGTTCTCTGCCATGTCTTTCTTCTAATGATCATCATGTCTATGGGATTCATTCATATGGTTGTTATTGTTGGAATTGCTGTCTTCTTCTTTAGTAATTGAAGCACTTTAATGAGGTTTTCCAGCACCATGACACTGGAACTATTCTTTGTGAGATTGCTGTTGTTATCCTAAATGCCAAATGACAATGACAAAAATAATAATAGAGGCCCACAATTTACTGAATATTCAATGTGCCAGGTAGTCTGCTGAGCAATTTACAGGAATCTCCTTTAACCCTTATGGCAATATTTTAGGCAAGAACTGAGAATTTCCCAGTTTTTCAGATGAGGAACTTGAGACTTGGAAGAGTTAAATAATTTGTCTAACATCATTTACATTGGTACAGGCAGAATTTGAACCAAAGCATTCTGGCTGCAGAGCCTGCAATCTCAACCAATATGTTACACTACATCTTGTTTCGGCAGAAACTTTTCACACCATATTTTTCTAAAGTGTGGCATTTGGCCCCCTTGGTCCCTCTTTCCTTCTTCTCACTGGATTTTCATTCTCTTCTTACTCTGAGCATCCTTCACTGTTGACTTTAAAAGATATCACATAGTACTTTTTCTTTTTTACTATAGGTACTCTTTCTAGGTGAGTTCACCCATACTTATAGCTTGCAACTTCCACTCATGCATGATGGGCCTTGGACCTATATTACTTCGTCAACCCATAATATAAAAATAATAGTGAGCATGTATTAATGATTGCTTATTTGAGTCCAGCATCTTATAGCACATTGTGTATGCATTTCACTTTCATCCTCACAGCAGCCCCATAAAAGAGGTTTATGGAATTTGAGTGGCTTGCCAAAAACTTCAGTGCTAGAATAGATTGCTGCTGGAATGTTAGACTGAGGTGTTTTTTTTTTCTCAGAGACCATGAACTTAACTATATCATTGGCCTTCTAACATTTATAATGGACCCCAGATAATACTGACTCAGATTCATCATAAATCTTGATTTATGGCACATTGCCATCATTGGTCAATGCATAGACCTGTTTTTCTTAATTTATTCTTTGCTTTAAAAATATTATAATTAATACCACTGAACCCTTTACCCAACCCAAGAACAAAAATGTTATCAATACCCTACATCTATCATTATACTTCTTTCCTTTCCCTGTGTCCCCCCATAGAGATAATAACTTTCCTGAGTTTGGGATTTATTATTTCTTAATAGGTTCGGTGGGACAGTTTGCTACTACAAAATTAATTTCCTTGATAGATATATGGCTATTCAGATTTTCTATTTTTTCTTATGTCAGTTTGTTAATTTGTGTCTTTTAAGGAGTCATCCCACTTTATCTAAACTTTCAATCCATTAATTTTTAAAAATTTTTATCATATCTGTGTATATGTATACATTTTCCCAAAATTTTAGAAAACAAGCATCATGTAGTCTTCTGGGACTTGCTTTTTTAAATTCAGCATTATGTTACTAAGATTCTGTTGTATATAGCTATAGCTCACTCATATCTTTCTGCTGTAAAATATTCCATTGTATGAATTTACCAGAAAGTATTCATTCTCTTGGACATTTTCCATACATTTTCTCTCAAAATAGTGCTGCCATGAAAATTCATACATATGCGTCCTGGTATCTCTTGGTAATGTAATTCCAAGAGTGGTAATTCCTGAGAGTGGAATTTTGGATTATTAGGTAGGCAAAAGGTCAAAATGATGCCCAGTTGTTTTCTGAAATGATTATGACTATTTTACCTTCACTGGCAATGTATAGGAAATTCCATTGACCCAGAGCCTCCCCAGTATTTGATATTGCCAGACTTCTTCATTTTTGTCAATATGATGAGTCTCTCAGGGCACTGTATATTTATTTTGTATTGCCTTTATATCATTTCTGGGAAAGTTGAGTCTTGTATAATGGCCATATTTGTTTCTTTTGTGAAGTGTCAGTCCATAATGTTTTGCCCATTTTTTTTATTAAGTTGATTGCTTTTCTCTTTCTGATTTGTTAGATTTTATATAGTCTTGATACTGATATTTTACCAGTTATATGTGACACAATTGCATTCTAGTATTTAGCTTATCCTTTCATTCTCTTTAGAGTATCTTTTGTTTTAAAAACTCATTTTTTGTTAAATTCATTAATCTTTCTTTTTATAATTACTGCTTTTATGTCTTGCTTAGGAAATCTTTCCCTACATCAAGATCAAAAACATATTCTTTCTAAAATTTTCTACTAAAGTATTTTAAAATTTTCTAAATATTTAAAAATTTTGTTTTTGACATTTAAGTGGTAGTGAATCTGGAGTTAATTTTGTATATAGTGTGAGGTAAGAATGCAATTTCATTTTCCCTAGGTAAGTGGATGAAGAACCCCTGGAATTTGTTCCCTCATCATCCAATTCTCTCACCCATTCTTCATTTCTGTGTTCAGATGGGTCTGCTGTGCTCTTGCTGGTAGAATTGTCAGGAGTCACAAGTATCCCATCCTTTCATCTTCATCCACTGTGTTCTTGGCTATGGGCAGTGGTGCCACCCTGGTTACTGAGACAATGGGCCTTTTAACATGGAGGAAACTCACTGTGTATGTGGGAAACAGCCAACTCTGATACTATGATATAAATCTGTCCAGGATCCCCAGGGGCATAAAGTATCAATGTGTCTGGGAGGGCAGATATGCAGGGGAAAGAGTAGTTTGGTGGCTAAGGGCTTGCACTCTGGGGATAGATTGGGGCTCCAGCATTTCTGAGTTATGCCCATTACTGGCTGGGTTACTTTGGATGTGTAACTTCTTCCTGGATGTTTTGGAATGCTAAAGCTGCTGAAATACAATATACCAGAGTGATTGGCTTTCACAATGGGGATCTATTAGCTTCAAAATGTACAATTCTAAAGCTGTGAAAATGTCCAAATTAAGGTATCAACAGGACCATATTTCTCTAAAGAAAGGTAAGGCATGCGGCTGGTGTCTGCTAGACCTTCTCCTCCCAGGTTTCATTGCTTTCAGTTTCTGGCTTCAGTGGCTTCCTCTCTCAGCTTCTGTGGAACTTTTTTTGTGTGTCCTTTATCCTCTTAGAAAGGACTCCAGCAAGGGGATTAAGACTCACCTTTGGGCAGTTCCTCAATTGAAATAATTTAATCAAAAGAACCTACCTATAATAGGTTTGCACCTACAGAAATGGATTAAAAGAACATGGTCTTCGGTGGTGTGATGGTGGCTCAGTGGCAGAATTCTTGCCTGCCATGCCAGAGACCCTGGTTCAATTCCCAGTGCTGCCCATGTGCAAAAAAAAAACCAACAAAAAACATAAAAAAAAAAACACAGAAAAAGGGCATGGTCTTTTCTGGGGTACATAACAACTTCACACCACCACACTGGACCTTAGCGTTCTTATCCGTAAAAGTGGGAAGGTGGTCGATAAGCTATAAAGCACAATAAGTGGAGTACACACTAAAGAAGAGGTTTCATGCAGACCCCTGAAGGATGTAAGAGCCAAAGCCAGGCTGAAATGCAATGAATAGCATTCCTGTAAAAGAGAAGAGCATGTGCCAAGATCCTGAAACTGGCAAGAGCTGGGCAGGGGTGGCTAGAGCAGGAGAGTAACAGGCAGTGAGATGGATGGGGTGGAGGGGTTTATGTGCAGGTCTCTGAAGACCATTATGAGAAATTTGGATTTAATCCTAACTGCTCTGAAAGACTGAGGGAGAGTTTTAGTATGGCAATGAAATGATCTCATTTTTACTCTCCAGATCTCTCTTTCACTGGTGTGTGGGGAGTGTACTGAGGAGAGCCAAGAACTGATGTGGGAGATAGGCAGAAGCCTGTGGAGGCCATAAGTTGTGTTAATGCTGGACTGGCCCAGGATAGCTTGTTGGATGTGGTGTGAAGAGCATGACTGGGGACATGATAGGAGGCAGAGTTGAAAGTTCATATGGATAGTGGGATATGGGGTGAAAATGACTTTTTTCTTTTTTTAAGTATACCTTAATTTTTTTAATTGAAAACTAAAACATAGATACGAAAAAGAAGCACACAAAACAAATATATGGCTGAATGAACTATGCTAAGGCAAACATAACCCAGGTCAAGAAATAGAACTTTGCTGCACACTCCAAGGTCCCCTTGATGAGCCCTTCACCTGTGAGTAACCACTCTCCTAACTTTTTCAGTAATCACTTCCCTGCTTTAAAAAAATAGTTCTATTTGAGTGTGCATCATTAAAAATTTTAAGCTGAAGGGATACAGATTGTGCAACGGGACTGATTGTAAACATTCAGAATGGATAGCACAATACTACCTGATTGTAGCACAATAATTTAAGTATACTGAATGAAACTGAATGTGAGAATGATAGAGGGAGGAGGGCTGGGGCACATATGAAACCAGAAGGAAAGATAGATGATAAATACTGAGAATTCCTAGAGTGTACAATGATAGTGACTAAATGTACAAATTAAAACATGTTTTTGCATGAGGAAGAACAAAGGACTGTCAATATTGCAGGGTGTTGAAAATAGTTGGTCATTCATATTTTAAAAATTCAACTTCTGTGCAAGAGTAAAGCAAGAAATGTTTATTGGTACAGAATTTATATTTTGACTAGTGCATTTCCTAATTTAACTTATATGGGCAGTTTAACTGAACACCATAAGTACATGGAACCTTGAATAGGGCATGAGATTTTGTAGGCTTGTCCAGATTAGTGTGATGCCCTGATAAATCCCAGAGTGATTTGAACAGTGAATAAGAAGTATTGCAAAGTCCCCTTAGGGGAATGGGAAAAAGGGGGAAAATTCAACTTCCTCATTTGGAGAATTCCTGATATTCTTGTAAATAGTGGAGACAACCAAATCAATAAGCCGAGCCCTCAATCTTGGGGTTTGTTCCTATGAAACATCCCCACAAAGGATAGGCTAAGCCTATGTAAAATATAAGAGTCACCCACAGAGACCTCTTTTCTTGCCCAGATGTGGCCTCTCTCTCTCAACCAACATGGCAACCAAACTCACTGCCCTCCCCCTCTCTATGTGTGACATGACTCTCAGGGGTGTAAACCTCCCTGGCAACGTGGGACAGAAATCTTAGAATGAGCTGGGACTCAGCATCAAGGGATCAAGAAAACCTTCTCAACCAAAAGGGGGAAGAGAGAAATGAGACAAAATAAAGTGTCAGTGGCTGAGGGATTTCAAACAGTTGAGAAGTTATCCTGGAGGTTATACTTACGCATTAATATAGTTACCCCCTTTTGAGTTATGGTGTATTAGATTGGCTAGAGGGAAGTGCCTGAAACTGTAGAGTTGTGCTCATGTAGCCATGTTTCTTGAAGATGATTGTATAATGATTTAGGTTTCACAGTGTGACTGTGTGATTGTGAAAGCCTTGTGTCTGATGCTCCTTTTATCTATGGTATAGACAGATGGGTAAAAAATATGGATAAAAAATAAACAAATAGTAAGGGAAACAAAGATTAAAATTAATTGAGTAGATCGAAATACTAGTGGTCAATGAAAGGGAGTGGTAAAGTGTATGGCATGTATGAGTTTTTTCTTTCTTTTTCTGGAGAGATGCAAATGTTCAAAAAAATGATCATGGTGATGAATACACAACTATGTGATGATATTGTGAGCCATTGATTGTAACCATGTTAAGAATGTTCATATGTCAAGAATGATTTATGACAAGAATGTTGGTATGTCAGCTCATTGTTTATAATAAAAATATTTTTTGATACTTTTTTAAAACTCTTTTATTCTGTAAGGTCCTCCTTCATTCCCTTTTTCCCCTTTATTATGGGGAAAATCTTGCATTGGTGTGTAATTCATGATAGTACATTTTTATGATTGTGCTCTTAGTTAAAGTTCATGGTTTAACTTAGGGTCCACTGTATTGTGTAGTTCCGTGTATTAAAGAAAATTTTTTTATTGTTACCTTATATACAATCTAACATTTCCTTTTTTAAATCATATTCAGGTATATATTTTGGTGCTGTTAATTGCATTCTCAGTAAATTGTGCTCCCATCACTACCATCTATTACCAAAATATTTCCATCATTCAGAATGTACATTAACTCATTATTCCCTAATTCTACACTAGGAACATATGTTCTAGATTTTGACTCTTATGAATGTGCTTATTCTTAATTGTTCCAAATCAGTGAGATCATACAATATATGTCCTTCTGTGTCTGGCTTATTTCACTCAACATGATGTCTTCAAGGTTCAGCCATACTGTCATATGTAACAGGACTTCATTCCCTTTTGTGGCTGAATAATGTTCCATTGTATGTGTATTCCACATTTTATTTATCCACTCATCAGTTGATGAACACTTGGGTTGTGTGCCAGTTTGAAAGTATTATGTACCCTAGAAAAGCCATGTTTTAATCCTGATCCATCGTGTGGATCTTTTAATCCCTATTTAGTATTTATTTAGATTATTTCCACAGAGATGTGACACACCCAATTGTTGGTATTAACAGTGGATTAGATGGAGATGTGACTCCACCTATTCCAGGTGGGTCTTGATTATATTACTGGAATCCTTTAAAATAGGAAACATTTTGGCAAGAGCCTTAAAGCCATGAGAACCATGAGAGCCCACACAACCAGAAACCTTTGGAGATGAAGGAAGAAACTGCCCCTGGGGGAGCTTTATGAAACAAGAAGCCTGGAGAGAAAGCAGCAGATGTTGCCATTTTCACCATGTGCCTTTCCAGTTGAGAGAGAAACACTGAACTTCATCGGCCTTTCTTGAAGGAACTCTTATTGGTGCCTTAATTTGAACATTTTTATAGACTTGCTTTAATTGGAACATTTTCACAGCCTTAGAACTGTTAACTTGCAACTTAATAAATTCCCCCCTTTTGAAAAGCTGTTCCATTTCTGGTGTATCGCATTCCAGCAGCTAACGAACTAGAACAGGTTGCTTCTGTCTTTTGGCAATTGTGAATAATACTGTTGTGAACATTGGTGTGCAAGTATTTCTTTGAGCCCACATATTCAATTCTTTGGGGTATATACCTAGCAGTGAGGATTGTCGGGTCATATGGTAGTTCTATAGCTAGCTTTCTGATGAACTGCCAAACTGTCTTCCACAGAGGCTACACCATTTTGCAGCAGCAGCAGCAGTGAATGAGTGCTCCTACTTCTCCATGTCCTCTCCAACACTTATTTTCCATTTTTTATTTTTTATTTTTAAATAGCAGTCATCATGATGATGTGAAATGGTATTTCATTGTAATTTTAATTTGCTTTTTCCTGATGGCTAATGATGTTGAGCATCTTTTCATGTATGTTCTGGCCATTTGTATATCTTCTTTGGAGAGGGGTCTGTTCAAGTCTGTTCCCCACTTTTTAATTGGACTTTTGTCATTTTGTTGTTAAGTTGAGGGTTTTCTTTATATATGCTGGTTATTATCCTTTGTTGGATATGTGGTTTCCAAATACTTTCTCCCATTGTGTAGGTTGTCTTTTTCACTTTTGTGATATAAGTCCTTTTAGGAAGAAAAGATTTTGACTTTAATGAGGTCCCATTTATCTATTTGCCCTTTTGTTGCTTGTGCTTTGGGTATAGTTTAAGTAACCATTGCCTAACAAGATCCTAAAGAAGCTTTCCTACATTTTCTTTTAGGAATTTGATAGTTTTAGCTCCTAATATTTAGGTTTTTGATCCATTTTGAGTTGATTTTGTATATGGTGTGAAGTAGGAGTCCTTCATTTTTTTTGCAAATGGAAATCCAGTTTTACTAGCACCATTGTTGAAGAGATTTTTCTTCCCCAATTGAGTAGTTTTGCCACCTTGTCAAGATTGAGTTGGCCATAAATGTGACAGTTGATTTTTCAACTCACAATTCTGTTGCATTGGTCTAAACGTCTTTCCTTGTGCCAGTACCATGTTGTTTTTAAAATGCAATTTTATTGAGATTCATTCATATACCATAAATCATCCAAAATATACAATCAGTGGTTCACAATGTCATCATATAGTTGTGTATTCATCACTACAATCAATTTTAGAACACTTTCATTACTCAAAAAAAGGAATAAAATAAAAAGAATACTCAACTTCTGGAGAAGTTGACGGCTTAGTAAGTCTTAGTTCCTCCTCCAGAACAACTACTAAAGAACTAGAAACAGTACAGAACAGCTCCCGGAGCCACAACAGAAACCAGACACACAGCATACCCCATTCCAGAACGGCTGGACCGGCTAAGAAATTCCGCTGCGGTGAGGTCGCTGAGAGGCGCGCGCTTCCCCGGGCTGAGGCAGCTGGCGGCCGGAGCCCCTCCCTCCCTCCTTCCCGGGCTGGCTGGGAGCTTTGGATCGGGTTCCCCAAGCCGCGGCGACTGGAGCCCCTTCCACACACGCGGCTTCCCGGGTAGGCTGGAAACCTTGGATCGATGGTTCCACAAGCCGCAGTGGCCCTCCCACATACGGCTTTCCAGGCTGGCTGGTAGCCTCGGAACAGCGGTGCCCCAAGCCGCAGTTTCTGGTGACCGCAGCCCCTTCCACACACGCAGCTTCCTGGGCTGGCTGGGAGCATCGGAACAGCGGTACCCCAAGCCACGGCGGCCGGCGACCCACCCCCATGCGTGGCTTCCCTGGCCGGCTGGGAGCCTCGGAACAGCAGTCTCCCAAGCCGTGGTGGCCGGCGAATGCAGCCCCTTCCACACACACGGCTTTCCGGGCCAACTGGGAGCATCGGAACAGCGGTTCCCCAAGCTGTGGTGGCTGGCGACCCTCCCCCACAGGCAACTTCCTGGAGGGAAAGGAAAGAGTCTCCAACAGTAGTAGAGACTGAGCCCAACCTAACACCAATAGTGGCATTAAGGAACAACTTCCGACTACTGAAAATAGGCCCTCAGCTCAGGCAAAACTGATCAAGGCAAAAGTCGCCGATTGGGCTAACTGAAAAAGAGGAAAGGGGGCGAAACAGAGCCTTCTGCGGCTGGTTTCTATGGAGGCTTCGTTGCCTCTGGGCTCAGCGTTGGGATTACACAGGTTGCAACTGCCCCGAACGCAGAAACAGGCTGCTTTCAGGGCTCTCTACCACCTGAACCTTCCCCGCGGGAGGGGTGAAACACAACTCAAGTGGAATCCCTCTCTCAAGGAATTCAGATCTCAGGACTTCACAATTTGAAGCCATTAAAACCAACCTACAACCTTTCCTCTGTCTCCACCACACACCCAGCAGCGAGAGTCTTCCAAAGTTAAAGGAGCCACAACATCTTTTGCTGGTGGGACCCACAGACAGACAAGCACCACATACTGGGCAGGATAAGAAAAACAGAGCCCAGAGACTTCACATGAAAGTCTTTCAATCTGCTGGGTCCCACACTCAGGGAAATCTGATTAAATGCCCAGGCGCCAGCAAAAAATAACAAATCACACCAGGAAAATTGAAGATATGGCCCAGTCAAAGGAACAAACCAATTGCTCAAATGAGATACAGGAGCTGAGACAACTAATTCTGAATATATGAACAGAAATGGAAAACCTCTTCAAAAACCAAATCAATAAATTGAGGGAGGACATGAAGAAGGCATGGGATCAACAAAAAGAAGAAATGGAAAGTCTGAAAAAACAAATCACAGAACTTATGGGATTGAAAAACACAGTAGAAGAGATGAAAAAACAATGGAGACCTACAATGGTAGAATTAAAGAGACAGAGGATAGAATTAGTGAACTGTAGGATGGAACATCTGAAATCCAAAAAGAAACAGAAACTATAGGGAAAAGAATGGAAAATTTTGAGCAGGGGCTCAGGGAATTGAATGATAATATGAAGTGCACAAATATACGTGTTGTGGGTGCCCCGAGAGGAGAAGAGAAGGGAAAAGGAGGAGAAAAACTAATGGAAGAAATTAACACTGAAAATTTCCCAACTCTTATGAAAGACCTAAATTTACAGATCCAAGAAGTGCAGTGCACCCCAAAGAGAATAGACCCAAATAGGTGTTCTCCAAGACACTTATTAGTTAGAATGTCAGAGGTCAAAGAGAAAGAGAGGATCTTGAAAGCAGCAAGAGAAAAACAATCCATCACATACAAGGGAAACCCAATAAAACTATGTGTAGATTTCTCAACAGAAACCATGGAAGCTAGAAGACAGTGAGATGATGTATTTAAATTACTAAAAGAGAAAAACTGCCAACCAAGAATTCTATATCCAGAAAAATTGTCCTTCAAAGATAAGGGAGAAATTAAAACATTTATAGACAAAAAGTCACTGAGAGAATTTGTGACCAAGAGACCAGCTCTGCAAGAAATACTAAAGGGAGCACTAGAGTCAGATACGAAAAGACAGAACAGAGAGTTATGGAGAAGAGTGTAGAAAGAAGGAAAATCAGATATGTTATATATAATACAAAAGGCAAAATGGTAGAGGAAAGTATTACCCAAACAGTAATAACACTAAATGTTAATGGACTGAATTCCCCAATCAAAAGACATAGACTGGCAGATTGGATTAAAAAACTATATGCTGTCTACAGGAAACACATCTTAGACCCAAAGATAAACCTAGGTTGAAAGTGAAAGGTTGGGAAAAAATATTTCATGCAAATAACAACCAGAAAAGAGCAGGAGTGGCTATACTAATATCCAACAAATTAGACTTCAAATGTAAAACAGTTAAAAGAGACAAAGAAGGACACTATATACTAATAAAAGGAACAATTAAACAAGAAGACATAACAATTATAAATATTTATGCACCGAACCAGAATGCCCCAAAATACGTGAGGAATACATGGCAAACACTGAAAAGGGAAATAGACACATATACCATAATAATTGGAGACTTCAATTCACCACTCTCATCAATGGACAGAACATCTAGACAGGGGATCAATAAAGAAATAGAGAATCTGAATATTACTATAAATGAGCTAGACTTAACAGACATTTATAGGACATTACATCCCACAACAGCAGGATACACCTTTTTCTCAAGTGCTCATGGATCATTCTCAAAGATAGACCATATGCTGGGTCACAAAGCAAGTCTTAACAAATTTAAAAAGATTGAAATCATACACAACACTTCCTCGGATCATAAAGGAATGAAGTTGGAAATCAATAATAGGCGGAGTGCCAGAATGAAGTAGGATGAATCCTACTTGGTCATGATGTATAATTCTTTTAATGTGTTGCTGGATTCGATTTGCTAGAATTTTGTATATATATCTTCATATATATATATATATATATATCTTTTCCCAACCTTTCACTTTCAACCTATGTTTATCCTTGGGTCTAAGATGTGTTTCCTATAGACAGCATATAGGTAGAATTGACATCTTAACTATATTTAGTCTTCCAATCCATGAACACAGTATGCCCTTCCATTTATTTAGAGCTTCTGTGATTTCTTCTAACAATTTCTTGTAGTTTTCTTTGTATAGGTCCTTTGTCTCTTTAGTTAAATTTATTCCTAAGTATTTTATTCTTTTGGTTGCAATTGTAAATGGAATTTTTTTCTTGAATTCCCCCTCAGATTATTCATTACTAATGTATAGAAGCACTATAGATTTTTGAGTGTTGATCTTGTAACCCTGCCACTTTGCTGTACTCATTTATTAGCCCTACTAGTTTTGCTGTGAATTTTGGGGGTTTTTTGACACATAGTATTATATCATCTGCAAATAGTGTGAACTTTACTTTTCCTTTCCAATTTTGATGCCTTGAATTTCTTTTTCTCATCTAATTGCTCTGGCTAGAACTTCCAGCACAATGTTGAATAACAATGGTGATAGTGGACATCCTTGTCTTGTTCCTGATCTTAGGGGGAAAGTTTTCAGTTTTTCCCCATTGAGGATGATGTTAGCTATGGGTTTTTTATATATTCCCTTTATCATATTGAGGAAGTTCCCTTCTACCCTTGTCCTTTAAAGTGTTTTCAACAAGAAAGGATGTTGAATTTTGTCAAATGCCTTTTCTGCATCTATCGAGATGATCATGTGATTTTTCTGCTTTGATTTGTTGATATGGTGTATTACATTAATTGATTTTCTTATGTTGAACCATCCTTGTATACCTGGGATGAATCCTACTTGTTTATGATCTGTAATTCTTTTAATGTGCTTCTGGATTTGATTTGCACGAATTTTATTGAGGGTTTTTGCATCTATATTCACTAGAGAGATTGGTCTGTAGTTTTCTTTTCTTGTAATATCTTTGTCTGGCTTTGGTATGAGGGTGATGTTAGCTTCATAGAATGAATTAGGTTACCTTCCCTCCTCTTCAATTTTTTTGAAGAGTTTGAGCAAGATTTGTACTAATTCTTTCTTGAATGTTTGGTAGAATTCACATGTGAAGTCATCTGGTCCTGGGACTTTTCTTTTTGGGGAGCTTGTTAATGACTGATTCAATTTCTTTACCTGTGATTGGTTTTTTGAGGCCATCTATTTCTTCTGTAGTCAATATTGGTTGTTCATGCCTTTCTAGGAAGTTGTCCATTTCATCTACATGGTCGAGTTTATTAGCATAAAGTTTTTCATAGTATCCTCTCATTACTTCCTTTATTTCTGTGAGATCAATGGTTATGTCTCCTCTCCCTTTTCTGATTTTACTTATTTGCATCCTCTCTTTTCTTCAGCCTCACTAAGGGTCCATCAATCTTACTGATTTTCTCTTAGAACCAGTTTCTGGTTTTGCTGATTTTCTCGATTGTTTTCATGTTCTCAATTTCATTTATTTCTGCTCTAATCTTTGTTATTTCTTTCCTTTTGCTTGCTTTGGGATTAGTTTGCTGTTCTTTCTCTAGTTCTTCCAAGTGAACAGTTAATTCCTTGATTTTTGCTCCTTCTTTTTTTATATAGGCATTTAGGGCAATAAATTTCCTTTTAACACTGTCTTTTCTTCATTCCATAAATTTTGATATGTTTTGTTTTCATTTTCATTTGCCTCGAGATATTTACTGATTACTCTTGTAATTTCTTCCTTGACCCAGTGGTTGTTTAAGAGTGTGTTATTGAGCCTCCATATATTTGTGAATTTTCTAGCACTCTGCCTATTATTGATTTCCAACTTCATTCCTTTATGATCTGAGAAACTGTTTTGTATGATTTCAATCTTTTTTAATTTATTAAGACTTGTTTGTGACCCAGCATATGGTCTACCCTTGAGAATGATCCATGAGCACTTGAGAAAAAGGTGTATCCTGCTGTTGTAGGGTGTAATGTTCTATAAATGTCTGTTAAGTCTAGCTCATTTATTGTATTATTCACATTTTCTGTTTCCTTATTAATCCTGTCTAGATGTTCTGTTCATTGATAAGAGTGGGGAATTAAAGTCTCCAGCTATTATGGTAGATGTGCCTATTTCTCTTTTCAGTGTTTTCCTAATATATTTTGGAGCATTCTGGCTCGGTGCATAAATATTTATGATTGCTACGTCTTCTTGTTGAATTGTTACTTGTATTGATACATACTGTCCTTCTTTGTCTTTTTTTAACTGTTTTACATTGGAAGTCTAATTTGTTGGATAATAGTATAGTTACTCCTGCTCTTTTCTGATTGTTATTTGCCCAAAATATCTTTTCCCAACTTTTCACTTTCAACCTATGTTTATCCTTGGGTCTAAGATGTGTTTCCTGTAGACAGCATATAGATGGGTCCTGCTTTTTAACCCATTCTGCCAGTCTTTTGATTGAGGAGTTTAATCCATCAACATTTAGTGTTATTACTGTACTGGCAGTACTTTCTTCTACAATTTTGCCTTTTGGATTTTATATATCATATCTAATTTTTCTTCTTTTTACCTTTACTGATAGTCTTCATTTCTGTACTCTTTTCCACACCTCTCTCTCCTGTCTTTATCTGTCTCTAGTGCTCCCTTTAGTATTTCTGAGCAAGGAGTTTTTAAAATATTTTTATTGAGAAATCCTTATACACATACAATACATCCATAGCACACAACCAGTGGCTCACAATAACATCATATAATTGTGTATTCAGTACCATGATCATTTTTAGAACATTTGTATCACCCCAGAAAACAAAAGAAAAAGAAAAAAGGAAAAAACTCATAAATCCCGTACCCCTTATCCCTCCCTCTTATTCACCATCAGTATTTCACTCTACCCGATTTTTTACCCTTTATCTCCCCATTTTGTTTATATTTTATCCATATTTTTAAACTCATTTATCTATACCCTGGATAAAAGGAGCATCAGACATAACGTTTTCATAATCACATGGTCACACTGTAAAAGCTATATAGTTATACAATCGTCTTCAAGAATCAAGGCTATTGGAACACAGTTCAACAGTTTCAGGTACTTCCCTCCAGCCTCTCCAATACACCATAAACTAAAAAGGGATGTCTATATAGTGCATAAGAATAACCTCCAGGATAACCTCATGACTCTATTTGAAATCTCTCAGCCACTGAAATTTTATTTTGTCTCATTTCTCTCTTCCCCCTTTTGGTCAGGAAGGACTGATCTTGGCTCATTCCAGGAGTCCTGTCTCTCACATTGCCAGGGAGATTTACACTGCAGGGCGTCATGTCCCACGTAGTGGGGAGGGCAGTGAGTTCACCTGCCGAGTTGGCTTATAGAGAGAGGCCACAACTGAACAACAAAAGAGGTTCTCTGGGGCATGATCATAAGTGGGCTTAGGCTCTCCTTTGCTCTCAGCCCTTTGAATTGGTCATCCCCACTGCTTGCAAGTATATCAAGAATTTCCCAGATGGGGAAGTTCAATATTTCTTCCTTTCTCTCCAGTTCACCAAGGAGACTTTGTAAATATTTCTTTATTCACTGCCCAAATTACTCTGGGATATATTGGGGCATCACACTAACCTGTACCAACCACCAAAATCTCATGCCCTATTCAAGATTACATGTACTTATGATATTCAACTAAACTGACCATACAAGTTAAATTAGGTAATGTGCTACCCAAAATATAAATTTAGCACCAAATAAACATCTCTTTCTTTGGTCTTACATGGAAGTCAGCAGAGTTTTGAATACCTTTACCTTCTTCCTGGAGAGTATAAATTTGTCCCACCTCAATATATATGTTATTGATGTTGTGCATGGTAATTCCATCATTTCTAACTTCATAATGGAATATTATTCATGTTTTGTAGAGGTAATGAACAGTCATATTAATCTACAGATACACCTCTCTCTTGGATCTTCATTCCTTCCATCATCACAGATCATTCTCCTGGGATCATTTTCCATTCTTAAATACAATAATTTCTTTTTATTCACTTTAATTTTCCATTAAATTTCTTATTTTTGTCCTAACATAGTTGTACTTCATATTCTTTTTTCAATGACACATTTCTTGGGTATGGAAATCTAAGTTAACAATTATTTCTCAGCAGTTTGAGTAGGTCCTTCCACTGTGTCTCTCACCCTGAACTATATACTGGGAATGAGTGACAACAAATAGCTTATCATTTTGCTTATAGGTTAGGTTAGGAACAGAAATCCTAACATTAAGATGGAGGCAGTGACTGGATAGGATTTGGGGGTTTTCTCATAAAACAGGAGGTAACAGTGTTGAATGTGAATGAGAAATAATAAATAATAGACATAATAAAATGGGTATCTGGTACCCAAACTGATGGATTGTGCTCGAAACTAACTACTTAATAATTCCTCTTTCTTGTCCTGGACATCCAGCTTTATTTTGACCATATACATGTCTTTTGAGTAATGGAAAATAAGCAGAAGTGATTATGAAATTGTGTCTTCATTATATTTTTAAATGTGTGCCTTTTCCTATGGTTGCCTCATTGATCCTCAGTGGTTCAGTTTTCAAACCGGCCCAGAATTTAGTGCAAGTTTGGGGGCTGCAGGTTCAGGTTGATCAGGCTGATTAAATCTTGATGAGACCATTATCTGGTGGTTCTGAATCCCTGGACATCAGGCTGGGCCACTCATTGTCATACATTTGTACCTGAGTGTGGCTGCCCAGAGAGCCAAAGGGGAAGCAGGAGGGTGGTTAAGTTCTGATTCCTAAGAATTGGAGATGAACAGCGGCTTTTCAACTTGTGTCAGACTTGAAACTGTGTCAACTCCACTCTCCTCTTTGGCCTGAGGACAGTTAGACCTGTTGTTTTCAAGTGTAAGAAAGAACCCATCCTTTGGGATTAGACTTACCTTCTTACAGTTTTTGAACTCTTGCATGATCTGTTTAAAACAAAATAAAGGAGGCAAATGGTGTAAAGGTGTGTTTCATGTAAACATTTTAATGATTACCTATGAAGCTACTAGCTGTGTGAGATAGTGATTATATTTTGTATTTGGCCAAAAATCCCCAATGGCACTACAGAGAAGCTTCTCTGACTTGGCCTCCTAGAACAATGCATATATGTCTTGGTATGATAATAAAACAGCTCTTGATGATAATAAAAATGGCTCTTATGTAGCAAGTAGTAACTATGTGCCAAAGTTGTGATAAGCACTTTTTATATAACTTCCCTTGAGGTGTCTGATATTATTTTTTCTCATTTTATTCACTGGATTTTAATGAGAACATCTTTCAAACTGCAGCCAGCATCAAAATTTCCTGAAGGGCCCAAACTCCAGTTTCGGAGTATCAGGTTTGGGTGGGGCAAGAGAACATGCCTTAAAAAAACAAACAAACCCACCTTCAGGTGTTCCTAATGTGAAGGGTTTGGGAACTACTGAATTAGAGCAACATGTTGCTACACAGAGATTCTTAATGCATGGCATTTTCTTCATTTTTCAATTTGAATCTACAACCTTGTGAACCTGAGAGGTAAAGTTTAGGATTGCACAGGCAGGAAGATAAAGGAACAGCTCGTCTATTAGCGACCTCTGAGGGCCAGGCGCCACTGAGATCTAACCCTTCAAAGAAGAAAAGCCCGCCCCATCAATTTAAATATTCGGACGATACTTCGTAGAGCCCCTGGAGGCACTACTTGGCCACAGCCCTGAAGGGCGTCCCCTGGTCTTGACCAATGAAGGACAGAAACTTTATAAACCCAAAAAGCTCAGCCGCGGCTCCCGGCCCGGGGCTTCTGGCCACTCCCTGTGCTAGTTGCTGTGGGCAGGTGGGCAGGACCCTTCGCCGGGCCTTTGCGCTAGCGGTGATTCCTCTAAAACGAGTTCTGCTAGGACTCACCAGAGCCTTCACATCCGCCTTAGATCCCCGCAGCGACGGAGATCCTGGGTGCTTTTTTTACAACCTCAGGGTGAGATAGTCAACCAGAGATCACAACTTCAAGTGTGGCAAGGTGGGGAGTCGGTTGAGCCTGGAAGACTTGCCCTGATCGCCTGCCCCTGCTGGCCCATGCAGCCCATATACTTCATGCGGTGAAGGAGCTGATGGACCCAGAGCAACTGAGTGGAGGGACTTCAGGTCCCCATCCTCATGTTCTTCACCTCACCATATAAAGAATACTGTTATCCCACAACTCCTTCCCTTCCCATCTCCCTGCCCTTGAGTGTGGAGTCCTGCAAAGGAACCACTCCTGGCCCAGAAAAAATAGAACTATTAAACTTCCCCACTTGTGGATTCCTGACATTTTCTTAAGCAAGAGGGGCTCCCAATTTAATAAGCCAAGGCCTCAATTTTGAGGCTTGCCCTTATGAAACTTATTTCTGTAATAGTAGACTGAATCTACTTATTATTAGTGCCTAACAACTATCTCCAGAAAATCTCTGCTGTTGCTCAAATGTGGTCTCTCTCTAAGCCAAACTCTGACCTTCCTCCTCATGTAGGACATAGTTTCCAAGGAGTGTAAGCCTGGCCTTGGCATTGTGCAACATAACTGGTTCTGGCATCACCAGACATAACTGGCCCTGGCATTGTGAAACCTAAGTTCCAAGGATGAGCCTGGCTATGGCATCATGGATTAGTTGACCAAAAGAGGGTAAAGAAATAGAGTTTCAATGGCTAAGAGATTTCAGATGGACTGGAGAGGTCATTCTGGAGATTCCTCTTATGCAACTTTCAGCCAGATATTGCAAAATACCACAGTATGACAAATCCCTACCAACAGTATTCCTGGAAACCCTGAAAGGTGTCCTGGGCTCTATAAAATTTTACTATTTAAGTTTGTTTTTCAGAGACTTAAAACCTCCAGAATGTTTCAATGCCAGAGAAGTTCTGAAACCCAGAAATACTGGACTCTCCAAGAACAACAACTGGTTTCTTCATTTCATTCCTCTACCCCTAATGACAACACTCTTTTTCAGCTTTGAAGCAGTCTGAGAGATGTCACCCAGATATCCCTCAAGATTAAGAGATAATTATGAAATGCAAGGGAGGAATTGTAATTGAGAAATGAGGGTTTGAGGGATGATTTTGATTACTGAATCCCATTCCTTTTTGCTTTCTGGGATATTGGAGTAGACAGAGGAGAATACTTGAAATCCTAAAGTATAATTCAGCTGCTCTGATATCTGAAATGATTGTAAAAGCCCTTATCTTGTGCCTTTGTGAGTATAAGAGCCATTACTCCCTTTATCTGATCATTTTCTTGTAGGGAAAAGGCCCTAATGTTAATGAAGAATTTGAAGTTAGTATTAACTAGTTTCAGCCCTGGACATTTGCAAATCATATCAGCTAGACTCTGCTATTGAAAGATAACTTGTCTCCCTCCCTTTCAACTTTCACCTTTAGTATTGAAGTGATATCTCTGCCTTCCCTCCTTTCAGTTTATGTTCTCCTATTGAAATGATAATGATAACACAGTCTCCTTTTCTGCTTTGAACTTGTTATTCAAAATGACCTCATCTACCCTCACTAAAATCCTTAAAAACCTTGAACTCCCTAAACTTGGGGAGACAGATTTTGGGCTGCTAGACCATCTGCTCTCCTATTACATACCTATCTCTCTTTGGACAAAAAAAAAAAAATCCACCCAGCAATTTTTTTTTTTTTGTATGTTGCATGGTGGGGTCACATTTCATTATTTTTCCATGTTTGTATCCCATTATAGCAGCACCATTTATTGAATTTTTGTTTGTTTTGCTTGTTTTTGGTAGGAGGTACACAGACTGGGGATCAAACCTGGGTCTCCCACATGGCAGGTGACAATTCTACCACTGAACTACCCTTGCACCCACCCACCCCCACCCAGCAATTTTGAATGAGGATTAAAGGAAATGACTTTTCTGAGGTACATAATAGCTTCAAACCGGCCCAGTTGTTAAGTTGTAGAATCTCTTCATATATTCTGGATATTAAACCCTTATCTGATATGTGGTTTCCAAATATTGTCTCCCATGTGCAAGCTCCCTTTTTACTTGCCTGACAAGTTCATTGATGCACAAAAGTGTTTACATTTGAGGAGATTCTATTTGTCTATTTCTTTATTCATTGCTCTCTCTTTGGGAGTAAGGTCTAGGAAACCACCTTACTTTCACAAGATATATACTTCCCTACATTTTCTTCTAAAAGTTTTATGGTCTTAGCTCTAATGTTTAGACCTTTGATCCACTTTGAGTTAAGTTTTTGTATAAGATGTGAGATATGGGTCCTCTTTCATTCTTTTGGTTATGGATATCCAGTTGTCCAAACACTGTTTATTGAAGAGGTTGTTCTGTTCCAATTGAGTTGGCTTGACCACCTTATCAAAACTCAATTGTTGATAGATAAGAGGGTCTATTTCTGAACACTCAATTTGATTTCATTGATGAGTATATCTATCTTTATGCCAGTACCATGCTTTTTTTTTTTTATCACTGTAGCTGTATAATTTGCTTTAATGCCAAATAGTGTGAGACTTCCCACTTCATTTCTCTTTCTCATAATATTTATAGCTATTCAGGGCACCCTGCCTTTCCAAGTATATTTGGTTATTGGTTTTACTTTTTTGGCAAAGTTAAGGTGTTGGGATTTTAATTGGTATTGCATTGAATCTATAAATCAGTTTGCATAGAATTTACATCTTAACTATATTTAGTCTTCCCAGTCTATGAACACAGTATGTTCTTTCATTAATTTAGGTCATCTTTGATTTATTTTAGCAATTTCTTACAGTTTTATGTGTATATGATGAAAGGTTTTGCAGGCGAAAGAGAGAAAAGGCAGACAAAGAAACCTTAGCGTGAGGGGTTTTTTTCCTGTGCTCCCAGGCGGAACTCACAGAACTCAAGGTAGGGGGTGGTGAGTCCACGCCTGGGTCTTAATGCGGGCGGTTTTTAAGCAAAGGGGTCAAGTGATGTCCAGAAGGGGCGGCACATTTTGCACAGGTCGAGTCACGGTGACCTTCCCTGTTCTCCCGACCTAACATATATCTTTTGTGGCCTTGGTTAAATTTATTCCTAAACATTTCATTCTTTTGGTTGCTCTGGTAAATGGAACTTTCTCTTGATTTCCTCCTCAGAATGCTCATTACTAATGCATAGAAACACTACAGATTTTTGGCTATTGATCTTGTACCCTGCCACTTTGCTGTATTCAATTTATTATCTCTAGTAGCTTTGCTGCAGAGTTTTCAGAATTTTCCACATGTGGAATCATGTCATCTGCAAACAGCAAAAATTTGCTTCTTCCTTTCCATTTTGGGTTGCCTTTTGTTTCTTTTTCTTGTCTAATTGCTCTAGCTAGAACTTCCAGCTCAATGTTCAGTAACAATGGTGACATCCTTGCCTTGGTCCTGATCTTAGAGGGAAATTTTCTGTCTTTCCACATCATCCATTGTGTATAATGTTAGTTGTGGGTTTTTCATATATTCCCTTTATCACATTGAGGAAGTTCCCTTCTATTCCTGTCCTTTGAATGTTTTCATCAAGAAAGGATGTTGAATTCTGTCAAATGCATTTTCTGTATTAATCGAAATGATCATGTGTTTCTATCCACTTTGATTTATTGATATGGTGTATTACATTAATTGATTATCTTGTGTTGAACCATCCTTGCATACCTGGAATAAATCCCACCTGGTCATGGTGTATAATTATTTTAATGTGCTGCTGGATTTGATTTGTAAATATTTTAGCATCTATAATCATTAAAGAGATTGGTCTGTAATCTTTTTGTAGTATTTTTGTCTGGCATTGGTATTAAGGTAATGGCTTCATAGAATGAGTTAAGTAGCTCTCCCTCATCTTCAATTTTTTTAAAGAGTTTGAGCAGGATTGCTCAAGTATTACTTTTTTCTTGAATGCTTGGTAGAATTCTCATGTGAAGCCATCTGGTCCTGGACTTTTCATTTTTTTGGAGCTTCTTGATGACTGATCCAATCTCTTTGCTTGTGATTAGTTTGTTAAGGTTGTCTGTTTCTTCTCAAGTCAGTGTTGGTTGTTAATGCTTTTCTAAGAAGTTATCATTCATCTATGTTGTCTAGTTTATTAGCATGTAGTGCTCATCATATCCTCTCATTACCTCCTTATTTCTGTGGGATCAGTAGTTATGTCCCCTCTCCCATTTCTGATTTTATTTGTAGCCTCTATCTTCTTTTCTATTAACTCTTTGATTTTTTCAAAGAGCCAACTTCTGGTTTTCTTTAAATCTTGCTTATTGTTTTAATTTTTTTATTTCATTTATTTTTACTCTATTCTACATTATTTCTTTCCTTCTGTTTGCTTTGGGGTTAGTTTGCTATTCTTTCTCTAGTTCCTCCAGCTGTACAGTTAATTCCTCAATTTTTGCTTATTCTTCTTTTTAAAATAGGCATTTAGTGCAATAAATTTCCCTCCCAGCACTACCTTTGTTGCATCGCATAAGTTTTGATATATTGTGTTTGCATATTCATTTGTCTTGAGAGGTTTACTGATTTCTGTTATAATTTCTTCCTTGATACACTGGTCGTTTAAGAGTGTTTTGTTTAGCCTCCATATATTTGTGAATTTTCCAGCCTTCTGCCTGTTATTGAATTCTACCTTCATTCCATTATGATCCAAGGAAGTCTTTTTTCCCAAAACATTTTAATAAATTTATTCTGAATATTTAAAATAAGTACACAAGCAAAATCTTGTTTATGTGACTGTGTTGTTCGTACCCAAAAGAATAACTCTTCTGCCAGATTTTCTATGAGTAAAAAAAATCCTTCTTTAAGTAGAATTATTCTCTATTACCAGATTATAATGTAATGCATATTTATAATGCTAATAGCACAGCAGGTAAAAGATATGACTTTAAAATTCCATTGAGAAGAGTACAGCATACACTAAGTGGTTTGGCTTGTACTCTTCTTGTTATCCATAACCTAGTTCTTCCACATGGATATATTTTATTTAGTTTCCATATATACATATTTCATAGTTCACAATTGGCAGTTTCTGACAGTTCTATATTTTTGATAGTAGATATAGTTCTGTGCACAGCCTATGAACTAAAAAAATCCAAATCTCTTCATTTATACCGCGGGGAAAGGTAAGATGTTATTGTTTGAATAAATTATTCAAAGAGATGAATATTAACATTTTGCTATAACAGGAATACATTGAATTGGGTACTGTGGAATAATAAAAGGCTCCTGCCATTTCTTTAGTTGACAATCTTCACCCAACAGTACTATAAGTCCTCCTGGTTTATCTGCAGCTTGTTAAATCTTCTGTGGTGTCTTGGCCTTTATAACCCACTCAGCATTTGGGTTGAGCTGATATAAGTCCTTCACATAAGTGTCATCATAAAGGCAGCATTCTTCAATATTTCTTCTGATTTCAAACAAAAAAACTTCCCCTTTCTGAGGGTCTGAGCAGTCCCACTTTCTTTGCTGAGAATCCTGGTAAGAACATTACTAACTTTTAGTTCTTCCATGGGATGTATTGCCATGGAAACTTTGGAAAGATGGGAGCTTGCACTCATATCACTTCCTGAGGAATGTCAACATCATTTGATATTTTTTTTTCTTGATCATAAACCATCTTCTTCAGCAGTTTCTTCATGGCTTTTTAAAGCTTTTTGTTTGCTTGTTTTAAGATTTTCAGCATTTTGCTTCCTCAATTGGTTAACAATAAATTTGGGAATTGTCCATAGAAGCTTTTTTATCCTTAATAAGTGCATGATATTAGCTGCCCCAGCCGCCATGGCAAATTCTTTCTGCTCAATGACTTCAAACATAATGCTTACCATATAAAGAGATTTGGGACCATCACCACTGCTACATTCATGACCATCTTTTTATTGTTTACTTTATTGTCAATTACTCTCTGGAGAAATTTCTTTCACATCCTGGGGTGCTAGGTCACCAATCTTGTAGTGCCTGTTTTATCTTTTGGCAATCTGAAATTAAGTAATAGGGCATCGTGGCCTTTGCTTTTCTGTGTCTTCTTTGAGTCCCCCTTCTGACTGCTTGCTCCACTGTCTGTTTCAGAGGCAGGTACCTCATCAGGCACCAGTAGATCAGCTCCTTTTTGCCAGTGAAGGTATATGTCTGATCATCTTTTTCTGGATATTTGTTTTCATTTGTTCCAACTGACTGTGTTTCATTGCCATCTGGAGCTTTTTCCTTTGGCTCTCTCTGCTGAGCAAAGATGTCTCTGACATCAGGAATCTGGTGCTGTTTTTTTTTTTTCTCAAGGTCTGGGAGACTGTCTCTACCCATTTCTAAACAGCTGCTGCCTGGGTCCATGGCAGTGTTGATAAAAGCACCATGCTTTCCTGAGGCTCTTCAGCAGATTCACTGAAGAGATTGGACATATGAGCCTCTTGAGCCATCTATACAGTTTTCTCTTATCAGGTTCTTTGATAACGACTACCTCTTGGTCTTCTTGTCTATTCTCATTGGGTTTCTTGATATTTTCAAGTTCTGTCTAATACTTCTCCACAGATAGTTCATCAAAAGAATCCTGAGAACCAGAGTGACCAAATGGTGGCTTCTCTGTTGCTTTGGTGGCATTTTCCTGGTTCATGGTATGCTGGCCATGTTTGCAACTGGAGGTGGCTACCTATCCCTCCTATTTGGGGCTCCCGTCCACTGCTTGGTCCTTGCTGCAGGGGTGGTAGGTTGTTAGCATGATACCCTGGGAAGTGCAGAGCCAGCTCATGGTGAGAGGAAGGGCATAATTTCCCAAACAATATTTGAAATCAGCTAAGGAGAGTGTCTTCTCCAATGAGTGACACTTAATCTAATCATTGAAAGGCTTTTAAGGAAGATTCAGAAGAGACAATCACTCTCCCTGCTTCATCCAGCCAGCCTCTCCTAAGGGAGTGGCCAATTGAGCTGGGCACTGCACCCCTTTACTTGGGGTAGATGCACCCTTTAAGTAAGCCCCTTCACTTGACTGGTTACATTGTCTCTCAGACCTACCTTAACTCTGCCCATGCTGGGGTCAGTGCTGACATTTCAAAATGGTCAAAGCTTTCTCTAATGAGCTACTTAGAATACTTTTATAAAAAGAAAGAAAAGGAACAAAAATAGAGAAAAAATAACATAAATCCATTTTCAGATCCAATCCCTAGTTTGCCAGTCAAGAACCGGAGTTGGTATTAGGCTCTATAAATGTGCACAGCCTTTTTTCCCAGTATTCTGAGCTCAGCCAACTCCAGAAGTCTCCATTTTTTTTTTGTTTTGTTTTGTTTTTCCTTCATCAGACCCATCTCCTCTCTACCAGAGAGATGAAACTCAGGGTTACTTTCCTGCTTTCTTTGGGTTTATCTGTGCTCAGAATTTGTATTCAGCAGTCCAAATTTGTTCATTAAAACCATAGCTGGAGATTGGTTGAGCTACCTTCCCTTGATCCTGGCAAAGACTGCTGCCTTTTCCCACCGGGAAGTGTCTTCAGCAGCCTGCCATGCCAGTGGGGGAGAGGTACCAACCTCCAGATTTGGGGAGCTTTACTTATAGTTCCATGCTGTGATCTTGGCCCTTCCACCTATTCCAGATTGATGTACAATACATGTCCCATTGCAGATGTCCCCCAAATAGTTGTTCTAGACAGATCCTGGCTATTTGCTGCTACTCTAGAGTACTAACTAAAATTTACACCTCTTTATGCTTCCATCTTGCCCTGCATATATATACTTTAATTTTTAATAATGGCTATATTTAACAATGATTCACAAAATTCCTGAACATGAAGCAATCAGCTCACACAAGCCCATGCTGGTCAACTGCAGCACATCACTACTTCCAGATAACATACAGCCCACTCAAAATAACTTCAACAAAAGAAGAAAACCAGTTTTGATTCAGCTAATTTTAACATCCTTTGCTGTTTGGAAATTTCCCAAATCATCAAGTCCTGGTTCCTTTTTGCTTAACAGTTCTCCTCTCAAATTTTCTCTTTTTCACTTGCACTTTAGAATAAGCTGCAAGAGAAACCAGGTTTCACTTTCAGCACTTTGTATAGAAATCTCAGCTAAATTCTCAAGTTCATCACTTACCTGTTCTGCTTTCTACACAACTGTAGGATATAATTAAACTAGGCTTTTTACCACTATATAACAAGGATAGACTTTCCTCCAGTTTCCAACAACATGTTCCTCATGACAACTAATGTTCTAAAATTATTAAGGGAATAAATTAGTCCTCTAATTTGTTCCTTGGGACGTCAACTTCAATAATTTTATTTAAACAAAATTGGAAAATAAAAAATGGTCAAGATAGGAATAAAAGAAACAACCCATAACTGAATGTACAGAACTGTGTAAAATATATAGTTGTATCAATTAGAGTTCTCTAGAGAAACAGACCCAACAAGACATATCTGTAAATATGAGATTTCTAAAAATTTCTCACACAACCATGGGAATGGAAGGGTCCAAAATGTGTAGGTCAGGCTGTGAAGCTGACAGTTCCAATGAAGGATCTGGATAGGAGAGGTTCACTGGCTGAAGAAGCAGTGAAAGAGTCTCTTTTCTTCCTTAAAATTCTTCAACTGATTAGATTATTTCATTGATGGGAGACTTGCCTTAGCTGATCACAGCTGTAATCAGCCATAGATGCAATCAGTTGACTGATGATTTAATACACCAGCCTTCTGGTTTATTAACCAACCACAAAATATCCTTGCAGCAACAGTGAGACCAGTGCTTGCCTGACCAGACAACTAGGGATCTTCACTTGGTCAAGTTGACACCGGAACCTAACCATCAGAGTCCACCTGTTGCCAACTTAGCAGCTATACACATCACCTTGAAACATGCTTAATTTCAAAACAGAACACAATAACAGACATATGTTTTACCTAACAATACTAAGCTGTCTGCCTATATCTCTCCAGAATAGGGTGCAAGTCTTTAGGTAACATTAATTCTTAAACTTCATATTTTATTACTTAAATACTATACCATGAACAATAGAACTTATGTCACATGATAAGAGGAAAACAAGATATTTGCTTATGTACAAATGCAAACATATTCATAACCAAACAGGGAGGAGATATTCATAAAATCACAGTGCCCATCTCTGTTACTGGTCAAATGGCATGGTCATTGTTCATATTTATCACTACTTTATTCTACTACCCATTCCATGTTCTCTTTACACTCACCAACCCAATTCAGCTGGTCATGGTTCTTTGCCAGTGGAGTGACCCAAACCTTCATTCCTGAAGTTTCTGGGCCATAGGTTGTCCTGTGTGGACTGGGTTGTTGCAGTTTCCATTGACTTTAATCACAAGGCATGGTAGTACTAAAAAATGCCCTAGGGGATCTTTCCTGTAAGAAAACTCTCCTTTACCTCCATTGTGTAGTTGTAGTCCTATTTCCCCTTGATAGTCAGGATCAATCACTGGAGAAAGAACAGTAATCACTTTTCATGCCTGTTGATTCAGTGGCGTGAGAAACCCACAGTGGTCAGGTGGCAGTCTTAACTTCCAGGTTAATGAATCATTGTTGTCTCCTGTTAGAAGCACTCCTCCTTTTGGAACTAAGACCTGTAGACCAGCAGAGCTTATGGTTTCAGGGACAGGAAGCAAATATTTTCCAGTGGATAGTGAGGGCTGATAGTGAGGGCATTCCCATTTCCACCACTGGACCCGTGAATTCTGGCTTTGGAAGAAGCAACCTCATACAAGTGAATGCTGATCCAGAGCATACACAGCCTCCTGGAGAACACTCTCCCAGCCCTGCAAGGTGTTGCTACCTAGTTATCACTGTAACTGGGTCTTCAAAAGGCCATTCCACCATTTTATCAATGCAGCTGCTAGGGAACATGTTAAGACCAGAGAATTCCATGAGTATCTGTCCATTCCCACACTTCATTTTCTGTGAAGGGGTTTCTTAATCACTTCCAAGTGTGGAATATCATGAAAGTGGGTAAAGCGTTTCATAAGTTCACGTATGGTAGTTTTTGCAGAAGCATTGCATGCAGGGAATGCAAACCCATATCCGCACTATGTGTCTATTCCACTTAGAACAAATTGCTGCCTCTTCCATGAAGGAAATGGTCCAATGTAATAAGCCTGCCACCAGTAGCAGGCTAATCACCTTGGGAAATGGTGCCATATCAGGGACTGGGTGTAGGACTCTGCTGCTGGCAGAATGGGCACTCCGCAGTGGCCAGAACCAGGTCAGCCTTGGTGAGCAGAAGTCCATGTTGCTGAGCTCATGTGTAACCTCCATCCCTACCACCTTCCCACTTTTTCATGAGCCAATTGGGCAAGGCAGGAGTAATGACAAAAATGGATGACTTGCATCCACAAGATAGGTCTTCTTATCCACTTGATTATTAAAATATTCCCTGCTGAAGTCACCCTCTGGTGAGCATTCGCATGGGATATAAATATCTTCAAGTTATTTGCCCACTCAGAAAGGTCTATCCACATACCTCTTCCCCAGACCTCTTTATCACCAATTTTCCAATCCTGCTTCTTCCAAGTCCCTGACCATCTAGCCAAACTATTAGCAACAGCGCATGAGTCAGTATACAAATGCACCTCTGACCATTTCTCCTTCCAAGCAAAATGAACAACAAGTCGCACTGCTTGATGTTCTGCCCACTGGGAAGATTTCCCTCACCACTGTCCTTTAAGGACATCCTAGAAAGGAGTTGTGGTGCTGCAGTTGTCCAGTTCTGGGTGGTCCCTGCATATCATACAGAATTATCTGTAAACTAGGCCTGAGTTTTCTCTTCCTTAATCAGCTGACTCTAGGGAACTCTCCAAGAGGCTATAGCTTGGTTAGGAGGGGGCTTTGTAGGGAAAAGGAGGAGGGGAGGGGTCAGAGGAGAGCTGAAACTGGGATGGAATCTGGAGATGGGGAGGGAAGAGGGGAAGGGTGTTATTTTCTGGCTACAGCAGCAGCTTGACTGGGAGGGGCTGTGTAGGGAGCTGGGGGAGAGGAGTTAAGGGGAAGGTCTTTGGTGGGATTAAAGTAAGAGTTGGGGGGGGAGAAGGATTTGATAAGTGAAACAATTTTGGCAGAGAGCGGGAGGGGGTATTGGTGAGGAAGACCAGGAAGAAAGAGAAGTGGGCTTAGAGGAAATTGAGGAGTATTGTGGGGAAAGGGTATCTTGTGGTCAGGAAGATGGAAATTTGTAGAGGACTCTGTAGAGTATTTTTCTGATTTCCTAAGAGAAGGGGAGGTGAGAGGAGGACATTATGGAGGAGCAAAATTTGGTAGGTGGTACAGGATTGGCAGAGGGAAGGACAGTTATAGAGGAAAAAACCTGAATGTAAAGTACCCGAGACCATTTGCCATTGCACTGTATGAAGTCCTTGAGGTCTCAGAGGAGTTGAATGTCAAAAAGTACCATGTTTGGGCCATTGGTTGTTATTGTTTAATTTATATTGTAGCCAAATTGATGGGGAGAAAAAAATGATTTTTTTTTATTTGTGGGATATCGCCCCCTCCCCCAATAGAGAGTTCTAAGATTACAGAGAAGCACCCTAAAGGGGTGTCCTTGGGGGAACAGAATAGTGCTGCCTATGGGTGGATGTCTTAGAGACCTAAGGAGTGGAGAGAAAAGAAAGAGACAGGTATGAAGAGGTGACTGGATCCTCCAGAGAGGGACCAAGACTCCCCTTAGAAATGGGTGAGTCTAGGAACCTCAGACAGGGGGTTAAAGGTGGGAGAGACAGATGTCCCCATGTCCCTTATCTTCAACCTAAGGAAAACAGGTGACTGATTCTGGGACTAGGCATGTCTAGAGCCCCTGGGAGGCAAGGCTAGGAGACAGTTCTTCACTGCCAGAGAGGGTCACAGACCTAGTGCTAGGATTTTTAGGAAATGGAATGGCTAGGGGACAGTTGCCCTTCAGAAACAGAATTGCTAGGGAACAGTTTCCTTCCAGAAAGTTCCAAGACTCACCCAGCTGCAGAATTAGTGTCAGTGCTGTTTGCTTTGTTGGCAGTGGCGAAGTGGAGGCTCCCCAATGATCAGTTTGTTTCAATGAAGCCTCCTGGGTTTCAGCACCAAAATGTTAGGTTTGAAAAGGGCCCAGAGACAAACTGATCGCAGACAAAGGGATTTACTCAGGCACCATCATGGTGGAGGTCTGAAGTCAAACTTCAGCCCACTAGGGAGAATAATGGAGTATGTTTTATATTTGAGGGACTAGGCAGGGTGATAAGTAATGTGAGGGTTTGAGAGGTGCCAAACAGGAAAGGACCTTGAGCCCTTGGCCCAGGGGGAGGGAGGGAGCCTGTTTGAACAGGAGAAGACCTTGAGCTGTTGGCTGAGGTGAGGAAGGAGTGCAGATTGGATGTGGATGGAACAGTCTGTTTCGATATGGCGCAGGTGTCAGTGGGGGATGGCTTCTGTTATTTTTGCCCCTTATTCGGGGTTCAAGCCTATCATTCTAACACATACCTCACTGCAACATTAAAAATCACGCCCATAATCATATTAAGCTGCCATTTTCCTTATATATGTCCAATGACCAAGTATATAAGCTGTCTGTAAAAATAAAATCAAATTTAGTTTTCACACAAAATGGTGCAGAGTGGGGGAAAACGAAACTTACTAGATAAACAAAGCCTGCAAAACCAGCCCAGACTGGTTCCACGGGTGAGAGGCTGGTGGGGCAAAGGGGCCTCTGATGTAAGCTTGGGGTTCAGCACCATTTCTTTATATGGGAAAAATTGTGAGTTCGGCCTCCTGGATAGGCTGTAACCTCTGGAACACCCAGCCAATGCAGAAACAGGGGAGGGACTTGTGTGTTAGGCTTAGGGTATAAATGTTGCTGCCTCCTATTGTTTGGCCTGTCAACCACCATATTTTGGCTGTGTGCCTGTTCTTCTAAGATTATTAATAAATTATTTTCTTTTCCACAGCCAGGGAAGCATTTATTCTCTTTGAGATATGGCTTTCTTCTGATACTGCACATGCTCCATAATTAGATTATCTTTAACTGTCAGGGAATCTCTGTGGTTGGTAAAGGCCCCTTTGTCTAGGTTAATTTAAAGGGGCCCCTTATCAAACTGCATTTTTCATTCATCATATATGGCAATACCCTAGACAGAACCAATGCCTCTGTAACTCCTAGTTACTGCCCTGTCAGTAACTGCCAAGCTTAGCTGAAACCCACCAATGAAGAGCTGTAAACCTCCTGTTTGACCCCCCTTTTTTTAAACATTAGCAGGCCTGAGGCTACTAACCTTGTTTATATAGTTTTTCATTCTTTTATTTTCATCACATAGTTGTATACTCATCATATAGTTGTATATTCATCATGATGATCATTTCTTAGAATATTTGCATTAGTTCAGAGAAAGAAATAAAAAGAAAACAAAAAAAGTTCATACATACCATACCCTTACTCTTCCCTTTCATTGATCACTAGCATTTCAATCTACTAAATTTATTTTAACATTTGCTCCCCCTATTATTTATTTGTAATCCATATGTTTTACTCATTTGTCCATAAGGTAGATAAAAGAAGCATCAGACACAAGGTTTTCATATTCACACAGTCACATTGTGAAAGCTATATCATTATACAATCATCTTCAAGAAACATGGCTACTGGAACACCACTCTACATTTTCAGGCAGTTCCCTCCAGCCTCTCTGTTATGCCTTAACTAAAAAGGTGATATCTATTTAATGCATAAGAATAACCTCAGGATAACCGCTTGACTGTGTTTGGAATCTCTCAGCCATTGACACTTTATTTTGTCTCATTTCTCTCTTACTCTTTTCCATTGAGAAGGTTTTCTCAATCCCTTGATGCTGAGTCCCAGCTCATTCTAGGATTTTTGTCCCATATTGCCAGGAAGGTCCACATCCCTGGGAGTCATGTCCCATATAGAGAGGGGGAGGGCAGTAAGTTTGCTTGTTGTGTTGGCTAAGAGAGAGAGGCCACATCTGAGCACCAAAAGAGGTTCTCTTGGGGGTGACTCTTAGGCCTAATTTTAAGTAGGCTTAGCCTATCCTTTGTGGGGTTAAGTTTCATATGAACAAACCCTAACATTGGGTGACCCTCACTTTTTAAAGTGGTCAATGGGAAACTGCCAATTCCCTGCACCCACCAGGGAATATAAAATATAAAAGATAATATAAGGAATTTTATAAGGAATATAAAAGATATTTCCTTGTCCTCCCCAAAGGGGGCTGGAGGTAAGACCACCTCCCCGGAGGCTCTCAATAAATTTCCTGCCTGCCATCATCAGTCTCCATGTCCTGGTTTGTGTACCATTTTCCTAACATTAACGTCATCATCTCAAATCACTGTATTCATAAGCCCACCTTTGTCAAGATGCTATAAAATTCTCAAAAGCTCTCCAGTTAGGGGAGACCGATCTGAGTCTCCAGGTCTTCTGATCTCTTTGCATCACCATTTGCAATAAAAACTCCTTCTGTCTTTGAAACCCCAGAGCCATAGATTAGCGATATGCATCAGACAGCGAGCCCATCCCTGTTGTATACATAGCCATACTTATGCTCCTAGGCCTTAGGCTTCAGATTCTTCTTAACCAAACTAGGCCTCAGTTAACTTCCTCTTTAGAAACGGCCCCAGCTTTCAGCTATCTGCCCAGCAACCTATGACAAGTATATCACCCCACACGCTAGCTACCTCTTCATAGGATAGCATAGTAACCGCATATATCACCTCATATCATACCATCCTGCTTCTCATACCTGATAGGACAAAAGCTAACCACACATTATAATGTTGCTTAACTGATTAATATACCTGCTTAACTCATTATCATGCTAATATAACTATACGTGCAAACCCCGCACCCAATCGGAAACAAACACATATCCTACCCATCACTATCAGACACCATCCCTTCTCCCAATTATCTCCACCCTCTCCTTACCGCTATATAAATCCTTGTTCTTCCTCAAATAAACGTCCTGGTGCGCAGACTTGCTATCTCCTCCTAGTCCCGTGGTCGTCATTTCTCTCGTCGGCTGCGCGCGCTCCAAAACCAGCTCGAGCCCCTCGGAGGCGACTGATCATCGCACTCCCCGCTCGCTGGCGCGGAGACCCCCTCGAGACCGGGACTTAGCAAACCCCGGCCTCCCCACGCGGGCGGAGTGCGAGGAACCTCGGCTACCGACCCCGCACATCCCTGCAACAAAATCCTCCTGCTTGTTCTGTTAATTTTAAAAATAATGTGTCACATGGCACAGAAGTGTGGTCCTGCATAAAAAAAAATTAAAATTTTTTGAAATTTTACTTATGAGTCTAGTTGTTGAGTATTTTGTTTTGACAAATATCATCCATGACTCTATCAAGAAGTATCTCCCATGGCAGTGTGGGATGTATCATTATCACATCTTTGTGACAATATTACCAATAATAATATACAATTACAATAATGGCAGCAGTACTTCTTATGTACTTAGCACTCTGTTCCAGCTCCAGTGCCAAACATTTTTTAGTTACCTCCCCTGAGGTAGATATTTTATTTGTCTCATGTACCCATTACCGGACAAAGGCTGTGGATTCTTCTGCCTGACTTGCTCAATAACCAATTCCTGAAACACTGGGGTTTCAAAGAAAGAAAGAGTTTATTACTAAGCACATAGTAGGAGAGCAGATAGCCTAATGGCCCAAAATCTGTCTCCTTGAACTGCAGTAATTCTGGTAGTTTTATTAGAGAAAAGGTGAACAGGGTTTAGGATAATGAGCACCGGGGCTCCAGATGATATAATAAGAGGCACTCTGATTATTGAGTATGCGCAGATTGATAACATGCTTAGTCACAGACCATATGAAAGAAAATGGTGGAATGAGGTATAGGTGACTTGTAGGTTAAAGTAGAAGCTACTGTACATTTGAGGTGGGCCCAATTGGGTTAGATCCCATCTCAGTCACAAAGATAATTTGGGACTTGGGGTGGGTTAGTTCTGGGCAACCCTAAGACCCTTCATTAACACTAAGGGCAATCTTTAGTGATTACAAGACTTTAAAGTTGGAAAAACTGGATAACCAGGTACAGATGAAGGTGAGTCACAACTTTTTTGCAATCACAGGAGCAGAAGATAAGCCTATGCAACCATTATCAGAGGTCAAGGCAGATGGATTACAATTCAGAGATTTCAAGTACTCCCATGTTTACTCCAATATGCCAGAAAGCAAAAAGGAATATTATATAAGGATTCAGTAATCAAAGTCATCCTTAAATTCTGATTTCTCATTTTCATATTCACTGGAATTCAAAGAGTACCGTTTCTCAAAATTGTTGGAGCATCAAATCCTCTATTACAGTGCTGGGCCCTTACAACAGAGTACCAGATTCAGTAGGCCTGAGGTGGAGACTGGAAGCTGCAGCTCTAACAAATTCCCAGGTGATGCTAATTTTGTCTGTGGTTTGGAAACTGCTGTTTAGGGGAACACAATCTACTTTATAAAGTCCCTCGAATAAAGGACTGTCTTCATATTTCATTGTAAATCTCAATCCGCAAGCGTCAGAGTTGTGAAGCACCTCGACAGGGTCATACAAGGAAGATCAAACACGGTTGTAGACTTTTGAAGACGAGGCATTGCCCCCAGTGGTTATGGAAATCTGAGTGTGTCTTCTCGAGCGGAAGCGAAGCCAAGCCCAGATCTTCCGAACTTTTAAGACATCATTTCACTAAAAGTAGGAAGTACTTCATTTGTTTCACTCGGATGCAGATTAGAAACCACATTACCCTGAACGCAGATCCTGCAGTGTAGGAAGCAGGCACCGGGCCAATGAGGGAAATGGAGAGGACCGTTTCCGGTGTTGGTTTGGGCGGGACTTCCGGCACCGTGTCCTGGGGGCGATCCGCTTGAGTCCCGTCAGTTTTTGCTGCTCCCCTGTTCTGTAGGGGCTGCTTCTCCAGCTGCTCTTCGGCACCGAGTAGACAAAGACCGGGTACTAGGACCCGCTGCTGAGCTTTCGTACGAGCCGTGATTACTCTCCTCGTCCCTGAATGAGTTGTACACCTGGCTCTCTACAGGGCCTCCGCCACCGCCCTCTGTCCTGCGGCTCCTGAAGGCGGTACCCTGAGGTTTGTGCTCATTGTACACGGCGGAGATTCAGGCCCGAGCCATCCCAGGAAGGGCTGGAGTGAAGGGTCGGCTGGGCTCGCTGGACCAACTTTGGTCGTCTCCCTTTCACGGCCCCGCTCCGCCCAAAGGGTCCCATGGTGGCGCCGGCGCTGGTGAGTGTAGGGTTCCAAAGGCCCATACCCTCACGGATTCTCGCCGGCACGATTCCGTTCACTCTGATGTAGGAATTTTGTTGTCCCAGGACTCTTCTCCTTTCCCCCTTGATGGCTTGGATGTAAAGGCCTTGTGAAGAGGAAGCAGGGGTAGTCACTTTCAGCCCAGGGTCCAGAACCAGACCAGGGATTGTAAGAAGTCCCTGCTTCTGACTCTAACCTTGAACTTGTCCCCTCACGGCCTTTGGCCTTCATTCCCTCATGTGTAAAGTGGGAAGATTAAACATTATCTCTGGGTTGAGAGGGCTGGAGAAGACAAGAGTCTTTCAATGCTGTGCAACACAGAGAGTGGCACTCTGGATGCTGTTTCTGGGTCCAGCGATTCTCTTATGGGCTCACCCCAGCACAATTCTGGTCCTCAGCCCTCCCTGTCTCAAGCTTCCTCACAGCTGAAAGCTAGGAGAGGGGATGAGAGCCCCGGTGGCAAAGGTGAGGTGGTAAGCAGTATTTTATGGAATTACTGCTCCTCTGATAGGGGAAGAAAGCACCTGCCCAGGCTGAAAGATGGGTAGGTCACTGAATTTATCTTTTCTGGTGCTGCCTGTTTGTTACAAGTTAGCTGGTAACACTTACAGCAGTAAACCCCTTTTCCTGTTTAACATATTTACTTGCTTTTGAGCAAATCTGCAATACTCAGTAATGATACTGTGCAGAAATATTGCATCTCTTTGGATGTAAATGCACAAAATACTCCTGGATTACTCTCCAGCATTCACCCTGTTCACTCTTGTCAAAACTCCATCAGCACTTGTCTTATTTATTTTTCTTTCTGTTGCTAACTTCCTGACCTCATTCCAGCCCTCCTCAGAGAGGTCTTCCCTGGTTGTCACATCTAAAGTCTCCCCCAGCCTTTGTTGTCTCTATGTTTTGTTTTTTTCAGAACCCTTAGGACCATCTGACTTTAGCTTGCTCATTTTACTAGTTTCTTGAGGATGTCTTTCCCACCGTGGTGAACCTCTGTTCTCTACTCTGCTCCCAGGCCTAGAATAGTGCTGGGCTTGTTACTAGGTACATAACAAATGGTTGATGAGTGAAGGACTATCCTCTGGGGCTCCCATCGTGCTTATATTAAACCCCATTCCCCCCCGCCACACACACACACAATGGAAGGCTCTACCCAGTGTACTTGTCCACCTGTTTTTGTCCTCTCCTTACATTCTTCTCTTCCTCACTGCCCCCTGGTTATCAGCATAACCTGAACATGCCAAGCCTGTTCCCACTTCCCAGTCAATGCCTTTGCAAAGCCACTGTGAGGCTGCCCCTTTGTTGTGTGTTTCATTGAGTTTTCTCAGGGCGCTTGGGGAGCAAATAGGCAAAGTACTAAAAATTTTATAATAATGACTAGTCTTCATTGAGCCCTTGATATATATACTGAGGGGCAGTTTGTATATTTTACCTCATTTAATCCCTACCTCATCAGAGTTAGATTCTTCTATTATGCTTGCTTAGCAGAGGAGGAACTGGAGACCCAGAGAGGTTAGCTTACCTGCCCAGTGTCACACAGTTCATAAGCAGCAGACACTTACATTCAGTACATTGACCACCAGAGCCTGCATTCTTAACCAACTGTATGCAGTATACTAGGGAGGTCTAGGGGTGATACCTAAAGTAAGCTTTGTAAGAGGGGAGGGCAGGTTTTTCTCTGTCAGGTGGTCTTGGGGGAAAAAGAGGGCTTGCTTCAGATAACATGCCAGATAGGGGTAATTGCATGGACAGAGGCAGAGAGTATTTGTTCAAGGAGGCATGAGAGGGGTTACCAAAGGTTCCTACCACCTGCTGAGATGTATCAGCAGGGAGGTTGTGTGGTCCTTTGATGGATGCTCATCCCATTCTCATTTGGGGCAGCTATCACCACAGTCAATGACTGCTGCCCGTGTGCTCATGACCACAGCCCACATTATCCTTGGCCTCTCATGTTGCCTGGTACTTATGTAACAATACTTTGGGGAAATGTGCTGATAGCAGCTCAGAAAGAAAAAGAAGAGTCAGATGGCTTATTGTGGAATCTCCCTGAGAGTCTGTAAGTCCCGGGTGCAGCTCAGAGGATAGGGAGAGCTCTTCCAGGCCCTGCCAAGCCCAGGCAGTTGACACTGTGAGATGGTGCTGCTCTTTTGTCAGTAGCCATGGAAATATTTTCAGGAGTGACAGAACTGGATTTAGCTGTAGAAATTATTGGAAAAGTTTCTCACCCTTTTCACTGTAGATTCACTATGGTGAGAGAGAAGTGGTGAGTCTTCTATAGAACCAGGACTCACTTATGAAGTATTGTATTATGCGGTAATTGACTCAAATAAATGAAGAAACTTCCCCAAGGTTACATATCTGGCATGAGATAGTTCAAGAAATTGGATTTCAACCCTGGCGGTCTAGCTACATTCCTTAAAGTTGCTTTACTGTGGTAGTAAAGCCACAGCTAAATGCAGAAAAGCAGTATGCATCAGCTTCTGCTGCAGCTGTTATCATCATTTGAACTGCTATTATTTTTCCTCATTCCTCTAATGTTCCAGAGTGCTCACTGTCTGTTCCTCCCAGTCCATATGTGATTATCATCTTTCTCAAATAGGAGGCTTTTCTCTCCATGCCTTTGTATTCTGGCAAAGGGAACATCTGTCTCCCTCTTGAGCCCAACACAGAGCTAGGTTCTCAGGAGGTCCTCAATGATTCAGGCCTTGGGTCTCAGGACCTTTGCCAGTGACCAGACAATAGGCTCTAATCCCATCCGAAAGCCCCATAGCCCACCCCACTGCCTCTGTTTGATTTTCCAGGCATTGGTGTCATTTGAAGATGTGGCTGTGACCTTTACTGGGGAAGAATGGGGGCAGCTGAACCTGGCCCAGAGGACCCTATACCAGGAGGTGATGCTAGAGACCTACAGACTCCTGGTCTCATTGGGTAAGGCCTCATCTCTCCCACGTCAGATACCCACAGCCACTTCTTTTATTCCATCCTCTTTTAGGCATGGTTGGTTGAAATTGTTTGAGAAGGCTCCAGGAGCCTACCTTCCCTACTCTCTGCAGCCTCAGCGTGTTCTTGTCTGACCTTCTGCTTGGGGACCATTTTGTAAGAAACATTGTTGCTCTCAAAATGCTCACCCCAGTTTCCAGCTAGGCTGTCCTCAGTCTGATAATTTTGTTCCATTATCCCACAAGAGGGAAGATGATTGGCTTAGCTTGGTTGGGTCAAATGTCCCTGTCCAGTTAGCAGGACCCATGGGTAATGGAAAGTTCTCCAAGAAGGGAGTGAGTCAGACAGGAAAGAAGATATTTGTTGTCAGCACTACCAGTATTTTTCTATGCAACACAATCTTGGTTAAAAGGCTTCCTTGGCCCCTGGTACCTGTGTCTTGTTTCTCAAGGCCTGGGCCACAGTCTTCCTTTGGTATGGGATATGATTTAAGAGGGTACACAGATACATCAGCAAATGGTGTTGATGAGCACCCTGAGAAAGCTGTTCATATTTCCCTTTTCTTTCCCACCTACTGATTGTGGTCAAGAAAAAGTCCTTGTTTAGTGCCAAGTCTATTATAGCTGGCAGGAGATGGGTAGAGAGGTGCATAGCCATTGGTAATTTCCCTTTCAGTGAAGGGAGCAACCCCAGGCTCAGTCTTGAGCAGGCAGAATGAACTTGCTGGGGCTTAATACCATTATTTTTATTTTATGGTTGTATTTTCATAATAACTATTCACTTAGGGCAAGTAAACTAAAATCCTAAATCTCTTAGGACAGAACTCTGGACATAGCAAATGCCACGTAAGTATTTGTTACATGTAGTTAATTAATAAATCTCAAATATTTTTCCACCTAAATCTTCAGTGGCCACTTTACCCACAAATTGGGCTGAATAGGAATTGAATGAAGGCTTGAGGTGTCCCTTCTCCCATATGTCCATTGGCCACCTCTGACAGAGCTCCCTCAGCCTTACAGCCACACAGTTTTTCCTGGGATATCAGTTATCAGCCCAGTCAATACAATGTTATTATTATTTTGGGGAGGACCGCATGGTCCAGGAATTGAACCTGAGTCTCCCGCATGAAAGACAAGCATTCTACCACTGAACCACCTGAATACGAAGTTATTTTATGGCCATTGTGATTAGCTGTTAAAAGGAGGTTGTAAGAGCAACAACATTACAGGTAGAGAGACCTCAAAGACCAAAGTCCTTGAGGGAGCAGGGTGCGTGAATCCTTCAGAGCAAAGAAACTGGGTCTGAGTCACCTTTTCCACTGCCCCATCACCAAGCTCTGTAACAGGTTTGTAGTAGACATCATTGAACATTTTACTGAATGGTGACTGGATTAGTTCTGGCTTGCAATGCAGGATCTTCTATTTAAGCCTTTTCCTGGTGCCTCAGTCATTGACTTCTCTGCAGAATCCTCTTTGTCTTTTAATCCTCATGTTTGGTAAAATGTGTTTGGCTGCTTGCAATAGAAGATCACCTAAAACTGGTTTCACCCTGAAAAAAATTTACTACTTCACTTTATGAGAAACTCTGCAGTGGTGTTGACTCCCAGATTGATGGGTACCAACCCTATTCCCACCGTTGGTCTTGTTGGTCTGGGCTATCAAGCCAGTACCCTCTCTGGGACCACACGGTGTTGCTGCAGCAACTGTAATAGCAGGCCCCCATGTTCAGCCCCTCTCCTCCCAACCTGGAGTGAAGGCTTTCTCTTCAGAATAGGTGGCCAGCTTAGGCTACCTACCTCACTCAGTCAGCTGACAAGCGGTAAATGCCATTCAGTTGATTTAGGTCAGTATTTTTCAACCATCCCTGGACACTAAAATTACCTGGGGAGTTTTGAAAATTATTAATTACTAATTTTCAGTTCTTAGGCCTAGAGCTTAGGTTTCATTTGTTCTGGGTTTGGAATCAGACATCTCCAAGCATGCACAGGGAGTTTGAATCCAGCTGACTTAAAATTAATTAGGGAATACCTTCGGGAAGGAAGGGTCCCCTTCCCAGAGTTTCATGGTAGTGTTTTAAAGGTATATACGTATATTTGTTTGAGACCCTTCATCTTTACCTCTATACCCATGCCTTATTTATTCCTCCATGAACAGGGCATTCTGTTCCCAAACTAAAGCTACTGCATGGGCAGGAGCTATGGGTAGAGAAGAGAGTTCTCTCCCAAAACACCTCTCCAGGTGGGCGGCTGAGTGTGCGGCAGGTGAGAATCATAGCACACAGCTTGCAGATCACCAGGGGATTGCTGTATCTGGAATTACATGGGAAGCTTTTTTTGTGACCTCCATGGGATCTAGGGTGATTATGGAGCCCTTTGAACTGTGATCCCCCTACTTTTCTACTCCCATCATGCTTTTTACTTTCCCTGGAGTTAGAATGTGGTGCATTAGATAGGAGGCAGGTTCTAGGCTCTAAATGTTTGGTGTTAAAATCTTGCCTAGCCAGTCATCAGTCTTGTAACCCTTGCATTCTCCTGCTTTGTCTCTGGTGTACAAGTTGGGCTGAGTTAATGTTAGCTGCTATAACAGATAACTCCAAAATCTTGGGGATTCAACAGATTAACAGGTTTTTTTTTCTCATTTGTTCAATGATCTGATGTGGCTCAGCAGGGGATTTATGTACCCACATTTATCCAGGGATACAGGTATGTTCTATCATCAGTGTGTGGCTTTGAGGTTGCCCTGATGTCATCCAGGTGGATAAGAGGAATGGAAGAAGACCAAGTAGTCACATCCACTTGGGTATGTATCTCATTTCCATTCACATTCCATTGATGAGAACTGGTCACAAGACTGCATGTAGTTGCACCAGACTGGGAAATGTGATTTAGTTTTGTAGCCAAGGAGAAAGCCCATGAATATGATGAATGTCTAGTAAGTCTGCTAAACTTAGCCTAAGGTGAAAATGATAGCAGTAATAGTGTCTACATCATTGGGTTGTTTGGGAATTGTGTTATGGTCCTCTAGAGAAACAGAATCAACAGGAGAGATCAGTAAATACAAGATTTATAAAGATGTCTCATACAACCATGGGAATGGAAGAATCCAAAATCCCTAGGGCAGGCTGTGAAATTGGCGGCTCCAATGAAGGGTCTGGACGAACTCTCTACAGGAGAGGCTTTCTTGTCTGAAGAAACAGTGAAAGTCTCTCTTCTCCCTTTAAAGCCTTCAACTGATTGGTCTACAGGAGAGGCTTTCTTGTCCGAAGAAACAGTGAAAGTCTCTCTTCTCCCTTTAAAGCCTTCATCTGATTGGATTATCTCATTGTAGGTGACATGCCTTAGTTGATTGCAGAGGTAATCAACCACAGATGCAATCATCAGACTGGTGACTTAATACACTAGTCTTCCAGTTTATCAACCAGCCATGAAATATCCTGCAGCAACGGTCAGGCCAGTGCTTGCCTGACCAGACAACTGGGCCTAATCATTTGGCTAAGTTGACACCAAAACCTAATCATAAAAGTTGACCACTTGTCAGCTTGGTAGCTGTGCACATTACCTTGAAACACGCTTAATTTCCAGATAGAACATAATAACAGACACATGTTTCACATAACAATACTCAACTGTCCTGCTTACAACCAGAAATACACTATATCTCTCCAGAAAAGGGTGCAAGTCCTTAGGTGACATTCACTCTTAAATTTCATATCCAATAACTTAAATACTATAACATGGACAGTACAACTTAGGTCATATGAGAAGAGGAAAACACAATGTTTGTTTATGTGCAAATGCAAACATACACATAACAAACAGGGAAGAAATATTCACATAATTACAGTCCTTGTTTCTGTGACTGGTCACATGGTCGTAGTTCATATTTATCACTACCTACTTCTACTACCCATTCATGTTCCCTGTACCCTCAGCAAGCACTTCACCTGGCCATGGTTCTTTGCCAGGTGAGGTGACCCAGACCTTCATTCCTGAAGTTTCTGGACCATTGGTAGTCCTGCCTGGATTGGGTTGTTGCATTTTTCCATTGACTTTAATCACAGGGCATGGTAGTAAGTACTAAAAGATGCCCCAAGGGATCTCCTGTATTCCAGGAAAACTATTCTTTACCTCCATAGTGTAGTTGCAGCCCTATTTCCCCTTAATAGTCAGGATCAATCGCTCCAGACAGAACAGTAATCCCCTTCTATGCCTGTTGATTCAGTGGCATGAGAAGCCCAAAGTGGGCAGGTGGCAGTCTTAGTTTCCAGTTCAATGAAATCATTGTTGTGTCTCCTGTTAGGAGCACTTCTCCTTTTGGAACTAAGACCTGAAGGACAGGAGAGCTTACAGTTTCAGAGACAGGAAGCAAAAATTTTCCTAGTGGATCACTAGAGGTGATAGTGAGTGGTACCATTCTCATTTCCACCCCTTCATTTTTGGACCTGTGAATTCTGGCTATGGGAAAAACAGCACCATATAGTGGACACTGATTCAGAACACATACAACCTCCTGGAGAACATTGCCCCAGCCTTCCAAGATACTGCCCTCCAAGATACTGCCTTCCAAGATACTGCCCTCCAAGATACCGCCCTCCAAGATACTGCCCTCCAAGATACCTAGTTGGCACCATAATTGGGTCTTCAAAAGGTAATTCTACAATTCTATCAACCCATCTATCTGCCTCTGGGTGATGGGGAACATGGTAAGATCAGAGAATTCCATGAGCATGTGCCCATTCCCACACTTAGTTTTCTGTGACGTGGGTTCCTTGATCAGAAGCAATGCTGTGTGGAATACCATGATGGTGAATAAGGCATTCGGTAAGTCCACATATAGTAGTTTTTACGGAAGCATTGTGTGCAGTGAATGCAAACCCATATCTGGAGAATGAGTCTACTCTAGTTAGAACAAATTGCTGCCCCTTGCCTGATGGAAATGGACCAATGTTATCAACCTGCCACCAGGTAGCAGGCTGATCACTTCAGGGAATTCTGCCGTAATGGGTACTGAATGTGGTTCTCTGCTGCTGACATATTGGCCACTCTGCAGTGGCGATAGCCCAGGTCAGCCTTTGTGAGCGTAAGTCCATGTTGCTGAGTTAACACATAACCTCCATCCCTATTGCCATGCCCACTTTGTTCATGAGCACATTGGGCAATGGCAGGAGTGGTTGAGAAAGGAGGTTGACCTGTATCCACAGACAGGTTATTTTCTCTACTTGATTATTAAAACCTTGGTCTGCTGAAGTCACCCTCTGGTGAGCATTCACGTGGGACACAAATATCCATTTAGAAAGATGTATCCACATACTTCTTAGACCTCTTTGTCACCAGTTTTCCAATCATGCTCTTTCCAAGTCCCTGATCATCCAGCCAAACCATTAGCAATAGTCCATGGGTCAGTATACATATGCACCTCTGCCCAGTTCTCCTTGCAAGCAAAATGCACAACCAGGTGTACTACTTGAAGTTATGCTCTCTGGGAGGATTTCCTCTCACCACTGTCCTTTAAGGACTTCCCAGAATGGGGTGGTAATGCTGCATCTGTCCACTTCCAGGTGTTTCCTGCATATCGTGCAGAACCATCAGTAAACCAGGTCTGAGCTTTCTCTTCATTAGTCAGTTGACTGTAGAGAACTCCCCAAGAGGCCATAGCTCTGGTCTTGGAAAGAGAAGGTAATGTGGCAGGAGTGGGGGCCATGGGCATTTGACCCACTTCCTCATGTAACTTAACTTGTGCCTTCAGGACCTGCTTGAGCCCTATCGCTAATATTCCATTTCCATTTTATGATGGAGCACTGCTCTGCATGTTGGTGGGTCAGACAACACCCAGCTCATGATAGGCAGCTCAAGTCTCATGGTAACTTTGTGGCCCATGGTTAAGTGTTCAGTCTCTAAGGCCCAGTAGGAGGCAAAAGCTGTTTCTCAACAGGAGAATAGTTATATGCAGTGAATGGTAAGGCTTTGCTCCAAAATCCTAAGGGTCTGCATTGTGATTCTCTTATAGGGGCCTGCCAGAGGCTCTAGGCAGCATCCCTATTTGCCACTGACACTTCCAGCACCATTGGATCTGCTGGATCATACAGCCCAAGTGGCAGAGCAGCTTGCACAGTGACCTGGTCCTGTTGCAGAGCCTCCTCTTGTTCTGGTCCCAGTCAAAACTAGCATCTTTTCTGGTCATTTGGTAAATGGGCCAAAGAAACACACCTAAATCCAAGGAGCCCAACTGAGCATTGTGCCTCTTTTTTGCTCTTACGAGGGGCCAGATGCAACAGCCTCACCACTGTACACGTAGAAATTTCACTGAGGTGGAAGGCCCCTGTATTTTAGTTGGTTTTATCTCCCATCCCCTAACTCGCAGATGCCTTACCAAGACATTTAGAGTAGTTGCTACTTCTTGCTCACTAGGTCCAATCAGGATGACATTATCAGTATGATGGAACAGTGTGATGTCTTCTGTGAAGGAGAAATGATCAAGGTCCCTGCGGACAAGATTATGACATAGGGCTGGAGAATTGATGTACACCTGAGATAGGAGCATGAAGGTATACTGCTGGCCGTGCCAGCTGAATACAGACTGTTTCTGTTGGTCCTTACTCACAGCTATTAAAAGCATTTGCCAGATCAGTAGCTGCATGCCAGGTACCAGGTGATGTGTTGATTTGCTCAAGCAATGGTACCACATCTGGAACAGCAGCTGCAATTGGAGTCACCACCTGGTTAAGTTCACAGTAATCCACCCTCATCCTCCAAGACCCATCTGCTTTTACATGTGCCATATAGGAGAGTTGAATGGGGATGGTGGGAATCACCACCCCTACATTCTTTAAGTCCTTAAGAGTGGCATTATTTCTGCAATCCATTCATGAATCCAGTATTGCTTTTGATTGACTATTTTGCTAGGTAGGGGCAATTCTACTTGGCCTTTCCTTAGATAATAGTCCTCACTCCATGAGTCAGAGAACAACATGGGGATTTTGTTGTTGATTCCAATTATATATTCTGGAACTGGGGAAATAACCACAGATTGACTCCATTGATCACCTGACTTCCATAAGCCCCTACTCTGACTGGTGGACATGAGTGACATTTTGCGTCTCTTGGAATTAGTGTCATTTCTGAACCAGTGTCTAATAATCTCCCAAATATCTAATATTTCCTTTTCCCCAGTACACAGTCACCCTGGTAAAAGGCATAGGACTCCTTGGGGAAGACTGGGAGGAAGGTTAACAGTGTAAATTTTGGGCAGTGTAGAAGGGTCCTTCCCCAAGGTTACCCAGCCCTCTCCTCATTTGAAGGGCTCTGGGCCTGTAAACTGTCTCAAGTCTGGGAATTGATCAAAGGGCCGTGATTCTCTGTTTTTGAAATTCAGGTTAGACTTCTGTTCATTTGACTTCAAATTCTTCTGCTTATACAGCTCAAACAAGAATTTAGTAGACTGCCCATCTGTTTTATTTCCAGGTGCCCCATGATCTACTAGCCAATGCTACAGGTCTCTTTGAGTCAGATTATTTTGACTGCTGCTTTGAGTCTCCTGCCTGTTATGGTGGCCACTCTCATTGTCTGTGATGATTAACTATCACCACATGGGTTCTGCCAAGTTGGGAGCCAATCATCCCCATTGTGTTTAAGGATTCTAGCTCAGTGAGAGCAGTTCCCACAGTAATATATGACCTACAGAGAGGGGTGACTACAGAGCTCCTCAAGGATGATGGACCTAGTCTCATGAATTTATTTCTCAAGGGCCTGGTGAAAGATACGTCCTTTGGCCATTCCTGGGATATGTGAGCATGTCTTCCATATTAAATCCACTCTAACTTTCCAATCTTTCTAAGCCTCTGGATCCCCTCATCTACATTGTACCAGGGCAGTTCTGCCATTTTGACCTCAGGTAATGTCAGCCATGTTTTCATCCATGTTTCAGCCAACCATCCAAACAAACAGTTAATGCCTGTTCTAGTTTGCTAGCTGCCAGAATGCAATATACCAGAAACGGAATGGCTTTAAAAGGGGGAATTTAATGAATTGCTGGTTTACAGTTCTAAGGCCGAGAAAATGTCCCAATTAAAACAAGTCTAAAGAAATGTCCAATCAAAGGCATCCACGGGAAGATACCTTGGTTTAAGAAGGCCGATAATGTTCAGGGTTTCTCTCTCAAGTGAGACAGCACATGGTGAACACAGTCAGAGCTTCTCTCTCGGCTGGAAGGGCACATGGCGAATATGGCGTCATCTGCTAGCTTTCTCTCCTGGCTTCCTATTTCATGAAGCTCCCCGGGAGGCATTTTCCTTCTTCATCTCCAAAGGTTGCTGGCTCGTGGACTCTCTGCATCTCATGGCTACATCATTCTGCTCTCTCTGAATCTCTCATTCTCCAAAATGTTTCCTCTTTTATAGGATTTCAGAAACTAATCAAGACCCACTCAAATGGGTGAAGATATGTCATCCCCTAATCCAGTTTAACAACCATTATTAACTAAATCACATCAACCAGGGAGATGATCTCATTACAGTTTCAAATATACAGTACTGAATAGGGATTATTCTACTTTTATGAAATGGGATTTATATCAAAACATGGCTTTTCTTAGGGGGCATACTTCCTTTCAAACCAGCACAATGCCCTTTCTAACCCCTCGAGCTACCACATTGAATATGGAATCTCTGCTTAGTGGGCCCATGTCAATAAATTAAGCTTGATCCAATTTTATAATCCTTCACCATTATTCCATACTCTTAATATCCATTCCCACACACATTCCCCTGATTTCTCTATATATAGATTGGAAAACTCGTGCAATTCTTTTGGACTATAGCGTACCTCCTCATGGGCCACACTGTGTACCTCAACTTTTTGGGCCTGTTGAGACTTTACTTATAGGTCTTGAATAAAAGAGGGGTAGTAGAGGTGGGTCATGAAAAGAAATAGAAATGTCTTTTAAGCCAGTTACCTCAGGGTATTCCATTGCAGTTTTATCTGATGTGCTGGTTTGAAATGATTAGGTGCCCTAGAAAAGCCATGTTTTAATCCTGATCTGTCTAGTGGGAGCTGCCATTCTTTTAATCCCTATTCAGTACTGTATGTTGGGCGCTTGATTATATTATCTCAGTTAAGATGTGACTCCACTCTTTCCAAGTGGGTCTTGATTAGCTTACTGGAATCCTTTCAAAGAGGAAACATTTTGGAGAGAACTGCTAGAAACAGAGAGCCATGAAAGTCCATGCAGCCAGAGACCTTTGGAGATGAAGAAGGAAAATGCCCCTGGGGGAGCTTCATGAAAGAAGCCTGGAGAGAAAGCTAGCAGATGTCTCCATGTTTGCCATGTGCCTTTCCAGTTGAGAGAGAAGCCCTGAACTTCATTGGCCTTCCTTGAGTGAAGGTAACCTCTTGTTAGTACCTTAATTTGGACATTTTTTATAGACTTGCTTTAATTTGGACATTCTCATGGCCTTGGTACTGTATACTTGCAACTTATTAAATTCTACTTTTTAAAAGCCATTCTGTTTTTGGTATATCACATTCCAGCAGCTTGCAAACTAGAACATCTGTTGAAACTGGGTTGGTTGCTCCAGCAGAGGAGTGAGGTCATTTCCCCAGGGGAGGGTTAATGGCACCAAAGGGTTAATCTCTTTAGTTGAAGGTTGGATGGCAGACTCCTCTGATGAGACTATAGTCTGGGAAGGTGTTTCCTCAAGGCAGGCTGGAGGTTGAATCAGCAGATTCCAGGGATTCCATCTCCTATCACCATCATTATCAAGCCATATATCCCCATCCCACATTTCAGGATCCCATTCTTTTCCAGTCTAAGCCCTTACTTTAATGCAGACACCCTGCAAGGTTGAGATTTCAGTTTATGTTGTAAATTTGCTACCTGCACAGTGAGGCTTTGCATCAGGCTTTCAGAGATCTCAAGTCTGCAACCACAGGAAATAAGATTTTCTTTCAAGGTACAAATTGAAATGTTTACATCGTTCATACAGTCCTTTCCCTCAGCACTGTATCCAGCGTTTATAAAAACCAGCCAACATCATTACATCTCTTAATTCCACAAAACGCCATAAAGGTGTCAAAAGCATTCTTACTCAGAGCTTTGTCTAGCATAAGTTTACAATTAGTAGAATCTAATGGTGATATTGTAAGTATCTCTTTTGCCAATTCATCCCATGGACTGTCAGTGCCATCTTGATTATTGGAAACTAGAGTCATTAGTGCCTCTGAGTTTAGTTAAGAGTAGAAAACCAATTGTAAAAACCCATTTTGAATATTCTGTTTCTCAAGAACCACTCCTGGTACCAAGCTGTGTTAAGGTTCTCTAGAGAAACAGACCCAATAGGAGAGATCCGTAAATATGAGATTTATAAAGATTTCTTATGCAACCATGGGAATGGAAGAGTTCAAAATCCACAGGACAGGCCATGAAGCTGGCAGCTCTAATGAATGGTCTGGACTAGCTCCACAGGAGAAGCTTGCTGTCTGAAGAAAGCAGTGAGTCTCTCTTCTTCCTTAAAAGCCTACAGCTGATTGAATTATCTCATTGTAAGAGACACTCCTTAATTGATCGCGGGTGTAATCAGCCACAGATGCAATCAACTGACATCCCTTTTTCATCAGATTACCATCTTCAACTATACTTTTCATCGTCCCTACTTTTCTGCCTTCTCCAACTAATCATATATACATCCATCCACCCATGCATGTATTCATTCTTGTGAATTAGTCACTCAAAAGCAGTCCCTAGCCCTGTTGTCTTGTTCTTCTGTCTTGTAAAACCTCAAGATGACATTTGCCTTTGCTCCTCATCTGGAGTTCTAAGGACACTGAAGTCATTAAGTGTGTGGATTGGCACCACACAGAATCATGATTTTTCCCTTTTAGTGTTCCTTTGGGCTACCCAGTGAGTAGACATCTCTCACCCCCTCCTCAACCCTTTAGAGTCTGTCCCAGACCTTCTCCCTTCTTCCCAATCTTCATCTTCACTTGAATATCTCAAAGGGACTTCACACTCACCATGCTGAAAAAGGACCCATTCCTCCCATTGTCTCATTTTCACTTAATGGCTTGGCCATCCAGTAAGATGAGAAAACCAGAAACAAACTTAGACAAACCTTCAACACCTCCGTCTCCCCCATACCCAATATTAACCATCCCCAAATCTTGACTATTTTACATCAAGCACTGGTCTGCAAGGATGTTTCATCGCTGATTGATAAAGCAGAATGCTGGTATATTAAATCGTCAGTCAGTTGATTGCAACTTTGGCTGATTTTACATCTGTGATCAACTAAGGCGTGTCTCCCACAATGAGATAATTCAATCAGGTGAAGGCTTTTATGGAAGAAGAGAGACTTTTTCACTGCTTCTTCAGTCAGTGAGCCACTTCAGTGGAGTTTGTCCAGATCCTTCATCGGAGCTGCCAGCTTTACAGCCTGCCCTACGGATTGTGGACTCTTCCATTCCCACAGTTGCATGAGACACCTTTATAAATATCGTATTTACAGGTATCTCCTTTTGGTTCTCTTTCTCAAGAGAACTGTGACAAATACATATGCCTTTCCTGAATCCATGCCCACCAATTCCATTATCTCCAACATTAACAACCTAGTCCCAGCTATCATCATCTCTTGCCTGCATCATATTAACAAATTCCTAACTGGTCTCCCCATGTATTCTCTATGCCTCTGGTCAGTTCTTTCTCTTTTACCCCACTTCACCAGCCACTAACACCTTATTCCAAATATCACCACTTCCCTAGTCACTGTTGTTTAAGCATATAACCTATATCATGTTGAAAATAAAGGGTACATACTTATTTTTCTTGCTCTTTAGCCCTTATAGAGCCATCCACATCTGACCCATCCCTGTAGCTCCCGTCTCACCTCTGTGGAAGACTCTTGTGCCCAGCCATGGCTTATTCCTCCACCACAGTCTAGGTCACATGTTCTCCTGCCTTGTGCACTATATTAGTTATCTATTACTCTGTGTTCTAGTTCGCAAGCTGCTGGAATGAGATATACCAGAAACAGAATGGCTTTTATAAGGGGGAATTAAGTTGCAAGTTGACAGTTTCTAAGGCTGTGAAAATGTCCGAATTAAAGCAAGTCTATAAAAATGTCCAAATTAAGAGGTTACCTTCACTCAAGAAAGGCCAATGAAGTTCAGGGTTTCTCTCTCAACTAGAAAGACACATGGCAAAAATGGCAACATCAGAGAAATGGCTAGCTTTCTCTCCAGGCTTCTTATATCATGAAGCTCCCTCGGGGGTGAATTCCTTCATCTCTAAACGTCTCTGGCTGCTTGGGCTCTGGTCAGTCTCATGGGTCTGTAGCTTTTTCCAAAATGTTTCCTCTTTTAAAGGATTGCAGTATACTAATCAAGACCCATCTGGAATGGGTGGAGTCACATCTTCCATCTAATCAAAGGTTAATACCCACAACTGGGTGAGTCACATCTTTGTGGAGATAATCTAATTAAGTTTCCAACCTACAGTACTGAACAGGGATTAAAAGAAATGGCTGCCTCCACAAGATGGATCAGAATTTAAAACATGGCTTTTCTAGGGCACATAATCCTTTCAAACTGGCACACTGTGTAAAACATTACCACAAACAGAACGGTTTAAAACATCACACTTATTCCATATTATCTGTGAATCAGGAGTCTAGGTTAGCTGGGTCCTTTTCAAAGCTGCAATTAGAGGCAGGTATGAACACGTTAGCTTGTTTCTTCAAATCCAGCAAGAGTGGAACTGATTGCAGCAGCATAGACACAAAAATTTATGTAATTACATACACTTAATCTTGTACATCCCCTCACCTCTGCTATTTATTCTATTCTTTAGAAGCAAATTATGGTCCTCTCAGCACTCAGAGAGATCATACAGGGTGGGAACAGCAGGAGGTGGGGCTTGTAGGAAGCCACATTAGAATCTGTTCACTGCATCAGGCAACATGCTGTTTCACTTATTTCTTCCATCGTCTGTATCATTATCGTTTCTCTACTCAACATAAAAAAACGTGGTGAGGTTTCTGACATAAAAAAATTTTGGCTGTCCAAAGGCATCTAAATGTTGTTAGCTCTCTTTCACCTGAACAAACAAGCATCTTGGAACAGTTTTCTCATTTTTAGAAGAGATATCCACTTTGGACCTTGCCTCCCCTTTTCTACATCTTCTTTTGTTTTTATATTATAGGTGTAACCTACACATAGTGAAATACATATCTTAAAAGTTAATCTTTGGGATTCATAGGTAGTTCAGCTGTAGAATACACGATTCCCAGACCATGCACCCCCCAAAATAAAAGAAGTTCATCTTTATGAACTTTTACTGATGTATGAACTGAGTAACACTACCCCAGTCAAGATACACAATATTTCTAGCATCTCAGCAAATTCCTTCTGTCTTCTTGTTTATATCCCTGCCTACAAGAGTAACCAGTGTTTAGATTCTCTCATCATAGATTAGTTTTGAAGGCTATTAAGGAAACATTCTCTGTCATGTCTGTCTTCTTTTAATGGTCTCCTTTCAATGATCATTATGACTCTAAAATCCATTCATGTGGTTGCATATAGTTGGAATTAGTTCATTCCTGTGCAATATCTCATTGTAGGAACATTCTGTAATTGATATATCCATTTTCCTACTCATGGTATCCATTTGGCTTGGTATCCATTCTTAGAATATTATGAAGAATCCTCCTATGAATATTCTTGATCGTATTTTTTGGTAAATATAAATATAGATTTCTTTTGGGGTCATAGTATAGTATAGATAAATGAGCACCTTTAATAGAAACCCCAGTTCTCAGAGTGACTGCATCATTTCATATTCCCACAGTGTGTGAGTACCCATTGATCCACATTCCCATCAATAGTTGGTATCTTCCCCTTTACGGTTTTTTTTCTTACTTTAGCATTTCTTTATTGTAAAATCTATATACAAAGCAAAGAAAGAAAAAGCAGTATTTTTCAAAGCACACTTCAAAGTAGTGACAGAACAGATCCCAGAGTTTGTCTTAGGCTACCATTCTTCCACCATCTCAAATATATTTCCTTCTAGCTACTCCAAAATACTGGAAGCTAAAAGGAATATTAATATAGTGACTTAGCAATCACACTCATTTGTTAAATGCTGTTTTCTCTATTATACTTCCTTCTTCTATTTTGATCCTTCTCCCAGTCTATAGGATCAATGCCGTCCTGACTTTTTCATGTTGAGAAAGGGTGTCAACACTAAAGGATAGAGGGATGTAATTAATTGGTAATCTTGGAGAGGCTGGTCCCTCTGGGTTCCAAGATTTATCTCACCTGGAAACCCTCTGGAGTTATAGGTTCCAGGAAAACAAATGGTGCATGAAACCTTTATAGAGTCTCAGTTCAAGCCCTAGGTGTACTTAAGAATAAACAGGAGTGATGTTAGTTGGGGTTTAGCAAACCTTGGCAGTTACCACTATCTAACTGAATCTTGCATAAGAGTAGCCTCTAGAATAACCTCTTGACTCTATTTGATCTCTCTTAGCCCCTGATGCTTTATTTTATTATATTTCCATACCTGTTTTGGTCCAGAAGGCATTGTCGATCCCACCGTGACAGGGCCAGACTCATCCCCGAGAGTCACAGCCCACATTGTCAGGGAGATTCTCACCCCTGAATGTCATGTCCCATGTAGGGGGAGGGCAATGATTTTCCTCATAGCATTGGACTTGGAGAGAGAGAGAGGCCACATCTGAGCAACAAAAAGGCTGCCTGGAAGCAAATCTTAGGCCTTGTTATGGGTAGTCTTAGCTTCTACCCTACAGAGACAAGTCCCATAAGGGCAAGCCCCCAAAACAAGGGCTCAGCCTACTTTCATGGGAGGGTACCTAGGGTTTTCCAGATGGGAAAGTCCAATAGATTCATTTCTTTTTTTTTTTTTTTTTTTGCCTTGGACCCTCAAGGGACTTTGCCAATACCTTTCAATTGTCTACCCTCCATAGTAAGAGATGTATCCTGGTATTTCATTAAGCTATACAGAATTACCAGGCCTCATTCCCATTCTGGACTCCAGGAGTTTGGGTTGTTTAAAAGAGCTATTGAGACACATTGATTTAGATTGTGTTACAGAAAATTTAGGTTCTAGACATAATAAACCTCTCTGATTTTGGTCTCATACAGTAGGTGAAGGTCTAGACTGCATACACTATCATCTTTTACCCTCTATTCTTATTTACCTTAGTCCCAGCCAGATTGGCTTCATTTTTAATTCTGATTAAGGCCTGATCTCTTTTTTCAGTTACTTTAACTGTTATGATATATAGCTATGCTAACTTTCAGGTCTGTAGCACTCTATTTCTGGGTCTCACAAGTCACAGAGCCACTTAATGTTCCAAGGGAAATACCAGCTGATACACATAGGGCTCAGCATCTCAGAATCTAGAAATACACTTACAACTCTGAACTAAATATGACTGCTTTAAGAGCTTACAATCTAGGTTCCAGTTTCCTTATAAGTATTTTCTAAAAGAGACCGTAGCATATTTGTTCCTTTGATTTTGGCTTATTTTGCACAACACATTGTCTGCAAGGTTTATTCAATTTGTTGCATGCCTCTCAACATCCTTCCTTATTATAGCCAAACCATATTCCATCATATAAATGTATCACAGTTTGCCTTTCTGTTTCTCAGGCATTGTACCCTTCAGCTCCCTCCATCTATTGGGCATCATGGATAATGTGCAAAATAAACAAACCATGTTTTAACAGAATCCTCACTTGGTTTTACAATCATCAACTCTTATTTTTAGACGATTTTCATTGGTTCTTAACAACAAAGAACTGACAAACACAGTGCCACCAAATATCAAATAAAAACTACCCCTTATTACTTATCCCACCACCCTCCCCCGATTGGCTGTCCTTGGTAGTGCTGTGGTACTGTTGATATTTTCCTATTAACATTGGCCACAGCATGCATTTTTAGTTTTTCCCTCTATATCCCTCTACTATTGACTCTTTGTCCATTATCGAACCTTTGAAATAGTTCATGTGAGAATTTATTTATATAATCAGTGGGATACATGACACTGTGCATCCCTATTCAATTATATTCATCTGTATATCACATCTTACTTTTAACCCCGCTTGTTAGTTACCATCACTTCTATCTGTTTCCTTGCATTTAGGTTCAACCTCTTTGGGTAGCTTTCCCCAGTCTCTAGCTTTTTTTGTATCTCTAGGTCTGCTATATTCTACAGTGCAACCTCTGAGATTACCTTTATGATAGTCATAATAGTGAAATCATACATATCAGTCCTTTTGTATCTGACTTATTTCACTCAACGTTATGTCCTCAAGGTTCATCCATGTTATCATATGCTTTGGGACCTCATTTCATCTTTCTGCTGTATAATATTCTATCCTACGTATATACCGCATTTTGTTTATCCATTCATCTGTGGATGAACACTTAGATTGTCTCCATCTTTTGGAAATTGTGAATAATTCTGCTATGAACATTGGTGGTCTGTTTGTGTCACTGCTTTTAGGATTATATCGAATTTATAAATGGATTTAGGGAGAATTCACAACTTTATACTATTAATCTCTCTTTTCATATAGGTCTTCTTTAATGGATTTGTTTTAGAATTTTCTTCATCTGAGTATCTATTTTGTGTCTGTGCACCTAGTTTTCATTCACACCTTACAGATTCAATATATCCATCCAGATGCTGCTCACCCTCCCCTACTTTCACCCAAACCAAAATCCTGACAATTTGCTTTCACTCTGCCCCTGCCTGCCTCTCCATCCTCATCTCTACAATGCATTCTTCCCTTCATTTTGCCTGGCATTTCAGTATTCTCTGTAGACTCTGAGACTTTGTACTTTGTATGCTTGGTTTATAATCTTCCTCCCAGTTCCTCTGTCTGGCAACTTCTGCTTCTCCATTAGAAATCCCTTACATGCACCTTTTCCTGGTAACCTTCCCTGATCTCTTTCTCTTTCCCATCAGGGCCATGTTAGGTATACCTTCCCTGTGTGCATGTACAACTATGAGATGTCCTCTCTTAGAGCTCATTCATTACACACAGAGTAGTTAGTACTCTGCTTATCCTTCCAGTTCTGGACTCTGAGGAGGAGCCTTCACTCCACACTTTCTGTCCTCTGCCCCAGCTTCTCCTCCTGGATTTCCTTTTAAACATGTTAGGATTTCCAAGAATTAGAAAAGAAAGAAAGTGCAAATCTAGGTTTTAAGAAAGGTAAAAATGCTGCAGGTATGAGAGGCAATGTTTTCATCTTCATTCTTCAACTAAAGTGATTTTGTTTTTTCTATGTTAGCATCACTAATTGCTTCCTTTTTTGTACTGGATTCCCTTTAGGTGAACAAGCAAAACATGAAACTGCAAAGCCTACTTCTTGTCAGCTTGCCTTCTCTGAGGAAGCCTCTTTCTGGAAATGGCTGGCACATGAAGCACCCAGGGATTCAAGATTGGGGCAAGCCAGGGATCAGGAAGGACCATCAGAAATGAAGGAAGGGAACTTGAGACAAGGAAAAGAACCACACAAGGAGATATATTCTGGGAAGCTGAGCACTGAACATGATGATTTAGGAAGAGATAATAATCTGTGTTCAAGAATTTTACTGGAGCCAGTCACTCTAGGAAATGTTCTTCATGAATATGATTTCCATGGACCAGAAAAAGCCCCCATGACTGATGCAAGGAGTAACTACCCCCACAGATGTGAGAAATGTGGGAAAGGGTTTAGCAAGAATTGGGCCCTTGTTCGGCATCAACAGATTCATGTTGGAGTAAAGCCCTATGAATGCCATGAGTGTGGGAAAGCCTCTCGTTATATGGCAGACTTCATTCGACATCTGAGGTTTCATACTGGGGAGACACCATACAAGTGTGTGGAATGTGGGAAGGCTTTCAAGCGCAGGTCTCACCTCACAGAGCACCAGCGTATTCATACTGGAGAAAAGCCTTATGAGTGCAAAGAGTGTGGGAAAGCTTTCACCCATCGCTCTTCCTTCATCCAGCATAATATAACCCACACTAGAGAAAAGCCCTTTTTGTGTAAAGAATGTGGGAAAGCTTTTTTCTACAACTCTTCCTTTGTACAACACATGAGAATTCACACAGGAAAGAAACTCTATGAGTGCAGTGAGTGTGGAAAGGCCTTTACCCATCGTTCCACTTTTATCCAGCATAATATGACCCACACAGGAGAAAAACCCTTTATGTGCAAGGAATGTGGGAAAGCTTTTTGTCTCAGCTCGTCCTTTACTCAACACATGAGAATTCACACTGGAGAGAAGCCCTATGAGTGCAGTAAATGTGGAAAGTCCTTTACTCACCACTCTACTTTTATCCGGCATAGTAGGACCCATACTGGAGAGAAGCCCTTTGAATGCAAAGAATGTGGGAGAGCCTTTTGTGACAGCTCCTCCTTAATTCAGCACATGAGGATTCACACTGGAGAGAAGCCGTATGAGTGCAACAAATGTGGAAAGACTTTTACCCACCACTCTGTTTTTATCCGGCATAATAGGACCCACACTGGAGAAAAACCCTTGGAGTGCAAAGAATGTGCCAAAGTCTTTTACTACAGCTCTTCTTTTACTCAACACATGAGGATTCACACAGGAGAGAAGCCCTATGTTTGCAGAGAATGTGGAAAGGCCTTCACCCAGCTTGCTAATTTTGTTCGGCATAATAGGATTCACACTGGAGAAAAACCCTTTGAGTGCAAAGAATGTGAGAAGGCTTTTTGTGACAGCTTTACTTTAACTGAACACATGAGAAGTCACACAGGAGAGAAGCCCTTTGAGTGCAGCATATGTGGAAAGGCCTTTAGCCACAGTTCATCCTTCACTCACCACCGAAAGATACACAGTGGAGTTTAAAGATATAGGAAGGCATTTTGCAAGTGGGTTTACTTCAGTCAACTTGAGTGAACTTATATTGGTGAAATACATGTTGAAATAACTACTAAGGAAAATATTTTGGTCAGAAAAATAAGTATCTTGCTTAGTATCTAAGAATTCATCCTAAGGAGTAACATAATTGCTATCCCTATGAAAAAAAGCCTTTTTTGACAGGTTGTCTCTTGTCATCTAAAGAGTCGTATCAGAAATTGACCCAGCCTAGATTCTTACACTATACTTGAAAATCATCCCTGTGGTTATGCATGTAGGAAAACTTTCAGCAACAACTCTCCTCTTAGTGGAGATGGAGACATAGAAAACAAAGGTCTCCTGGAAGAAGCATGCATGGCTTCTTCCGACTTTCCTGCTGAGCCGTGATGTGGTTTGGGAGGTAAAATGTATTTTACCTATGTATTTTTAATACACATTCATTACCATCTAGTGTCAGTAGAGTTGGACTGTTGAGGACAGCTCTATAAACATATTGAAAATAGTCTTTGTACCAAAATATTCTCTACCCTTGAAGAGGATAAGTCTTTGGAGAAATATCAAGGCTTCAGTCATGAAATTAGAATTTAGAATACTAAAAATATTGTCACCATATTTTATTTCATATCTAAGGAGAGAAGAAAACACAAACAAATGGGCACATTTTTTCTGTGCCGTTTAGGTTTCTTAAAGGCTTTGAATTTTTATTTATAAAAACAAACCAAGTGGTGCAACGGTGGCACAGTGGCAGAATTCTCACCTGCCATGCCAGAGACCCAGGTTCGATTCCTGGAACCTGCCCATGCCCCAGAAAACAAACAAACTACAAACCCTTTTGTGAGGTTGTGAACACTAAGCAGTCTCTTTTTTTGGATTGTAGTCTACTTGTTTGTTTATTTTATCATTTTCTCTGTGGCATGGGGATGCTTGTGTAGCTGTATGGCCTTACTAGTTGAGTCCTGATTCATTCTTGTGATTGAGACTTAAGTCTAATTCTCTATAGAAGGATTTCTTCTCCTCAACTTTAGCAGTTTTTTAGTTTTTTAGCAGTTTAGATTACAAGTAAAAACAAGCAAAATACCATCAAGTTAAACTCATTACAATTTCATGAAAACAAACATGGAGAAGGAATCTCATTGTTTCTTAGAAAATACTTGTCAAGACTTGCCGTAAAGTGACTGGAATTGAACAGACAGATCAGGGTATAGACACATGTATAGTTTGACAATTATCACCATGGACTTAGTCCTATGGTGATGTCATCAGCAGGATATTTTAGAATTCCTCCTTTGGGGTTACTGTTGCTGCTACTTTTTAAAAAAAACTTTTAAGATTGTATAATATAACATATGTATAAAGCAAAGAAAGAAAAAAGCAATAGTTTTCAAAGTACTCTTCAACAAGTAGTTACAGGACAGATCCGAGTTTGTCATCAGATTTTTCCTTCTGGCTGCTCCAGAATATTGGAAGCTAGAAGGAATAAATACTGTTATCATCACAATTGATTTTTTTTTTCTTTTTTGTGAAAAATAATATACATACAAAAAAAGCAATAAATTTTAAAGCACAGTGCAACAACTAGTTGTAGAACAGATATCAGAGTTTGGTACAGGTTAAAATTCCACTATTTTAGGTTTTTACTTCTACCTGCCCTAAAACACTGGAGACTAAAAGAAATTCAATATACTGAATCAGCAATCATATTTGTTTAGTAAACCCTACCTTCTCTGTATAACTCCACTATCATCTTTGATCTTTCTTCTACACTTTAGAGGTGTTTGGGCTATGCCCATTCTAACTTTTTCATGTTGGAAGGGGCTATCAATAATATGGGGTAGTCCAGGGACCCATCTGGAGGTTGTAGATTAATGGAAAGTTATCCTAGTGCATGGAACCTTTGTAGAATCTTATATGTTGCCCTAGGTGTCCTTTGTGATTGGCTGGAATTGTTTTGGTTCAGGTTTGGCAAGTTATGATAAGTAGCAATGTCTAACTGAAGCTTGAGTAAGAGTGACCTCCAGAGTTTATTTGACGTCTTGACTATCTGAACTCTCTCAGCCACTGATACCTTTGTTACTGCAACTTTTGAACTACACAGACCATCATTGCTATTTCTGGCTAAAAAATGTATATAAAGATATAAAAATAATCATATCCTTACTTTGTGCTCCCCTCAATCTTGTTGATGACCAAATGCAAAATTTAACATCACCATTGTGGGCGAATCTACTTGTCTTGCTTTACTATGTATCTTTGTGCATGAATCTCCCAGTGAGACAGTATTCTCTAAATTTGTTTTTACATGTACACTTATTCATAAAATTGTTTTATAATGACAGCATGTATAATTTTTTTACTGTATGGGAAAGCATTGCCTTTTGAAGACCCCATCTTCCCTCAGGAAGGCCATCTGTGCTATAGCTATGACTGAAGTTGAGTCTGGTGGCTAAGAGCTTAGGTTCTGTTGATGGATTTGGATTTCAGACCATCTGTATTTAGTTTTTTACATAACAAGTCAGATGACATTGGCCATGCCACTTCTGTTGGGCTCTAGTGTTCTTGTCAGTAAGAGTAGGAAGATGGACATTAAGTCTTAACACATAAGAATGTTAAGAAGTAAACAAGGTCATATGCAGACCCAGGAAGGATACAAGAGCCCCAACTAGGTTCAAAGGTAGAAAATAGTAATCTGGGAGAAGAAAACCAACCAGGTAGGCCAAAGACTCCAATGCTGGGAAGAGCTTGGTCTATTGGAGAAACAAGCTCAAGTCTAGTGTGCCATGATGGGGAAAATGGCAAGTGACAAGATAGAGTAGTTGAGTAGCAGGGCCAGTTGTACAGGTAGGGCTCTATGGAAATTTAGATTTAATTCTAATTGTTCTGGGAAACCATGGGATGGTTTTAGCAGGAACCCAAAAGATTTCCTCCTGTTTGTTTTTTCCTAAATATTTTTGTAGTTAAGTGTTTTGCATTTGAGTCAGGGTTCCTGAGTCTTTCTAAAGGTAGAAGTTGTCATTGATTTGAGACCCTTTTTCTTTTGTAATACAGGATTTTAGTGCGGTACATTTCACTTTACTGCTTTGGTAGCATTCCATAAATTTTGACATACTATATTTTAATTTTCAGTAAGTTCTAAATCATTTCAAATTTTCCTTTTGATCTCTTCTTTGATTCATGGGAGTTTCTTTAGAAGTGTATTATTTAATTTCCAAATATTTGCAGATTTTCTTGCTAATTTTCTGTTACAATCTAACTTAGAATGTAGCCTGAAAACATTCTCTATGTGACTTGAATCCTTTCTTGTTGACATTTTATTATGACCCAAAATGTAGTCTGTCTTAGTAAATGTTCCATGTGCATAGAAAAGAATGTCTATTGTGCTTTTGTTGCATGGAATGTTCTATAAAGGTCAACTAGGTCAAGTTGTTGAGAGTGTTGTTCATATCTTCTGTGTCCTTACTGATTTTTTGTCTACTTGTTTAATCAATCAATGGTGTTAAAAAAACAATCCTACTATAATTGCGAATTTTTCTCTTTGCATGTCTATCAAATTTGTTTCATGTCTTTTTCTTTGTGGGGGTGGGTGGGTGGATGCATGGTCTGGGAATCTAACCCAGGTGTCCCAGTTTCATGTCTTTTTTAAGCTTTTTTATTAGATATATAAATGTTTAGGTATTAGTCTTTGCTCTGAAGTTAATTTTGTCTGATTTTATACAAGCCTTCTACAGTTCTTTTGTTTTCTGTTATAATGGTGTATATTTTTTCATCCTTTGACTTTTAAACTATTTGTGTCTTCATATTTACAGCTGGTTTCATGAACACAACATATTATTGGGTCTTGCTTTCTTATCTATTCTCAAAAATCTGTCTTTTAATTAGATTGCTTAAACCATTTAACTTAAGTTGATTATCCATACATTGAATTTCAATCTACAATCTTGCTAGTGGTTTTCTGTTCATTCCATATGTTGATTTTTCTTTTCCTCTTTGTCTGCCTTTGAATTGAGGTTCTTTTCTGAATCCATTTTATCTCCTTTTGTTCACTTATTAGCTTTTTTGAGTTTAATAGTTCCATGAGAATTTTTTGTATATATCAGGGGTTGGCAAAACTTTTTCTGTAATGGGCCAAATAGTGAATAAGTGGGGTAATGGGTCACGTGGGAAAATCAAGGATATTGTATCAGTTTATATATATATAGCAAGTGAGGAAACAAATTTCCACAAATTTTTAATTGTCAAAACTCAAATTATAATAATAATGATTGATTATAATTTTTTTGTAATATAGGTCTATGAATCTGATGAATAGGATTCTTTTGAGGGGGATCTAACATTTCACTTAAGTGGAGGTTAAAGTTAGTGTTTCTTATAATCAAAATAAATTATAAATGTTCATCTATTAATGCTCATCTATAATGAGATTTTACCTATTTCATCTTTTTTTTCTTTATTAGAGAAGTTATAGGTTTACAGAAGAACAGTGCATAAAATAAAGGATTCCCATATACCACCCTATTATTAACAACTGACATTGGTGTAGAACATTTGTTACAATTGATGAAAGTAGATTTTTATAAGTATATTATTAACTGTAATCCATGGTTTAAATTAGGGATCACCATGTTGTGCAGATCTGTAGATTTTATTTTTTAATTCTGTTACAATATAGAAACCTAACGTTTCCCCTTTTAACCACATTCAGGTATAAACTTCAGTGCTGTTAATTACATTCACAATGTACTATTATCATTACTATCCATTACTAAAACATTTCCATCCTTCCAAATAGGAGCTCTGTATATTTTAAGCCTTAAGTTCTCATTCCCCAACACCACCTTGTCCCCTGGTAACCTATATTCTAGATTCTGACTCTGAGTTTGCCTATTTTATTTCTTATCAGTGAGATCATCAATATTTGTCCTTTTGTGTCTGGCTTTTTTCATTCAACGTGATGTCTTCTGGGTTCTTCCATGTTATCACATATATCAGAACTTCATCCCTTTTTATGGTTGAATAATATCCCGTTGTATGTATACCACATTTTGTTTTTTCATTCATTGGTTGGTGGACACTTGGGTTGCTTCCATCTTTTGGCAATTGTGAATAATGCCACTCTGTACATGGATGTGCAAATATCTGTTTTAGTCCCTGCTTTCAGTTATTTGGGGAATATACCTAGAATTTAGATCCGTGGGTCAAGTGGTAATTCTGTACTTACCTTTCTGAGGAACTGCCAAACTCTTCCACAATGGCTGCACCATTTTACCATCCCACCAGCAATGAATGAGTGTTTCTTTTTCTCTGGATCCTTTCCAATATTTGTAATTTGTTTGTTTGTTTGTTTGTTGTTTTTTTAAATGGTAGCCATTCTAGTTGATGTGAAATGGTCTTGTTTGTTGGTTTTGAACTGCATTTTCCTGATGGCTAATGATGTTGAGCATCTTTTTATATGCTTTCTGGCTATTTGCATATCTTCTTTGGAGAGATATCTATTCAAGGTTTTTACCCATTTTAAAAATTGCATACTATCATCTATAAAAATGTCTCCATACTGATATCAGTACTGTCAGATAGTGACAACAATCCATAAGCATATGATTTAAATGAAGTATATATATCACTTGGATGGCATTTAGAATTCCATTAGGTTGTTTTGATATTTGCCTTTTCTTATATGCAGTTACATTGCAGATTAATCCTTTCCTTTTGGGGGATAGGTGGAAATTTGTCAATTACAGAGTTAAGTTGATTTTGAAATAAGGAAATTTCCTTTGCACTTGTACCAAAGTCTGAAGAGCTCTGCAGGAATTGTAGTTTGAGCTTGGAAGATGTACCTGATGCAAATTTGTGTTCCCAGCTTACTGACACAATGCTCAAAAAATTATCCACACACACAAAGAGAATATCTACAAGAAATTCTATCCTATCTTTTAATATCATATCTTATGGTCCATTATTAAAATATCACCATGAGATTAGAAACAAAAGGAAGATGGCTGCTCTTTGCTTTGTTACTCCATGTTATACTGAAAGTTCTATTTAATGCAATAAGGAAAAATAATAAATATACAGTAATTGGAAAGGAAGAGATAAAACTTTTCCTTCCTCACCACCTGAAAATATTTCCTCAAATGTCATCTTCACTATCAGTCCAACAGAAATACCAAATTTACTACCTTGAACAATCCTGATCCCCTAAACTTTTCATCACCTATACCCAGAATATTCATTCTGAAACACTGTATCCCTCCTTCCTTCTCACCTCCCCAACTATCTTGTTTGCCAGACTGCCATGACAGATACCACGGAGTGGATTGGCTTTAAACAATAAGAACTTATTGGCTCTTGGTTTTTGGAAATCAAGGCATCAACAAGGCATTGCTTACTCCCTGAAGTCTAGCATTCTGGCAGCAATCCTCGGGATTCCTTTACTTGCATCTCTATCTCCCAACACGTAGCCATCTCTCTCCTTATGTTTGCTCTTCCAGTTCCCAATGACTTGTGGCTTCTTCCTGTGTGGTCTTGTCTGACTTACTGCAACTGAATTCTGCTTTAAAAGGACTCTAGCAATAAGGATTCAGTTGGGATACAACTTAACTGATAATACATCGTCATGGGATCTAATTTACAAATGAGTTCACACTCCCAGAAACACAGATTAAGGTTAAGAACTTGCTTTTGGGGGGATACATAATTCTGTCTACCACATATAGAACACTGTTCACAATTGATGAGGATCTACTCAGACATATTTTCATTTCTCTGCTCATACTAATATCTCTGAGAACTCAGCTTTGCTTAACCTACTGCTGAGTGAATTCTTTCTCTTCATTCCTTTTGCCAGATCTTCTAATCGATGTCCATGGAACACACATGACCACTTCTAATAGGTTCAGCAATACCCTCAGCACAAGTTACCACTAGTTGATGTGTATTTTGATCGAGTCGGTTTTCTTTTCCAGAATTTTAATTATTTGAATTATATAATTTTTTATATAATGAGAACAACTGAAATAAGTTTTTTAAAAATTTTATTTATCTTAATTCGAAGGTAAAATGCTTTAAATCACAAAGAATTTGGCTTTTACAGTGTTCTTGCAGTAATGGTGTGGGCAAGAGCAGGTGAAACTCTTTGAAGAAAGATGCAGTGTAAGCCTGTGCATCTCCTGCACTCAAGATGGATTTAAAACATCTTCTAATTTTCAAGTTATCTTATCTACAAATTGTAAAACATATTTGATTAATTATGGTTTATAATAAAATATGAAGTCAGTGCTGTATCCTCAGTTGTCTAAAAATGTATTTGTTCTTTGAGGCAGATTTGTTGGAATCAGGATCCAAACGTATCTGTGTGGCTTTTAGTAGGTGAGTCTTAGAAGTCTCTTAACCTATAGGTACCACTTTCTTCTTTATTTTATTATTATTTATATGTTGAAGTTGCTGGGTTAAATATTCATTAGAATTTTTTGCATTCTAGATTTGGCTTCTTGCATTTCTCTGATGTTTAACATGCGCACCCATTGCCCATTTTTCCTATAAACTAGATTTTGATGGTATTAGTGATTGAAGTCATAGTCCTGGTGAGCAGGTGTGTCAGTGATACACATAGGGTATGAAAGTGTTTGATGCTGACATATAGTGGTACAGCCTGGAAACACACAAAGACCTCACAGATCATATGTGGTGGGTGTGTGAAGGTGACACAATGCAGCACAGCCTACAGACATATATGGAACTCTATATGACAGGTGTCCAGTGGTGACAGTACAGAACAGCCTAGAAGCAAAATTTCAGGACCCTTGTGACAGGTGTGTGGCTGTGACACACCTATATACACACAGGGTATGATACACACTAGCACAATGGGGCAGAGCCTGGAAACATGCACAAATAATTGTCCTGGTATACCTGGTATTCGGGTATGTAAATGTAACATATTTTGGTATACCTGGAGATAACACACAAAGGACTGTATATTGCAAGTATGAAATTGTGACACTGCAGCACAGCCAAACACACACATACATCTTGAGGTCCTTGGGTGACAGGTTGTGTAATGTTGATATACCTCAGCATAACCTGGGAACCCCCCCCTCACATACACCCTGGGAACTCTGTATACCAAGTATAAAGATGACATACCTCAGCACATCCTTATTTATACATATCCATATACTACATCCACAACATAACAGATATATGACAAACATGAGACACACAACCAGTACATGCAAAGCACACCAGGGATGTGTGGGATAGGAGGGAAGTTAAGTTCACCATAACAGATATGGCAACAAAGATGCCCAAATATACTGTGGAGATCTGTAAAAAGGGTGTGCCAGTAGTGACCCTCCAAAGCCTTGGGTGGGGGAGGAGGGACATGCCCATGCACACACTCACTGTATCCCATGACCAAGGCGGGTACAGCCAGACTTGGAGAGACCCCCATCTGGGCAAGTTTGATGGTGCCCTGCTGGGGATGAGAACCGAAAGCACAGTTGCGTGCTCGCCTCTGTTGGGTTGAGGGCTTTCTGGGCTGGTGTAATGGTCTGTGTATGGACCTTGGGCCATGAGAGCTCCTGGCTGCGAGGCAGCTGGCCCCCGATGACTCAGCCCGGAGAGTCTCTCCCCATTTTGGTGTCTCAGCTCTGAAAATGGCGCTGTGTCCTCGGTCGGGCCCCCTTCATCAAGATCTTCAGGAAGGGAAGCCCGAGGTCTCGCGTAGCCTCACAGCTTCTCTCCATCTCCGCGTGCGCCGCCCGCATCCTAACAATCTGGGAGGCGACCCCGGTGGCCTCCTTAGTTCTTTCTCTCTTCTCTGTTCTTCGCTTAGCAGCCAGAGGTATTCTTAAAGCCTGCATCAGTTAATGTCATTCCTTGCTCAACCCTGTAAGGGCCCTTCCCCTCTCTCATCACTTTCCTTGGACCTTTCCCACCCAGCACCCAGCACCACCCACATCTGCTCTTCATTGTTCACCAGCACTCTTTCCACCCTCGGGCTTCAAAGGAGGGCTTTCCCTTCTCATCCAGCACTTTGCCTTGTGATCTTAGCCCCCCAGTCCCGCGATCCCTCCTGGGTTCCTTCTTTAAAGTAGAAGTACCTGACCCACTCCATCCAACCGTGTCCCTGTACCCCTAGCATGGCACCGCCCTTGTCCTCAGAGATGTTCAGGGAGGATTCTGCATCCTAAGCCAGCATTAAGTGAGATCTCCGCCCGCACGTGGATGGAAAATGCCCCCTGGCCGATCGACCAGCATGTAGGAGTTGCACAACCGACATTCCTCAGCGAGTGATGGAGAGATGAGTTGATTCATGCATTACTATTTGGTAGTTGAATATGAGAGCTCAAGGACACATGGTGGGAGCAAATTACCCCGAGTCCAGGTAAGAAGCTTTTACTCCGACGTGCAGACCGAGAAGGTCTGGACTCGGTGAACTGACCTGGGAGGAAGGGGGTGTTTACTGGCCTTGCAGGAAGGGTTAGCCCATGTTGAGCCAGTTTCATGGTAACTCGAAGGGTGAGGTACTGATCTACATTAACCTTGAAGGATGAGGAGGAGGTAGGCCTAAGGACATGTCCAAGAGGGGGTGGGAGGAATTGCTGCAGGGCCGCAGCGGAGATTCTCAGTCCTTCAGGATTTCATACTGGGTGATATCTGGGTGACAGCTAAGTACAGGGACATAGAGCAGAGGGGACACACTGAATCACTATTAGGAAAGACTGCCAGGACCTTGTGCTTGAAGCATTGCACATGGCTGTGAGGGCCAGGGATGCACCTGGGGGGAGCGGTGACCCTGCCAGCAGTGCCTATGCAGAGTTCGCTCTGTCCATGAGAAAAGGGTCCACACCAGGGAGGCGAGTTTGCTGGCAAGACCATGTGCTCCTGCGGGAGCGGCGGAGGGCAGCCAAGTAGAGATGTCCAGATGTGGTTAGAGGATATGCTGGGGCTCAGCAGACCAGACAGTCTGGGTAGAGGAGGTGTCTAGAAGTCCCCACTTAGAATCTCTGGCAGTTCATGTTCAGGAAAAGTTGGGAGGGGTTAAAGTCAGCCGACCAGAGGAACGTAGAGGAAATCATTTACCCTACTCAACCCCTCGGGAGCCCTGTGCCCTTGTGGGAGTCACCCAGCCTTTCAAGGGCTGCATTTCCCTCCTTTGAGAGATGGAAATAATAGTTCCTCCCGGCCGGATGGTGTGGGGGATATTAAATGAGGCAAACCTCAGGAGCCTGGCCAAAATTAGCCCCATCTGTAAAGATGAGTTGGGGCCGTCAGCATCTAGGGGATCTGCAGGGAGCCCTGGGAGCCTGAGAGGATCCTCCATGGGGAGAGAACCAGAACGGAAGCTTGTCTTGTGGCCCAGGGAGGGGGAAGATCAGCTGGAGGGTTGGGGAAAGCCTAGACCCTTGGCCCTGCTGCCTTGGATTGAATCCCAGATTCCCCATCTCTCCGGGGGTTCTAAGCACGTCCAGACTCAATTCCCTCCAGTGCAGTATGGGAATAATGAGCAGACCTGCCCCAGGAGCTGTTGGAGGTGGTAAAGAGTAGAATTACGTACAGTGTGCGCTGGGTACATGATGAGGGCTCCAGGTGCGCGGCTGTTAGGAACTGCGGACATTTTTAGGGTGCTATTTGCCCAGGTGGAAGAGCGCTGGGGGCAGGGCCTTTGGTGAACGGTTGGGGATGTGTGTGTGCCTTTGATGAGTGGGTAGGGGGTAGGGCAGAAACCCTGGGGGATTGGAGCGGGCGCATTTACAACTCCAGGCCTCCAGACGCTATGGGCTCCCACCCTCTCCCAGCTGCGCCTTTGGGCCTCTGGGACCAGGCCTCTGCTGCTGCAGCTAGTGTGGTGTTCAGGGAGAGTATGGCCCAGGGACACCAGAGCTCCTCCAAGGGGTGTCAGGAAGCCAGTGGCCAGTTCTCATTGCCTGGATTCTGTCCAGCACTGTGCAGTAGCTATGCCCGTGTCCTCGGTCTCCACCCCGATCCTGGCTTCTCTCTCAGCCCCTTGCACCACCCTGGCCCCTTTTGTTCTCCCAGTGGAATGAGAGAGAAATGGGACTTCTCAGAATTCCCCTCACCCGCGGTGCAGTCTGCTGGAACTGGGCCCCAGAGGGAGGCTGCAGAGACCTGGGGACTTCGTGTGTTTTCTGGTAGTGCCCCTTCCCAGGGCTGTGACCTTGCAAGCCCCCTCACTGCCTTTGGCCCCATTTCCTCAGGTATAAATGGGAATATTAATCCCACCTCCTTGACTGAGAGATCCCTGTGTGCTCAGTGCCCAAGTGTTGCCTGCTCAGTACCTCTCGGTGAGGTGGATGAGGAAGGGTCCTCTCCTCTACTCATGTGTATGGAAATATTTTCAGGGGTGCGTGAAATGTATTTACACCCACAGTTACTGGAAATGCTTCCCATCCTCCTTACTGCTGATTCACAGTGTCTGGCAGCCTACTGGACATTTTCATTCAGATGTCCTACAATCCCCTTCAAACAGAAATCACCTGCTTTTCTTATCTTCTCCTTTCATATTCTTTCTGTCTATAAGTAACATGCTTGTCTACCCAGTCTCCAGCCTATATGTCATTTCAACTCTTACTTTGGGCTATATATACCTTTCACTCAGAGTTCAGTTAGGAAGACAATCTAGTAAATACACAGTTATTTAATGACACTGTGACATGTTGTAGGAAAGAGAAGTACTGGGAATTTTAAGAGTATGTATAGCCAGAGGGTGTAACCTATCCTTGGTGCAAGCATCTCAAATGACTTTGGAATTGAGACTCACAGGCTAAGTGACAGCTAAAGGAGAGAAGAGGGGGGACGGGAACAGCATTACATCTGGAGGGACCAGCATGTTCAAAGGCCCTGGCCCTAAGGTGATAGGGAGCTAAACTTCCGATAGAATTGAAGAAACCTCGGACTCGCCTATTTCACTGCCCTATCACTGAACTTGGTGCCTGGGATGCAGCATACATCAATGAGTGTTTACTGAGTGAAGACTGTGATTCCTGGGTTGTGGTTTGGTTCAGACTTACGTGGGTCCTGATGCCTCAGTAATCAGACAACTTCTCTCCAGAGTCCTCATGGCTTTTACCCCTGCATTTGCTGAGATGTTTTGGTTGCAGTTTAACAGAAAATGAGCTCACACTGGCTTCACCCTGAAGAAAATGTTCTACCTTACCTAATGAAAAAGCTCCAAGGCTTAGGGGATGCACCTGATGTCTCTGCTCCCTCTCTCTGGTCTAGGTGTTTGCCTTGTCTTCAGGCTGGCTCCCTTGGAGGGGTCACTTGATGTTGTTGCAACTGGGGCAGCAGCCCCCTTTGTTCAGCCTTGTCCTCCCACCTCAGAATAAATACTTTCTCTTCAGAATGAGTGTCTAGCTTCAGTTCCTGCCTACCTCAGACTGTGGAGCCTGCAATAGGCTGTCAAAACAAGCCATAGTCAGCTGACAGCCATTAACCCTAAGGCAGTCATGTAAGCCAGGTGGAAAGTCCCTTGCGCACGCACAATATAAAGGTCAACAAATCAGTAACAACACGTCTGCAGCTAGCCCCAGTTGTGGTTATTGTTTCTGACTTGCCTTATGATTGGTCCACGATGCCTTAACCGAACATTTCTGCATCCTGGTATGTATAAAACTTGCAGCTATTTATACCTCCTTTGTCCAGACTTGAAATAGCACCCACAAAGCTTTGTGCTCTGCTGCACAGCACAATGGTTCAAGCCTGACCTCTGGTGTCGGGTCCTGTTTCTGAAGCCGCTCAGCTGAAGGCTGTGCCCCAGTGCCAGGGGTGCAACAAGACTACTGATATTCAGGGATGCCACTTGCAGGTTGATTTAGACCAGTGCTTTCAGTCCTCTCTGGGCACCAGAAACAACTGGTGTCATGGTCAGGTTCATGTGTTAAGTTGGCCAGGTGGTGGTGCCTGGGTGTCTGGTCAGGCAAGGTTGACCTGTCTGTTGCTATGAGGACATTTCATGACTTAAATCATGAGCATGTTGACTGCATCCACAGCTGATTGCATTTGTAATCAGCTAAGGGGCGTGTCTTCTGCAATGAGTGATGGTTAATCTAATCACTAGAAGGCTTTTAAGGAGGATTCAGAAGAGATGGTTACTCTTCCTGTTTCAGCCAGCCAGCCTCTCCTGAGAATTCTTTGAGGTTTATTAGAGTTGCCAGCTTGTGGCCTGCCCTACAGACCTTAGACCCTTACATTCCCACAGTTGCTCAGCCAGCCTCTCCTGAGAGTTCACTGAGGACCTTCACCAGAGTCGCCAGCTTGCGGCCTGCACTACAGACCTTGGACTCTACATTCCCATGATTATGTGAGATGCTTTTATAAATTTTATATCTATGGATATTTCTGTTTCTCTAGAGAACCCTAGCTGATACCTTCTGGAAAAGAAAAACCTTCTGGAACAAGGGTGACCTTTCCTGTATCCTAGGGCTGCATGTGAAAAGGGTGTACAACCTGAACTGTATTAGAAGTTCAAGAGAATGAATGCTGTGTCATCGGCCAGCACCACCCTTTTCAGCAGCTGGAGCCAAAAGATAGTATTTGTGCCCTTGATTTCCAGGTTTCAAGTCTGCATTTTCTTTACTTTGTTGGGAGAAGGTTCATTTAAGGTCTCCTCTCAGTCCTGAAGTTCCAGACTGGATTAAGAAGTTTTAGTTGTTTCGTTAAGATACTCAGATCCTATTTCTTTCTCTCTTAACAGGGCATCCAGTTACAAAACCAGTGCTACTCTGCCTACTGGAGCCCAGACAGTGGCTATGAAAAGTGAAGAGAGACTTCTTCCAAAGTATCTGTCTAGGTAAGCAGTACCTGCCTAGGAGGGGGTCATGACCGTCTTAGGTTTCCATGGGAAGCTTCCATGATCCAGCTAGCAGAGTATACATAGAGAGGAAGGGGAGAAATCACACCCCATACACATCCCTTTCACTAAGAATTTGGCCATACTTGGGAGTTCAAGACTGAGAAATGTGGGGTAACTGTGTGGCCAAGGAAAATAACAAATGGGCTCAGTTTACATCAACTTAATCTGCTGTACCCAGCCTGCTTTTGAAAATGAGAGTGATATTAGATTCTATGTCATTGGGTTGAGGATATAATAAGATAATGCATGAAATTACTTAGTATATACAGTGGCTGACCCAAAGTAAGCCACTCAACAAAATTTAGCTAGTAGTATTAAACATGTGATAATATTAATCATAATGAATAATGTAATATCACACATTTTATTCTGGACTCAGGAAAAGGGGCCTTTATTTCTCCAGATTACCATCTCCATCCATTCATCTGTCCTTCGATTTGTCCCATCAGATGCTCAAAAGTAATCCCTTGCCCTAAGTCTCCCTGTCCATTTCCTGAGCAGAGCTGGAGCCATTAATTGAGTTGATTGGTATCACTGCTGAATCATGGTTTCTGCACTCTGGTGGTCCCTCAGGCTACTAAGGTGAGGGTCTCTCTCAAGCCCTTACAGTCTGTTCTACATGGTCTCCATATCCCCAATCTACATCTCCATTTAAATATTTTAAGGGCATCATGCATAAGAAGACACTCATGCTCTTGTTCATCCCCAGGTGTGGAAAGGCCTTTAGATGTAGATCAGAACTTGAGTGGTACCAGTAGATTTGCACTGCATTCAGTGCGGCAAAGCCTTTTACTGGATCACATCCCTTCTTCAACACCTCATCATCCACACTAGAGAGATGCCATAGAAGTGCATCAAGTGTGGGGAGAAGTCAACTACCGGTTGCCTCATGCAGCACTAGTAGATTCACACTGGTGAGAAGCCCTACAAATGCTGTGAAAATGGAAAGGCCTTAGCCCACCACTGCACTTCTGTCTTGCATAATAAGATCCATTCTGGTGAAAAGTCCTTTAAATGCCAAGAATGTGGGAAGGACTTTTGGGACAGCTCCTCCTTCCACCCTGGAGAGAAGCCTTTTGAGTGTCACAGTGTAAGAAAGCCTTTGGCTGCAGTTCAGTCCTTACTGAGCATAGAAGGTTACATACTGAAGAAAAACCCAATGAGTATAAGAGATGTGGGAAGGCCTTTGGTCAGTGGGCCCACCTCCATTGGCATCAGAGAATGCATACTAGGGAAATAGTCCCATCTCCCCTTGGAGTTGCTGTCCTTGCTGCTCCAGGTGACAGATGGTATGAAAATCACAGATCAAGAGGGTTAGGGGATCCCAAATACATAACTCAAGAGTCCTGCCAACCATTCACAATGTCTGCCATCCCCAGGTGACTTTTCCAGTCATGAGGTAAGGTAGGTGAGACTTCATTTTGCTACTACACAATCTAGGCTGGAAAGAACTACAAATAAGTAGCTTGCATTAGGGACGAAGTTGGCCTGAGTGCCACTGTGGCCTAGAGTTAGAGCTAGGGCACTAACCAAGCCTCCTGCACAAGAGGGGCTCTATCTTGGGCTGTAGAAGAAGCAGCCCCTCACTTCCTTTCCTGGTGCAGATGTCTCTATTCCATTCACTCTACTTTTGCTGTCTGAACTATTATCTCTCTTGACATTGATCCTGACTGCTGAGCTTCAGAACTCAGTGTAAGAATGGGAATAATAGCAGATAGGGCAATTTAAATTAAATGAGCTAATCCATAGGTCTCACACATAGAATATACTTTAAATTGTGAATGCCTCTTCTTACCTTTTAGGCTCTGTCTGGGAGAGGCTGGACTTGAGAAACTCTCTCCAAATGATTCAGGAAAAAAAGCTTAAAGCTGGGAAGCTTGGAAGGAGTTATCTGACATGTAGTTTAGATCATCTGCCCATAGATCCTTTGAAAAAGACCCTGACCTGGGCAATTATCTTGGCTGTGATAGGGACTTTTTTTACCCAGTTGAGACAGCTGACCCTTAAAAAGACCTGAAGTGCCCTCTGGCCACATACTGCATTTGAATCTGAACTGGAGTTTCTGATGTGTGGTTGCTGCTTGTACTCAGCTCTGACTTTTCCTGTGTCCTCCACCCTCTTGTCTTCTCCAGAGCATATGGGATGATGGAGAGGAAACACCACCCCACGGGAGCCACTAACGTCCTGCTTGGCACTAGGCAGAGGCTCAGAGTTTTGCTCAAATTCTCTTGCCTGTCAGTCCAGGCCTTAAGGAATGTCCTTAAGGAATGTCATGCTTAGATCCAGTGCCAGCACCTAGGACCTGACTCTGTTAGTCAACCTGCCTCTGCCCTGTCATTTGGGTGGGTTTTTGCATGTGTTCTTTTCTCTCCAAATCCACACTAGGCTTCCCATCACCCACCGTCTTCTCCCCACTGTGATCACTGCTCACCAGCTACCTGTCTCAGGCAAATGTTACTTCCCTGTAGTCCAGGGTGCTCTGAAACTCCCTGGATCAGAGGCAGGAATGCCAGTGCAACCCTGAGGATGAATGTGCTTCTTCTCGTCTCCAGCCCCTATGCAGCACATGCCCTCACATCCATCCACTTGAATTTCTCTCCGTCAGGGATTTCTATCTTTGCTTTCACTACATACACTTGCCTGAATGGTCTCCAGTCTGCTTCTGCTTCTATGGACTCTGCCTTGTATAATCCTGTACTTTCTCCCATGCCACCTTGGTCTCTATTTAAATCTACTTGTCTAGTTTTGGTATTGTGTAGCTTACATTTTAACTCTTCTACCTCTCCTCTCCATCTCATTGTTATCTGGACCACTGATTAATTAAAAAAATAAAATAAAATGGAAGGAGATAATAGACTGACTACTGCTTCCCCCTCCTAAGTTATCACATAGCCTATGTTTGGGCTTACATGGAAAGCCCTTTCTTACCTGCCAGCAGAGCTGTGTAATATTCTCCTTACCTTTATCTTTGGGTATCCACTCTCCTCTTTTAATTTCAAATGAGACCTCTTTCCATTAGAGTAAGGAGTCCCTAGTGTTTGGCTGCACACTGCTCCACTCTAGGATACACACTAACTGCCCCTTCTCCCTTGGTAACATCTCTGCTTATTTGTGGTGCCTGCATGCAGTGAGGTTGTGATGAACTCCCTGTAGAAGAAAGTGAGACAGATTGTATGCCACCTGGAGCTGAGGCCACACTGACCTGGTCATCCTTTGCTTCATGAGGGATATGCGTGTGCTGCACGCTGGAATTGGGACCTAGGAGAGGAGTCAGATACTCTGCTATATTTAACTTCTCAGACTTTATTAATGATCCTCTGTCAGGTTTGAGATTCTGCCTACAATTATTGGCTATTTTAGCTGCCCTTAAAGAAAGTTTTATTTTTAATTTAGTTCTTTTTTTTTTCTTCTCACCTTGGTAGGTACCAGAAATCGAACCTGGGTCTCCGGCATGGCAGGCAAGAATTCTACCTATTGAGCCACCATGGCCCGCCCCTTTTTTTAACTTAGTTTTTTCTTTTTCTTTTCCAGTTTTATTTTAAAAGTAGTATTGTAGGAAACTTGCACTTTCTCCCCCATGAATGTGAATATGGATAAAATTTTAAGTTCTGCTCCCAGTTTTCTGGTAGACACTGCCTGTGAAGGATATGTGCAGAGCTGTTTGTGGGAGAATACAATATCTGATGGAAGCAGCAACTGTTCTCTATAAACTTCCTTTGTGGCCAATGGAAGATCCCAAATCTAGTCTCCTCTTTGGAAAAGGAGAAAGAGCATTTAAGAATAAGGTGATTAGTGCTATAGGTTTCATGTAGCAGGGATGATCAAGGATCTCAGTAGTTTGTCTTTAGACTTTCCACACTCCTGGAGTCTTATTTTGAGACACAGAGAACTCAAGTGAGACTAGGAAATGAATTTATACCTTGGTGGCCATGGCCCACCTAAAAATGAGAGAACTTTTTACCATCAAAGAAAAGAAAACAGTTATTGGGCACAACTTGCAGTTTCTGGCCACTGATAAACACTGCCATGTTCTGATTCTGAAGAAAATCATTTATATCTTGATTTAGGTGCAAGTTGTTTAGAGTCCAAAGAAAAGAATCATCCATGGATAAAAACAGAATGAGACTTTGTGATTGGACAACAGGGATTATTTTCCTATCTTGGACTGGAATTGGGATGCTGGGTAATTTCTTATTCTTTTATCTAGACATTCTCATTTTCATCACTGATGAAGACCCATTCCCTTCATCAACCACGTGACTATGTCCTATTCCTTGGCCCACCTCTGCAAAGGAGCCCTCAGACAATGGCAGCTTTTGTTCTGAAACATTTCCTGGATAGTAACAGATGTAGCTTGTCATTTATCTATACAGACTGGCAGGGAGAGGGGCTTTCTTCAGCACCACTTCCCTCCAGAATGGCTTCCAAACCATTCAATCAGACCTAATACTTCTTGGTTGTCAGAGCTCAGAGTCAAAGCCCAAAAGTGCATTGTTTCCTATTGTTGGCTCTTTGGATTCTTGTATCTTTTGGTAAATGCCAGTATTTCTATGAGAGTGACTAGCCCAGTCAAGAATGTGAATGTTTCCCAGAAAAAGAATTTTGCGTACTGTTCTGTACTAGTGTTAACCTTATCAGATGCAATCCCACTTACCTCTCCTGAGTTTATGTATTTGGGCTTCATGGTCTGGGCTGTTGGTTTCATGGACCTTGTCTTGCACAGGCACAAGCAGCAAGTTGAAAACATTCACAGCAAGAGCCTCTTCCCCAGGTCCTCCCCTAAAATCACAGCCACCCAAACTATCCTGATGCTGACAAGCAGTTTTGTCTTTATTTACTCACTCTCTGCCATATTTTAACTTTGTCTTTCCTTAATAATCCCAGCTGGTGACCTGTGAGTACCTCTGCACTGGTGGCTGAGTGTTTCTCAGCTTTTAGCTCCCTCTCTTGCTCATTGGCAGAGGCACCTGGTAGTCAAGCCCTGCTTTACTTGCTAGGGGAGGAAAACAGTTTACCTAATGTTGTCACTGAACTATGAAGCTTCTATATCTCTAAATTACTTATTTACTCATTTACCACATGCTCTCAAGCCTGTAATATGCCTGTCCTCATCCAAGGCTTTTTCCTCCCAAAATATTTAATGAACAAGCCAAAAAAAAATCCTTACTATTATAGAATTTATACTCTATCAAGGAAGATACACATATTTTAATAGAGTATATAGTATTACAGTCACACTGGGGCACTATGAGATGGTGATTTGGGAAAAAATTGATTTAGTCTAGAGACATGGAAAAGATTCCCTGGGTTAGTTTTGGAGTGAAGAATGTTGGAGGGATTCAACAGAGGTAGCTGAGATCTTCAGGTAAAGGTAAAAGTAAGCAGATAATAATACGGGTGAGAGTTCTGAGAAGATGGAAGACTTGGGTGATGGAGACTGGTTTCTTTCACTGTAAATCCATGGACAAATCCATAGACACACTGGATGAAATGTAACAATTTTCAAAAATTTATGATTGAGCTTCAAAGAAAGATAAGGATAAGGGATCAGAAATAAACAAATACTCAGTTCAGTGTGGTGAGCTGAAGTTGAAGCCACTGCAACCCACCGGATGCAGATGCAGATACAGAGGGAGTGCCTGGAGACCAGAATTTCCTTATACCCAGGGTCAGAGTTAGAGTTCGCATGTTCAGGCCTCAGGAGTTGGCAGAGCTAGAAATGAGCCTGCCACATAAAGCCCTATAATTCAAAAAGTACTACCTGTTTGTGAATGTGAGATTCACAAAACACCACCTGGCTCTGAGCAGCAACAAGGAAGTGAACCAAATTCCCAAGGCCTTAAAGGAAAAAAAATAACCACCAGTATAACCCCCCAAGCTTGACTGCATGGGTATGTGAGGTCTGAACTATTCTACTGCATGGAGCTGCAACATCAAGACATTATAAGGAAATACTATTCCAGGACTAGCACCTCTTCTTAGCCACAGCAGAAGCAAATCAGAAATGCTCTATGGACACTTTTATGACTTGGGAGATGTGGATCTCTTATAGGAAAAGAAATCTATTTCTACTAAAAATAATAAAATAACTAGAACTTAAAAACCTTTAAGCCATTAAGGAGTGTCAGAAGACCATTTCACAGGAAATTAACAGTCCACAAAAGAAAGTGAAAGAAGAAATATCAAAGAAGTTGTAAGATCAGAAAGTTTTTAGAATTAAAAAGATAAAAGAAAGAATAAAGAACTTTTAAGAAACATTATGGCTGTTCTAATGAAGGAACTCCTTTGTTCAATTTAGGACATGTGGAGTTGGTGGTGTCTGCAAGACATCTTAGTAGAAAATTATCACATTACAGAATGGGCAACAAAAGTCATGCTGTTTGCTTTATCATTGGGGAATTGCCAAAATCATGCACATGTGAATCCAGCTGCAATCAGGAATCTCTCAAGATCTTAAAGCTGCTACTGCTGCCATCTTGAAAACATGCTCTACTCATTGTCCTGCAATGTAAAGTAGATGCCCTTTACCCTGGCTCTCAGAACCCATGGGGTTATTTGACTGGATTCTAGTGCTTCCTGAGAAAAATTAATTGTGTAAGAATCTGATTAACTGAATTGAAATAATATCCAATCCAGTTGTAACCAAGTATGAACACTTCCTAGTTACCAGCCTCTGCAGTACAGAAAGGCACATGAAAAGGGAAGTGGAACAGTTGTTGAGTATTATACACCACATCCACTTCATCTACCACTGGCTACTATATATCTACTCACATATTTCTTACCATACTTAACTACCCAAACATAATTGCAACAACATGCTCATGTCTAAAATAAAGCGAGAATCTCATACTAACACAAACGTGGCCACTTTCTTCCCAAAAGGATCCCAATGTTGTTTAGTCATTAAATTTGTCCCTGGGTGATATTTATTCCTAAATTAACCCCATCCTTCTATTTGTCCTCTGTACACAAGACTAATCAAATCAAACCACTAACCTGTCCCATATATAAAGGTAAGGGAAAGACATCAAAAAGGAAATTAAACTATGATATATATAAAACAGCAAAAAATGAAAATATGATCTATATGGTACTATTTTTATTTACTTATTTATTTATTTATTTATTTATTATCTACTATCTATTTATTTATTTATTCCTTTTTAGTTGATTGAGCATCTGTAAGTGCTTTTATTCCATGTGGAACTTAATTCCAGTGACTCCTCATTCCATAATCCCTCTTCCTCAGCCAGTGCTTTATTTGGAGGGGAGGTTAGGGGACCAAATCTCACCTGTGTGTTCTGAGCCTTGGAAATCTTGCCTGGGTAGTTGCTGTAGTCTTTCATTAACTAGTATTCCTGGGAATGCTGCCACTAGGAGGTAGCCCAGAAGATTTTCCATGCTCTAGACACAATTGTTCCAGTACCTGCTATATATTTATCAATCGTATTAACCAATGATAATCAAAATTAATCACCTCAACCAACAAAGCAACTTCCTTCCTTCCCTGTTGGTTCTGTGCATAAACAAGCACAAGAGGCCATCCTCACTTCCTATTGACTGGAATCATTATTGTGCCTCATAGCAACAAAAAGCCCTCTGAATGGGAAGTAGGTTCAAATCCATGGGTTCAAAGACAAATATCAAAGAATTCATTAGTTGGGATAGATGTAACTGCTGTCCAGAAAGTGACTGGCACCGGTACAGAACAGAGGTTGAGAAAGCACCAACTTGGACCAGTAGCAGTGCTCCCACGCCTTTTCTAATGACCAAGGAGCTCTATCATCCTGGAGGACGGTCAATCCATCCCACACAGTTTGCTCAATACTGAGTCCTAGGATACACTGTTGAAAGTTGATTTCATTGGCAGGTACTGTGCAGTGTAACTCCATAGTATTTACCAGGAAGCACTAAAGGAAGGCAATATTATAACATCGGGCACTGGAGTGGCTGTCGTTTCATCCTTTGTGGCATCTAGTACTGGATGAAAGACTGCATAACTGATCAGTGATGAAGTCTACCACCTAGAAAGGATACACTAAAGAATTTTGAGCAGCCTACATGAATTCTCCTGAAGAGTTACAGGCATAAAACATTTAGTATGCATGCCCCTCCCACTTCTCATATTTTGAAGAATCCCACTCCTAAAGGCAAGGGGCTTCTTAAAGTCTCCATACCAACTTAGCCATTCCAAGGGCAATCACATTGGTAGGCACCTAGGAGTAGCCTAGTTTCCACTATATTTTCCCAATCTCATGATCTGTTTTGGTTTAGTGCATTGATTTGCACTAAAATCATGATGGGGATAGGCAGCAGACTGCCTGTGCATTGAGTTTGGATCTGGGAGTATAATACCGCCTGGGGAATGGTACAGCTAATGGGTATGCCTGATTAGGTGGGCCACCAAAAGCCAAACAGGACATAGCAGGCTAGTTCCATTCACTAGATAGCATAAGGGGTAGGCCAGTCTCCCAACTAACTGAGGGAGAAAGGAGAGAGGAGAAAAATGTGTAGAAAGGGACATCTAGTCTCCTGTCCCATAATAGTGTCACTCAAGACAACTCCTCACTTCCCAACTCTTCAGTCCTAACAGACACAATAAGAACTGAGCTGTTGCAACATTTATTTTATTTTATTTTTCTCCACCAGAGTTCTATCATCCCATCATTCTGCAGGTGAAAAGGAGCACGTAATAGCCACTGCATCCCAAGAAGGGCAGTTCAGTGTTGTGCAACTTAGATAGTGATGGTTGTTCTACTGTCTAGTGTAAGGTCTGGGTGTCCAAATAGTAAAAAGATTCATCCACCAATGTTTGAATTATGCATATGAGACATCTTGATTTGGATAACCAATAGACTTTGGTATCTGAATTGTCAGTTGACTCCAGGATTTCAGAAGGTGGTCAACACAATCTTAAGAGGTCCATCCATCAGATGTTTTCCTTTACTATTTAATATAACAGGGTGAAAGTACAATAATGGGTACCTTCTTGTGGTGATGTTTTTGTTTTTGTGTTGATATTTAGTGTCTTTATTCTGGGCCTATTATACAGAAAGTTTGCCAATTTGAATAGTCTTTTCAAACAACTAATGGGCTTTTTGAATCCTCTCAAATCTGTTCTTATTTTCTGTTTAATTTGTGTTATCTATATTATTTCTCCCCAGTTCTTTTATAAATTCTTGAGATGGAAATTTGACTAATTTTCACCCTTTCTTATTTTCTAATATAAGCATTTAGTGTGGTGTGACTCTGAAAACTGGGTTGGTTGCATCTCACAAATTTTCCTACATAATATTTTCCATTTTTATCAGTTCAAATATATATTTCCCCATTATGACTTCTCCATGTGTTATTTAGAAATATAATTTTTGAAATTTACAAACCTGTGGAAATTTTCTAGTAATTAATCCTTTTACTACTTATTTATTGCTCAGTTACCCTATTGTCATAGAATATAACCATATATTTTAATATTTCAAATATTTTTATTATATTGAATATTTAAATATGTTTAAATAAATATGAACTAAAAATAAATATTTATTATATATATTATTTTTTATTCATAAGAATAAGCATGTTCATATTTCATATGAAGTATGAAATAAATATGAAATAATTTAAGTATGTTCAAATAATAGGATATAACCATTTATTTTAATATTTCAAATTAAAATATTGACTTTTTTAATATTTCAAATTAAAATATTGATGTTTACACTGTGGTCTGAGTATATCATTATTTCTTATAAATATTTTGCATGTGCATGAAAATAATGTACATGTTGCAGTTGTTGGGTTCAGTGTTCTATATATCTCCATGAGGTCCTTTGCTCATTTACTTCTTCAAATTGTCTATCTTCTATAATCATACTATGTTTTGTCTATTTGTTTGATCACTATTGAGAAAGATGAATTAAGATAGCTCTCATGATGATTTTGGATTTTTCATTTCTCCTTTTCTTTCAAATTTTGCTTTATGCATTTTATAGGTAGGTTGTCATACATATATGAAATTATTATAACTTCCTTGGGAATTGAACTTTTTGCCATTATGAAATTATCCTCTTTATTATCTATCATCAATAAATAATACTCTAGGTAACTATATTTAACTATTATATTTATAGCTTTATCATTAGATAATGTTATCTACTAAATTTATTATTTATTACTGATAGTAATGTCTTTTGCCTTGAAGTTTTGTCTTTTATTAGTATAGCTGCATCAATTTTCTTTTTTAGTATTATATATGTTTTAGTTTCCTTAACTGTTCAAGAAAATACTATGCAATGGGTTGACTTCAACAATAGGAATTTATTTCATGGTTTTGAAATTGGGAAAAAGTCCAAATCAAGGCATTATCAAAGTGATGCTTCCTTTCTGAAGACTGGCATTCTGGGACTAGCTGCTCATGATCCTTGGGTCTTGGCTCCTCTTGTCACATGGCAATGCACATGGCAGCCTTTTCTGGGCTCTCCATTCTCTTCCAGGTTGAATTTCAGTGTCTTGCTTCCCATTGCTTTCTGTCTGAATTTCACTGTGTTTATAAAGGACTCCAGTAATAAGATTAAGAGCCATCCTAACTGAGGTAGGCCACACCTTAACTGAAGTAACTTCATCAAAAGTTCCTACTTACAATGGGTTCACACCCACAGGAATGGATTAAGTTTAGGAACATATGTTTCTGGGGTACATACAGCCCCAAACACCATAGCATAGTATATCTTTTTCCACCTATTTTCTTTTAATATTTCTGCTCCATATGTTTTATATGTCTAGAAATAGATACTCATGTATCCTAATTTTGATTTGTTGTGTTGTTGAAACTGTATTTTCAGCCATTGTCTCTTCAGATACTTCCCTTCTTTAATCATGATGTGCTGGTCTGAAACCATTGTATACCCCAGAAAAGCCATGTTCTTTAATCCTTATTCAATATTATTGATGGGACCTTTTTGATTAAGTTTTTTCCCTGGAGATGTGACCCATGCAATTGTAAGTGGGGTGTTTTGATTATATGGTTTCCATGGAGATGCATTTCTACCCATTCAAGGTGAGCCACTTACTGGAACCCTTTAAGAGGACACCATTTTGGAAAAAGCTTCAGAGCCCACACATCCAGAGACCTATGGTGATGCAGAAGGAAAATGCCCCCAGGGAAGTCCTTGGAAATGAGGAGTCAGGAGAGAAAAACTAGCAGATGTTGCCATGTACCTTCCCAACTGACAGAGGTGTTCCAGATCCATCAGCCTTTCTTGAGTCAAGGTGTCTTTCTCTGGATGCCTCAGTTTGGATATTTTAATGGTCTTAGAACTGTAAACTTGTAATGTAATAAATTCCCTTTTTAAAAGCCATTCCATTTCTGATATATTACAATTCAGGCAGCTTTAGCATACCAATATACATGGTAAATAGACATGATTCATAATTTATGCATGATACTTCTGGTAACTAGAATGCTTGCAAGTCTGTTTCTGTTTTCTGGTTTGTTTTCTATGTTTCTCACTTAATAAAATCTATTTTTCTTCTGTTCCCAGTTTTCTTTGGCTGTATACTACAAAGTAAACATTTTTTTATAGGAATAACTTTACTTCTAAGTTTCCTTGTTCCACACATGATTTATATTTGTTTCTACTTGTTTCCTAGGGGCTTGATCAAACTAGGAACACCTTAAACTAATTACAAAACTTGAGTTTCCTTGAATCACTTAGCACTTCTAATTGCATAATTTTATGTGGAGATGGGCTTCCTGTTATTCATTCCCAGACTAAGGGCATGGCTATTTTTAGAGTCCCAGTTTATTCCAAAGAGGTTCTCCTATTAACTCTAATACCTTGTAAAGACTTTGGGCTTTGATTTTTATCTTCTTCCTCCATTGCAGCTCAAAAGTTCAGATTTTCTGAGATCATCACATGCTTTCAGAACAAAATATTTAATGCCTATTTACTATTCCAGATTTCTCCTTTTCCTTCAAATTTTGCTATTTATCCCTTACTTCTGGCTAGATCCTAAAATATTTTCTGCCAGATTTATTTTCATCCAACTTTTAAATTGTTTTTACTACGAAATTTGGCCCAAATAACTCAGTTTAATAATCCTGGAAACAGGAAGTCTTCTTAGCATATTCTTTAAACTTCTACTCTAGCATGAATTTTCTAACATATAGCAAGATAATAACTCTTAGTGAGGGTCATGCTACTTTACATATATAAGGTATATAATTCTATGATGTACAGCTAGGAATGAACCTTTACTGAAGGCTTTCCCACATTTTTTGCTGGGTAGAATGGTGTCCCCCTCAAAGTTCATGTCCACCCTGAACCACAGAATATGATCTTATTTGGAAATGGGTCTTTTGGACATGTTAAGATGATGTCATACTGGATCTGGGTGGACACGAAATCTAATATGACTGGTGTCTTTATAAGATGGAAATTTGAACACAGACACACAGACACAGAGGGAAAGCAACCGTGAGACGATAGAGGCAAAGATTGGAGTTAAGCTGCCACAAGCCAAGGAATACCTGGAGTCTTCAGAACTTGGAAGAGCCAAGGAAAGATTCTCTCCTAGAGCCTTGGAAGAAGCACAGTCCTACCAACATCTTTTTTTTTTTTTTTTTTTTTAACATGGGCAGTCACCGGGAATTGAACCCGGGTCCTCTGGCATGGCAGGTGAGCATTCTTGCCTGCTGAGCCACTGTGGCCCGCCCCCTACCAACATCTTGATTTCAGACTTCTAGACTTTAGAATTGTGAGAGAATAAATTTCTGTTGTTTTAAGCTACCCAACTTGTGGCAATTTGTTATTGCAGCCCCTGGGACACTAATGTAATTGAATTCATAAATTTCTCTTCTATGTAAGTTCTTAATATGCTGGATAAATAATTTATATTGACTAATGAATTTCCCATATTTACTACATGTGGGTCTTCTATCCAGGATGAAATTTTAAATAAAGGATTCAAACTGGCAAAAAGCTTCCCAAAATATTTTTATGTATATGGTTTCTCTCCAGCATTAATCCTCTTATGAACAATAAGGTATTGCCACTGTCAAGGCTTCTCTTTCAACTATTAATATTCTGATATTAAAATACAGACACATATGACTGAAAGTATTACCACAAATATTACATTCCTGGGCTTTACCTCCAGCATAATTTCTCATATGTAAATTGAGTGATTAATATTGCCTTAAGGATTTTCCATATGTATTACATTCTAACGTTACTTTCTGTTATGAGTTCTTTTGGATATAAGATTCAAATCACTGCTACATACCTACCCACATTCATTGCCTTTTTCTCCAGAAAGAATTCTATGATGAACAATGAAATTTGAGCCACTACTAAATGCTTTTCTATATTTATCACATGTAGAAGTTTTCACTTGTCATTTGTACAGTTAAGTTTAATTTGGAGTTAAAGTTTCTCCAATATTGAACACATTCATAAAATGTCCCACCTATATGAATTACTCTTATTTTTAAGCAGGGATGACCTATGACCAAAAGTTTTCCCACACCTATTACAATGACAATGCTTTGTACAGTGTGATTTCTTATATAAAGGATTCAGGATGATCAAAGATTTTCATGCATTTATGACATTCATCTGATGTTTATTCCAGTATTAATTTTCTGGTTTACCATACAGAATATGTAGTAACTTTAGACTTTCATAAATTCATTGCATCCACAGCATTTTTCCAGGGGTAATTCTTTGAAATTTAGTTAAATATAAACTAGGCTTTCCACATTCATTTCATTCATACACTTTCTCCAGAATGGTTTGTTTTGCCAAGAATGACTTAAGATTGAAAATCTTCTCACATACACTAAACTCACAAGGTTTCTCTTATTATTCTTGAGGACTGCTTCTCACATTTAATGAGATGTGAGACACATTTTAAGGCCTTCCCACATCTGAAACATTAGTATGGTTTTTTTTTTTAATGTATTTGATGATTAGTAAGGGGTAATGCATAGCTAAAAGACTACTAATTTTTAACATATCTGAAAATTTTATCTCCCATATGAATCGTCTGATGTTGAATAAGAGATTACTATCCAAGTAAACACTACATAATGTTTATTATGGGTCAGATAGTGCCCTAAGTGTTTTCAATACATTAATTCTTTAACTCATTTAATCTTTATAATAACACTATGCCATTATTATCAACATTTACAGATGGGGATACTGAAGCACACAGTAATCTTTCCAAAAGCACACAAAGCCAGCATTTGTGGAACTTGGATTTATACCCAGGTAACATGGTTTCAGACCCTATGCTCTTTACACACACACACACACACACACACACACACACACACACACACACACATACCTCAGAGCTCTCAAAAAAATCTGGAGTATGTCTTATTTATCTGGTTCATAGTATATGCTCAAAAGACTAGCTGACATGACTAAGAATGAAACAATATGACTATGTCAATGACAATGACATTGTAAAATCTTTATGATCTCAGTCCATTCTTTTCTTTTTAATGTTTTTAAATAGTGAAGTCTAACACAAATACAAAGAAAAAGCAATGATTTTCAAAGTACACTTCAACAAGTAGTTACAGAACAGATTTCTGAGTTTTTTATGGGTTACCATTCCACTATTTCAGATTTTTCCTTTTAGCTGCTCTAAACACCGGAGGTTATAGGAAATACAAATATAGTGATTCAGCAGTAATACTCCTTTGTTAAATCCCATTTTCTCTGTTATAACTCCTCCTTCTCATTTGATCCTTCTCCAAATCTATAGGGATCTTTAGGTAATGCCTGTTCTGACTTTTTCATGTTGAAAGGGGTGTCAACACTAAAGGATGGGGGATGTAATTAGTTGATAATCTTGAAGAGGCTGGTCTCCATTGGTTTCAGGATTTATCTTACCTGGGAACCCTCTGAAGTTGTAGGTTCCAGGAAATGAAACTTAGTGCCTGAAACTTTTATAAGCCTCAATATGAGCCCTAGGTTTTCTTAAGAGTTAACAGGAGTAATGTAGGTTGGACTTCAGCAAACAAGGGCAATTAACACTAACTGAAGCTTACATAAGAGTAGCCTCCAGAATAGCCTCTTGATTCTATTTGATCTCTCTTGGCCATTGATGTCTTATTTTAGTACACTTCTTTTCCCCCCTTTTGGTTAGGAAGGCATTGTTGGTCCCACAGTACCAGGTCCAGATTCATTTCCTGGAGTCACACCCCATGTTGTTAGGGAGATTCTCAACCCTGAATGTCATTTCCTATGTAGGCACAGGATAATGATTTTCCTTGCGGAGTTGGGCTTAGAGAAAGAGAGAGATGCCACATTTGAGCAACCAAAGAGATTTCCAGGAAGCAACTCTTAGGCCTTATTATAGGTAGTTTTAGCTTCTCTACTACAGAAATAAGTTCCATAAGGGCAAGCCTAAAAGTCAAGTACTTGGCCCATTTTTCTTGGGAGTCCCCCAGTGGTAGAGACGGTACCTGGGATTTCCCAGATGGAAAAGTTAAATAGTTCCGTATTTTTTTCCCTTTAGATCCTCAAGGGACTCTATCAATACTTTTTAATTATCAGTCCACCATAGTCTGAGATGTATCCAGGTATTACATTAAGCTATTAGAATTACAAGGCTTCACTCCCGTTCTGGACTCCAGGAGTTTGGGTTGTTTAAATTAGCTATCCAGACAGGTTGATTTCAATTTTGTGTTACAGAAAATTAGGTTCTAGACACAGTAAACCTCTCTGCCTTTGGTCTCATACCATAGGTGAACATCTAGAGTACAAACGGTATCATCTTTTACCCTGTATTCTGAATTATTTTAATCTCAGCCAGATTGGCTTTGATTTTATATCTAATTGAGATGTGATCTCTTTTTTAGTTATTTTAACTGTTACTGTATATAGCTATACTAACTTTCAGGGCTGCAGCACCCCATTTCTGGGTCATAGCTGTCACATATTTACTCAAGGATCCAGGGAAATACTTCTAACACATATATAGCTTATTGTCTCAGAATCTTGAAATATGCTTACATCAGAAAGTATGGCTGCTATAAGGGATTACAATCCAGGCTCCAATTTTCTTATATTACCTGAAGAGACCTTAGCATATTATTTTGTTTCTGGCTTATTTTGCACAGCATATTGTCCCCAATGTGTTTATTGTTTATAAACAATATATAAACTGTTTATTCAGTTCATTGCATGCCTCCTGACATCCTTCCTTATTGTAGCCACACCATATTCCATCATATAAATGTTTCACAGTTCATTATTCTGCTTTTCTGTCATTGGACTCCTGGCTCCCTCCATCTATTGGGCATCATGGATAATGTCCAAAATAAACAAACCATGTCTTACAGAATCCTCATTTGTTTGTACAATCAGCAGAACTCCCAATTTTAGGAGTTTTCATTGGTCCATAGAGACAAAGCACTAACAAACACAGCATCACCAAATATCAAAAGTACCCCTTATCACATGTCCACCAATCCCAATTAATTAATTGCCCCTGGTAGTGCTGTAGTACTGTTGATATTTTTCTGTTAACTATTGGCCATAGCATACAATTTTAGTTTTCCCCCATACCCCTCTACTATTGATTCTTAGTACAGTATCAAACCTTTGAAAGAGTTTTGTGTGAGAACTTAATTGTAGATGTAATCAGTGGGACACACGGCACTATACAGCCCCTTTCAATCATATTCACCTTTAATATGGCAATGTTAATTAGTTATCATCACTTCTATCCATTTCCTTCCACTTAAGTTCAATCTCATTTAGTAGCATTTCCCCGATCACTAGCTTTCATATACCTCTAGGTCTGCTATATTCTACAGTATAACCTCTGAGATTACCTTTAATAGAGTCATAATACTGAAATCACACAGTATCTGTCCTTTTGTGTCAGATGTACTTCACTCAGCATTATGTCCTCAAGGTTCATCCACATTGTCACATGCTTCAGGACCTCATTTCATCTTCCTGCTTCATTATATTCCATCATATGTATATAACGTTTGTTATCCACACATATGTTGATGGGCACTTAGATTGTTTCCATTTTTGATAACAGTGAATAGTGTCACTATGAACATCAATGTGCAAATGTTGTTCATGTCACTGCTATCAGCTTTTCTGGGTATATCCTGAGTATTGATATTGCCGGGTCATATTTCTAAATGTTGAAAACAACAAATGTAGTTTTCTGTTTGCTTACTAGTAGCCATTTTTATAGGTGTGAAGTGATATCTCATAGCATCTTGATTGGCATTTCCCTCATAGCTAATGAAAATGAGCATTTCTTCATGTGATTTTTAGTCATTTGTATTTGCTCTTCAGAAAGGTGCCTATTCACATCTTCTGCCCTTCTTATAATTGGGAGGTTTTCTATTTTACATTGAGTTGAATAATTTCTTTATGAACACAGGATATCAAGCCTTTATCCAATATGTGGTTTCCACATATTTTATCCCATTGAGCTCGCTCTTTTGGACAAAGTCCCTTGAGGCACAGAAGCTCTTGATCTTAAGGAGTTCCCACTTATCTTTTTTTTTTCTACCACTGCTTGTACTTTAGGTCTAAAGCTACCTCCTATTACTAGATTTTGAAGATGTTACCCTGCATTTTCTTTCAGAAGTTTTTATAGTACTGTCTTTTACATTTAGGTCTTTAATCCATTTTGAATTAACTTTTGTATAGGGTGTAAGGTACAGGTCCTCTTTCATTCTTTTGTCTATTGATATCCAATTCTCCCATGCCCGTTTATTGAAAAGACTATTCTGTTCCAGTTCAGTGGATTTGGGGGCCTTATCAAAGATCAATTGACCACAGATTTGGTGGTCTATCTCTACACTCTCAATTTGATTCCATTGGTGGATACTTCTATCTTTGTGCCAATACCATGCTGTTTTGACCACTGTGGCTTAATAGTAAGCTTTAAAGACAGGAAATGTTAGTCCTCCCACTACACTCTTCTTTTTCAGGATATCTTTAGCTATTCTGGGTCTCTTTACTTTCCAAATAAATTTGATTACTAGTTTTTCCATGTCTTCAAAGTAAATTATTGGTATTTGATTGGTATCGCATTGAATCTGTAGATCAATCTGAGTACAACTGACATCTTAACAACATTCAGCTTTCCCATCTATGAGCAAGGAATGTCTTTCCATCTATTTAGGTAATTTTAAATATCTTTTAGCAGTGTTTTGTTGTTTTCTGTGTATAACTTCTTGACATCCCTGGTCAGGTTTATTCTTAGATACCTGATTCTTTTGTTCTCTATTTTGAGTGGATTTTTTTCTTTAATAGTCTCCTCAGAAAGGTCAGTATCTGTATACAGAAGCATTATGAATTTTTGTGCATTAATCTTGTATCCTACCACTTTGCTGAATTTATTAGCTCAAGAAACTTTGTCATAGATTTCTCACAGTTTTATAAGGATAGGATCATGTCATCTGCAAATAATGAAAATTTTACTTCTTCTTTTCCTATCTGGATGCTTTTATTTCTTTCTCCTGCCTAATCACTCCAGCTAGGACTTCTAGTATAATGCTGCATATTAATGGTAATAATGGTCATCCTTGTCTCATTCCCAATATTAGGAGGCATGCTACCAATCTCTCACCATTAAGTATGATGCTGGCTATGGGCTTTTCTTACATCCCTTTATGATACTTAGAAACTTGACTTCGATTCCTACCTTTTGAAGTGTTTTTATCAGGAACGATGCTGAATTTTGTCAAATGCTTTTTCAGCATTAATTGAGATGATGTGTGATTTCCCCTTTCTGTTTCTTAATATGCTATATAATGGTGATTGATTTTCTTATGTTGAACCACCTTGGCATTCCTGGTATAAACCCTACTTGGTTGTGATGCATAATTCTTTTATTTTTTATGTTTTGCATGGGCAGGCACAGGGAATTGAACCCAGGTCTCCAGCATGGTAGGTGTATAATTCTTTTAATGTGTTGTTGGATTCTATTTGCTAGTATTTTGTTGAGAATTTTTGCATTTATGTTCAGTATGGAGATTGGTCTGTAGTCTTCCTTTCTTGTAGCATCTTTACCCAGTTTTGGTATTAGAGTGATTTCATAAAATGTGCTAGGTGGCATTCCTTTTTCCTCAAATTTTTGGAACAGTTTGAGCAGGACTATTGTTAGTTGTTTATGAAATTTTGATAACATTCCCCTGTGAAGCTATCTGGTCTTGGCCTATTTTTTGTAGAAAGATTTTTGATGACTGATTGAATCTCTTTACTTGTAGTTGGTTTGTTGAGATATTGTATTTCTTCTTGAATCAATATAGGTAGTTCGTGTGTTTCCAGGAATCTGTCCATTTTATCTATGTTTCTAGTTTCTTGGCATATAGTTGTTCATAGCATTCTCTTATGACTTTTTAAATTTCTTCAGGATCCATGGAAACAACCCCCTCTCATTTCTGACTTTGTTTCTTTGCATCCTCTTTTTTTTCTTTGATAGTCTAGCTAATGGTCCATCAATTTTATTGATTTTCTCAAAAAAACAACCTTTGGTTTTCTTTGGGGCTAGTTTGCTGTTGTTTCTCTAAATTCCCCAGGTGAGTATTTAGGTCCTTGATTTTTACTCATTCTTGTTTTTTAACATAGGCATTTAGTGCACTGAATTTCTCTCCCAGCACTGCATTTGTGCTAGCAATTTATTCTTTGATCCAGTGATTATTTAAGAATGTACTGTTTAATTTCCATATATATATGAATGCACTTGTTATTTGGCCATTATTTACAGCTCATTCTGTTGTAGTCAGAGAAAGTGCTTCAGATTTTATCAATCTCACTAAATTTATAAAGATTTAGTGTTCCAGCATATGATCTATCCTGGAGAACATTTCAGGTGTACTAGAGAAGACTGTATCTTGTGGTGTTTGGGGGTGTAATGATCTCTATGTGTCTGTTAGGTCTAATTCATTTATCATATTGTTTAGGTTTTCTATTTTTTGTTGTCGTTGATCCTCTGTCTTCTTGTTCTATCTATGTGGAGAGCGGTGTATTGAAGTCTCCCACTATTATTGTTAAACAACTATAGCTCCCTTCATTTTGTCACCGTTTGCCTCATGTACTTTGGAGCTTCATGATTGGGAGCATTAACATTTATGATTTTTACTTAAAAATAAAATAAAAAATAAAAAGATCAATAAAATGAATAAAATATATAGAAAGAGGTGGGACAAAATGGTGGCATAGTGAGGTGTAGAATTTAGTTTATCCTCCTGAGCAGTTAGTAAATAGCTAGGAATGGCACAGAACAACTGCTGGGGGGAGATCAGAGAGCAGACACACAATGTACACCAATCTTAACAAGGTGGAACAACTGAGATCCCACATAGAACTGTAAGTCCCCCAAGCCCTGGAGGCTGGTGCCCTCATCCATAGGCATGGCAGACTGGTTCCCCAAAAGAAAAGGAAACAGACTTTAGTAGCAACAAGGACCTAGCTCAACCAAGTTCCAATTGCAAAATTAATTAATGAAATCTGACTACTGAAAACAGGCTGCCAGCATAGATAAACCTGGAATAAGTACTAAAGGAATGAGGAGTTTTTGCCCCAGCAGACAGGGGTTGCAGCAGATGGAAAACAAAACAAAACTAAACAAGAGGCTTTTAGGGAACCTCCTCCACATCATAAAGGGAATATATGAAAAGCCCACAGCTACCATCATGGCACAGCAAAAATGCCTGCTGCCACCACAGTTATTCAACATTGTACTGGAAGTTCTAGATAGAGCAATCAAACAAGAAAAAGAAATGAAAGGCATCCAAATTGGAAGGGAAGAACTAAAACTCTCACTGTTTGCAGATGACATGATATGTTGAAAATCCTGAAAAATCTATAGCAAAGCTACTAGAGCTAATAAATGAGTAAACAAAATGGGAGGTACAAGATCAATACCCCAAAATCAGTGGTGTTTCTATACACTAGTAATGAGCAATCTGAGGAGGAAATCAAGAAAAAAAATTCTTTTTACAATAGCAATCAAAAGAATAACCAAATATTTAGGAATAAATTTAACTAAGGATACAAGAGACCTATGCACAGAAAACTACAAGAAATTGCTAAAAGAAATCACAGAAGACCTATATAAGTGAACAGTATACTGTGTTCATGGACTGGAAGACTAAATACAGTTAAGATGCCAATTCTACCAAAATTGATTTATAGCTTCTATGCAATACCAATTAAAATCACAACAACTCACTTTTCAGAAACAGAAAAGCTAATAACTAAATTTATTTGGAAGAGTAGGATACTCTGAATAGCTGAAGGTATCCTGAGAAAGAAAAATGAAGTGGGAGGTCTCACGCTACCTGACTTTAAAGCATATTATGAAGCTATTGTGGTCAAAACAGCATGGTATTAGCATAAAGATAGATTTACTGACCAATGGAATCAAATTGAGTGTTCAGAAATAGACCCTCTCATCTATAGACAATTAATCTTTTAAAAGGCAATCAAACCAGCCCACCTGGGACAGCACAGCCTCTTCAGTAAATGGAGTTTGGAGAGCTGGATATTCATGTAAGAAGAATGAAAGAGGACCTATAACTCACACCTTATACAAAAAAATAACTAAAAAAATAGACCAAGTCCTAAACATTAGAGTTAAGACCATAAAATTTTTAGAAGAAAATGTAGAGAAACATCTTATAAATCTTAGACCTTATGCCCAAAGCATGTGCTTTGAAAAAAGAAATAGATAAATGGGGTCTCTTCAAAATTAACCACTTTTGCTCATCAAAGAAATTTTTCAGGAAAGTAAAAAGGCAGCCTAACAAAATGGGATGACAATATTTGGAAACCTCATATCAGATAAGGGCTTAATATACAGAATATATAGAGAGGTTCAACTCAACAACAAAAAGACAAACAACCCAATTAAACAATGAACAGACACTTCTCAGAAGTGAAAGACAAGAACAGACACTTCTCAGAAGATGAAATACAAATGGCTAAAAGGCACCTGAAAAGATGCCCAACTTCAAGGGCTATTATGAAAATGCGAATCAAAACCACAATGAGATATGTCACAGCCACAGGAATGGCCATTTTATATTTATATACATATAAAACAGAAAACAACAAGTGCTGGAGAAGAAGTGGAGAAAGAAGCACATTTATCCTTTGTTGGTGGGAATTTAAAATGGTACAACCACTCTAAAAGGCAGTTAGGCGGTTTCTCAAGAAGCAAAGAATTGCCATATGATCTTGCAATCCCATTACTAGGTATATATTCAGAGAAACTGAAGACAAGGACACAAACAGACATTTGAACACCAATCTTTATAGCAGAATTAATGATTGCCAAGAGATGGAAACAACCCAATGTCCATCAGTGTTCAAATGGCTATACAAGCTGTGGCACATATATATGATGGAATATTTTGCAGCTGTAAGACAGAATACAGTCATAAAGCATGTAATAATGTGGATGAAACTTGAGGGCATTATGCTGAGTGAAATTAGCCAAAAACAAAAGGACAAATACTGTATGGTCTCACTACTATGAACTAAAATTAATGAGTGAACTTTGAGAGTTGAAGTTAAGAACACAGGTTATCAGGAGATAGAAATAGAGTAGAGATTGGGCATTTGGTGTAGAAGGAATACAGACTGTGCAACAAGAACGATTGTAAAAATTCAGAAATGGATAGTACAATACTACCTGACTGTAGCACAATGATGTAAGTATACTGAATGGAGCTGAATGTGAGTTTGATTGAGTGAGATGAGCAGGGTGCACATATGAAACCAGAAAGAAAGATAGAAGATAAAGACTGAAACAGTATAACTTAGGAATGCCTAGAGTGGATAATGTTGGTGAGAAATAAACAAACAAAAATGTTTTTACATGAGTGAGAACAAATGAATATCACCATTGTAAGGTATTGAAAACAGATGGTATACATGAAAAAGTATAATCAATGCAATCTAGCGTCTATAGTTAACAGTAACATTGCAATATACTTCGAATGAATGTAAAAAAGGCATTATGCAAAAACTAAATGTCAACAGGCAGGGGCATGGTGGAAGAGTATGGATTCTTTGTGGAAAAGAAGGAAATGTCTTCATATAGATTATACTGGCAAAGGCATGTCTATTTACTTAGGTTGGATGGTATGAATGTGAATGTAACTTTAAAAATAAACTGAAAGGGTGCATGGGTGGTTCAGTGGTAGAATACTCACCTTGCATGTGGGAGATGCAGGCTCGATTCCCGGACAGTGCACCTCCTCCCCCCAAAAAAAGATAAAAATAAACAGTGAGAAACAAGTGCTAGAGAAAATACAGAGAAAAGATGTCCCTATTCACTGCCACTAGAGAAATTGAGAGGTGCAGCCTCTTGGAAGACAGTATGGTGGTTCCACAGGGTCTAGGTGTGGGGTTGCCTGCAACCTGCAACCCTGTTGCTTGGTATATACCTGGAGAACTGAGTGTTGGGACATAAAAGGACATTTGCAGACTGGTGTTTAAGGGGGCAGTGTTCCTGATTCCCAATGGATGGAAGTAGCCTAAGGGTAGAATGATTAAGGAATGGAAGGAGGGGGAACTATGGTGTATACATACAACGGACGACTGAGTGGGCACAAGAAGGAATGAAGTTATGAGGTCTGCAACTAGGTGAATGAAACTTAAGGACTATATGTTGAATGAAATGTCAGGAACAAAAAGAAAAATATTATCATGTCTCCATCATATGGACTAACTATTATATAAAAAAACTCACTAAAGTGAAGTCAAGAGAATGGGTTAGCAGGTTGGGGGCCTATTGTAAAGGTTCCTAGACTGTAAGCTCTCACAGCAGTCACATATATTCAGGAGTTGTAACTGTTATTTCTAAATTCTGAGTTACTGAGCTGTTTGTATATAACCTGCTCATTCCCAGAAACTTTGGGTATTTATGGGATACCTGAGACTGAGTTAGACCTCTGAAGCTATGAAAGCCAGCAGTACCCCATATAGCAACTGTTTAAAAAGTTGAAAAAGGGATCAGACTTTGACTAGGGATATGTATGAAGCTGATCTGTATAGTACTGGGGTAGATCAGAATAGAGGGTAAAGAATGATATCAACCATATTCTAAAACTTCAACTTTTTTGTAAGACCAAAGGGAAAGATGTTTATTTGGTGCAAAATTTATATTTGGGGTAGTGCATTACCTAATTTAACTTGTACGGTCAGTTTAGTTGAACACTGTAAGTACATGGAATCTTGTTGGTTTGTCCAGGTTAGTGTGATGCCCTGATATATCCCAGAGTAATTTAGACAGTGAATAAAGAAGCATTTCCAAAGTCTCATTGGGGAACTGGGGAGAAAGGAGGAAATATTCAACTTCCCCATTTGGAGAATTTCTGATATTCTTGCAAGCAGTGGGGACAACCAAGTCAATAGGCCAAGCCCTCAATCTTGGGACTTGCCCCTATGAAACTTATTCCTGCAAAAGACAGGCTAAGCCTACTTAAAATTATGCCTAAGAGTCATCCCAGAGAACCTCTTTTGTTGCTCAGATATGGCCTCTCTCTCTCTCTAAGCCAATTTGGCAGGTGAACTCACTGCCCTCCTCCCTATGTGGGGCATGATTCCCAGGGGTATAAATCTCCCTGGCAGTGTGGGATAGAATTCCTGGGATATGCTGGAATCTGGTATCATGGGATTGAGAAAGCTTCTTGGCCAAAAGAGGGAAGAGAGAAATGAGACAAAACAAAGTTTCAATGGCTGACAGATTTCAAAGAGAGTCAAGAGGGTATCCTGGAGGTTATTCTTACTCATTATATAGATATCTGCTTTTAGTTTATGTTGTATTGGAATGGCTGAAATGTTGAGCTATGTTCTAGTAGTCTTGGTTCTTGAAGACGATTATATAACGATACAACTTTTACAGTGTGACTGTGTGAGTGTGAAAACCTCATGCTTGATGCTCCTTTTATACAGGGTATGCACAGATGAGTAAAAAAATTATGGATGAAAAATAAATAGGGGGAATAAAGGGTAAAATAGACTGGGTAGATTGAAATACTAGTATTCAGTGAGAGGGAGGGGTAAGGGATATGAGATATATGAGTTTTCCTTTTTATTCTTTTTCTGGAGTGATGCATATGTTCTAAAAATGATCATGGTGATGAATACACAACTATGTGATGATATTGTGAGCCACTGATTGTACACCATGTATGGACTGTATGAGTGTGAAGATTTGTGCATAAAAATATTTTTAAAATATTTATATAAATAAAAATTTTAAATATAATACTACACATAAAAAATACATTAAGAAAAACAAAACCTAGGCAGATAGGAGTTTGCCAGATTAACTTTACTGTTTCTTCCCAGCAGGTTGCACCCCTGAGGTACCTCCACCCCTCAGGCCTGCCCCTCTCTGACTGCAGTGATCAGCGGGAAAGAAGGCATGCATGGCAGGGGGGATGTTTCTGGCCCACCCTGATGGCACTGTTGGTTCCAGTATGCAGGACCTGATCACGTTGCCTGGAGAAGCAGCTCATCTGCAGCACCCAGGGCCTGGTAGGTCCATAATCTATGGCACAGCTATTTGCAGTTCCTGGCCAGCTGATTGCTCCCAGCACCCAGGGGCATGGTCTTCCACAGTGGATGGCTAGGCATACTTCTGGTCTCCCCACGGGCACTGCCAGTTGTGACCAGAGGCAGTCTGGACCAGAGAGAAGATCAGATTCTTCAGATCCACACTTCACCACATGCCACCACCTGCCTCAGTAGGGCCACAGCTGTTCAGACCAACCCTGCTCTTTCTGTCCTGATCTCTCTCCCTCTCTTCTCTCTATGAAGTATTGGACACCTTTTCCTTCACTCACCTCCTGGGACTGCAGTCCTGGTCATTTTTTTCCTGTCTCCTATCTGTTCCTACAGAACAGGGGTAATACAATGTACCCTACTCTGACATGTTCCTGGAACTCCCATTCCTTCTTTCATAACAAAGTAATATATTCTATTGTTTTCTTAAAACGTTCATTATTTTAATTGAAAAACTTGGCTTTTTTTCTAGCTCAGTGTTATTATGAAGGCAATTTAGTGCAAGAATTGGAAAAAGAACCCTATTTACGCTCATGCTTTTTAAATGACAGCATTAGAATCTGGATTAGTCCTCTCATAAAGAGGAAACAAGGTAGAAAAAAAACTATATGTAGTGACAGCAAATGAAATTTGAGGATTACAGGATGACTTCATCTTTGTGGTTTCTGCAATCCTTGGGAGAAAAGAGGAAGGTAAGAGGATGGGAAAAACACAAAGCTATTACTATTACATAACCGGTATATGTAATGGTAATTAGAAATGTTCCTGATCCTTGTTTGATCCCATACCATGCTTCCTTAATGGAAAAATCTCTCAAAGATCCTTCAGCATTTCACAGAAATTTCAAGACTAAAACCAAATGAAAGATAATCCCTAAAATTGTAAATTCACTATCACACTCTAAACTCCTTTTTCAGTTGAGAACTGCTATCAGAATTTGCCTCTCCCTTTTGCTTTCTGGTGCAGTAGCACATATAGAGGAGGAGATTCTTGGCTCTAAACATCAGAAATCCTACCATTCCACACCAGGATTACTGTGTCAATGAAATAATGCTACCTTTTAAAACAATAAAATATTAATTTATTTACAATGAAAACCTTCAAATTTACTTAGAATGAACATTCTTAAATGTACTGAGAATAAAATTTGAAATATAAGCTATATAACCACTTTTACTTACAAATGTCCATGTACTCCTAATCACACTGATTTAGATAGGAAGCCACAGAGACAAATAAGACTATTCCATTTCTTACCTAGAATTTAGATTTTAATACAATCTCCTCATAAACCTTAATTTTCAGCCAAAATCCACTGCAGGAAGCAAATACTCTCAAGTATTTCCAGAAGACATTTACTGTAGGAAATTAATGCTTTCAAAATTGGTGTGAAGCCTGGGAAAGAATAGGGACACCTTTAATCTATAGATTTCAAGTTAAACCCAGGATAACTACGATCTAGGGATTAAGAATTGATGTTGCTATTACCAGTCATGCTGCCAGCACCATTACCTCACAGAACTTGATCTAGACACTGGACCACAGGGTCCAGCCACAGTAAATATGGCAGAACATATGTTTTGCCTAGAATTATTTCCTCCCCCCATACTATATATAATTATATATAGTTATAATTATTACTCATCCTATAAGATTCAGATTTAAAGGCATATCCACAGGGTGCAATAGGATACACGGAACTCCTCCACCGTGGAGCAACTAGAGAAAAGGCAGAAAACAACCAGGACAGCAGCTCTAGGGTATGGGTGACCAGAGAGGGATTTCTATATTATATAAGGAGGACCTAATATGAAAAAGTGGAGAAACCATGCCTGGAAGGTTGGGGTGAGTTTGCTCAACCACAACCACCACTGGGCCCCCCTGCTGTGTGTCAGCTAGACCAGATGGCAGAGGAGCAATGCACTCCCACTTCCACTTCCAGCTGGGGAGATCATGCCTCTCAGCCCCACAGCCTGGAGTTCCCACATTGGAACCCAGGAGCCAGTAGACTCTTTTTGTCAACACAGAGAACTTGCTATGGTGCCCAATGCCTACCCCCATCCCTGAGGCAGGGTACTGCAGGTGCCTGATTTGGGGGTAAATTAGTGGGCCCTCCTGTCAGGAGAGGGAGATGAAAAGCAATGATCTGACACCTGGCCAGTGAGAGACACTCTGGGTCTTGCTGCCTCGATCCTTTCTCCAAGGAGGCTGAAGTATTCATAACATGCACGGGCAGAGGAGGGGACAAGGGAGGGAAATGCACTGCTGTGCCAGGAGTCCTTTCCCCACCCGAGGCCTGTGGATGCATGCTGGTCTGGGTCTTGTGGGCTGGTGAAAAGCTGAACACTCCTGGGCCAGCTGCAAGCTGAACATCTCAGTCCAATAGCCCAAGGTCATTCCACACAGAAACCTGGTGTCATGGTTAGGGACAGGTGTCAACTTGGCCAAGTTGTGGTACCTGTTTATCTGATTGGGCAAGCGCTGGCCTGTCTATTGCAATGAGGACATTTCATAGGATTAGGTCATGATCATGTCAGCTACATCCACAGCTGATTCCATTTGTGATCAGCCAAAGGGGAGTGTCTTCTGCAATTAGTGATGCTAAATGTAATCATGGGAAGCCTTTTAAGGAGGACTCAGAAGAGACAGGTTCCATTCCTGCTTTGGCTGCTGAGCCTCTCCTGTGGAGTTCATCCAGGCCATTCATCGGAGTCATCGGCTTCGCAGCCTGTCCTGTGGATTTTGGACTCTGTGTTCCTACGGTCATGTGAGACACTTTCATAAATTTTATATTTGCAAGTGTTCCCTGTTGATTCTGTTTCTCTAGAGAACCCTAACTAATACACCTGAGAATTACCAGACCCTTGATGCCATGGTGTCTTAGCCTAAGTGCACACGGCCACCCCTCCCACTCCCAGAGCTGTTAACTTCCAGTACATAGAGACCTGTAGCCTTCACCAGACTGTTGCTTGTTCTGGGCCCCACCCAGTGGGCTACTGTAGCTGGGGAGAGGTGGGGATGTGGGAAAAACATGATCCCATCTGTTCGGAAGACAGGGAAAGTACACTCTGGAAAACAGCTTTAATGCCTTTCCTTTAACAAACTTCCAAAAAAAAAGGGTTGCACCTCCCACATGAGGCCCAACTCCTGGATTAGCTGGGAATTAATGACAAAACCAAATGTCAAAAGAGACCTTCAACACAAACCCAAGCAACTACAAAATCTTACATAAGCAAGGGAAATCAACTTTCAAAATAACCTTACCAAGATAATCAAATGCCAAGAAACCAACAAAAAATTACAAAGCACATGAAGATACAAGAAGAGATGGCCAAGTCAAATTACCAAATTAAAAAACTGGAGGATAATTTTACCAAACATCCCAAAAAGAACTGACATCATTCCTGCTAAAACTCTTACAAAAAAAAATAAATTATAGAAAAGGAAACAATACCTAATTCATTTTATGAAACTAACATCATGTTAATACCAAAACCTGATAAAGATATTACAAGAAACGAACACTATAGGCCAACCTACCTAATGAATATAGATGCTGTGCTGGTTTGAGGCTGCTTTGGTACCAATGAAGTAGAGTGCTGTAGTTTGCAAATATCAAACATGTTCAAACAGCTTTTTAAATGGATAAGGGGAAGATTCTGGAATAATTGTGAGGAACTTGATAGAGAAATGCTAGATTGCTTTGAAGAGACTGTTGGTAGAAATGTGGACACTAAAGGTTCTTCCAATGGGGCTTCAGACAGAAATAATGAATGTGTAATTGCAATCTGGAAGGAAGGTAACCTGTTGTTTTAAAGTCATGGAGAATTTAGCAAAATTATGTCCTGGTTTTGGATGGAAGGTAGAATTTAAAGATGATGAGCTTAGATATCTAGCTGAGGAAATTTCCAAATTAAATGTGGAAAGTATGGCCTTGTTTCTCCTTTCAACTTATAGTGAAATGTGACAGTAAAGAGATAAGCTGAGAACTGAACTCTTGGGTATAAAGAAGCCAGAAATTAATGCTCTAGAAAATTCTTAGCTTCCAGAAATGGAGACCCCAGAGAATAGTGCCCCACATGAGGATTTAACCAAACATGGTTAAATCAGTCAGCTATTTCAAAAGAAGCCAGGATAGAAATGGAGTTATCCAGAAAGGATTTATGGATGGTCCTATTATCTGATGGATGTGATTCAAGTATACTGCACAGAAAACCAACAAGTTTCTTGCAAGACGTATAAACAGAACCACTGCCAGTCTGGACTAAGAGGGACAGGAAAAGGACAAATTGAAGGAAAAATTGCTTCAAAGGCAGAAACATAAACTAAGATCTGAAGCTAAGAAATCTTGGACCAGGGGAGCAGACCACCAATGGAAAGGATAAATTTGACTTGGAGGCAGAAAAGTGTTGCTGCCTGGGACCACAGAAAGTATGGAGAACACTGCCTGTGTATTTGGGGGAGCCTCACTGCCAACCCATTGTCCTGAGCAGGTGCAGTATGTGTCCTAGAGATTGCAGAGAGCCCAAGTGCTACCCTGATGCTTGAAGAGGGTGGAGCTGAGAAAAAGGTCATCTCCCCAAAGTTCCCTGAGGTTGGAACCCTCACCCCATTTGGAGAGAACAGGGCTGCTGCATATGCCCTTGGAAAGGGTGGGACTGCTGCTCTTCCAAGGTCTGAGGATGATAAGTAATTCTCAGACTTTGAAATCTCATGGAGTTTGCCCTGCAGGTGTTCAGAATTGTTTGGGTCCAATGACACCTATTTTCCTTCCAATTTCTTCCTATGACAATGGGAATACTTATCCTATGACTCCCTTCTTTATATTTTGGCAGAAGGTAACTTGTTGCTGAGTTTCACAAGTCAACTGCCAGAGAATTTTTGCCATAGGACAGACCATGCCTCTAACTGACTTGAGATTTTGCACTGGTTTTGACTTTGTATTTGTATTGTTATTGAAAAAGTTTAAGGCTTTTGTGATATTGTGATGGAATGAATGTATCTTGTATATGGAAATAACATGTCCTCTTGGGGTCCAGAGGGTGGAATATTCTGGTGTGAGGCTGATGTATACAGGAGAAAAACCATGTTCTTTTTCCTAGTTCAATCTTGTGGGGGCAGACTTACTGTTTGGGCAAGATCTTTTTTATTGTTTCCATGGAGATGTGACTTACCCAAATGTGGGTGGGACATTTTGATTAAGTGGTTTCCATGGAGATGTGTCTCCACCCATTCAAGGTGGGTCCTAACCCACTTACTGAAGTCATTTAAGAGGGAGCCATTTGGAAAAAGCTCAGAGCCAACACAGACAAAGATGTTTGGAGATGCAGAAAAAATGCCCCAGGGAAACAAATCCGAAGCCAAAAGACCAGCAGATGCCTCCCAGCTGACAGGTGTTCCAGATGCCATAGGTCTTTCTTCAGTAAAGGCATCTTTCTCTGGATGCCTTTGCTGGACAACTTTGTGGCCTTAGAACTGTAAATTTGTAACTTAATAAATCACCTTTATAAAAGCTAGCCCATTACTGATATACTGTATTCCAGCAGCACTAGCAAATTAAAACAGATGCAAACATTCTCAACAAAAAATTTGCAAATCAAATCCAATGGCACATTAAAAGAATTATTCACCATGAACAAGTGGGGTTTATTCCAAGTACACAAGTGTGGTTCAACAGTAGAAAATCAATGTAATATAAAATATTAACATATCAAAAGGGAAAAATCTCATGATCATTGAATTGATGCTGAAAAGGCATTTAACAAAATTCAGCATCCTTCCTGATAAAAACACTTCAAAAGGGAGAAATCAAAGGAAACTTCCTCAATATGATAAAGGGCATATATGAAAAGCCCATAGCCATAGTCAGCATCATACTCAAAGGTGAGAGACTGAAAGCCTTCCCCCTAAGATAAGGAATGAAACAAGGATGCCCATTGTTAGCACTGTTATTCAATGCTGTGCTAGAAGTTCTAGCTAGAACAATTAGGAAGGAAAAAGAAATAAAAAGCATCCAAATTAGAAAGGAAGAAAAATCTCCTATTTACAGATGACATGATCCTATATTTAGAAAATCCTGAGAAATCTATCAAACTTGAGCTAATATACACATTCAACAAAGTGGGAGGATACAAGATTAATGAACAAAAATCAGTAGTGTTTCTATATACCAGTAATGAGCTATCTGAGGAGGCAATTAAGAAAAAAATCCCATTTAGAATAGCAGTTTAAAGAATCATCTATGAATAAACTTAACCAAGGATGTAAACAACTAATGCACAGAAAATTACAAAACATTGCTACAATAAATCAAAGACACTAAATTGGTGGAAAGACATCCATGTTCATGGTGAGAAGCTTAACTGTTGATAAGATATTAATTCTACTCAAATTCATCTACAGATTCAATGCAAAACCAAAGTTACTTTGCAACCTACTTTGCAACCTACATCGAATTCATTTGGAAGGGAAAGGGGCCTTGAAAAGCCAAAAACATTCTAAAAAATTAGAATGATGTGGGAGGACTTATACTTCCTAACTTTAAAGCTTATTATAAAGCCACAGTGCTCATAACAGCATGGTACTGGCACAAAGATAGACACATTGATCAATGGACTCAAATTGAGAGTTCAAAAATAGACCTTCAGATCTATGGTCAATTAATTTTTGATGAAGCCCCCAAATCCAATGAACTCAAGACAGAATAGTCTCTTCAATAAATGGGGCTGGGAGACCTGGATATCCATATCCAAAGCAATGTAAGAGGACCTCTATCACAAACCCTAAACAAAAATTAACTCAGAATGGATCAAAAGCCTACATATAAGAACTAGGACCATAAACTTCTAAAAGAAAATATAGGGGGAAAAAAAAGAAAATATAGGGAAACATGTTCAAGATCTAGTGATTGCAAGTAGCTTCATAGACCTTAAACCCAAACCACAAGCAATGACAGAAAGAAATAGATAAATGGGACCCCAAGACTGAACACTTTTGTGCATAAAGAACTTTGTCAAAAAAAGATGAAGAGGCAGACAATTTGATGGGAGAGAATATTTGGAAACCATATATAAGGATTTGATATCCAGTATATATAGAAATCATACAACTCAATAACAAAAGGACAAATGACCCAATTAAAAAAGGGCAATCGTTTTCCAGAGCCTGCCCATGCCAAAAAAAAGTGGGGGGGGGGGGGGCAAAATATATGAATATATGTATTTTTGAAAAGCAAATACAAATGTCCAAAAAGCACATAAAAAGATGTTCATCTTCATAGGACATTAGGAAAATGCAATTCAAAACCACAGTGAGATAGCATCTTATACCCTTAAGAATGGCCACTATTAAACAGGAAATTACAAATGCTGGAGAGAATGTGAAGAAATAGAAACACATATTCACTGCTGGTTAGAATATAAAATGGTTCAGCTGCGGTAGAAGAATTTAGAAGTTCCTTAGAAAAATACTGAGTTGCCCTATAACCCAGCAATTCCGCTACTCAGTATACACCCAGAAGATCTGAAAGCAGGACTTCAACAGACATTTGCACACTGATGTTCATAGCAGCATTATTCACAATAGCCAAAAGAAGTAAACAATCCATGTCTCCATCAGCAGATGAGCGGATGAACAAAATATGGTATATACATACCATGGAATATTATGCAGCAGTAACATGGAATGAGGTCCTGAAGCATGCACCAACATGAATGAACCTTGAGGAGACAATGCTGAGTGAAATAAGCCAGAAAGAAAAAGTCAGATATTGTATGTTTTAACTAATAAAAACTACCTAGAAAATGTAAACTCAGAGTCTTACACAGAAATAGACAGAAGCTAAAGGAGAAGTGCTTACCTTATATGTACAGAATTATTAATGAGGTTGAACTTAAATGTTTGGGAATAAATAACAGTGCCATATTGTAGTTGAATTTGATTGAAAGAGGTTGTTTAAAGTCATGTATGTCCCTGATTAACACTACAAATGTAAATAAGTTCTCGTATGAATGACAGTTATACAAAGAATTCATAATAGAATGGTACATGGGGAAGAACAACCTATTGCATGTTATGGATTATATTTAACAGTAATACCTTAATATTCTTTCTTCAACAGTAACATATATCCCACCCGTACTAAGGGATATGGGATGTTTTGGGTTTCCTTTTTGTGTGTGTGTGTCCATCTAAAATTGAGTGTAATGATTGTACAACTAAGTGAGGATACTGTGAGACAATGATTGATGCTCTGGATGGAGCATAAGGTATGTGAATATATCTCAGTAAAATCTGCAGATTTAAAAAAAGAAAGCATATCCACAATTAAGACTGATCTTTCAAATTATGTTGTTTTCTAGTTATACCCTCATAGTAACCCACACTGTTTCTTCACATCATTTTTCAAAATTTTTTCAAACTTATTTATCATCTTTCTTGGTGGACAAAATCTGTATGAGAAAAGTACAAAATTTGTTTTAATTGTTAAAATGGTTATTGAAATATGCTTCCTGAACAAACAGCATTAATTTCACCTAGGAACTTCTGAAAAATGCAAATTCTTGGATTTCAACTTAGACCAACTGTATAAGGTAGGACTTAGCAATTAGTATTTTAACAAGCCCTCCTGGTGATTATGACATATAAAATTTGTGAACCACTGGCTTATTATATCCAAGCATATAACACTACGTTGAGTTTCAACAAATTTTCTAGAAATGTATAAATTAAACCCATTGGAAATGGACTATTATCATCACCAAAAGTTTATTAGCAAGAAACTACACCATCTGCTCTAGGTCTGCTAGTCTTCCACTAAAATCTATAGTAAGGTTAATCTTAACTCAAGTGGAAAGTAGTAAAACATTTTACAAGAAATGTAAGTCACAGTGAGAGAGATCATTGTATACAATCTGATTTTATTAGATACTGTGAATTTTATTCACACCACTTCTTTTGCAGCTGTGGTTTTCCAACTTTTATCATATTTATTCCACTTACGGATGACTGAATATCTTTACATGCTTATTAGTTAAAAATAATTTCTATGTAGGACTCATGTTAAATAAAATTGCCACTATAAGAAATGCATATTCATTTATAAGCTGTTTTCCTCTTGTGTGGATTTCTATGCTACTAAAAGCTACATGGCAAAGATTTATGCATAATTCCTACATCCCTCAGGTCATTCTAGCACTAATTCCCTGATGTCTAACAAGACTCCTTAGTGAACACTCTGTACATTTCTTACGTTACATTTTTCTCTGGTGTGAGTTCTTTGACATAAAATCAGGGATGTACTTGAACTGAAAGATATCCCACAATTATTATATTCATAAGACTTCTTTCCTATATGAGTTAGTATATCCCTTATAAGGGATTTATTGCCTAGAGTCTTTTTCACATTTGTTGCATGTATAGGGTTTGTTTAGGTGGATTCACTTATGTCAATTAAGGAATTCATACTGGCTAAAGGGTTTCCCATATTGACTGCATCAATATGGTCTCTTTCCTATATGAACTCTTTGATGGGCAGTTTAAGGTTTCCACAATTGCTAGGATTTCCCCTATTCATTACATTCATAGGACTTTCCTATAATATAAAGTTTTTGATGGCTAGAATTACTATGAAAAATACAGTATTCATTTGGTTTCTCTCCTGTATGATTTCTCATATGTAAAGTGATTCATATGGCCTAAAGTCTTTTCCACACTTACTGAGCTATTAGGTTTCTCTCCATTATGTATTCTCTGATGGACAGTAAGATTTGAGCCTTTGCTAAAAGCTTTCCCACATTCACTACATTTGTATGGCTTTTCTCCAGTATGGACTCTCTGATGTACAGTTAGGTTTGAACTACAACTGAAGGTTTTCCCACATTCAATACATTCATAGGGTTTCTCTCCAGTGTGAATTCTATGATGTTGAAGCAGGGAAGACCTATGACTGAAGGCCTTCCCACATATACTACATTCATAAGGTTTCAATCTAGTGTGATTTCTTAAATGCAGATTCAGTGAATCAGGCTGGTTGAAGGATTTTCTGCATTTTTGACATTCAAAGGGTTTTTCTTCAGTATGAATACTCTGGTGTTGAATAAGAAATGACAGGCTACTAAAGACTTTTAGACATTTCTTGCATTCATATTGCTTCTCTACAGTGTGAATTCTTTGATGTCGAGTAAGGTGTGAACTACAGCAAAAGGCCTTCCCACATTCACTACATTCATAAGGTTTCTCTCCAGTATGAATTTTCTGATGGTGAATGAGAGATGACCTATGAATGAAGGCCTTCTCACACAAACGACATTCATAGAGTTTTTCTTGAGTATGAATTCTCAGGTGTTCAATGAGATGTGAAACACGACTAAAAGACTTTCCACATTCTATGCATTCATAAGGTTTCTCTCCAGTGTGAGTACTTTGATGATTAGTAAGCGATGAGACATGGCTAAAGGCCTTCCCACATTCAATACATTTGTAAGGTTTCTCTCCACTATGACTTATCTGATGTCGAGAAAGGGCTGAGCCATGGCTAAAAGTCTTCCCACATTCACGACATTCATAAGGTTTTTCTCCAGTATGAATTCTCCAATGACGATTAAGGATTGATTGCTTGCCAAAGGCTTTTCCACATTCACTGCATATATAGATTTTTTCTCTATTATAGGTCTGGTGATGGGTAAGAGATTTGTTCTGGCTTAAGGCTGCCATACTTTCATTAGAATTCAAAAGTTTCTTTTCATCTTCGTTTTTCTCATTTTTTATAACTGATGTATTTTGAAAGGTCTTCTCAAGTATATCATATTTATGTAATTTTCCTTCAGAAGAAGTTTTCTGTGGTTCAGAAAGAACAGACTTTAAGTGGAAGATGCTACTAAGCACATTGTATTCATAAACCTTTTCCCCCTTAGGGCTTTCTCTAAAGGTGAGGGTCAATGGTCTGAAATGTTCTACTTGGTTTCCGTCTTTCCCCTTCAAATTTTCTCTATATTTCCAGTCCTTGTTAAAATTTGAACATTCAAGACCTTCTTTTATCATTTTCTCTATAATTACCCTTTGGGATGAATCATCATCATAAATAGCCTCTGTTGTTGATAATTCCTTGTTTCCCCATCTTGATTCCCAATCTGAAACATATCAAGAAAGCAAAATGTTGCTTTTTTTTGTACTTCTTGAAAAGAAACTTCTATAAATAAAAAGTAAAGCCTCCAGAAAACACATGCTTCCTGTTTCAATGAATTCTGAACAATGCTCAAGTGGAGCAGAGAATACAGACAGCTGACTGAGGCAGAAACTGAGAGGGAAAAGGGAAATTAGCTAAATTTAGGCAATCAGTATGTGAAAAATAAATGAAACTATCAGAAAGAAAACATGTTCTTGATTCCACACCATCACTTTGTGTCTGTATTCATGTGAAAAGACCACTGCCTTGGTTCTGCTACCTCCAATAAATATCAATTTGCTGCCAGATTAATGTGCTTAAAGTGCAGAATTACAGTACTGCATTAAACAGCAATGAGTACAACAGCAGCAAAATAATCTAAATACATTTTACGGCTCACAAAGAGCCATTGAAGCTGAGTTTATATGGGGTCTGTGTGAAACCATATGGTTATTGAACATTAGAAAATTCTGTTCCTGGAAACCTTATACATTTCTTATAGCCTCTAACACTTATATTCATATTTATTCTCTGAAGTTCAACTTTGAAGGAAAAGTGATTTTTTTTAAATCTAACTGATGGATTTTCTTAGCCTAAAACCATCAGCATATTTTTTTCTTAGCTGGAATTAGAAAAGAATAATCTGCCATATTTTGTTTCAAATAAAACATTCTGAATTGTTATGATGACAAATCCCTACACCTTTGATTTCATGACATAAGTAATATGGGCAGTTAATAAGTAAGAATGGAGGAATGGTCTTTTTGGACTCTAAACTGAAGAATCTCAATTTCCTTAACATCTGGGATCTCTAAAGACAGTTTCCTTACAATATCCTAAAATGTTTCCACACTTTCTACAAGCACCTTTACTACAAAGACTTCTTTTGCCTCATTCATCATAACTCATCTGGAAACATACCTTTTGACAATTTTTGCTCTACCATCCAGGGCTCTTTGCCTTCTTCCAGTAAGGTGATCACATATGGCTTAGGTATGGAAAGACCTGCTTACAGGAAAAATATAGAAGTTGTTTGAATTGTGGTCCTCAGGGAAGAGAGGCAATTACTAAGGGAACAAAGGAGGACTGAAGATTACTGAATGGGAAGATAAGCTTCAGGCATGATGCAAAAGAGCTGTACTTTTCCTTGCGAATATGGTAGAGAAATTCAGCCAATTACTTAGGAGGAACCCTAGCAACTCAGAATGGTAAAAAAAAAAAAAAAAAAAAACCTCCCCATAGCAGAGGGAGAGATATCCTTACCTAGAGAAACCAGGTTCTTATAATTCTGGACCATCACATCTTTGTATAAATTCCTCTGAGCAGAATCTAGCCATCCCCACTCTTCATGAGAGAAGTCTATGGCCACATCATTAAATGTCACCTGAAATGGCAAACATATTTAGGCTCAAACCATGGCCCAGGTCTCTCTGTCAGTGGACAAGGGGTAAAATTACCCTGGTTATAGAAAAAAAGGCAGTAAAATTCAGAGTTGTGGCAACGATCAGGAATCTGATCTAAGTCACGTAATAATCAGATAAATATGTGCTTGGCTTTGTTATGCAATAAGGGTGAGAGACAATGTAAAAGCTTTGCTTAAGGAGAGTTAATTTGATCAAAGAGGATAAAATCACACAAATTTTTAAAAATATATTCAATATATGACAACATATAGTCAAGTGCTGAGTTATGCCAGGTAAGTAATAAAAAATGAGGCTATATCAGTTATCTCCCAACCTGAATGCTCAAGATGATCCACAATTCACAGTATTATTTGAAAATGCAAAAGTTTAGAAAAAGCTTAAATTCTGATAATAGCTTACTGGTCAACTTATAATATGCACATAAAAAGGATGCTTTGAAAATGGCATTGTGACAGATGTTTCTTAGTTGTAGCAATTTTTCTGCTCCAAGAGTCATTGATTCAATATTCTAATATGTTATTTAGAAATTTTGCAAGTTTGTTTATGAATGACACTGGTCTTTGGTAACAAAGGAGGACTTCATTTTTGTCAGGTGTTGTGGAAATAAAATCTCCCCACAAATGTAGAAAAGTCTTATTATTGAATAAGCATTAAACCAGACTGTGATGTGCTTCACATTAATGAGATTGAAAAGACAGAAATAAATCTCATTCTTTTATAAGGCCAGGCAGATTCAATCCATCATATACATGTTCTCAAAGTAAACAGTAATATTTTCCTTAAATAACAGAACTTGACATACCATTTGCTATGCCATCATAAATTCACCTGGTAATTGGAGTTACCATCTCTATTAGTTAATTGCCTTTATCCAAAAGAAAAAACTCCTGGCATTTTTATGACAATCAAGTAATTATAACTTGGAGCCAGGGACCTATGCTAAACTCCTACAGAAGCAGGAGGCTAGGGGAAGGTCCTCAATGTTTCCATTTCAGAGATGGCTCCAAAGGATCTTAAAAAAGACATTACTGGGTTGTGAAACTGGCAAGAGACATTTGGCTTTTAAAAAGATTTACAGGGTACGGCAATTGTGGCTCAGCTGGCAGAGTTCTCGCCTGCCATGCTGGAGACCTGGGATCAATTCCCGGTGCTTGTCCATGCAAAACAAACAAACAAAAGATTTCTATGCATCTTAGACAAGATTTACAATTATAAGTTTTCTCAAGGAAATGCTCTAAGAAAAGAGGGGTGGGGGTTGGGTGGTCTTTGGCACCAGGAAAAATTCAGTTTCTTAGATTTGTATTTACCCTTTCCCAAGTATTTGGACTATGCTAGCTTCATCACATTAACTGAAAAATTTTCCATCTTTGCCTACTTTCCACAAGTAGTTTTAAAATGACTGGCTTTTACAAATCTCCTGATAACCCAAATAAGCAATCAACACTACATTAAATGCATAAAACACTGTTTTATTCCACAACTGCAAAAGAAATACTTTAAATTTTAAGTTCTTAATAAAACATAATAATGAATGCCATATTAACAGCTTAAAGAAAACCTGCATAACCTCAGCAATAGATACTCTGTGCCCTTTATTTTTCTTTAGATCATCATTTCTCAACCTTGATACTATTAACATTTTGTTTTAGAGAGCTGGCCTGTGACTTCAGGATGTTTAGCAGTATCTTGGCCTCTACCCACTAGATGCCAATGGCAACAACACCCTATTTGTGATAACCATAAATGTCTCTAAACATTAGCAAATGTCACTTACGGATAGCAGCAAGAGGGATAAAATTGTCCCGGGTTGAGAACCGTTGTTTTGGAAAAGTTTTGAGTTCCTTGAAAGAAACTTTCAGGTCTCTCTACCTCTGTTCCAGGTTTTCTCTCAGTTCAGTTTAATTTCACTTCTGTCTGTGCCTCCCTGATACTATGGAGCACCAAAACACTGTACCAGCCTTGCTTTCACAGGGGTTACCTGTCTCTTCAATTACCTGGGCAGTTTAAGGTGTTCACATATCTTTGTCCCCAAAGTATGTACAATATATATTTATCCTAGCACTTTTCTTCATATTTCATAATTTCTTTTCTACCAGTCCTGCACTAGTAGTTCAATATAGTAGCCACTAGCCATATTTGGCTATATAAATCTAATTTAAAATTAAATTTAAAAATTCAGTTCCTCAATCACTCAAATGCTCAACAGCTACATGTGGCTCATGGCTACTGAGACAGCAGTTATAGAATATTTTTATCACTGTAAGAAGTTTTCTTGGATAGCAATGAACCAGATCATAAAGTACTGCATGTCAATGTATACACAACCCCTTGTAAGGTTCTACCTGATAGATTATCTCATTTGCTTAGAAAACCAAGCAATGAATGACTGTGATAATTGGTTCACTTTAACTTTTACTTAAAAAAATTCCTGTCCAGTGGGAGGAGACAAACCTGCATATATTAAATATATACTGTATCAGCTAGTGAGCAATAAGTTCTAATGAAAACAATAAAGCACTGATGGTGGATTGGAAGTAATGAGTCAGAGAAGGTGACTGCAATTTTAAATAGGTATTCAGGGAAGCTTTACAGAGTGACAGTTAAGCAAAGATATGAAAGAGGTGAGAGTGCAAGCTTGTGTATAGATGGGGGATGAACATTTCAAGCAGATGGTACAGAAACTTCCAAGGCCTAAAGGGAATAGCTGAAGCTCACGGGGAAAATGGAGGCAGAGTAGGATGGTAGGCTCTAAAAGGCAATGGAAAGTCTAATTGTATAAAGCTTTACAGGTCATTGCTCAACTCTGGCTTCTACTTTTCATCAGAGCCACTGAGGTTGAGGAATGACAGGGTTTTATATTACAATAGGAACACTGAGATGGTTATTTTAAGAACAATTACCAAGTGTATTGTTATACGTATAAGGGGGAAAACAGGGAATATAGCTGTAAAATACTGCAAGAAGCCAGGTAGCCTGGACCAAGGTAGCAGTGGCAACAATGGGGTAATCAATGGTCAGATTCTGTGTATATTTTGAAGGTACAGCCAAACAGAGTGACTGAAGATGAATTATAAGAGAAAAGAAGGAATCAAGGATGACTCCAAATACCTTCTGACCTGAGCAACCACCAGAAGGTTATACATACATACCATTAATTAAAACCACACAATACAGCTTTGACAATTATAACACAAATATCCAAACTTACATTCTGAGTTGCACTAATTTTTCTGCCTCAAGCCTGTAAAGGACTTCTAGTAGAAAACTAAGAAAACCTTTCTACCTGAGCACTGAGATGGAAGCCAGCACTTGGAGTTCTCCTGTGGGCTCCACCCTTTGTTATAATAATAAAAAGGATTGTAGACCCACCCACTAAGTGGACTTTGTTAGGTAGGAACTGTCAGGAGAAGCAAAGCAAACACTCCAGATTTTGATAAGGAAAGAAAGTTTCAGGAAGATTTGGGGACATACTCACTCACCTGGGACATGACTGCAATTTCCAACAGCCAACACAGTCCTTTTCCCAGGCTCCTGTCTTAGAGAAGGGCAGTGTCCTGAGAAGGCAGAGCCAGGGCAGGAAAAAGCAGTCAGGAAAGCAGCAGGCTTACCTTGCAAGCTCTGACACAGTTGCATGGAATCAATCACTCTGGGGCTCCAATCTTTCCTTGAACAGTTGGCACAGGAATACCACTTACCAGGTGTTACCTGCGTGTAAATCAACCATTCTGTACAGAAGAAAGAGACTGATAAAAGTAATAACGTTAAATCAGCTTGTTCTATGTTCACCAACCGGCACGGCAGGCATTCATATTTCCTGATTTTTTTTTTTTTAACGATGAGTAAAACAGAAACTACTAAAGCCGTCTGCGAAAAGCATCTGGACTAGACCACATAAAAGCACTTGTAAATGACGCTCGCTTTGAGTGCGTAAGCTTGGCGCTTACTTTCTTTTTACAGAACAGGGCACAGAGGCCGGGAGAAGCAAAAGCCCTGTCTTGGGTAACACCCGACCCTGGGACCAGCAAGGTTCTGGCGGGCGCGCCAAGCACCCGGGATCCGCAGGCCTGAGGATCGCTCGCCACTCTCCTGCGACCTGCACTTGCCGGAATTCTCTGACGTGAGGACCCCACCAGCGCCACGAGGCTCCACTGGCAGGAAAGCCGGGGCCGGACCTCTTCCCGAACCCCCGGGAATCCACAATCAGCGTCTCCGCGTACCTGCCGCGCCAGGTCGCTGGTGAGCGGACGTGGCCGCCGCCCTCCCGGGAAGTGCACCGTTCAGAGTACGTCGAAACTCCAGGTATCCGCTGCCAGGTCCGAAACTGCCGCGGAGTGGGTATGGGCAGTGGGCCGCACCGATAGCATTTCCCAGACTCTTAAGCGTTGGGAACAAAAGTTACTGACGCCGTCAACAACTGTCGCCGCAAAGGAAAATCACATTTCCCAGAAGTCACTGCCGCAGCTCGGGATAACAATTGTCTCGTCTTTCTAGGAAACTTACGCCGCCTCGGGCCATCGTCACAGAGTGGATTGACTAGGGCCCACACGCAAAGTGTGGAGAACAGCCCTCTGCTGGTGCACTATACTTACCAGACCCAAGGGCAGCTATCCTTAAGGACAATGGCGCCCAACCAACAAAACTACACTTCCCAGAAAAACTTGCGACCGCGATAAGATCTTCCAGGTCATTTGTGCGCGGACGTTGAATAAGAACTGACTTCTGCAAACGGAAGACCTCATTCAACTACACAATCTGCCTCATTTAGTCTTTTCGCACAGTTGTCTATATTTCCCAAAGCCTCAGGCGGCCGGGCTGTCCCTGTTCTGATGATCAGGTGGCCCCAGGTAACGCCATTTCCCGGAAGTTCATTCAGAAGTGTCATCGCTAGAATACTAATGGCTACCACCCTGATGGTGCATTACACGTGCCCCAGGGACCTGGAGAAAGCGTACTAGAGTGAGCGCACTGAGGCCAGTGACCCTCATCCTGGAAATAACTTCTCCCGGAACCCCCAGAGCTGACCCGCATCTGTACTCAGAGACTGTCCAGCTCACTTCTTTGTACATAGGCCAGAGCAGTGGCCAACAGCTACTGCTGTTGTACGTTTGGATTGCCTTCTTTCTTCTTTCTTTTCTTTTATTGCGTTTATTTTACTTATATCTTAAAATTAAATATAAGCACACCCCTTTAAAAACAAACTGTAACTGCTGACTACATAGGTTTTTACTTGTTATTGCAATGGTTACTTTCCCTGACCTATTAAGCAGTGTTAAAAATCAGTTATTTTGATGTTGGGATTTATCTGGTCAAGGGCACATGTTAAAGTGTCAATTTGGGAGAAGAAAAGCCAACTCATGTTGGTGCTGAAATTGTTTAAATTGAAGGAGGGAAGCTTCAGAGCATTGGCTTCCTTGGAGATGGAAATTCATATATATCTGCCAGAGGCAAAAACTCCTGCTGAAACGTCTGGTAGAGATCTTTGTCCTTGTTCCTGGCTCATCCCCCATCTCACATGACACCAGGTTGAAGGCAACTAAATAAGGTGTGTCAAAGATGCCTATGCTTGATTAATAGCGTTTGCTTGGTCATTTAACAGGTATCAAACAAAATATAGTCACTATGGCTAAGAGATTTAAAATGGAGTCAGGAGTGCATTCTGTAGGTTACTCTTGTGCATGTCTTGGCCAGATCACAAACTGCCAAAGTATGCAAAGCCTCAAGGGATAATGTTTCTCAAAACCCTAAGGACATTTGGGCACCATAAAACAAACCATAAACTAAATAACTCAGTTAACCATCTAACCTGAAGGACAATTGGAGTATCCCAAATACCCACCAACCATGAACACCTTGTCTAATCTTGTTCTTTAAAAACTCTTGCCTGGAAATGCCAACATGGGTCATGATTTGGTTTGCTATTTGAATCCGTGTTTCCCAAATTGCCATTCTAAGACCCCCCAAAATGCTTTTGTTGCCTTGCATCCTGGCTTATTAATTCTTGGTTGATATTAGGGGAAAAAAATAGATAACTCAGTCTTATCTATTTTAGCCCTGTTCCAGGTTCAGGAGTCTCATCATTAAAAGAATTTAGATAAATGAGAGGGCCATTAGGAATAAGTAGTAAAGTTTATTAAAGAGAAAGAGAGCACATGTTAAAGAAGTTAACGGATATGTTTAAGGAAAGAACATGCACTGAGTGGGAAGGGGTTAGCTTGTTTTATTGGAAGGTTTTACTGATGGCAGGTTTCCATAGTAACCTTTGAACACCAGGGGTGTACATTGTTTGTATTAACTAGGTGCTTACAAGGCTAGCATTGCTTTAGTAAGAGATATGTATTGTTGCTTGTGGCCAGCCCATTACATATCCAAAATTTGGCTTTGGGCCAATGTTTAACAATCTTTACAAGCCCAGGCTTTCTGTTAGTAACTAAGAGTTCTCTTTGAGCCCATGATTTTTTAAGCTTTTATGGTTTGGGGAGGTTTCAGGGTTTTAGCAGAAATTTTTGTCCCATAAAGTTTACAGCTTTGCATTAATTGCTTTGGAGCTAGATAAGAAATTAGTCTAGATAAGACTTGCAGTTGTTCATTAAATCTTTATAAGAACTGGATAGAAAACTAAGGACTTGTAGTTATTTATTAATTGTTTTAAGAAGTGGATAGAAAAAAAAAAAAAGAAGTGGATAGGAAACTAGAGACCTGCAGATGCCTATTAACTATTTCAGAGCTGGTTAGGAAAGTAGGGACCTGCAGTTATCCTATTCTATCCTGCTTTATTAAGAATAGTAGCGTTCTTAAGCAATCTACCCTTGAGGAACATTTGAGTTGCGTTCTAATTTTTACTTAAATATGTCAATATCCTTGTAGATACATTGTTGTACTAGTATTTTTTCAATCATAAATCTCTAGATGCTATATTTCTTGTCAAATAATCTGTCCATCTCTTGGCTTTTTGATATGAAGCAGCAGACTATCCCTAAAAAGGTCCATGTTATTCCATAGTTCCATCCTTTTGGTCTTCGGGAGAAATTCTGGAACTTTCTAGAATTTAGCCCCAAGGTGTCAGATAACTGAGGAAAAGGTCTGCCTCCTCTGAAAATTCTTCTCAGTGTGTTCACTAAACACCAAAATTGTAGGGGGGAAATAGCGTGTGGGGTTCTAGATCACCTCCACATAGAAATTATTGAGGGCCACACCCACAATGAGCAGGGACATAGGGTTCCTCTCCTATGACCTGCTGGTGGATATCTGCCATTCAAAAAACATGCCTGCAAGAAAACCTAACATCTTAAGAGGTTTCCTTGCTTTATCTTTTGGTTCCCTTTGTCCATGAATGGGAAGAAGAACTGAAGGCATTATCAGAATTTGCTTCCCCCCTCAGTCACACCAAAAGAGTACAAAGTTCTTCCATCATTCTCTAAGATGAATATATCAGCCTTCATTTCTTCATATGCATTTCTCACTGGAAACACTGCAGGAGCTGCCTGAGTGCTCTCCATGCTTTCACTCTGGCATCCATACTATCTACTCTGCATACAGAAGTCAGAGGATTTTTTAAAATATGTAAATAGGATTCCATTTCCTAACACTTCTCAATGTGAAATCTTTGATCTCTCAAAAAATATAATCCAGGGTGGGCCACAGTGGCTCAGCAGGTAGAGTTCTCACCTGCTATGTTGGAGACCTGGGTTCGATTCCCAGTGCCTGCCCATGCAAATATATATATATGTAATCCAAATTCACTATATTGGCTTGTGTAATTTAGCCTCCACCTCTTTCTGTTCTTCTCTTTGATCAAAAGGACACAATTGTGAATACAAAAACCTGCCTTCTTTGTCTCCTATAAACCAAATGTATGCTCCGTTCAAGCTTTCAAACAACTCTTTTGCCTGGAGGCTCATCTTCATGAACTCACTGGCTGCTATTTCTTTTCATCCAGATCCTTGTTTTTTTGTTTTTTGTTTTTTTTATTAATTAAAGAAAAAAAAAAGAAATTAACCCAACATTTAGAAATCATTCCATTCTACATATGCAATCAGTAATTCTTAGATGCATGATCATCATTTCTTAGTACATTTGCATCGATTTAGAAGAAGAACCAGCAAAACAACAGAAAAAGATATAGAATGTTAATATAGAGGAAAAAATAAAAATAATAATAATAGTACAAAAAAAAGACAAACAAATGAACAGACAGACAAAAAAAAAACCTATAGCTCAGATGCAGCTTCATTCAGTGTTTTAAAATGATTACTTTACAATTAGGTATTGTTATGCTGTCCATTTTTTAGTTTTTGTGTCTAGTCCTGTTGCACAGTCTGTATCCCTTCAGCTCCAATTACCCATTATCTTACCCTGTTTCTAACTCCTGCTGAACTCTGTTACCAATGACATATTCCAAGTTTATTCTCGAATGTCGGATCACATCAATGGGACCATACAGTATTTGTCCTTTAGTTTTTGGCTAGACTCACTCAGCATAATGTTCTCTAGGTCCATCCATGTTATTACATGCTTCATAAGTTTATTCTGTCTTAAAGCTGCATAATATTCCATCGTATGTATATACCACAGTTTGTTTAGCCACTCGTCTGTTGATGGACATTTTGGCTGTTTCCATCTCTTTGCAATTGTAAATAACACTGCTATAAATATTGGTGTGCAAATGTCCGTTTGTGTCTTTGCCCTTAAGTCCTTTGAGTAGATACCCAGCAATGGTATTGCTGGGTCGTATGGCAATTCTATATTCAGCTTTTTGAGGAACCACCAAACTGCCTTCCACAGTGGTTGCACCATTTGACATTCCCACCAACAGTGAATAAGTGTGCCTCTTTCACTGCATCCTCTCCAGCACTTGTCATTTTCTGTTTTGTTGATAATGGCCATTCTGGTGGGTGTGAGATGATATCTCATTGTGGTTTTGATTTGCATTTCTCTAATGGCCAGGGACATTGAGCATCTCTTCATGTGCCTTTTGGCCATTTGTATTTCCTCTTCTGAGAGGTGTCTGTTCAAGTCTTTTTTCCCATTTTGTAATTGGGCTGGCTGTCTTTTTGTTGTTGAGTTGGACAATCTCTTTATAAATTCTGGATACTAGACCTTTATCTGATATGTCATTTCCAAATATTGTCTCCCATTGTGTAGGCTGTCTTTCTACTTTCTTGATGAAGTTCTTTGATGCACAAAAGTGTTTAATTTTGAGGAGCTCCCATTTATTTATTTATTTATTTATTTAGTGCTCTTGCTTTAGGTTTAAGGTCCATAAAACCGCCTCCAATTGTAAGTTTCATAAGATATCTCCCTACATTTTCCTCTAACTGTTTTATGGTCTTAGACCTAATGTTTAGATCTTTGATCCATTTTGAATTAGCTTTTGTATAGGGTGTGAGATACAGGTCTTCTTTCATTCTTTTGCATATGGATATCCAGTTCTCTAGGCACCATTTATTGAAGAGACTGTTCTGTCCCAGGTGAGTTGGCTTGACTGCCTTATCAAAGAGCAAATGTTCATAGATGAGAGGGTCTGTATCTGAGCACTCTATTCGATTCCATGGGTCGATATATCTATCTTTATGCCAATACCATGCTGTTTTGACCACTGTGGCTTCATAATATGCCTTAAAGCCAGGCAGCGTGAGACCTCCAGCTTCGTTTTTTTCCCTCAAGATGTGTTTAGCAATTCGGGGCACCCTGTCCTTCCAGATAAATTTGCTTATTGGTTTTTCTATTTCTGAAAAATAACTTGTTGGGATTTTGATTGGTATTGCATTGAATCTGTAAATCAATTTAGGTAGGATGGACATCTTAACTATATTTAGTCTTCCAATCCATGAACACGGTATGCGCTTCCATCTATTTAGGTCTTCTGTGATTTCTTTTAGCAGTTTTTTGTAGTTTTCTTTATATAGGTTTTTTGTCTCTTTAGTTAAATTTATTCCTAGGTATTTTATTCTTGTAGTTGCAATTGAAAATGGAATTTGTTTCTTGATTTCCCCCTCAGCTTGTTCATTGCTAGTGTATAGAAACACTACAGAGTTTTGAATGTTGATCTTGTAACCTGCTACTTTGCTGTACTCATTTATTAGCTCTAGTAGTTTTGTTGTGGATTTTTCTGGGTTTTCGACGTATAGTATCATATCGTCTGCAAACAGTGATAGTTTTACTTCTTCCTTTCCAATTTTGATGCCTTGTATTTCTTTTTCTTGTCTAATTGCTCTGGCTAGAACCTCGAACACAATGTTGAATAATAGTGGTTATAATGGACATCCTTGTCTTGTTCCTGATCTTAGGGGGAAAGTTTTCAATTTTTCCCCATTAAAGATGATATTAGCTGTGGGTTTTTCATATATTCCCTCTATCATTTTAAGGAAGTTCCCTTATATTCCTATCTTTTGAAGTGTTTTCAACAGGAAAGGATGTTGAATCTTGTCAAATGCCTTCTCTGCATCAATTGAGATGATCATGTGATTTTTCTGCTTTGATTTGTTGATATGGTGTATTACATTAATTGATTTTCTTATGTTGAACCATCCTTGCATACCTGGGATGAATCCAACTTGGTCATGATGTATAATTCTTTTAATGTGTTGTTGGATATGATTTGCTAGAATTTTATTGAGGATTTTTGCATCTATAGTCATTAGAGAGATTGGTCTGTAGTTTTCTTTTTTTGTAATATCTTTGCCTGGTTTTGGTATGAGGGTGATGTTGGCTTCATAGGATGAATTAGGTAGTTTTCCCTCCACTTCGATTTTTTTGAAGAGTTTGAGGAGAGTTGGTACTAATTCTTTCTGGAACGTTTGATAGAATTCAGATGTGAAGCCGTCTGGTCCTGGACTTTTCTTTTTAGGAAGTTTTTGAATGACTAATTCAATTTCTTTACTTGTGATTGGTTTGTTGAGGTCATCTATTTCTTCTTGAGTCAAAGTTGGTTTTTCATGTCTTTCCAGGAATCCGTCCATTTCATCTAAATTGTTGTATTTATTAGCATAAAGTTGTTCATAGTATCCTGTTATTACCTCCTTTATTTCTGTGAGGTCAGTAGTTATGTCTCCTCTTCCATTTCTGATCTTATTTATTTGCATCCTCTCTCTTCTTCTTTTTGTCAATCTTGCTAAGGGCCCATCAATCTTATTGATTTTCTCATAGAACCAACTTCTGGTCTTATTGATTTTCTCTATTGTTTTCATGTTTTCAATTTCATTTATTTCTGCTCTAATCTTTGTTATTTCTTTCCTTTTGCTTGCTTTGGGATTAGTTTGCTGTTCTTTCTCCAGTTCTTCCAAGTGGACAGTTAGTTCCTGCATTTTTGCCTTTTCTTCTTTTCTGATATAGGCATTTAGGGCAATAAATTTTCCTCTTAGCACTGCTTTTGCTGCATCCCATAAGTTTTGATATGTTGTGTTTCCATTTTCATTCGCCTCGAGGTATTTACTAATTTCTCTTGCAACTTCTTCTTTGACCCACTGGTTGTTTAAGAGTGTGTTGTTGAGCCTCTATGTATTTGTGAATTTTCTGGCACTCCGCCTATTATTGATTTCCAACTTCATTCCTTTATGATCCGAGAAAGTGTTGTGTATGATTTCAATCTTTTTAAATTTGTTAAGACTTGCTTTGTGACCCAGCATATGGTCTATCTTTGAGAATGATCCATGAGCACTTGAAAAAAAGGTGTATCCTGCTGTTGTGGGATGTAATGTCCTATAAATGTCTGTTAAGTCTAGCTCATTTATAGTAATATTTAGATTCTCTATTTCTGTACTGATCCTCTGTCTAGATGTTCTGTCCATTGATGAGAGTGGTGAATTGAAGTCTCCAACTATTATGGTATATGAGTCTATTTCCCTTTTCAGTGTTTGCAGTGTATTCCTCATGTATTTTGGGGCATTCTGGTTTGGTGCATAAATATTTATGATTGTTATGTCTTCTTGTTTAATTGTTCCTTTTATTAGTAGATAGTGTCCTTCTTTGTCTCTTTTAACTGTTTTACATTTGAAGTCTAATTTGTTGGATATTAGTATAGCCACTCCTCTCTTTTCTGGTTGTTATTTGCATGAAATATCTTTTCCTAACCTTTCACTTTCAACCTATGTTTATCTTTGGGTCTAAGATGTGTTTCCTGTAGACAGCATATAGAAGGATCCTGTTTTTAAATCCATTCTGCCAGTCTATGTCTTTTGATTGGGGAATTCAGTCCATTAACATTTAGTGTTATTACTGTTTGGATAATATTTTCCTCTACCATTTTGCCTTTTGTATTATATATATCATATCTGACTTTCCTTCTTTCTACACTCTTCTCCATACCTCTCTCTTCTGTCTTTTCATATCTGACTCTAGTGCTCCCTTTAGTATTTCTTGCAGAGCTGGTCTCTTGGTCACAAATTCTCTCAGTGACTTTTTGTCTGAGAATGTTTTAATTTCTCCCTCATTTTTGAAGGACAATTTTGCTGGATATAGGAGTCTTGGTTGGTAGTTTTTCTCTTTTAGTAATTTAAATATATCATCCCACTGTCTTCTAGCGTCCATGTTTCTGCTGAGAAATCTACACATAGTCTTATTGGGTTTCCCTTGTATGTGATGGATTGTTTTTCCCTTGCTGCTTTCAAGATCCTCTCTTTCTCTTTGACCTCTGACATTCTAACTAGTAAGTGCCTTGGAGAACGCCTATTTGGGTCTTTTCTCTTTGGGGTGCACTGCACTTCTTGGATCTGTAATTTTAGGTCTTTCATAAGAGTTGGGAAATTTTCAGTGATAATTTCTTCCATTAGTTTTTCTCCTCATTTTCCCTTCTCTTCTCCTTCTGGGACACCCACAACACATATATTTGTGTGGTTCATATTGTCCTTGAGTTCCCTGATACCCTGTTCAAATTTTTCCATTCTTTTCCTGATAGTTTCTGTTTCTTTTTGGAATTCAGATGTTCCGTTCTCCAAATCACTAATTCTATCTTCTGTCTCTTTATATCTATCATTGTAGGTATCCATTGTTTTTTCCATCTTTTTTACTTTATCCTTCACTTCCATAACTTCTGTGATTTATTTTTTCAGTTTTTCTATTTCTTCTTTTTGTTCAGCCCATGTCTTCTTCATGTCCTCCCTCAATTTATCGATTTCGTTTTTGAAGAGGTTTTCCATTTCTGTTCGTATATCCAGCATTAGTTGTCTCAGCTCCTGTATCTCATTTGAACTATTGGTTTGCTCCTTTGACTGGGCCATATTTTCAATTTTCTGAGCATGATCCGTTATCTTCTGCTGGCGTCTGGGCATTTAGTCAGATTTCCCTGGGTGTTGGACACAACAGGTTGAAAGATTTTTCTGTGAAATCTCTGGGTTCTGTTTTTCTTATCCTGCCCAGTAGGTGGCGCTTGTGGCACACGTTTGTCTGCGGGTCCCACCAGTAAAAGGTGCTGTGGGTCCTTTAACTTTGGAAAACTCTCGCCGTGGGGGAGATTTGCCAGCCAAAGCGGCTTGGAAGAGTGCAAGCCGGCCCAGGGATCCAAACGCGGGGAGGGTCGCCGGCCGCCGCAGCCTGGGAGAGCGCCCATCCGAATCTCCTAGTCGGCCCGAGATGCCAAGCATGGTGGGAGGACACCAGCCGCCGCGGTGCGGGAGAGTGCACCGTTCCCAGCCGGACCGGGAAGTCATGTGTCTGGAAGGGACCCCAGACACCGTTCTCCGCGGCCTGGGGATCTCCGATCCAATTCTCCCAGTTGGTCCTGGGGGCCGCACATGGGGGGGTCACCAGCCGCCGTGGCTTGAGGGGACTGCCTGTCCACTTCTCCCAGCTGGCCTGGGAAGGAGGAAGGGAGGGACTCCGGCTGCTTGCCGCCCTGGCCCGGGGAAGCCCGCGCCCCTCGGCGATCTCACTGGAGCAGGTTCTCCCAGCCAGTCAGCCGTTCCAGGATGGGGCACACTGTCTTTTTGATCTCTGTTGTGGCTCTGGAAGCTGTTCTGTATTGTTTCTACTCCCCTAGTAGCTGTTCTGGAGGAGGAACTAAGATCCGCGCGTCTTACTAAGCCGCCATCTTCTCCCCAGATCCTTGTTTTATTGTCATGTTCTCACATAGGACTTTCCTCACCACTCTTTCTAAAGCTCTTATCCATTGTATATCTGAGGTAGTTCATAAGAGTGGCCCCAGTGTTATTGCTGTATTTCCTTATTATAATGGCTTTATGAATTTGTGCCCTCTCAAGAATGTGTAAAAACATGCTTTCCGACAAAGTTAGTGAAACAAAATGTCTGCTGCATCTGCCAGGCATGCCCAGGCCTGCCTGCATTCCAGATAGAAGAGATCAGCTGTGAGCCAGAGCTTATAGCACTATCCCTACCCATTCCAATAGTAACTCCTGCCCTGCTTGCTTTCCTATATAATCTGAAGACAAAGGATATTTGGGGATCAGGCTTTGGACAGAAGTCCTCTGAGACTGCTGTTGCAATAAAACACTTGTTCACTTCTCAGAGACCTTGGTGCTTTCTTGTGTGGTGTTCAGAGTTTTCCCTATGTCATTTCTGGTTCATTGGCCAGGAAACTCTGCACCCTTGTGTCTCTTCCCCATTTCTAGGGAGCTCTGAGCCACAGACTGTTCTTGACCATCCCCTGGCACACCCCAGAACCTCTTCCTCCAGTTTGGGGTCATCTAGTTAGAATGGCTTCCCTGGACTTAGGAGAGATGTCAGCAGCCCTGAGAACTGGAGCCCCACCCATGGGAGTAGTAAGAACGGCCATTCAATCAGGTATAGGAACTAACAGGTCCTGCCTTTCAGACAGAAAAGGAGACTGATCACTTCCTAAACCAGGCTGAGTACCCTTTGGACCAAGGAGAAGCCAAAGGAGAAACCCCTGGTAGTTAGATGCACTCTGGTTTTGGGAGGCAACGTAAGTTGTTGTGTTGTTGAGTGCCTGGTGTGTGAAAGTGTGTGAATGAGATGTGGCTCTGTCCTGAGGCTTCAGTGCTGCATCACCCATGAAGCAAATTGAGTGTCGTGATCTGCAGTTCCTTGAGTCCTCGTATGGCTCATAAGGTGAGGATGATAGGTCTTTGTCGGCAGCAGGGAGGACCAGAGGTTTTTCTGGGATTGAGGATATAGGAAGGTGGGGGTAAAGAGTCTCTGTCGGCAGAGGGGAGGGCGGCCCCTCGCTCTGGTTCCCCAACCCCCACCTCAAACATCGGCCATGGTTCCAGAAATGCTTTCAGCTCCCCCAACGCCCTCTAGTGGAAATTCCACCTCATCAGGAACTCCAGCCAACTCACTGCTATCGCTTCCCATCTCTCCTGGTCCTAGTCTTCCTGAACACCTTGTATTAGCTAGCGTTCTCCAGAGAAATAGCATCAGCAGGAAATATTTGTAGATATAAAATTTATAAAAGTGTCTCATGTAATCACGGGAACATAGAGTCCAAAATCTGTAGGGCAGGCTGTGAAGCTGACAACTCTGATGGAGGGTCTGAATGAACTCCACAGGAGAAGCTCACTGGCTAAAGCAGGAAAAGAGCCTGTTTCTTCTGAATCCTCATTAAAAGGCTTCCAGTGATTAGATTAAGCATCACTCATTGCAGAAGACACTTCCCTTGGCTGATTACAAATGGAATCAGCTGTGGAAACAGCCAACATGAAAATGATTTAATTCTACGAAATGTCTTCATAGCAACAGACAGGCCAGCATTTACCCAACCAGACAAATAGGTACCACCACCTAGCCAAGTTGGCACATGAACTTGACCATGACAGTCCACTGCTTGCCAAAGCCATGTACCCTATTGAGCTTAATTCCTGCAACAGCATCATTTTTTCTCCTGCCTTGACCTGAAAGATACTTTCTTCTGCATTCATCTGACACTTGTCAGCCAATCCATCTTTGCCTTTAAATGGGGACATCCACACACTGAAAGAAAACAATTCACCTGGATATGCCTGCTGCAAGGGTTCAAGAATTCTCCCACTACATTTAGCTATACCCTCAGGAAGGACTTGCAAGAATTTCATGACAAAAAGTACAATAGCGTTCTACTCCAATATGTGGATGATCTACTCTTGGCCAGAACAACCTCACAGGGCTGTCTAGAGGGTACAAAGGCACTCCTGTCCTACCTAAATTAAAGAGGTGACAAAATCTCTAGAAAAAAGGCCCAAATTTGCAAAAAAGCAAAATTCCTCAGATTTCACATTGCCCAAGGTACCCAGCACCTGGGAATTGAAAGAAAACAAGCCATTTGTCAGATACCTGCACCCACATTTCAGCAACAAGTCAGTGAGCTCCTAGGGGCTGCTGGATTCTGCCACATCTGGATCCCTAACTTTGCCACAGCTGCTAAGCCCCTGAGGCTATGTGAGGAGCTTAAAATTCACCCCTGCCCTGGGGAACCAAACAACAGAGAGCCTTTGAAACTCTAAAGAAGGAACTCACCCAGACCCCAGCCTTGGGTCTCCCAGACATGGACAAACCATTCGCTCTGTACATTCATGAATGACAGGAAGCAGCCACAAGGATCCTCATCCAAAAACTAAGTTCTTGGGACCACCTGGTAGTTTACTTGTCAAAGCAGTTAGATTCTGTAGCCAAAGGATGGCCTCCCTGAGTGTGGGCCTAGCTACCACTGTCATTCTAACACATTATGTTGAAAAGTCAACCTTTGGCCAGCAACTAACCCTTTGTATCCCACACCAAACCAAGGCAGTTCTCCAGCAAAAGGGACATCATTGGCTCTCCATTTCCTGGCTGCTGAAGTATCAGACCCTTATATGTGACAATCCAAAAATTCAAGTGGAGGCTGTACACAGCCTAAACCTGGCTATCTTCTTACTGATGGGAGAAGGTCTGCCTGAGAATGAATGTATAGAAACCTTGAAAGAAGTGTTCTCCAGCAGGCCAGACCTAAAGGACCAGCCATTCTCCCACACTGATGTACAGTACTACACAGACGGCAGCAGTTTTGTCCACAATGGAATATGGAAAGTGGTATATGCAGTACTAACCCTGAGCTCAATTATAGAATCTTGGCCCCTCCTGGCAGGCACCTTGGCTCAAAAAAGCGAATTCATAGCATTCACCACAGCCCTGCTGTTAGGATCAAATTCCATTGACAACATCTACACTGACTCAAAGTGTGCCTTTAACACTGCTTGGATGCATGGGGCCCTATACAAAGAAAGAGGACTGGTCAATGCCAGGGGAAAGGAAATAAAGCATGGCCCAGATATCCTGGTCTTCCTGGAAGCAGTATGGGCTCCTGCAAAGATTGCTATCATCCACTGCCCTGGGCATCAGACAGAAAAGGCAACTGTAGCCTGAGGGAACTGTCTGGCCAATAAAGAAACCAAAGCAGCTGCCTTAAGGGGAACCCACTCTTCCTTAACAGCAGTACTTGTACCAGAACCTATAAGTGCCCTACAGCCAAAAATATTCTGAGGTTGAATATACTTGGCTGAGCCAAGGTGGTGCCCTCCTACTGAATGAATGGTGGAAATTCAAGGATGATCAATTTGCAATCCAGAAGCACTCAGCCAAGCAGTGGTTTTGCAAGTTCATGAAAATGTTCACTATGGTAAAACAGCCCTGGAGCAGTTTCTTCAATAGTACTTTGACATTTTTTGGCTGCATTAACTCGCTCAAGCATTTTGTGCTAAATGTGTAACTTGTGCTTGAAACACCCTCAATGAGGGTCAAACACAACTCCCCCCCCCCCAGGAATTCAAGTCATGGGACAAATGCCATTCAACAACATCCAGGTAGGCTTCACAAAGCTTCTCTGGGCAAGAGAATACCCCTACTTACTAGTGGTAAGGAGTTTGTGCCATCTCAGGATGGGTAGAAGTCATTCCGACTTGCTCAGAAAAAACCCAAGAAGTAGTTCGGTTCTTGTGCAAATAAATCATTCTGCAGTATGGCCTGTCAAACTCCTTGGGCTCTGACAATGAGCCAGCATTAATGGCCCAAATTTTACAAAATCTCAGCAAAACCCCCTACATAAAGTGGAATCTCCACACAGCATATAGGCCACAGAGTTCAGGAAAAGTAGAGCAAATGAACTGCACTCTGAAATCACATCTAAAGAAACTGTGTCAGGAAACCGATCTAAAATGGACTGAGGGTCTCCCTACAGCCTTGTTAAGAATAAGATGCAGTCTGACAAAACAAACTTGATTTTCCACTTTTGAAGTTTTGTTCAGATGGCCTCCACCACTGATAAAAGAACTCCAAGGAAATATTACACAATTTGGAGAACTGATGTTAAGAAAGCAACTCCAGAACCTAAGCTCCACCCTGTCTTAGTGGCTCACCTCGGTAAATATAAGATTCCCACTACAATTAACACCCCCTGTGCACTCCTTTACCCAAAGATCATTAGCCTGGGTAAAAGATTTGAAAAATCAGGCATTAACACCCAACTGATTAGGGCCCTATATGGTCGTCTTCTCCACCCCTACAGCTGTCAAAGTTGCTGAGATCATCCCCTGGATCCACCACTCCTATTTAAAACCTGGAAATGGCTCAATCCCATCTTGGAAGTGCCAGACTAACCCAGAAAACCCACTGTGTCTGACCCTGCATAAAGAACCACCCTGCCTTGCCCCAGCCACTCCAGAGCAGGCTGGTCTACACCTGGCCAAAGTATGAGGAAATCTTCTGACTCTGAGCCTTGCTTCAGTAACTCCAGGGATGACTGTCCCATGCACAGTTGAATATTGAGGAATCACTGCGTGGACACCCCAGCCTGCTGGATCCGTGGCCTAATTTTCCTTATTCTAATTTCTGTGTTTGTTTTTCATTTGGCTGTATTAGTGTTCTAGAAGTAGGTCGCCTACAATTCTTTCTGGAAACTAATTTTATTTTTATTTGGTGGCATCATCCATATCCAGGTAACTCCTCCTTTCCTAAATAAGTTGCAAAATGCTGTTTTTGTCCCTAATCTTTCTTGCCCTATCCCTCTGTCCCTTTGGGATCACTACCCCAGACTCCTGCCATGAGTGCATCTGCACTGCCCAGATCGGTGGTGCAGTCACTTTTACCTTAGTATTCCACACTGATTACACTTGCCAAAGTATCCCCAAGAGCTTCTGTACCTACAATCAGATGACATACTTGAACTGTGATTCTGGGGAAGACCATCACTACATCTGCCATGACCCTAACAAGCCCGAGCATGAAACTGGTAGAATTAAAATTCTGAGAAGGGGGAAAGAAATAATAGTAAGCAGAACCACTGCTCCAAAAAGCCAACAAGCAGTGTCTCTACTCTTTAATATTTCCATTACTTGTCCTGCCTTTGGCCTGGCTACATGCTGTGTGTTACAATGAATAGGAGGCCCCCGAGGTACCCTCCTATGAAAAGAACTAAGTACCACCAATTGCTGTGTGCTACACCAAATAGAAACCCCTCAAGAGACCCTCCTCAAGTAACACCAAGTACTCCCAGTTGCAGGGCAGGGCAATGCAATCTTGCTAATCTTACCATTTTAAATATTATGATACCTGGTGGGGAAAAGAAGTCCAGGTGCTCTTCAGGGTAAAGTGGTCCCTTAAAGCCATCATTGGCCCCATGCTTTATATAAAAAGAACCATGAATTCTTACAATCAAGAAAAATTCCAGGTATTCCATTCCTTCTACAAGAAAATACAAGAACGACCACCAGCCATTCCTGTAAGCACTCAAAATTTGTCCTTTCAACTAGCAGAACAGGTAACCTCCTCCCTAAGTGTTTCTTCCTGATATGCCTGTGAAGAACAAATATGGGGGACTAATGACCATGGAAAGCAAGAGAACTAATGCCAACAGAAAAGGTAAATGTAGCTGCCTCCCAACCCAGACCCAGAGATGGGACCTGACGACTTCCATAATTAGAAAAAACTGCATAGCTAGATGGGGAACTAACTTCCCAGTCCCAGTTTGGAACCTCTTCTGTCTTGGGCAACAGTATCATAATCAGAGTAAAAATGTCACCTTGTGGTGGGGATCAGATGAAAATCACACAGCTCCCGACCCATCACCATTAGCCTCTTCTCCCCCCCCCCCAAATGTTTTTGGAGGGATATTTCAGTTCCAGGCATTTGGAAAGTCCCTGAAGGGTTGTACTGGATCTGTGGCTGGAAAACCTATTCTGAATTACCTGCAGGGTAGGCAGGAGCCTGTGTGTTGGGAATTACCCACACTTTCTTCTTCCTGATCTCCCTAAAGCAAGGGGAACTAGTAGGATTCCCAGTCTATGAATCAGAAAATAACCAGGTCCAAAAATGAGGCATACAAATAAGGAACTGGATAGACAATGAGTGGCCACCTGAGTGCATCATCCAATATTATGGTCCTGCAACATGGGCAGAAGATGGGTTATGGGGATATTGGACCCAAATTTATATGTTAAACTGCATCGTTTGGCTCCAGGCAATAGTAGAACTAATCACAAATGAAACTGCCCATGCTTTAAATCTGCTGGCACAGCAACAGACCAAATTTAGAATAGCAATCTATCAAAACCAATTGGCTCTTGGCTACCTGTTACCAAAGGAAGGAGAAGTATGTAAACAATTCAACCTTTCCAACTGCAGTTAGATAACCAAGGAGAGGTAATAGAAGAAATCACCAATTGCATGAGAACCCTAGTCCATGTCCTAGTTCAGACCTGGAATGGCTGGGACTCCAAGAACCTGTTCGAGGGGTGGTACTCAACCTTTGGAGGGTTCAAAACTCTGATTGGAAGTGTTTTAGTGCTCCTTAGTATATGTCTTATCCTTCCCTGCCTCCTCCTTTGATTACTGAAAAATGTAAGTCAAACTATAGAAGGCTTAGTAGACATAAAAACTGCCTCCCACCTACTTCATCTCAGAGGCCTTTCACCCCTTGAACTAACACAAATATAAATTAGTCCCCACAAGCAAAAACTGTGCTGCATAAATGGGATAAAATGTGATGAATAATATCATTAAAAGGGGGGAATGAGGTACTTCATAGAGTGGCCCCAGTATTTTTGCTGTATTTCCTTACTAAAATAGCTTTATGAATTTGTGCACTCTCAAGAATGTGTGCACTCTTGGCCCCGTGGTGGGCGTGGGGGTTGGCGGGTGACCTTGGGCAAGCCCACAGGCCACCAGCCTCTTCCCTCCGGGTTTGGGGCACTGGGTGGTCAAAAACCCCTCGGTGAGGCGAGTGGAGGGCGGTTACCAACAGCTTTCTTTGTTTGCAGCCCTGGGAAGCTACTCTCAGGGAAGTGAGGCACCACCTCTATAGAAACGAGGCCTGGGCACCTGGCCCATGCTGGACGTGGAGTGCAAGACTCAGCGACAGGCCTGGGGCTTTTACTGCCATGCTTGTCGGCATTTGAGAACTTGTCAGCAGTATTGAAGACAGCACCCATATTCCCAGAATGGATTCCTGGTGCCAGAAGGAGGAGAGTAGACTTTCTTAAAGAATTGTTGTTGGTTGTTTTAACTTGTGTGGTGGCACCTTAAAGGAGTCATGCAGGGATGTTGCCTTTATTTCACCTGACTTGTAACTGTCTGAGAGGCATTTTTCAAAAGTATTTAAAAGAAAATGAATTAGCCGCTGACACCTAGGTCAAGAAATAACAGTTGAAGCCAGCAGTAGATACCAAAAAGTCTGGGAAGAAAGGTCAGGGATTTAAAAACAACTTTGAAGGATAAGGGCTTTTAAGAGCACCCAATTTAACTACTGTGAATCTAAAAGGCCATATGCATGTCCAGAGTAGAACACATTACTATGAAAAGACCTGGGAAGGCTCTTAAGGAGTTAAGTTTGATTGATCTGGCTCTGTGCAAGCAGCAAGTGAAGGCTGAGGCAAGATTGTAAACTGCCAAGCTAAGTAATTGAAGGACTGCTTAAACACACACGGAGCCCACTGGTAAAGACTGGGATTTTTTTAAAAAAATTGTTATTGCTGTTGTTTTTTAGTTTCAGGTGTTTTAAGGAAATTGTTAAATAATTAGCTGATGTTAAGGGAACCAGAGACTTCAGGGGCTATGCAAAAGAAAGAATATAGACTTTACAATTTTAGTTCAGAAAAGTCACTAAACAAACAGCAGCCACCACAACAAGCAGCAACAGCAAACTGAGGAATGGGAAGACTGATTCCAGAATTTACTCCCTTGTAATATTTAGAAGGTCCAGCTTTCAACAGAGTTATGCATATGGTCAAGTATGGGCTATATATTGGGAAAAAAAGAAAATAGTAACTCACCCTGTAAAATATCAGGCACAAAAACATGGTATCTCTAGTACTGAATGCTCCATTATTGTAAATATGCTCAAAGGAAATAGTGGGAAATGTGATAAATGAATTCTCCAAAGAGTTGAAATCACACATAGTAGAACAGGTAAAGGTAAGCAAACCACTGATAGAAATTATTCAAAGAGGATCAACAAATTTAAGCCAACAAAAAAACAAATGAACAAACCTGAATTTAGATCTACTGAGATTACCCAATCTGTGAATGAAAGAAGAATGAAGAAAAGTGAAGACAGCACAAGAAATTTGTGGGACACCATCAAATGTACCAACATACATATAATAGGAGTCCCAGAAGAAGAGGAGGAAGTGGGGCCAAAAGAATATTTAAAGAAATTATGGTTGAAAGTTCCCTAATTTGATGATAGACATGAATCTACACATTCAAGCTCAACGAACCTCAGATAGGATAAACTCAACCACACTGAGACATAAAGTGTTGAAAGTCAAAGAGAGAATTCTGAAAGTAGCAGAGAAGTGTTTTGCTATGTACAAGAGATCCTCAATAAGATTAACAGCTGATTTCTCATCCGAAACTATGGAGGCCAGAAGGCACTGGAGTGGCATATTAAAAATGTTGAAAAACTGTCAACCAAGAATACTATATCCAGTAAGACTATCATTCAGAAATCCCGAATTTAACATACTCCCCATATAGACAAAAATTGAGTTTGTTGCTAGTAAACCAACCCTCCAAAAAATGTTAAAAGGAGTCCTTCAGCCTGAAGTGAACTTGAGTCCAAAGAAATAAAATACACTGGTAAAGTCAGCTATATATGTAAATATAAAAGTTAGTATAAATGTTTTTTTTAGTCAGTACTTTTTTCCTTATATTTAAAAAATAACTACATAAAATAATAAGTCAATGTCAGTGGATATACCACATAAAAATATGTGATTTGTAACAATAACAGGAGGGGAGGGGAACGGATCCATGTAGGAGCAGTTTTTGCATAACAGAAATTATAAAAATTCGATGGAGGAATTGAGCTACAAAATTATGACCTAAGAAACCAATGGTAAATGGCAACCTAACCTCTTTCTGTATCAGGAATTACATTAGATGTAAGTCAGTTAAATTCATTTAAAAGGCAGGGATTGGCAGAAAAGATTAAGGAAATCATGACAAACTTGCTGTGTACAAGAGACTCACTTTAGAACCAAAGATACAAATGCAATGAAAGTGAAAGAATGGAAAAATATTTCCATGCAAATATTAACCAAAAGAGAACTGGAATGGCTTTACTACTATCAAACAAGATGGACCTTAAGGCAAAAATCGCTATAAGAGATAAAGAAGGGCATTATATATTGTACCAGTAGAATTACAATGTATATCAAGCAAAAATGATAGGTGAGTGGGAAAGTAGCACTTGAAGTTGGAGACATCAGCATCCCAACTTTCTGTCAGATACAAGTGGGCAAATAAGTGAAGAAGTAGAAGATTTGAATAACATAAAGCAACTAGATCTAACAGAACACTCTATCCAGTCACCGCAGAATATATATTCTCAAATACATATGGAATATTCTGGACAGACCATGTTAGGCTTCTAAACATGCCAATAAATTTAAAAGATTGAAATCATAGATCATCTCTGACCACAATGATATGAAATTAGAAATTAGAAGGAAAATGGACAAATATATGGAGGTTATATTAAGCAGTGCATCAAAGAAGTTAGTAAATGCTTTCAGGTTAATGTAAATGAAGAAACATAGCAAAAAATAATGGAATTGAACAATAGTAGTGCTTGGGGAAATTTGTAACTAGCCTATATAGAGTGATTACAAATCAATAACTTGACTTTCTACCTTGATGAGCTAGAAAAAGAAGAGAAAAGCCGCAGAAGGAAGGAAACAAAGTTTAGAGCTAAGTGAAATAGGAAAAAATCAGTGTAACAAAAAATTGATTCTTTGAAAAGATAACCAAAATAAGCAAACTTTTAGCTAGACTAACCAAGAACAAAAGGAAGCAAACATTTCTAAAATCAGCAATAAAGTGGTAACATTACTAGTGATATATACAGGAATAAAAGATAATACTATAAGCAATTGTGTCACATCAAATTAGATACCTAGAGGAAATGGATAAAGTTCATTCTGCTAAAACTGACTAGAAGAATTAGAAATTCTGAATAGGTCTATTATACCAGATAACTAAAACCTTCCAACAACACAAAGGTCCAGGACCGGATGGCTTCACTGGTGAATCTATCATAAAAAGCACCAATATTTCTCTAAACCCTGCCTAAAAATAGAGAAAGGAATGCTTCCTAACTTGTTCTATGAGGACCATATTCCCCTAATACCAGACACAGCACCAGAAAAGAAAACTATAGACCAGTGTACCTGACAAGTACATGTAAGAAATCCTCAACAAAATGCCAGGAAACTCAATCCAGCAGCCTATTAAAAGTATTATTATAACATAACTAAGTAAATCCAATCTGGAATAAATACCCAGAAGAACTGAAAACAAAGTCATACATATATATTTAAAGCAGCGTTTTCCACAATAGCCAGAAACTGGAAACAGCTAAGATGGCCATTAACTAATGAATAGACAAACAAAATATGGTAAGTCAATACAAGGGATTTTCAGCCATAAATAGGAATGATTTACTGGTAGCATGCTATAACATGGAACCTTGAAAACATGTTATGTGAGCAACACTAGCTACAATAAGTCATGTGTTATAGGATTCCATTTATATGAACAATCCAGAATAGGTAAATCCAACTGAAAGATTAGTTTGTCAGGGACTGGGAAAAGCTGTAGTGGACGTGGATGCTTGCTGGATATGGAGTTCCTTTTTGGGGTGATGATGTTCTGTAATCAGATAGTCGTGGTTGTACACATTGAGAATGTTGTACAGCATTGAGAATGTTCTGGAAGTCACTGAATGATACACCTTAAAATAGTTAAAATGGCGAATTTTGTGTTACATGAATTTCATCTCAATAAAAATTAATTCTTACATTTCCAGGCATGTATGCTAGCTTGGAAAGATGTATGTCCACTAGAAAAGCCATGTTTTAATCTAAATCCCATTTTGTAAAGGCAGAATAATTATTATTCAATACTGAATGTTTGAAACTGTAATCAGACCATCTCCCTGGAGATGTGATTTATCAGAAGTGGTAGTTAAGCTGGATTAGATGATGACATGCCTCCACCCATTTGGGTCTGTCTTGATCAGTTTCTGGAGTTCTATAAAAGAGGAAACATTTTGGAAAATGAAGGAGATTCGGAGAGAGCAGAGAATGCTGTAGCACCACGAAGCAGAGAGTCCACAGCCAGGGACCTTAGGAGATGAAGAAGGAAAATACCTCCCAGGGAGCTTCATGAAACAGGAAGCCAGGACAGAAAGCTAGCAGATGATGCCATGCTCACCATGTGCCCTTCCAGATGAGAGAGAAACTGTGACTGTGTTCATCATGTGCCTTCTCATTTGAGAGGGAAACCCTGAACTTCATTGGCCTTCATGAACCAAGGTATCTTTATCTGGGTGCCTTTGATTGGACATTTCTATAGACTTGCTTTAATTAGGACATTGTCTTGCCCTTAGAACTGTAAACTAGCAACTCATTAAATTCCCTTTTTTTAAAGCCATTCCGTTTCTGGTAATTTGCATTCTAGCAAACCAGAACAGCATGGTTATCTACTTCCATGCCTTCTGTATAATAAATAAATAGAAAGAAAGAAAGAAAGAAAGAAAGAAAGAAAGAAAGAAAGAAAGAAAGAAAGAAAGAAAGAAAGAAAGAAAGAAAGAAAGAAAGAAAGAAAGAAAGAAAGAAAGAAAGAAAGAAAGAAAGAAAGAAAGAAAGAAAGAAAGAAAGAACTCTCAAAAACATGCTTTCTCAAAGAAGTAGTGAAACTTCTGCTGCATCTGCCAGGCATGCCCAGGCCAACCTGCATTCCAGAAAAAAGAAATCGGTTGTGAGCCAGAGCTTATGGCACCGCCCCTGTTCATTCCCATAGTAACTCCTATCCTGTTTGATTTCCTATATAATTTGAAGACAAAGGATATACAGGGTTCAGATTTTTGACAGAAGTCCTCTGAGTCTGCTGCAGCAATAAAAAGCTTGTTAACTTATAGGAGGCCTTGGTGCTTCTTGTGTGGTGTTCAGAGTTTTCCCTACTTCACATCCAGTAATTTTGGAAGTTTCTTTTTATTCCATATGTTTTACTCATCTGTTGATAAGGTAGATAAAAAGAGCATCAGACACAAGGTTTTCACAATCACACAGTCACATTGTGAAAGCTATGTCATTATACAATCATTTTCAAGAAACGTGGCTACTGGAACAAGCTCTACATTTTCAGGCAGTTCCCTCCAGCATCTCTATTACATCTTTTTAATTGTTAATTTATATTTTATTATAATTTTTTTTATTTTTAAAAAATATAAAACAACAAACACTAACAATCTTGACTTTTGAAAATTTCATTCTATATATATAATCAATAAGTCACAACATCATCACATAGTTGCATGTTCATCATCATGATCATTTCTTAGAATATTTGCATTGATTCAGAAAAAGAAATAAAAAGACAACAGAAAAAAATTCATACATACCATACCCTTACCCCTCCCTTTCATTGATCACTAGCATTTCAATCTAAATTTACTTTAACATTTGTTCCCCCTATTATTTATTTTTATTCCATATGTTTTACTCACCTGTTGATAAGGTAGATAAAAGGAGCATCAGACAGAAGATTTTCACAATCACACAGTCACATCGTGAAAGCTATACCATTATACAATCATCTTCAAGAAAGATGGCTACTGGAACACAGTTCTACATTTTCAGGCATTTCCCCTCCAACCTCTCCATTACATCTTGACTAACAAGGTGATATCTATTTAATGTGTAAGAGTAACCTCCAGGATAACCTCTCGAGTCTGTTTGGAATCTCTCAGCCATTGACACTTTATTTTCTCATTACGCTGTTCCCCATTTTGGTCCAGAAGGTTTTCTAAGTCCCTTGATGCTGAGTCTCATGTCATTCTAGGATTTCTGTCCCACATTGCCAGGGAGGGAATCATGCCCCATGTAGACAGGGAGAGGGCAGTGAGTTTCCTTGTTATGCGGGCTGGAGAGAGAGGCCACATCTGAGAAACAAAAGAGGTTCTCTTGGTGGTGACTCTTAGGCCTAATTTTAAGTAGGCTTGACCTATCCTTTGTGGGGTTAAGTTTCATATGAACAAACCCCAAGACTGGAGGCTCAGCCTATTGCTTTGGTTGTCAACACTGCTCGTGAGGATATCAAGAATTCAACTTGGGGAAGTTGAATTTTCCCCCTTTCTCATCATTCCCCAAAGGGGACTTTGCAAATACTTTTTTATCCACTCTTCAAATCACTCTGGGATTTATCAGGACATCACTCTGGACAAGCCAACAAAATTTTATGCCCTACTCAAGGTTCCATGAATTTATGGTGTTCAATTAAGTTGTCTACATAAGTTATATTAGGAAATGTACTAATCAATATATAACTTTTGTATCAAATAAACATTTTTTGCTTCAGTCTCACACATAAGTTAAAATTTTAAACTATTAATAGCTCTCAATTTTCAACATGCTAGTAATGATATTCCTATGTTCTTCCTCATGCAAAAACATTTTTAAATTTTGTACGTTTAGTCACTGTCATGGTCAGCTTCATGTGTCAACTTGGCCAAGTGGTGGTACCAGTTTGTCTGGTTGGGCAAGTGCTGTCCTGTCTGTTGCAATGAGGACATTTCATAGAATTAGTTCATGATCATGTCAGCTGCATCTACAGCTGATTCCATTTGTAACCAGCAAAGGGGAGTGTCTTCTGCAATGAGTGATGCTCAATCTAATCACTGGAAGCCTTTTAAGGAGGATTCAGAAGAGACAGGCTCTTCTTCCTGCTTCAGCCAGCAAGCCTCTCCTGTGGATTTTGTCCAGACCCTCCATCAGAATCATTGGCTTCACAGCCTGCCCTGTGGATTTCGAACTCTGTTTTCCCATGGTCACGTGAGACACTTTTATGAATTTTCTATTTGTGAGTGTTCCCTGTTGATTCTGTTTCTCTAGAGAACCCTAACTAATAGACCTTGGTACCAGGAGTAGTTCTTAAGAAACAGAATCTTATAAATGGGTTTTTATGAATGGTTTCCTACTCTGACTGGACTCAAAGACACTAAGGACTCTGATTCTCATAATCAGAATGACACTGAGAATCCATGGAATTGGCAAAAGAGATAGTCAAAATATCACCATTAGATTCTCCTAGTGCTTCACTTTTATGAAGCCAGGCTCTGGGGGATAATGCTTTTGATGCTTTTACAGAGTTTTGTAGAACTAAGAGGAATAGAGATGTTGGCTGGTTGTTGTTAGATACACTGGCTACATTAAGGAGTGAAAGGGATGGACTTAAGGCTTCAAACAAAAAGCTTAAGCACTGTCTGACAGACGTTTCTATGAGTATCCTGAAGGAAAATCTCATTTCCTATAGCCATAGACTTGAGATCTCTGAAAATCAGACTCATAATCTTTTTGTTAGAGTAGCAACTTTACAATGTAAACTGAAATCTCAGGGTTGCATTTTGTCTGCCATTAAAGGAAGGGCATTGGTTGGAAAGGAGTGGGACCCTACAAAATGGGATGGCGACATATGGATTGATAATGATGTTGGGGGTGAGGTTGAAACCCTAGGTCATGCTGAGTTTTCTCTAGATAACCCTGTAATAGTCTGCCCTGAGGACATAGCTGCCCCACCTCCAGACTGCCTTGAGGAGTTGGCCACCCGACCTCCTCCTGAAGGGATTAGCCATGAAGTGATTAATCCTGTTTCACCAGATGAAACTACAAGTGAATGCCCTGAAGCAAATGGCTTGGAAGATATTTCTAATTCTTCCATGACCCACCCCCACCAGCCCTTATTTCTTCCGGACCTATAACTAGACTAAAGTCCCAACAAGCCCCTCAAGTTAAGGTACAAAGTATCACACATGAGGAGATACGTTATACTCCAAAAGAACTGTGTGAGTTTTCCAATTTATATAGACAGAAATCAGGGAAATATGTGTGGTAATGGATTTTAAGGGTGTGGGATAATGGTGGGAGGAATATAAGGCTGTATCAGGCTTAATTTATTGATATGAGCCCACTAAGCAAAGATTCTGCATTCAATGTTATAGCTCAAGGGGTTAGAAAATGTATTAACAGTTTGTTTGGATAGTTGGTTGAAACATGGATCATAGGTGCCCAACATTACCTGAGGTTGAAATGCCAGAACTGCCCTGGTATAATGTAGATGAGGGGATCCAGAGGCTTAGAGAGACTGGAATGTTAGAGTGGATTTATCATGCAAAGTCTGCTCTTACACTCCAGGAATGTCCAGAGGATGCACCTTTTACCAGAACAGTAAGAAATAAATTTGTGAGACTGGAACCATCATCCCTGAAGAGCTCTGTAGTTGCACTTCTCTGTAGGTCAGATATTACTGTAGGAGCTGCTGTCACTGAGCTGGAATCCTTAAACACAATAGGGGTGATGGGTTCCCAATTTGGCAGAAGCCAGGTGGCAGCACTTAATCACCAAAGCCAGGGTAGATGTGGCTATTTTAATAGACAGCAAACTCAAAGCAGGCGCCAAAATTATATGACTCACAGAGATTTCCGGCATTGGCTAATAAATCATGGGGTACCTAGAAATACAATAGAAGGGCAGTCTAGTAAATTTTTGTTCAAGCTGTATAAACAAAAGGGTTCTAGGTCAAGTGAACAGAAGTCTAACCTGAATTACAATAACACAGAGTCATGGCCCCTTAATCAATTTCCAGACTTGAGAAAGTTTACAGACCCAGAGCCCCTTGAATGAAGGGGAAGCAAGGTCCCTTTGGAGGAGAACCCTGTTACACTGCCACAAATTTATACTGTTAATCTTCCTCTAGGTTTTCCCCATGGAGACCAACCGCCTTTTACCAAGGTAACTGTTCATTGGAGAAAAGGAAATGATCAGATATTTCAGGGATTATTAGACATAGGTAGAGAAGTGACATTAATTCCAGGGGACCCAAAATGTCACTCTGGTCCACCAGTCAGAGTGGAGGCTTATAGAGGCCAGGTGATCAATGGGGTTTTAGCTCTTGCCCATCTGGCAGTGGGTCCAATGGGCCCCTGCACCCATTCTGTAATTATTTCCCCAGTTCCAGAATGTATAATTGGAATAGACATACTGAGCAATTGGCAGAATCCCCACATTCGCTCTGAAACTCGTGCATTGAGGGCTATTAGGTGGGAAAGGCCAAGTGGAAGCCACTAGAACTGCCCCTACCAAGCAAACTAGTAAATCAGAAGCAATACCGTATTCCTGGAGGGATTGCAGAGATAACTGCCACTCTTAAGGACTTGAAGGGTGCAGGTGTGGTGATTCCCACCACATCTGCATTCAACTCTCCTATTTGGCCTGTGCAGAAAATACATGGGTGTTGGAGGATGACAGTGGATTATCATAAGCTCAACCAGGTGCTAACTCCAATTGCAGCTGTTGTTCCAAATGTGCCATCATTGCTTGAGCAAATCAGTACATCCCTGGGTACCTGTTATGCAGCTATTGATCTGGCAAGTGCTTTTTTCTCAATAGCTATTAGTAAGGACCACCAGAAGCAGTTTGCTTTCAGCTGGCAAGGTCAGCAATATACTTTCACTGTCCTACCTCAGAGATATATCAACTGTCCAGCCCTATGTCATAATATAGTCCACAGGGACCTTGATCATTTCTGCCTCCCACAAGACATCACACTGGTCCATTTTATTGATGATATCATGTTGATTAGACCTAGTGAGCAAGAAGTAACAACTACTCTAGACTTACTGGTAAGGCATTTGTGTGTCAGAGGATGGGAGATAAATCCAACAAAAATACAGGGCCATCCACCTCAGTGAAATTTTCAGGTATCCAGTGGTGTGGGGCCTGTCAAGATATCCCTTCTAAGGTGAAGGATAAGTTGCTGCATCTGGGCCCTCCTATGACCAAAAATGAGGCACAATGCCTAGTCAGTCTCTTTGAATTTTGGCGACAACATCTTCTCCATTTGGTTGTGCTTCTCCAGCCCATTTATCAAGTGACCAGAAAAGCTGCTAATTTTGAGTAGGGACTTGAACAAAAGGAGGCTCTGCAATAAGTCCAGGCTGCTGTACAAGCTGCTCTGTCACTTGGACCATGTGATCTAGCAGATCCAATGGTGTTGGAAGTGTCAGCGGCAAATAGAGATGCTGTCTGGAGACTTTGGCAGGCCCCTATAGGAGATTACAACACAGACCCTTAGAATTTTGGAGCAAAATCTTATCATCTGCTGTAGATAACTACTCTCCTTTTGAGAAACAGCTTTTGGATTGCTACTGGGCCTTAGCAGAGACTGAACACTTAACCATGGGTCACCAATTAACCGTGAGATCTGAGTTGCTTATCATGAGCTGGGTGTTGTCTTTCTCAATTGCCCCTGTGAGAAACCCAATCACCATTTTACTATGATTCAGAAGGCCAGTTGTAGGGAGGCCAACTAATGTTCATCTACCAACCTTTTCAACTTCTGACCTCATAAACTGGAAAAGCCACACTCCCTCCTACACTGAGAAGCCCCAGGCTATGATCAACCTACTCCAGTTGATTATACATACCCATCAACCATCATGGCAAGATTGCTGTCAGCTCTGCATCACCCTCTTCAACACAGAAGGGCAGAGATGAATTTCACAAGCCGCCCTGAAGTGGTTAGAGGAAAATGCTCCTGAAGAGGCAATGAATGCCTCCCAATATGCTCAAAACTCCTTCCCAGATGCTGACCCATGGTGGGACCTGAACAGTAAGGCTGGCAGAAATAGTTTAAATCTCTACCAAGATGTGCTCATTCAAGGCATGAAAAAGGGGGCCAGAAAAACAATAAATATGTCAAAACTGCTGGAGTCCTACAAAAGCCAAATGAAGCCCCTAGCCAGTTCCACGAGTACCTCTGTAAAGCCTTTAGACTGTATACTCCCTTTGAACCTGAGGCACCAGAAAACCAGAAACTTGTTAATTCTGTATTTGTCAGGCAAGCTCAATGCAATATACAGAGAAAGATGCAGAAATTATAAGGGTTTTCTAGAATAAATATATCCTGGCTCCTTGAAGCAGCTACAAAAATCTACGTGAACCAAGACCAAGAGGCATGGAGAGAAGCAAACCATCAACTAAAGAAAAAATAGACCTGCTTGCTGTGGTGCTCACCCCAGGGCACCATGAAGCCCCATTCTCAAAACCCAGAATCTTCAAGTGTCCAGTGCCAGAAAATAAAACACCCACTTTTGGAGGGGCTGCCTGGAGAATGGAGGACAGCAGCTCCACTGGGAAGAAACCAGTGTGCTTACTGTAAACAAGAGGGACATTGGAAAGTGGAATACTGTAACAAAAGATGGGGAAAAGGAAGCAAATGCCCTGATAGCATAGGAGCCCATAGCTACTGATTTTGTAGGCCTAGCAGGCCTTGAAGGCAATTCAGATTGAAACAGACTGAGCCTTTTTACACTCAGCCCCAGGGAGCCCATGGTCACAATGATAGTAGGGAGCTGACAAATGGACTTTATCATAGACAGCAGCAAAGAGCATTCTGTTGTCACACAGCAAACTTTCTAACTTATAACTAAAGACAAATCACCATCATTGGGGCCACTGGCATCTCAGCTCAACATTCTTCAAGTTTCTGCTGGGATCCCAAGGTGTTCCTCATCAATTTCTTTACCTTCCTGATTGCCCAGTACCCCTACAGGGCAGAGACCTCCTGACAAAGCTCCAGGCCCAGATAAGTTTCAATGCAGAAGGGAAATGCCTCCTGATCTAAAAAAAAAAAAAACAACAGAGAAAAAAGCATGGTGACCTTGACAGCCCCCCAGACAGAAGAGTGGCACCTCTTTCTGGCCAAAGAAAACTGAAACCAGCCTGACCAAGCACATATGCCAGGAGTTAATCCTTCAGTTTGGGCAGAAAACAGTCCACTGGGGTTATGCCCCTGCAGTCCTCATGGGACTCCTCCTGGCAGTTGCCCTGGTGCATCTTAAATAATACCCAATCCCTCAAGAAGACCAGGTGGGAATTCGGGCACATGCTGACCACTTACTTCTTCACAGTGTGTTATGGGAATGTCAATCCCTGTGGAACACCCCTCCCTCTCCTACCAGTATGAAAGCCTGGCACCAATGACTACCATCCTGTTCAAGATTTGTGGGCCATCAACAAAGTGATTGTTACCTGACATCCCTTAATGCCAAACCCATACACTCTCCTAAGACTAATCCCTGCAACAGTGTCATTTTTCTTTTGCCTTAAACTGAAAGATGCTTTCTTCTGTGTTTGTCTGGAACCAGTTAGCCAACCCATTCCTGCCTTTGAATGGGAATATCTGCACATTGGAAGAAAACAGCAATTCACCTGGATGCTCCTGCCTGACGAATTCAAGAATTCCCCCACTATATTTAGCCAAACCCTAGAAAATGACTTGCAGGAATTCCACAACAAAAAATATAATAATATTCTGCTCCAATATGTGGATGATCAACTCTTAGTCAATACAGCCTCACAAGACTGTTTAGAAAGTACAAAGGCACTCCTCACCCACCTAAATCAAAGAAGCTGCAAAGTCTCTAAGAAAAAGACCCAGATTTGCAAGAAACAAGTGAAATTCCTCAGATATCTGAGGGGTTAAAAGAAAGCAGGCCATTTGTCAAATTCCTACACCCACATCTTAGCAACAACTACAGGAGTTCCTAGGGGCTGCAGGATTCTGCTGCATTAGAGTCCCTAACTTCACTGCCATTGCTAAGCCCTTATATGAGGCTGTGTGAGGAACTGAAAATTCACTTCTGCCCTGGGGAGCTGAACAGCAAAGAGAATTTGAAACCCTAAAAAAGGAACTCACCCAAGCCCCAGTCTTGGGCCTCCCAGACATTTCATTCATGAACAACAGGGAATGGCCATAGGGTTCCATGTTCAAAAACTAGTCTTTTGGGATCACCCCGTAGCTTACTTGTCAAAGTAGTTAGACTCTGTAACCAAAGGATGGCCTTCCTGTCTGCCAACTATATCTGCCACTGTGATTCTAAGCCATGATGCTGAGAAGTTAACTTTTGGCCAGCAATTAACCCTTCACATCACACACCAAATCAAGGCAGTTCTCCAGCAAAAGAGACATCATTGGCTTTCCATTGAGGGGCTGCTAAAATATCAGGCCCTCTTGTGTGACAACCCAAATATTCAAATGGAAGCCATGTGCAGCCTAAACCCAGCTACTCTCCTATCGATGGGAGAAGGCCTGCCTGAGCATGAATGTATAGAAACCTTAGAAGAAGTGTTCTCCAGCAGACCAGATTTAAAGGACCAGCCTTTCTCCAACCCTGATGCAGAATACTATATGGATGGCAGCACTTTTATTCACAATGAAATGTGGAAAGCGAGATATGCAGTAATGATCCCAGACTCAATTGTGGAATCTGGGCCCATCCCTCTAGGCACCTGGGGTCAAAAAGCTGAACTCATAGCCATTATCAGAGCCTTGCTATTAGGATCAAATTCCATTGAAATCTATACTGACTCGAGGTATGCCTTCAACACTGCTCAGGTGCATGGGGCCCTATACAAAGAAAGAGGACTGATCAATGCCCGAGGAGAGGAAACAAAGGAGGGTCCAGAAATCCTGGCCCTCCCAGAAGCAGCATGGGTCCCCATGAAGTTTGCCATCATCCACTGCACTTGGCAATCAAGAAACACAGCAGTAGCCTGAGGGAACTGTCTGGCTGATAAAGAAGCTAAGACAGCAGTCTTAAGGGGAGCCCACTCCTCCTTAACAGCAGCACTTCTACCAGAACCCATAAGTGACATACAGCCAAAATATTCTCAGATTGAAAGTACCTGGCTTAGTCAAGAAAGTGGTGCTCTCTTACCAAATGGATGGTGGAAATTCAAGGATGGTCAATTAGCAATTCCAGAAGCATTTAGCCTAAGGGTGGTTTTGCAATTCACTATGAGAAAACAGCCCTGGAGGAGTTTCTTCAACAGTACTTTTGCATTCCTCTACTGCATTAGCTTGCCCAAGCAGCCTGTGCTAAATGCATAACTTGTGCTCAAAACAACCCATGACAAGGGCCAAAACATCCTCCCTCCCCCCAGAAATTCAAGTGGTGGGACAAATTCCATTTGACAGCGTTCATGTAGACTCCACAGTGCTTCTCTGAGCAAGGGGAGACCAATAATTACTGGTAGGAGTCTGTACTTTCTCAGTGGAAGCCATCCCAACTCATGCAGAAAAAGCCCAGGAAGTGGTCCATTTCTCATGCAAAGAAATTATTCTGCAGTATTGCCTGCCAAGTTCCCTGGGCTCTGATAATGGACCACTTTTGTGGCCCAAATTATACAACATCTCAGCAAAACCCTCCTCATAAATTGGAATCTCCATACAGCATATAGGCCAGAGAATTCAGGAAAAGCAGAGTCAATGAACTGCACCCTGAAGTCACATCTAAAAAACTCTGTCAAGAAACCAGTCTAAAGTGGACTAATGCTCTCCCTATAGCCTTGTTAAGAGTAAGATACAGTCCCACAAGACAAACAGAATTTTCTCCTTTTGAAGTTTTGTTTGGATGGCCTCCACCACTGATAAAAGAGCCCCAAGGGAATACTATTTCAGAAATTACAATTTGAAAAATTAACTTTGAAAAAGCAGCTCCAGGGCCTAAGTGCCACTCTGTTTCAGTTGCATAGCTGGGTAAATGAAAGAGTCCCACTACAATTAACACCCCCTGTGCACTCCTTTACTGCAGGATTGCTAGTCTGGGTAAAAGATTGGAAGACTCAGGCATAAATACCCACTTGGTGGGGCCCTATACACTCCTCCTTTCTACACTCTCAAGGTTGCCAAAAATCACCCCCTGGATTCACCACTCCTGGCTGAAGCCTGGAAACCACTCAACTCCATCTTGGAAGTGCTAGACTAACCCAGAGAACCTGCTGCATCTGGCTGTGCATAAGAAACCTACCTGCCCTGCCCCCACCACTCTGGAAACTGGCTTGTCTATGCCTGGCTGAAGCCTAGAAAGTTTCCAAGCCTTGCTTCAGTCACCCCAGAAGCTGACTGATCCACATGGGTCTGAAGCCTGAGGAAATCTTCCAACCCTGCTTCAGTCATCCCAGAAACTGATTGATCTATGCATGGCCAAAGAGTGAGGAATTGCCACATGGACATGCCGGCCTACTTGGTCTATGGACTAATTGTCTTTATCTTACTCTTTGTGTTTGTTTTTCACTTGGTTCTATTAGCCCTCCTAAAAGTAGGTCATCTGCAATTCTTCCCAGGAATTAACTTTACCCTAATTTGGTGGGATCCTCAACACCCAGGTAACTTCCCCCTTCCTATATAAGCTGAAAATGTTTTCATAATTAATCCTGCTTGTACTTTCTCAAGGTCCCTTCAGGATTGCTGCCCCAGGTTCCTGCCATTAGTGCATTTGCCCTACCTGGATTGGTGGTACAGTCACTCTTACTCTAGTATTCCACACACATTACACTTGCCAAGGTATCCCCAAGGCCTTCTGCACCTACAATCAAATCACATACTCAATCTGTGACCCTGGTAGGGACCATCACTACATCTGCCATGATCCTAACAAGCCTGAGCATGAAACTGTGGTAGAATTAAAATTCTGAGAAGGGGGAAAATAAATGATAGCAGGTACAGCCACTGCTCCAATAAGCCAACAAGCAGTGTCTCTACTCTTTAAGACTTCTATCACCTGTCCTGCAATAGGCCCAGCTACATGCTGTGTGTTACAATGAATAGGAAGCCCTTGAGATGCTCTCCTACAGGGAGCTCTAAGTACACCAGTTGCCATGTGCTATACCAAATGGAATACCCCACCCCCCAAGGTATCCTCTTACAAATAACAACAATTGTAGGACAGGGCATTGCAATCTCGCTAATCTTATCATTTCAAATATTCATGATTCCCAGTGTAGAAAGGAAGTCCAGGTGCTCTTCAGAGTAAAGTGATCCCATAAAGCCATCACTGGCACCATCCTATATATAAAAAGAACTGTGAACTCTTACAACCAATAAAAATTCCAGGTATCACATTCCTTCTATAAGGAAACAAGAACAACTCCCAGGCATTCCCAGAAGCATTCAAAGTCTGTTCTTACAACTAGCAGAACAAGAGGCCTCCTCCCTAAGTATTTCCTCCTGCTATATCTGTGGAGAAACAAATATGGGGGACCAATGGCCTTGGGAGGCAAGGGAACTAATGCCAACAGAAAAAGCAAACCTCCCAGCCCAGACCCAGCAGATGGCACCTGACAACTTCCATAATTGGGAATTACTATACAGCTAGATGGAGAAATAACTTTCCAGGTCCACTTGGGAACATCATCTGTCTAGAGCAACAGAATTAAAATCAGAGTAAAAATGCCACCTTCTGGTGGGGATCAAGTAAAAATCACATAGCTCCTGATCCATCACCATTAGCCTCTTTCCCCACCCTAAAATGTTTTTGGAGCAACATTTCAGCTCCAAGGGTTTGGAAAGCCTCTGAAGGGTTGCATTGAATCTGTGTTAGGACAGCCTATTCTGAATTGTCTGCAGGATGATCAGGAGCCTGTGTATTAGGAAACATCTGCCCTTCTTTCTTCCTAGTTCTCTTAAAGCAAGAGGAACTACTAGGATACCCAGTGTATGCGTCAGAAAATAATTGGGTCCAAAAGAGAAGCATACAAATAGGGAGCTGGAAAGACAATGAGTGGCCTCCCAAACACATCATCCAGTATTATGGTCCAGCAACATGAGAAGAAGATGGCCATGGGGATATTGGACCCCAATTTACATGCTAAACTGCATCATCTGGCTCCAGGCAGTAGTAGAACTAATCACAAACAAATCTGCTTTTAAATCTTTTGGCACAGCAATAAACCAAATTCAGAACAAGTATCTATCAAAACCAATTGGCTCTTAATTACCTGTTAGCAGAGGAAGGTGGGGTATATGGAAAATTCAACTTTTCCAACATTGCTTGCAGTTAGACGACCAAGGAAAAGTAATAGAAGAAATTCACCTGAGAACTCTAGCCAATGTCCCAGTTCAAATCTGGAATGGCTGGGACCCAAAAAACCTATTCAGAGGGTAGTTCTCACTTTTGGAGAGTTAAAACTCAGATTGGAAGTGTTTTGGTGTTTCTTGGTATATGTCCTATCCTCCCCTACCTCCTCCCTTGATTACTAAAAAGTGTGAGTCAAACTATATATGCTGGTTTGAAAAGATGTATGTACCCTAGAAAAGCCATGTTTTAATCAAAATTCCATTTTGTAAAGGTAGAATAATCCCTATTCAATACTATATGTAATTAGATAATCTCCCTGGAGATGTAACTCAATCAAGAGTGGCTGCTAAAATGGATTAGGGGAGATGTGTCTCCACCCATCTGGGTAGGCCTTGATTGGTTTACTGGAGTCCTATAAAAGAGGAAACATTTTGGAGAATGGGAGATTCAGAGAGAGCAGAGAATGCTGTAGCACCACAAAGCAGAGTCCACCAGCCAGTGACCTTTGGACGTGAAGAAGGAAAATGCCTCTTGGGGAGTTTCATGAAACAGGAAGCCAGGAGAGAAAGCTAGTAGATGACACCATGGTTGCCATGTGCCTTCTCACTTGAGAGAGAGACCCTGAACTTCATCAGTCTTCTTAAACCAAGGTATCTTTCCCTGAATGCCTTTGTTGGGACATTTCTATAGATCAGCTTTAATTGGGGCATTTTCCTGGCCTTAAAACTGTAAACTAGCAACTTATTAAATTCCTCTTTTTAAGCCATTCCATTTCTGGTATATTACATCCCAGCAGCTAGCAAACTAGAACACTATAGAAACCTTAGTAGCCAGAAAAACTGCCTCCTACTTACTTCATCTCAGAGGGCTGTAGCCCTCAAACTATCACAATTATGAATTAGCCCCCATGAGTGAAAATGGTGCTACACTTATAGAATAAAATGTGATGAATAATATCATCAAAAGAGGAGAATGAGTTCATTTACAAATTTAACCTCAGTATTATTGTATAACTTTATGAATTTATGTGTATCACTTTATGCATTTATGCATATGACTCTGTGTATTTGTGTGCATCACTCTATAAATTTGTGCATTCATAAAGGTATGTAAATGCAAGCTTTCTTGAAGGAAGAAAAGCAGGATGTCTGTCATGCTGCTAATCATATCCAGGCTTACTCAAGCATGTCTGAAGATATAGGTATGCAAAACAAGATGTCTGCCAGGCCTGTCTCTTGGTATATCCAGGAGTTTCCCTTATCTTGGATAAAAGAGTTCAGCTAAGGGCCAAATTGTAACTCCCACCTTGCAAGTTCTGTTTCTGTATTTTCCAGTGTTTAATGCCCATTCCCATAGTAACTCCCACCTTGCTCTATACAATCTGGACACAAAGAATATTTGGGGTTCAGACTTTGGATAGGAGTCCTCTGAGACTGCATGGCAAAAACAATTTTGTCCACTTCTCAGAGGTTCCCAGTGCTTTCTTAGGTGTTGTTCTGAGTTTTCCCTACTTCAATATGATGGTACTTGGAACCTCTTATTGTATACTTTGGATGGTATGAGAACATGCAACTCAATTTAAAAAATTCATGTGGAATTGCTAGGGGCCTAAAATAGTCAAATCAATATTACAGAGGAATAACAAAGTTGGAGATATTCCACTACATAATTTCAAACATGCTACAAAGCCACAGAATCTAATAACTGTGGTATTGGAATAAAGATAAATATATACAGCAATATAGGAATTATATCATAGGAATTACCTCAGAAATAAACCCACACATCTATGGTCAACTGAGTTTTTGCAAAATACCAGGACTTTAACTGGGAAAAGAACAGTCTCCTGAACAAATGGTGCTGGGAAAACTGGATATTCATTTAGAACAGAATGTAGTTACTTTATCACCATATACAAAAATAAACTCTAAATTTGTTAAGTAGTTAAACATAAGTGATAAAACCATAAAATTCCTAGAAGAAAATATAAGGGAGAACCTTCATAATGTGGGGTTTGGTAGTGATTTCTTATTTGTGACATCAAAAGTACAATAGAATAGATAAAAATAGATAAAATATATTTCATCAAAATTAAAAACTTTGGTACATCAAAGGACACTATCAGGAAAGTGAAAAGACAACCCACAGAATGGTAAAAAATAATTACTAATCATGGATTTAATATCCAGCACTGAGAAACTCATTTGTCACTGCCAAGGAGTACAAAGGGACTGACTGTTGCAAAACATGAGGCCACAAAGACAGAGATGTTCACCCTCCACTGGCCTTGATTTCCAACTACAGTCATCCAAAGAATCAAAATAATAGATATTGAATAAAAGGAGAAAAATAAGCTCACCAGGATCAGTATGGTGCAGATGACTTTGGCCACTTGAAATGGGCTCGTGTGTCCAGAAATTATTCACTGAAAATTTTTGTTGGAAAATAATGGAGAATACTTTTATACTCTTGGTCCAGGAAAGTCATTACCAATCATAGGCCAAGCAAGAACACATAAAATATGTGTATTGAAATTTTAAAATTTATATTATAAATATACTCAAATGTTAAGGATACTTTCCAAAAAAATTTAAAATAAAACAGAATGAACAGTTTTAAATGCATACCAAAAAAACAGGAGAGCACAATATTCTTGATACTGTTACTAAATAGTTTGTTAAAAGAGAAAATAAGATGGCTAATGTATTTGAATGGCAATTCTTAGAAGAGATTATTCATACAGTAAAATTTCTCACAAATATTCAGATGATGCTAATTAGGTAATGACTTTATAGGTTTGATAAATACTACATATTCATTTGTTGAAATTTAATTGTAGAGTTAGTTTCCTCTGAAAGAAGTTTTGCATCATCTTATCTTTAAAAAGCAAGAGCTCATCAAGTACATTTAAAATTTGGAACTCTTTAAATTGGCTGGGAAGTTAATGATGCTTGAAACCTTTGAAAAGCAGAATACAGGGGTATCTATATAATAAAGTGTTTTTATCATGCATTTTTAACTCTGTAACATTTCTAAGAACTTAATGCTGTGTGCCTTCTAAGATATTCAATTTAGGATTAAACCATTTCATATTCATATTTTAGTTGTTTTACTTTCACTACTAATAATGACTAAGTAAAATAAAGAGCACTGTATTCTCGGTGAACATACTACTCAACCCACAGGAACAGAATTGTGAGAGAGGATGTGCCCCACTAATGATGACCATTCCTATTCCTTATGCACTTAAAAGAAAGTTTCACAAAGGGAATGCAGAGAGTGAATTATTAAATCCCTATGTTGGCCAACACAGAGAAGAGTTAAGGGAGAATTTTCTCAAAGTTTGTAAATGAAGGAAAAATGCTCTGGGAGAATCCTTGGATGTGGAGATGCTGAGCCTCTGGGGGAAGGAGTAACATGTTGAGTGAACACTCACCTGAATTTTGGGCACATATGGATACATTCAATGTGTTCACCTTATAACCACATAAAATTGAGCAAAGAAATTTGGTAAACCACAGGAGGAATAAAATCTTAAGAAAATTTAAACAAGGATGTAAACTAAGAGAAGGGGAAAAGGAGTGATTTGAAGGAGAAATCCTAAATGAATCTAAATAACAAAGACAAAGATAAAAAATGTTGTGGAGAATTAATGACATTTATAACAGGCAAGCCTATGACAGGAGACTCTGATCTTGACATTACTCTGGCTATTAATCACTCATGCTGTTTAAGAACTGCCTAAAGTCAACAGACAATGAAGGTTCACAATTTTCACCTGCTAATAGGGGCTCCATGGAGAGACTGGAGAATCTAACTCAAGTGCCTCCTCATTTTAGAAAGAGGACAACAAACCTCACGACCAAACAGACTCTTTGATCATAATTTTTTTCCAGTCATATTTTTTGAAATTTCATTTTGTGTTTTGGTTTGATAAACAGCTAGCTTAAAGGGTACAGAAAATAACAGATTAATAGTAGAATGAAAATAGCAAAACACTTTCAAAATCTGGTTATGAGGCAAAGTAATAATATATCTGGAAACATTAAAATCCTTAATTATTCCTTTGTGTCTGAACCCCATAATCTTAAGCCATATGTTCTTTTTTGAAAAGGTTTGGTTTTCCTAAAATGGGACACAGACTGAGAATTTCACCTCTAAATGGGAGATAAATGTAAACACTCTTTTACTGGGGAAAGAAATTTAAGAAAAAGACTACATTTTTTTTTTTTTTTTTTTTTTTAAAGACAGAGAGAAGGAAGGAAGGAAGAAAGGGAAACATCTTTAAACACTTTCTTGTTTTATTGTATTCTGTTTCTCCGTTTTTGTTACATGGGCTGGGGCCGGGAATCGAACCGAGGTCCTCCGGCATAGCAGGCAAGCACTTTGCCCGCTGAGCCACCGCGGCCCGCCCGAAAAAGACTACATTTAACCCAACCTAATCACTCCTAAAAAAAAACACAAAACTCAAATATTAACTGTCACTCAGATACCAGATGTTGCTTAGGAGCTGGGACCTCACTATCATCAGTTTATTGCTGCTAGTTACCTGTCCTGTAGCATGGCACCTTTAGAAGAAATGGTGTGAGCTTCCATGTGAATAAGAGAGGGAAGATTTCTGTAAGAGGAATGAGTGAGGTGACATATCAGGCATGCTTGGCTCAAGTAGACAAGTGTTGTGATATGTTTGTGGTACCATAAAATAATATATATCCTGTATGATGTTTGAATGTGTGTGTTGTTTTATGTTCCAACCCTAAAAACAGAACATTTATTTTCTGAAATAAAATCCAATCACTAACTGATACTCATCTGAAGAAAAATAGACACTTACCAAATTGACATTTGTTTCCAGGACATTGGGTGCAGGTGTAGCATATGTGCAGGTGTGCAGAATCGGCATCCAAACCCTAAGATAAAGGTTGGGACATAGTGATCTCATCTCCTGGGTAGTGATTATATTTTCACCCTCAATTAGAGTGACAGTGTATCATGTGGAGTGGAGATTATCTCTGAAAATTAGTTGTAATTTGTGCAAATTACTGGAAGCTATTAAAAATGAATAATAAAATATCCACTTGGGGTGGCAGAAACAGCTGGCGTAGCAATTACTTTTGAAATAAATCAATAAAAACCCAAATGAAAGAAACAAAGTAAATGATTCTGCTGCATTCTTAATCAGCCTAATGGTTTGGTCTCCAAAATATGATTCTTCCCATTTCTGACAACACCAAGAGTACTAACATGGAAGGAATGACAGTGAATGAATAGAGTTAGGAAGAATATCCAGAGTGATACATAAGGATAGGAATGTTAAACTGAAATAGTTATTCAATGCTTCAATAGATATTTATTTTGTAACTTATGTGGGTCTTTGCTAGATACATAGGTTATATCAATGTACAAAACATTAAATCAATTTTTCCTAATGGAATTTACTTTCTGATTGAGAAAAATGACAATAAGCAATGCACCTAAGGTATTAAGTTACCTAGTATCTTAAAAGGTGATGGGTCCTATGGAAGAGAGAAAAAGGAGTAAGACATGGATGAAGGAAAACATTGGGTAGGAATGGGTTACAACATCTCATTCAAGATGTTCATAGTAAGATTCATATGGTGATACTATTTTAGCAAATATTTTAACAAGATGAGGGAAGACAGGCTTATTTTTTCCTTTCCAATCCATACATGTGTGTATTTTTTCTTTTTGTAATGCACTAAACAGTTCTTAGAGTGTAATTTTGAAGGACATCATAGACAGTAATCATTCTTTCATTCTTAAACTTGGAAGAATTTATTTAATACTGGATCACATATACAGTGGTATTGTAGGGTGTTTTTGCAGATATTTATGACAAGTTAAAAGAAGATCCATTCCATTGTTAATTTGTTTTCTAAAAAGTCAAGAATTGGTAAAATTGTACGATATTATTTTTATGCAACTTTTGGGTTTATATGATGGATCTCATTATCAACTGATTGGTGAAACACATGAGTTGATTTTTGTATTTTTTATTTTGATATAACATGCAGAAAGTTGCAAGAATAATACAGGAAACTCCTGTGTACATTCTACTTAGGTTAAACAATTGTTTCTCTTTTGTTGCATTTGCTTTCACATTTCTCTCTCTCTCTATGCATACACCAAAACCTGTAAATATGCATATTATTATTTTCTGACCAGTTCAGTAATAATTTGAAATTAATTTTCATCTTCCACTGAATACTTTAGTGCATATTTCTTAAGAGCACAGATACTTTCTTATATGATCAGACCTTATTTTCAAAATCTGGAAGTTCATTATTGGTGCCATATATTATTTAATCCATAGTTCACATTCCAGGGTCATAATGTATCTCAAAAATTGTCCTTCTTAGGTATTTTTGCTCATCCAAGACCAAATACAAAATTATTTATTGCATTTAGTTATCATGTCTCTGTAGACTCCTGATGAAACAGTTTCTCAATCCTTCACTGAGTTCTTGAACTTGCATTTTTAAAGAACATAGTCTAATTTGTCAAGTTTCCTTCTGTTTCATGAATATTTTTCTAATGATTTGATTAAATTTTTGAAAATTTTACAAATAATTTCAGAAGTCATATTTTATCATTCTCAGTGCATCATATCAGAAGGCATGTAATGCCTGTGTTGTCCAATATTGATGATGTTAACTTTGATTACAACTTAAGTTTGTGACTGTCGGGTCTTTCAACTTTAAAGTTACCATTTATCCCTTTACATTTAGTAAATAATTAGTGAAAAGATGCTTTGAAACTATATAAACCTATTGATCAATATCAGTTTTTGTCTCCTAGTTTTTGGTGACCACAGATGATTTTCTAGCTCCATCAGTCTTTCTATATACATTAGTTTGCATTCTACTGTTCTACTAGATCTTTACTATTTCCTCCATTGTACATTAAATTCATTCATTCATTTATTTATATAAGAATGGGTAAATGACTCAAATATTTCACTGGATTATTGTCCTATATTGCCATTATTTACTTTGATAATCATGTTTTTCAGATGGGGCCAATAAGAGATTCTTCTGGCTGGATTCTTTGCTCTTTGGTATTGTCAATATTGTTCTTAGGTACTTCTTTCTGGTGCAACAAAATATTCATGGCTCATCTTGTCATTTTACTTGTTCTGCAAGGAATGAGTCTTTTGTCCAAGGAGTATTGCTTTTTTCAGGGGATAATTAAACTAAGAAATCAAGACTCAGGCACTAGGTGTGCTTAATGCTACTAGCCCTTCTAGGCTCTTTCTGAATACATTGAAATTAATTTCGTTAATACTGTCCATGCCACAACACAAGCAAAACCATTAACAAGAGTTCAAGCAAAGTTTAAAGATTTTTAAATGAAAATTTTATTAAGGCAATGCACAAATATTGTCTACAATGCACAACTCTTAAGTCTATAATTTGATAGAGTTGACAAATGCATTTAACCATGAAAACCACATCCTCATCAAGGAATAAAATGATTCCATGATGCCATAAAATTCCCACTTGCCTGTCTTCCATAAATTTCCCCTTCACCATTTTTGTGGAGTTTTTTGAAAAAAATATTCTTTAGGTTTCACCTTTCTATAAATTCATATAGAAGAATATGTACATTAACCATCATGCCCAATAGATTGAGGGAGCCAAAGGGCACAATGACTGAGAAGCAGAATAGTGAACTGCAGTATATTTATATGAAGGAATATAGTGTGGCTACAATAAGGAAGGAAGTTGAGAGGCATACAATGAACTGAATGAACCTTGGGGAAAATGTGTTGTGCAAAACAAAGCCATAAAAAAGAAATGCTAAGGTCTCTTTCAGAAAATACTTATAAAATTGAAGCCTAGATTGTAAGCCTTTATAGCAGATACGCTTAGCCTGAAGTTGTAAATTTTTTCTAGATTCTTAGACACTGAGCCCTGTATGTGTAAGCTGGTATTTCCCTGGAACTTTGAATGCTCTGTGAAACCTAAGACCCAGAAATGGAGTGCTACTGCTCTGAAAGTTAGTATAGCTATATACAATAACAGATAAAAATAACTGAAAAAGAGATCAGGCCTCAATTAGAGTTAAAAATGAAGCCAAACTTGCTGGGTCTAAAGTAAATCAGAATACAGGATAAAAGATGATAGTATATGTACTCTAGACATTCACCCACTGTTCTAGTTTGCTAGCTGCTGGAATTCAGTATACCAGAAATGGAATGGCTTTTAAAAGGGGGAATTTAGTAAGTTGCTAGTTTACAGTTCTAAGGCCATGGGAATAGCCAAATTAAAGCATCTATAAAAATGTCCAAATTACAACACCAGTGAGTGGTTACCTTCACTCAAGAAAGGCTGATGAATTTCATGGTTTTTCTCTCAACTTGAAAGGCACATGGCAAACATGGTGACATCTTCTATCTTCCTCTCCAGGCCTCTTGCTTCATGAAGCGCCCCCAAGGACATTCTTCTTCTTCTCCAAAGGTTGCTGGCTGGTGGGCTCTGTAGTTCTCGTGTCTCTTCTGCTCTTGTCATTCTCAATCTTTCTCCAAAATGCTTCCCGTTTAAAGGATTCCAGTAAAGTAATCAAGACCCACCTGGAATGGGTGGAGTCACATCTCCTTCTATTCAAAGGTTCCTCCCACATGTGGGTGAGTTAAATCTCTGTGTAGATAGTCTTTATGTAGATAACCTAACCAAGTTTCCAACCTATATTATTGAATAGGGATTAGGAGAAATGGTTGCTCCCACAAGATCGAATTAGGATTAAAACTTGGTTTTTCTAGGGTACATAAATCATTTCAAATCAGCACACTTACTATATGTGACCAAAGGCAGAGAGGGTTATTATGTCTAGAAACTAGATTTTCACTAACACAAAATCTAAACCAATCTATTTGGATAGCTCATTTAAACAACCTGAACTCCTGGAGTCCAGAATGGGAATGAGGTCTTTTAAATCTGTATGTCTTAATATAATGCATCTCAGACTATGGTGGGCTGATAATTAAAAAGTATTGGTAGAGTCCCTTGAAGTTCCAATGGAACTATTAAGTGTTCCCATCTAGGAAATCCCAGGTTCCCTCTCAACCACTGGGGGCTCCCCCAAAATAGGTGAAGGCCTTGATTTTGAGGCTTGCCCTTGTGAAGCTTATTTCTTCAGGGCAGAAGCTAAGACTACCCATAATGAGGCCTAAGAGGTGCTTCCAGGAAACCTCTTTTGTTGTTCTGATGTGACCTTTCTTTCTAAGCCCAACTCTGCAAGGAAAATCACTATCTTCTCCCTTACATGGGACATGACATTCAGGGTGAAAATCTCTGACAATGTGGGACATGACTCCTGGGGATGAGACTGGCTCTGACACTGTGGGATTGGCAATGTTTCCCAGGCCAAACAGTTACACTTATTTCCAGAAAAAAGTGCAGTAAAATAAGGTATCAGTGGCCAAGAGAGATCAAATAGAGTCAAGAGACTATTCTGGAGGCTACTCTTGTGCAAGCTTCAGTTAGATAGTATTAATTGTAATAGTTTGCTAAACTCCAACCAACATCACTTCTGTTGACTCTTAAGAATATCTAAGACTCAAACTGAGACTCTATAAAGATTTCTAGTCACAGGAAAACAGAAATAGTCTGACCCTTTTCAGAGAAAATTCAGGATCTGATCAAACTAAACAATATAAGGTTTAGGAATACATGACTACAAAGAAATTAAGGTAATGTTTATCAAAGACTCATAACACTTTTTATCCCTTTTGTGTTAATTGAGGTGAAGGGAATAGGAGTGTTGTATCATGAAGCATTCTGTGTATAAACTTGTGTAAGGTTACATTTCTGTGCTCTGTTTACAAAAGAAAATTTGAGATATTTCTGCCTGAGAGAAATATGTGTGATGTGGTTTGCAATAATAATAGGGAAAAAAAGCCCTGATGTGCAGGTTGTTCTTGACCCAGGATTAGAAAAATAGATAAGAAGAGCAGAATAAAATAGCCATTCTTTTTCATTCTTACTTCTTCATGTGATATTAATCAGTGGGGAAAGACAATTTTCATAGTGATTTTATATCAAATTACTACATATGGGGGACATCTAAGTTAGATCCTTGTCTATTAAATTCACAGTGGCAAATTCCTGTTTAGATAAAACCAATAAAATTCATAAAACCAATAAACAACTAAACATTCTGGGTCTAAGAAAATGACTGTGTAAACCTTTGGAATTCATTTCACTCTGGGTCTAGTATACCTTTAATTGTGGGGCCCTATAGATTGAAGCCATACACTGCTTTTGGATTCATCTTCTTCAGTGCTGGAAACTTCACTGCTTGGTCAGGGAGAATGAGTCATCCCAAAGTCCATAATGGTCTGGTGATCATATGTGTATAGTCAGAGATCATCTTTGAATCAACACCAGGATCACATCTGCCCTCAGCTACAGCAGGGATGGAGGGGGTAGGTTGAGGCCTGCAGTGGACCCCACATACTTTTCAGGGGGTCTCTAGATTCCCTAGAACATAACAGAGTGAGACAACACACAGCACATCCGGTAACTGGAGAAGGCCTTCTGGCTCTTGTACATTTTATGTGGACAATTGAAGATATGATCCCTCAGTTTGAGGCCCCTAACTTCCTCCATTGAGGTCAAAGTTAGAAGAAAAAGGGTCAGGAAAGCAAGGCTACAGAGGGGAGTAGAGCCCTGATGAAGTCTAATGATCTGGCACTACCCAAACCCTGTTCTAAAAGCCCTGTTCTAAAACAGTAAATAAAGCTTCCAATAACCCCTTACTCCCACAACCCTCTCCCTGCTACACCGGATTTCTTAGTTTCCTCTAAATTTTCTTCCCCATTGGCTCCTTGTTCTTTATATGGACTGATTCTAATACCCAGCCACAATGATCCCATTAATTCCCAAGAATTCAAATCACATCCTAACCCTCCAAAGCATTCTCTTTTTTTTGCAAATTAAAAGTTCAGTTTTTACAGAGCGCTATGAGGCCCACCCTGACCCTGGGTGAATATGCTGTTTAAGTCTTTTACCAAATTTTTGTTGAATTTTTTTCTTGGCATTGAGTTGCGAGCATTCTTTTTATATACTGGAAACAAGTCATTTTTCAAAAAAGAAAGTGGTGAACATTTTCTCAGATTCTATTCATTCTGTGAACAGAAACTTTTTGAGTCAGCATTTTAAATTTTGATGAACTCCAATATATAAATTTTATGTTACAGATCAGATCGTGTTCTTGGTATTGTATGTAAAACATCTTTAATTAGTCTAAGATCACAAGGGCTTTCTATCATGTTGTCTATCTTGTTTTATTCTGGAACTTTTCTGGTCTTAGGTTTAACATTTAGAGATAGGTTACATTCTGAGTTCAGGTTGTAAATAGCACTTGCTAAAGTATGGGGTAATTGATCAGGGAAATGATGACTTGAGCACAGAAAATGGCTACACTTTTGGCCAAAGAAAAAGGTACTAGGAAGATGGAGACATTATCTATTGAGATGGAAAAGACAGAGGGAGGGATGTATTTGGTGCAGGGATAGGGAAAAATAGTGCAATATATGGTACATAAAGGTGTCTCTAGAGACTCAAATTGGAAGGACAGGTAAAAAGTTTGAAATAAGGGTCTTGAACTTGGGAAAGATCTAGGCTAGAAGGGTGTATTTTGAAGATGGATGCACTTGCCAATTTATTGAAAACTTCAGATATTAAATGACCTAAGGACAGGGAAGTGACCAGTGGACTTGATAACAGAGAGGCAACATTTTCCTTGACAGGAGAATCTCTGAGAACTTCAAGCTTAATGGGATAGGTATGTAGAAGAGGCTCCAAGTGTGCCAGGAAATGGAAGGGGACTGGAAGGGGACTGGAAGTGGATGGTGGAGTCAGGAAAGTTTTCTTTTCATGAAATTTACTCTCAATTCAGTATTCCCTTGGAGGAAGTTCAGGAGAGAAGTGAAAGTAGATAAAAGAGTAGGACATGAAAATAGAAAAAATAAATCAATTTGTCTGTTAAGAGGAGATAGGATCCAGAGCCCACTTGATGAATTGGGTTCTACTATAGCAAGGTAAGTTTATCTGCAGTTGTTAGAGAGAAGAGAATGTGGATACCCCTACAGCCACCCTTGTCAGTTTGAGTGGGCATATTGTGGGAACTCCTTTACTGCTTCCATTTGCCCAAAGCATTACTATATGAGGTTGTTATCTGAGCAGGAGGGATGAATACAGTGCGATGATGGGTAGAAATGAAGACAGATCTATGAAGAGTGGTCCTGGAAAGATAGGAGAAAACATGGTGAGGAAAAGTAGTTAGATTTAATGACTACTCAGTGGTCATTTGAGAATTTTCAGTATTCAACTTTTTGGTGAGTTTCATGTATAATATTCAGAAAAGTGCACAAATTACAGGCATACAGTTCAATAAATTTTCACAAGAAGTACACATCTATGTCACAAGTACCTATACTGATGATCAAAACAACACTGGAGTCCCAAAATCTCTGTCAGCCCCTCTTCCACATATTTATACTTGGGAATTCATACTTGTATAACACCCACCTACAACTTTTATTAACATTAGATTAACTATATCAATGTTCCAGTCTCACATAAGTGGCACACGGCTATGCTCTCTGTGATGGACTGTGGGTTGGGGTCCTCACTGGGCCATGATGGACTATGGAGAGCAAACCTAAATCTAGAATTCTGTTTGAACATTGTGCAAATGATAACCAACTTTGGCAGAAAATTATTTTAGCTTTTGCTGTTAAAGGAAAACAAGATGGAAGGCAGAGAATGAATTGACTCAGGGCTCTTACACTATACCTATTCTGAGGAAGGAATTTCCTAAATCAGAATAGGAGCAGTGAGTCAGGCAACTAAGACAGCATAGAAATTCCCTGTGGGAGCTATATGCCCTTTGTCTTTGTTTCCTGGCTACTATTACAGATACCATACATTGTCTTAGCTTAACAAGGAATTTCTTGGCTTATGGATTCAGAGTCTGGAAGACTTGCTTCCTCCTGCCATCAGTAGAATTCTGGCTGGCTTACAATACCTGGGTTCCTTGAATTTCCCATGGCATGCCAGTGTTCTCTTCATTCTCTTCTGCATTCCTTTGACTTCCAGATTCCAGTTCCTACCATGGCTTTCATTCATTCTTTCTGAAGCTCTTCTGTTTCAAAAGAACCTAGTAATGTGGACTAAGACCCAAACACATTCTATTGGGCCATACCTTAACTAAAAATAACATCTTCAGGACAGCCTATTTATAATGGAGGAATTAAGATTAGAACCAAGAACATGTATAAATTTGGAGAGCCTAACTCAAGACAGTACAACCACATCATTACACACCATGTATCATTTCACAGACTTCAAGACAAGAATTCTGTACCCAGTAAAATTGTCCTTTAAAATTGAGGGAGAGATTAAAATTTTCACAAACAAATCCTGAAAAAATTTTTCAACAAGAGACTGGCCCTACAAGAAATATTAAGGGAGTTCTCCCAGAAGAAAAAAAAAAGGACAGGAGAAGGAGGTCTGGAGGAGGGCACAGAACTGAAAAGTACCAGTAAGGGTAATGTTAGGATAAAAAGAGATAGAAGGACAGCGAGCCACGGAGGTCCAGCAGGCAGGGTTCTTGCCTGCCATGTTGGAGACCCGGGTTCGATTTCTGGTGCCTGCCGATGCAAAAAAAAATAGAGAGAGGTAGAAGGAAGAAAATACATAGATCTGACAAACAAAACCCAAAGGAAAAGATGGTGGATTCAAGGAACACATTTTCAGTAATAACTTTAATATTAATGGATTAAACTTAACAATTAAAAGATACAGATTGGCAGAATGGATGAAGAAATTTAATACAGCTTCATGCTGCTTACAAGAGGCTCATCTTAGACACAAAGATACAAATACATTGAAAGTGAAAGTATAGAAAAAGATTTTCCACTCAAGTTGTAACCAAAAGAAAGGAGGAGTAGCTACACTAATATCAGACAAAATAGGCTTCAAATGTAAAGATATCACAAGAGACAAAGAAGGACACTATACATTAATAAAAGAGACAATTTACCAAGAAGAAATAAATCTTTATGCTCCCTGCATTAGTTAGGGTTCTCTAGAGAAACAGAATCAACAGGAAATATTTGTAAATATAAAATTTATAATAGTGTCTCACATAAATGTGGGAATGCAGAGTTCAAAATCTGTAGCACACGTTGGAAGCTGATAATTCTGATGCAGGATCTGGATGAACTCCACAAGAAAGACTCAATGTCCAAAGCAGGAAGAGAGCCTGTCTCTTCTGAATCCTCCTTTAAAGGCTACCAGGGATTAGATTAAGCATCACTCCTTAAAGAAGAAACTTCCCTTGGCTGATTACAAATAGAATCAGCTGCAGATACAGCTGATGTGATCATGATTTAATTCTATGAAATGTCCTCATAGCAGCAGACAGGCCAGCACTTGCTCAACCAGACAAACAGGTACCACCACCTGGCTAAGTTGACACATTGAACCTGACCATGACAGTCCACCATTGTAAACTTGGCAACTATGCTCATCACCTTAAACCATACCTAATTTTTAAATAGAAAGCAATAGCAGACACATATTTTCTCACTTAACAATATTCAACTGTCCTGCATATAACAGGAAACACATTAAATCTCCCCAGAATATGGTGCAAGTCCTTGGGTAATATTCATTCTTAAACTTGATATCTTGCAACTTAAATAGCATAACATGAAAAAAACAGCATTACAGTCCTCATTTCTGTAACTGATCACGTGGCCATAGATCATATTTATCACTACCTTCTTTCACTACCCATTCCATGTTCCCTTTGCCCTCAGCAAGCACTTCAGTTGGCCATGGTTGTTTGCCTGGTGGGGTGACCCAAACCTTCATTTCTGAAGTTTCAGAGCCATTGGTAGTTCTACCTGGATTGGGTTGTTGCAGTTTTCTATTAATTTTAATCACAGGGCATGGTAGTACTAAAAGACACCCTAGGGGATCTTCTATATTCCAAGAAAACTCTTCTTTACTTCCATTGTGTAGTTGCAGTCCTATTTCCCCCTGATAGTCAGGGTCAATCATCACAGCCAGTAATGTAATCTCCGTCTTGGCCTGTTGATCCAGGGGCATGAGTAGCCCAAAGTGACCAGATGGCAGTCTTACATTCCAGTTCAATGGAATCATTGTTGTTTCTCCTGGCAAAAGGACTCCCCCTTTGGAACTAAAACCTGCAGACCAGCAGAGCTCAGGGTTGCAGGGACAGGAAGCAAAAATTTTCCTAGAGGATCATTAGGGGTATTAGTGAGTGATACCTTTCCCATTTCCACACCTTGGTTCCTGGACCCATGGATCCTGGCTATGGGAGAAACAGCACCATACAGCGGACGCTGACTCAGAGCATACATAGTTTCCTGGAGGACATTACCCCAGCTCTTCAAGGTATTGTCACCTAGTTGGCACTGTAATTAAGTTTTCAAAAGGCCATTCCACCATTCTATCAATCTGACTGCTTCTGGATGATGGGGAACATGAGAAGACCAGAGAATTCCATAAGCATGTGCCCATTCCTGCACTTCATTTGCGGTGAAGTATGTTTCTTGATCAGGAGCAATGCTGTGTGAAATACCATGATGATGGATAAGGCATTCTGTAAACCCATAGATGGTAGCTCTGGCAGAAGCATCACATGCAGGGAAAGGAAACCATATCCAGAGTATGTGTCTATTCCAGTAAGAACAAATTGCTGCCCCTTCCATGAAAGGAGTGGTCCAAAGTAATCTATCTGCCACCATATAGCAGGCTGGTCACCTCGGGGAATTGTGCCATATCAGGGGCTGAGTATGGGCCTCTGCTGCTGCCAGATTAGGCACTCAGCAGTGGCTGTAACCAGGTCAGCTTTGGTGAGTGGAAGTCCATGTTGCTGAGCCCATGCATAACCTCCATCCCTACCACCATGACCACTTTGTTCATGAGCCCACTGGGCAATGACAAGAGTTGCAGAGGAAAGAGGCTGACTTGTATTCGCAGAATGGGTCATCTTACCCACTTGATTATTTAAATCTTCCTCTGCTTAAGTCACCCTCTGGTATGCATTCACATGTGACACAATTATGTTCATGTTTTTAGCCCACTCAGAAAGGTCTAGCCACATGCTTCTTCCCCAGACCTCTTTGCCACCAATTTTCCAATTATGGTCTTTCCAAGTCCCTGGCCATCGAGCCAAACCATTAGAAACAGCCCATGAGTCAGTATACAAACACACCTCTGGCCAGTTCTCCTTCCAAAGAAAATATACAATCAGGTTCACTGCTCGAAGTTCTTCCCACTGGGAAGATATCCCTTCACCACTGTCCTTCAAGAACACTCCAGAAAGGGGTTGTAGTTCTGCAGCTGTCCACTTTCAGGTGGTACCTGCATATTGTGCTGAACCACCTGTAAACCAGGCACAAGTTTTCTCTTCCTCAGCTAATTCGCTGCAAGGAACTCCCCAAGGGCCATAGCTCTCATCTGGGAAAGAGAAGGTAATGTGACAGGAGTGGAACCCATGGGAATTTGGGCCACTTCCTCATGTAACTTACTTGTGCCTTCAGGACCTGCTCTGGCCCTATCTCATATATGCCATTTCCATTTTATGATGGTGTGCTATTGCACATGCCCAACTTCATAGCTTGGTGGGTCAAACAACACCCAGGTCATGATAGGCAACTCAGATCTCATAGTAACTTTGTGGCCCAAGGTTAAGCCTTCAGTCTCTTCTAAGGTCCAGTAGCAGGCCAAAAGCTGTTTCTCAAAAGAAGAGTAGTTATTTGCAGCAGATAGTAAGGCTTTGCTCCAAAATCCTAAGGGTCTGCATTGTGATTCTCCTATAGAGGCCTGCCAGAGTCTCCAAATAGCATCTCTTTTTGTCACTGACACTTCCAGCACCATTGAATCTGTTGGATCATATGGTCCAAGTGGCAGAGCAGCTTGTACAGCAGCCTGGACCCGTCACAGAGTTTCTCTTGTTCAGGTCCCCACTCAAAATTACAAGCTTTTCTGGTCACTCAATAAATGGGCCAGAATAGCACACCCAAATGAGGAATATGTTGTTGTCAAAATCCAAAGAGGCCAACTAGGCATTGTGCCCCTTTTTTGGTTGTAGGAAGGGCCAGAGGCAGCAACTTATCCTTCACGTTAGAAGGGATATCTTGACATGCCCCACACCACTGAGCACCTAGAAATTTCACTGAGGTAGAAGGACTTTGTATTTTTGTTGGATTTGTTTCCCATCCTCTGTCACACAAATGACTTACCAATAAGTCTAGAATAGTTGGCTACTTCTTGCTCACTAGGTCCAACCAACATGATATCATCAATATAATGGACCAGTGTGATGTCTTGTGGGAAGCAGACATGATCAAGGGCCCTGCAGACAAGATCATGACATAAGGCTGGAGAACTTATATACCCCTGAGGTAGGAGAGTGAAAGGATATTGCTGACCTTGTCAGATGAAAGCAAACTGCTTCTGGTGGTCCTTATTAACAGCTATTGAGAAAAAAGCATTTGCCAGATCAATAGCTGCATACCAGGTACAAGAGGATGTACTGATTTGCTCAAGCAATGATAGCACATCTGGAACAGCAGCTGCAATTGGAGTTACCACCTGGTTGAGCTTATAATAATCCACTGTCATCCTTCAACACCCATGTGTTTTCTGCACAGGCCAAATAGAAGAGTTGAATGGTGATGTAGTGGGAATCACCACGCCTGCATCCTTCAAGTCCTTAAGTGTGGCAGTAATCTCTGCAATCCCTCCAGGAATCTAGTATTCCTGGATGCACCACCCCTGCATCCTTCAAGTCCTTAAGAGTGTCAGTAATCTCTGCAATCCCTTCAGGAGTTCTATATTATTTCTGATTTACTATTTTGCTAGTAGGGGTAGTTCTAGTGGCTTCCATTTGGCCTTTCCCACCATAAGAGCCCTCATTGCAGGAGTTAGAGAGCCAATGTGAGGATTCTGCCAATTGCTCCATATGTCTATTCTAATTATGCATTGTGGAACTGGGAAAATATTTACAGAATGGGTCTGGGGCCCCACTGAACCCACTGTGAGATGGACCTAAGCTAAAACACCATTGATCACCTGATCTCCATAAGACCCCACTCTGACTGGTGGACCAGAGTGACGTTTTGGGTCCCCTGGAATTAATGTCACTTCTGAACCAGTGTCTGATAATCCTGAAATATCTGATAATTTCCTTTTCCCCAATGCAGTTACCCTGGTAAAAGGCCATCAGTCTCCTTGGGGAAGGCTTGAAGGAAGATGAACAGTATAAATTTGTGGCAGTGTAACAAGGTTTTCCCCAAAAGAGACATGACTTCCCCTTCATTCAAGGGGCTTTGGGTCTGTAAACTGCCTCAAATCTGGAAATTGATTAAAGGGCCATGACTCTGTGTTTTTGTAATTCAAGTTAAACTTCTGTTCACTTGACCTAGAACTCTTGTGTTTATACAGCTCAAACAAGAATTTATTAGACTGCCCATCTATTGTACTTCTAGGTACCCTGTGATTTACTAGCCAATGGTACAAATCTCTGTTAGTCAAATTTTGACTCCTGCTTTGAGTTTGTTGTCTATTGTAATAGCCACATCCACCCTATCTTTGGTGGGTAAGTGCTGCACTTGACTTCTGCCATCTCGGGATCTGGTCATCCCCATTGTGTTTAAGGATTCCAGCTCAGTGACAATAGTTTCCACAGTAATATCTGACCTACAGAGAAGCGCAACTACAGAGCTCTTCAGGGATGATAATGTTAGTCTTATAAATTTATGTCTCTCTGTTCTGGTAAAAGGTGCATCCTCTGGACATTCCAGGGGTGTAAGAGCAGGCTTTGCATGATAAACTCTAACCTTCCAATCTCTCTAAGCCTCTGGCTCTCCTCATCTACCTTCTACCAGAGCAGTTCTGGTATTTCAACCTTAGGTTATGTCGGCCACCTTTTGATCCTTGTTTCAGCCAACAATCCAAGGAAAATGCCTTTTTTAACCCCTCGAGCTATAACATTGAATGCAGAATCTCTGTTCAGTGGGCCCATATCAATAAATTCAGTCTGATCCGGTCTTATATTCCTCCCACCATTATCCCATACCCTTAATGTCCATTCCCACACATATTCCCCTGATTTCTGTCTATATAAATTGGAAAACTCATGCAGTTCTTTTGAAGTATAACATACCTCCTCATGCGTAATAATTTATACCTCATCTTTAGCAGACTGTTGGGAATTTAAACTAGTCATAGTTCTGAAAAAAATGAGGATGGTGGGGTTGGGCCATGAAAAGAATTAGAAATATCTTCCAAGCCATTTGCTTTATGGAATTCATTTGCAGTTTCATCTGGTGAAAAAGGATTAATCACTCTAGGGCTAATCCCTTCAGGTGGACATTGGGTGGCCAACTCCTCAAGGCAGGCTGGAAGTGGGGTGGCTATGTCTTCAGGGCAGACTATTACAGGGTTATCTAGAGAAGATGCAGCATGACCTAGGTTTCAACCTGACCACCAACATCATTATCAATCCATATGTCACCATCCCATTTTTCAGGGTCCCATTTCTTTCCAATCAATGCCCTCCTTTTAATGGCAGACACAATGCAACATTGAGATTTCAGTTTACATTGTAAAGTTGCTACTCTAACAAGATTCTGAATCTGATTTTCAGAGATCTCAAGTCTATGGCTACAGGAAATAAGATTTTCTTTCAGGACACTCACAGGAACATTTACATCTATCAGACGGCATTTAAGCTTCTCATTTGAAGTCTTAAGCCTATCCCTTTCAGTCACTAATGTATACGGTGCATCTAACAACAACCCACCAACATCTCTATACCTCCTATTTCCACAAAACCCCATAAAGGTGTCAAAAACATTATCCCCCAGAGCTGGCTTCATACAAGTGAAACCTTAGAAAAATCAAATGGTGATATTTTGACTATCTTTTTTCCCAACTCACTCCATGGATTGGCAGTGTCATTCTGATTATGGGAATCAGAATCCTTAATGCCTTTGAGTCTAGTCAGGGTAGAAACCCATTCATAAAGCTCATCTTTAAGATTCTGTTTCTTAAGAACCAATCCTGATACCATGTTGTATTATTAGAATTCTCTAGAGAAACAAAATCAACAGGAAATATTTGCAAATATAAAATTTATAAAAGTGTCTCATGTAAACAGGGAACATAGCATCCAAAATCTGTAGGGCGGGCTGTGAAGCTGATGAGTCCATTAGAGGGCCTGGATGACCTCCACAGGAGAGGCTTGCAGGAAGAGAGACTGTCTCTTCTGAAACCTCCTTAAAAGCCTTCCAGTGATTAGATTAAGCATCACTCATTAAAGGAGACATTACCGTTGGGTGATTACAAATGAAACAAACTGTGGATGCAGCCAATGTGCTCATGATTTAATTTTGTGAAATGTCCTCATAGCAACAGATGGGTCAGCACTTGCCCAACCAGACAAATCAGTACTACCACCTGGCCAAGTTGACACATTAAACCTGACCATGTCAGGCCCAATCCAGGAACTCCAAAGTAGGTGAAACAGAAAGTGGCAAAATTGAAGGGTGTGATAGATGTTTAGACTGTAATAGCATGAGATTTCAATACATCACTCTCCATAGAAAGAACAGCCAGACAGAGAATCAGCAAGGACATGGAGAAGTTAAGCAACTTGATGAATGAATTATACTTAACAGACATCTATAGGTCATTATACGCCCCAAACACCAAGATATATATTCTTCTCCAGAGTTCCTGGAAAAATCTCCAGGATAGATCACATATGGGGGCACAAAACCTGTCTTTATAAATTTAAAAACTTGAAATTATTCAAAGCACTTTCTATGATAACAATGGAGTGAGAGTGGATATCAATAACCTCCAAAGAATGATGACTTTCACAAATACATGGAGATCAAATAACACACTCTTAGAAAACCAGTAGGTCAAAGAAAAAATTGCTAGAGAAAGTAGTATCCATTTGGAGATGAATGAAAACAAGGATAGAACATATTGGAATGCATGGGATGCAGCAAAGGATGTGCTGAGAGGGAAATTTATTGCCCTAAATACCTATATTAAAAAACAAAAAAGAGCAAAAATTAAGGACTCAACTGCTCACAAGGAGGAACATGGAACAACTAATTAAAGATGTTCATAACCTCTACTTAATAAAATAAGTGGGATAGAAAATTACATAAAGGAGATCAAGAAGACAGTAGAAAAGCATAAAGAAGAATTTGAAAGAATAAATAGAAAAATAGTGGATATCACAGGAATTAAAGACTGTTGACCAAATAAAAAAAAAACATACTAGAGACACACAACACCAGAATTGAAGAGACAGAAAAAAGAACAAGTGATATAGAGAACAAGATATTTGACTTTGAAGACACAAAGCAGCAAATGGCAAAAAAGATGGAAAAAATTGAATGGAAACTCAGGGAAATGATAGACAAAACAAAGTGTGTAAATAAAAGAATCATTAGTGTCCCAGAAGGAGAAGAGAGGAGTAAAGGGCTAGGAAGTGTAGTTGAGGATATAATGAGGGAAAACTTCCCAACCCTCATAAAGGACATGAATACACAAATCAAAGAAACCCAAATAGGCCTTCCCCAAGGCATATACTAATCAGTCTGCCAAATGTTGAAGGGAAGCAGGAAATCCTGAAAGCAGCAAGAGAAAAACAATCTATTACATATAAGGAAAATCAAATAAGACTGAATTCAGACTGTTAAACTAGTACTCCAGTAGTGAGAAGGTAGTGGTATGATATATTCAAGATCCTGAAAAAGAAAGACTTCCAGCCAAGAATTCTGTATCCAGCCAAATATTCCTTCAAAACTGATGGAGAGATTAAAGTTTTCACAGACAAAGAAGTGCTGAAAGAATTTGTCAACAAGACATTGGCCCAATGAGAAATACTAAAAGGAGTCCTGTGGCTGAAAAAACAATAAAAGACAAGAGAGGGAGGTCTGAGGTGGACACAGAACTGAAGACTGCCACTAAGGGCAATTTACAGAATACAAAGAGAAAGAGGAAAAAGAATATGTAGATCTGACAAGTAAAATAAAAAAGATAAGATAGTGAAATCAAGAAACGTATTTTCAGTAATACCTTTGAATGTTAATGGACTAAACTTACCAATTAAAAGACACAGATTGGCAGAATGCATTAAGAAACATAATCCAACTATATGCTGCTTACGAGAGATTCATCTTAGACACAAAGATCCAAATAGATTGAAGGTGAAAGGATGGAAAAAGATTTTCCATGCAAGTTGTAACAACAAAAAAAGCAGGAGTAGTTATACTAATATTGGAAAAAATAGACTTTAAATGTAAAGACATCATAAGAGACAAAGGACACTACTTACTAATTAAAGGGTCAGTTCACCAAGCAGATATAGCAATCATAACTGTTTATGCTCCCAATCAAGGAGCAACCAGACAGAAGATCAACAAGGAAATAGAGAAGTTAAATAACTTAATAAATGAATTAGAATTAACAGATATATTTTGGTCATTGCACCCCAAAACATAAGGATATACATTCTTCTCTAGTGCTCATGGAACATTCTCCAGGATAGATCATACACTGTGGTACAAAACAGGTCTTTATAAACTTAAAAACATTGAAATAATTCAAAGCATGTTCTCTCATCACAATGGGATGAAGCTGGACCTCAATAATCACCAAAGAATGAGAACATCCACAAATATTTGGAGATTAAATAACACACTCTTAAACAACCAGTGGGTCAAAGAAGAAATTGTGAGAGAAATCAGCAGTTATCTGGAAATGAATGAAAATGAGAATTCAATTTATCAGAACTTATGGGATGTGGCAAAGGCTGTGCTGAGAGGGAAAGTTAATGCCCTAAATGCCTATATTTAAAAACAGCAAAGAGCAAAAACTGAGGACTTAAAAGCACACCTGGAGGAACTTGAGAAAGTACAGCAAACTAAGCCCAAAACAAATAGGAGAAGAGAAATAACAAAGATTAAAGAAGAGATAAATAAATGGGAGAAGAAAAGAACAATAGAAAGAATCAATAAAACCAAAAGTTGGTTCTTTGAGAAAATCAATAAAATTCATGGGCCACTAGCAAGACTGACAAAGAAAAAAAGAGAGAAGATACAAATAAACAAAATCAGAAATGAGGAGTGAATTACAACAGACCCTGAAGAAATAAAAGGAAATATAAGAGGGTATTATGAACAATAATATGCCAACAAACTAGATAACTAGATAAAATGAACAAATTCCTGGAGGAACACAAATGAGCTACAGTGACTCAGGAAGAAATAGACGATCTCACCAAACCAATCACAAATAAAGAGATTCAATTAGTCATCAAAAATCTTCCTACAAAGAAAAGCCCAGGGCCATATGGCTTCACAGGGGAATTTTATCAAACATTCCATAAAGAACTAACACCAATCCTGCTTAAACTTTTCCAAATTCTTGATGGAAAAGAAACACTTCCTAACTCATTTTGAAAAGCTAACATCACTCTTATACCAAAACCTGGTTAAGATGCTACAAGAAAAGAAAACTACAGGCTAATCTCCCTAAAGAACATAGATGCCAAAATTCTCAACAAAATACTAGCAAATTGAATCCAACAGTACACTAAAAAAATTATATGCCAAGACCAAGTGAGGTTTATACCAGGAATGCAAGGATGGCCAGCACAAGAAAATCAATTAATGCAATATAGCACATTAACAAATTCAAATTCAAAGGGAGAAATCACATGATCAACTGGATTGGTGCTTAAAAAGCATTTGACAAGATCCAATGACTTTTTCTGAAAAAAAAAAAAACTTCAAATATAGGAACCAAAGGTAATGTACTCAATATGATAAAGGACATATATGAAAAACCCATAGCTAGCATCATATTGAATGGAAGGAGACTAGAAACTTTCCCCATAAGATTGGGAATGAGACAAGGATGTTGTCTGTCACCACTATTATTCAACATTGTACTAGAAGTTCTAGTTACAGCAACAGGCAAGACAAAGAAATAAAAGGCAGTCAAATTAGAAAGGAAGATGTAAAATTTTCATGCAGATGACATGATACTATACTTCAAAAATCCTGAGACATCTACAACAAAGTTACTTTAGCTAACAAACAAATTCAGCAAGGTGGTGGGATATAAAGTTAATGTGCAAAAATAAGTAATGTTTCTGTATACCAGCCATGACATAACTGAGGAGTCAGTTAAGGAAAAAATTCCATTCAAAATAGCAACTAAAAGAATCAAGCACCTAGGAATGAACATAAGTAGGGTAAAAAAGGATTGTACACAGAAAACTACATAACATTGCTGAAAGGAAATCAAAGAAGACCTAAATAGGTGAAAAACATTCCATGCTTAGGTAGGTTAAATAAAGTTAACATGTCAATTCTACCCAAATTGATCTACAGATTCAATGCAGTACCAATCAAAAGTCCACCTATTTTGAAGATTTGGAATACCTAGCTACCAAACTCATCTGAAAGGGAAAGAAACCCCAAGTAGTTAAAGCATCCTAAAAAAGAAGACTGAAGAGGGAAGATTAACACTCCCTGATTTAAAACTTATTATAAAGCCACAGTGGTTAAAACAGCATGGTACTGGGCACAAAAACAGAAGCATTGACCAATGGATTCAAATCAAGAGTGCAGAAATAGACCATCAAATCTATGGTCAACTGATTTTTGACAAGGCCCCCAAAACCACTAAACTGGGATAAAATAGTCTTTTCAATAAATGGGCATGGGAGAACTGGATATCAATAGCCAAAAGAATGAAAGAGGACCCCCAACTCACACCCTATACTAAAATTAATTCAAAGTGAATCAAACACCTAAATATAAGAACTAGCACCATAAAGCTTCTAGAAGGAAATGTAGGAAAACACCTTCAAGACCTAGTAAAAGGAGGTAGCTTCTTAAACTTTACACTTAAAGTACAAGTAACAAAAGAAAAAAATAGATAAATGAGAATGTATTAGTTAGGGTTCTCTAGAGAAACAGAATCAACAGGGAACTCTTGCAAATATAAAATTTATAAAAGTGTCTCACGTGACCGCAGGAATGCAGAGTCCAAAATCCACAGGACAGACTGCGAAGCCGATGACTCCGATGGATGGCCTGGATGAACTCCACAGGAGAGGCTCACCAGCCAAAGCAGGAATGGAACCTGTCCCCTCTGAGTCCTCCTTAAAAAGGCTTCCCATGATTAGATTTAGCATCACTAGTTGCAGAAGACATTCCCCTTTGGCTGATTACAAATGGAATCAGCTGTGGAGGCAGCTGATGTGATCATGACCTAATCCTATGAATGTCCTCATTGCAACAGACAGGCCAGCGCTTGCCCAATCAGATAAACAGGTACCACAACTTGGCTAAGTTGACACTTGTCTCTAGCCATGACAGTCCACCCCTTGTCAACTTGGCACCTATATATATATCACCTTAAACCATACTTAATTTCAAAATGAAAACAAATAAGCACACATTTTTTTTCTTTTACCTGACAATACTCAACTGTCCTGCATATAACTGGAAACACATTCAATCTCTCCAGTATAGGGTGCAAATCCTTGGGCAACATTCATTCTTAAACTTGATATCTTACAACTTAAATAGTATAACATGAACAAAACAGCATTACAGTCCTCGTTTCTGTAACTGATCACGTGGTCGAAGTTCATATTTATCACTACCTTCTTCCACTACACATACCATGTTCCCTTTACCCTCAGCAAGCACTTCAGTTGGCCATGGTTGTTTGCCTGGTGGGGTGACCCAAACCTTCATTCCTGAAGTTTCAGAGCCATTAGTAGTCCTGCCTGGATTGTTTCAGTTTTCCATTGATTTTAATCATAGGGCATGGTAGTACTAATAGACACCCTAGGGGATCTCCTATATTCCAAGAAAACTCTTCTTTACCTCCATTATGTAGTTGCAGTTCTACTTCCTTCTGATAGTCAGGGTCAGTTACCCCAGACAATAATGTAATCCCCTTCTTGGCTTGTTGATCCAGAGGCATAAGTAGCCCAAAGTGACCAGGTGGCAATCTTAACTTCCAGTTCGGTGGTATCACTGTTGTTTCTCCTGGAAGAAGCACACCCCGTTTTGGAACTAAAACCTGTAGACCAGCAGGACTCAGGGTAGCAGGGACAGGAAGCAAAAATTTTCCTAGTGGATCACTAGGAGTAATAGTGAGTGGCACCACACCCATTTCCACCCCTTGGTTCCTGGATCCATGGATCCTGGCTATGGGAGAAACAGCACCATACAGCGGATGCTGATTCAGAGCATACACAGCTTCCTGGAGAACATTACCCCAGCCTTTCAAGTTTTTGCCACCTAGTTGACACCGTAATTGAGTTTTCAAAAGGCATTCCATTGTTTTATCAATCCAACTGCTTCTAGATGATGGAAAACATGGTAAGACCAGAGAATTCCATGAGCATGTGCCCATTCCTGCACATCATTTGCTGTGAAGTGTGTTCCTTGATCCAAAGCAATGCTATCTGGAATACCATGACGATGGATAAGGCATCCTGTAAGCCCATGGATGGTAGTTTTGGCAGAAGCATTGCATGCAGGGAAAGCAAACCCATATCCAGAGCATGTGTCTATCCCAGTTAGAATAAATCGCTGCCCCTTCCATGAAGGGAGTGGTCCAATGTAATCAACCTGCCACCATGTAGCTGGCTGGTCACCTCGGGGAATGGTGCCATATAGGGGGCTGAGTGTGGGTCTCTTCTGCTGGCAGATTGGGCACTCAGCAGTGGCTGTAGCCAGGTCAGCCTTGGTGAGTGGAAGTCCATGTTGCTGAGCCCATGCATAACCTCCATTCCTACCACCATGACCACTTTGTTCATGAGCCCATTGGGCAATAACAGGAGTTGCTGGGGAAAGAGGCTGACTGGCATCTACAGAATGGGTCATCTTATCCACTTGATTATTAAAATCTTCCTCTGCTAAAGTCACCCTCTGATGTGCATTCACATGGGACACAAATATCTTCATGTTTTTAGCCCACTCAGAAAGGTCTATCCACATACTTCTTCCCCAGACCTCTTTGTCACCAATTTTCCAATTATGGTCTTTCCAAGTCCCTCACCATCCAGCAAAACCATTAGCAACAGCCCATGAGTCAGTATACAAACGCACCTCTGGCCAGTTTTCCTTCCAAGCAAAATGAAAAGCCAGGTGCACTGCTAGAAGTTCTGCCCACTGGGAGGATTTCCCCTCACCACTGTCCTTCAAGGACACCCCAGAAAGAGGTTGTAATGCTGCAGCTGTCCACTTTCAGGTGGTACCTGCATATCGTGCTGAACCATCTGTAAACCAAGCCCAAGTTTTCTCTTCCTCAGTCAATTCACTGTAAGGAACTCCCCAAGAAGCCATAGCTCTAGTCTGGGAAAGAGAAGGTAATGTGGCAGAAGTGGAAACCATGGGCATTTGTGCCACTTCTTCATGTAACTTACTTGTGCCTTCAGGACCTGCTCTGGCCCTATCTCGTATATAACATTTTCATTTTACAATAGAGTGCAGCTGTGCAAGCCCAACTTTATGGCTTGGTGGGTCAGACAACACCCAACTCATGATAGGCAACTCAGGTCTCATGGTAACTTGGTGGCCCATGGTTAAGCATTCAGTCTCTACTAAAGCCCAGTAGCAGGCCAAAAGCTGTTTCTCAAAAGGAGAGTAGTTATCTGCAGCAGATGGTAAGGCTTTGCTCCAAAATCCTAAGGGTCTGCAATGTGATTCTCCTTTAGGGGCTTGCCAGAGGTTCCAGACAGCATCTCTATTTGCCACTGAAACTTCCAGCACCATTGGATCTGCTGGATCTTATGGCCCAAGTGGCAGAGCAGCTTTTACAGCAGCCTGGACCTGTTGCAGAGCCTCCTCTTCTTCAGATCCCCACTCAAAATTAGCAGCTTTCCTGGTCACTCAATAAATGGGCTGGAGTAGCACACCCAAATGAGGAATATGTTGTCGCCAAAATCCAAAAAGACCAACTAGGCATTGTGCCTCTTTTTTTGGTTGTGGGAAGGGCCAGATGCAGCAACTTATCCTTCACATTAGAAGGGATATCTCGACATGCCCCACACCATTGGGCACCTAGAAATTTTACTGAGGTGGAAGGCCCCTGTATTTTTGTTGGATTTATCCTCCATCTTCTGACACGCAAATGCCTTACCAGTAAATCTAGAATAGTTGCTACTTCTTGCTCACTAGGTCCAATCAACATGATATCATCAATATAATGGACCAGTGTGATGTCTTGTGGGAGGCAGAAATGATCAAGGTCTCTACGAACAAGATTATGACATAGGGCTGGAGAGTTGATATACCCCTGAGGTAGGACAGTGAAAGTATATTGCTGACCTTGCCAGCTGAAAGCAAACTGTTTCTGGTGGTCCTTACTAATAGCTATTGAGAAAAAGCATTTGCCAGATCAATAGCTGCATACCAGGTACCAGGGGATGTATTGATTTGCTCAAGCAATGATACTACATCTGGAACAGCAACTGCAATTGGAGTTACCACCTGGTTGAGTTTACGATAATCCACTGTCATTCTCCAAGACCCATCTGTTTTCTGCACAGGCCAAATAGGAGAGTTGAATGGGGATGTGGTGGGAATCACCACCCCTGCATCTTTCAGGTCCTTAAGAGTGGCAGTAATCTCTGCAATCCCTCCAGGAATACAGTATTGCTTCTGATTTACTATTTTGCTTGGTAGGGGCAGTTCTAGTGGCTTCCACTTGGCCTTTCCCACCATAATAGCCCTCACTGCATGAGTTAGAGAACCAACGTGGGGATTCTGCCAGTTGCTCAGTATGTCTATGCCAATTATACATTCTGGAACTGGGGAAATAACTACAGGATGGGTCCGGGGGCCCACTGGACCCACTGTGAGACGGACCCGAGCTAAAACTCCATTGATCACCTGGCCTCCATAAGCCCCCACTCTGACTGGTGGTCCAGAGTGACGTGTTGGGTCCCCTGGAATTAATGTCACTTCTGAACCAGTGTCTAATAGTCCCCGAAATATCTGATCATTTCCTTTCCCCCAATGCACAGTTACCCTGGTAAAAGGCCGTCGGTCTCCTTGGGGAAAACTTAGAGGAAGGTTAACAGTATAAATTTGCGGCAGTGTAGCAGGTTTCTCCCCCATAGGGACCTGGCCTCCCCTTCATTCAAGGGGTTCAGGGTCTGTAAACTGTTTCAAGTCTGGAAATTAATTAAGGGGCCATGACTCTGTGTTTTTGTAATTCAGGTTAAACTTCTGTTCCCTTGACCTAGAACTCTTTTGTTTATCCAGCTCCAACAAGAATTTAGTAGTCTTCCTTTCTATTGTATTTCTAGGTAACCCATGATTTACTAGCCAATGTCACGAATCTCTGCGTGTCGTATAATTTTGATGCCTCCTATGAGTTTGCTGTCTATTATAATAGCCGCATCTACCCTGTCTTTGGTGATTAAGTGCTGCCACCTGGCTTCTGCCAACTCGGATCCTGTCATCCCCATTGTGTTTAAGGATTCCAGCTCAGTGACAGCAGTTCCTACAGTAATATCTGATCTACAGAGAAGTGCAACCACAGAGCTCTTGAGGGATGATGGTGCTAGTCTCGTAAATTTATTTCTCACTGTTCTGGTAAAAGGTGCATCCTCTGGACATTCCTGGGATGTAAGAGCAGGCTTTGCATGATAAATCCACCCTAACATTCCAATCTCTCTAAGCCTCTGGATCCCCTCATCTACATTATACCAGGGCAGCTCTGGCATTTCAACCTCAGGTAATGTTGGCCACCTTTTGATCCATGTTTCAACCAACCACCCAAACAAGCTGTTAACACCTTTTCTAACTGCTTGAGCTATAACATTGAATGCAGAATCTCTTCTTGGGGGGCCCATATCAATAAATTCAGCCTGATCCAGTCTTATATTCCTCCCACCATTATCCCACACTCTTAAAATCCATTGCCACACATATCCCCCTGATCCTGTCTACATAAATTGGAAAACTCACACAGTTCTTTGGGAGTATAACGTACCTCCTCATGTGTGATACATAGGTGATACATAGGATACAAAGGTGTATCTCACCTTTAGGGGCCTGTTGGGACTTTAGTCTTGTTATAGGTCTAGAAGAAATGAGGGGTGGTGGGGGTGGGTCATGAAAAGAATTAGAAATATCTTCCAAGCCATTTGCTTCAGGGCCTTCATTTGCAGTTTCATTTGGTGAAACAGCATTAATCACTCTAGAGCTAATCCCTTCAGGAGGAGGTTGGGTGGCCAATTCTTCAAGGCAAGCTGGAGGTGGGGTGGCTATGTCCTCAGGGAAGACAAGGTTATCTAGAGAAGACTCGGCATGGCCTAAGGTTTCAACCTTGCCCCCAACATCATTATCAACCCATATGTCACCATCCCATTTTTCAGGGTCCCACTCCTTTCCAATCAATGCCTTCACTTTAATGGCAGACACCATGCAAGACTGAGATTTCAGTTTATGTTGTAAAGTTGCTACTCTCACAATAAAATTCTGAGTCTGATTTTCAGAGATCTCAAGTCTACGGCTACAGGAAATAAGATTTTCCTTCAGGATACTCATAGAAACGTCTACATCTTTCAGATGGCACTTAAGCTTCTCGTTTGAAGCCTTAAGCCCATCCCTTTCACCCCTTAATGTAGACAGTGTATCTAACAACAACCAACCAACATCTCTATAACTCTTATTTGTACAAAACTCTGTAAAGGTGTCAAAAACATTATCCCCCAGAGTCTGACTTCATACAAGTGAATCATTAGGAGAATTGAATGATGATATTTTGACTATTTCCTTTGCCAACTCACTGCATGGATTGGGAGTGTTATTCTGATTACAGGAATCAGAGTCTTTAGTGTCTCTTAGTCCAGTCAGAATAGAAAACCATTCATAAAAACCCATTTTTAAGATTCTGTTTCTTTTTTTTTTTTATTAATTAAAAAAAAATTAACTAACACAACATTAGAAATCAATCCATTCTACATATGCAATCAGTAATTCTTAATGTCATCACATAGGTGTATGGTCATCATTTCTGAGTACATATGCATCGATTTAGAGAAAGAAATAGCACGACAACAGAAAAAGAAATAAAGTGATAACACAGAGAAAACACAAATAAAAATAAAAAGTACAAAAATATATAAGAGAAAGAAAAAAAAAACAAAAACAAACTATAGATCAGATGCAGCTTCATTCAGCGTTCCAACATAATTACATTACAGTTAGGCAGTATTGTGCTGACCATATATATTTTTTTTTTTTAGACATCATACCATTTTACATATGCAATCAGTAATTCTTAACATCATCACATAGATGCATGATCATCGTTTCTTAGTACATTTGCATCGGTTTAGAAGAACTAGCAGTATAACAGAAAAAAATATAGAATGTTAATATAGAGAAAAAAATAAAAGTAATAATAATAAGAACAAAACAAACAAAACAAAACAAAACAAGAACCTATCGCTCGGATGCAGCTTCGTTCAGTATTTTAACATGATTACTTTACAATTAGGTATTATTGTGCTGTCCACTTTTGAGTTTTTGTATCTAGTCCTATTGCACAGTCTGTATTCCATCAGCTCCAATTACCCATTATCTTACCCTGTTTCTAACTCCTGCTGAACTCTGTTACCAATGACATATTCCAAGTTTATTCTCGAGTGTCGATTCACATCATTGGGACCATACAGTATTTGTCTTTTAGTTTTTGGCTAGACTCACTCAGCATAATGTTCTCTAGGTCCATCCATGTTATTACATGCTTCATAAGTTTATCCTGCCTTAAAGCTGCATAATATTCCATCGTATGTATATACCACAGTTTGTTTAGCCACTCGTCTGTTGATGGACATTTTGGCTGTTTCCATCTCTTTGCAATTGTAAATAACGCTGCTATAAACATTGGTGTGCAAATGTCTGTTTGAGTTTTTGCCCTTAATTCCTTTGAGTAGATTCCCAGCAATGGTATTGCTGGGTCGTATGGCAATTCTATATTCAGCTTTTTGAGGAACCACCAAACTGTTTTCCACAGTGGTTGCACCATTTGGCATTCCCACCAACAGTGGATAAGTGTGCCTCTTTCACCGCATCCTCTCCAGCACTTGTCATTTTCTGTTTTGTTGATAATGGCCATTCTGGTGGGTGTGAGATGATATCTCATTGTGGTTTTGATTTGCATTTCTCTAATGGCCAGGGACATTGGGCATCTCTTCATGTGTCTTTTGGCCATTTGTATTTCCTCCTCTGAGAGGTGTCTATTCAAGTCTTTTTCCCATTTTGTAATTGGGTTGGCTATCTTTTTGTTGTTGAGTTGAATAATCTCATTATAAATTCTGGATACTAGACCTTTATCTGATATGTCGTTTCCAAATATTGATTCCCATTGTGTAGGCTGTCTTTCTACTTTCTTGATGAAGTTCTTTGATGCACAAAAGTGTTTAATTTTGAGGAGTTCCCATTTATTTATTTCCTTCTTCAGTGCTCTTGCTTTAGGTGTAAGGTCCATAAAACCGCCTCCAATTGTAAGATTCATAAGATATCTCCCGACATTTTCCTCTAACTGTTCTATGGTCTTAGACCTAATGTTTAGATCTTTGATCCATTTTGAGTTAACTTTTGTGTAGGGTGTGAGATATGGGTCTTCTTTCATTCTTTTGCATATGGATATCCAGTTCTCTAGGCACCATTTATTGAAGAGACTGTTCTGTCCCAGGTGAGTTGGCTTGACTGCCTTATCAAAGATCAAATGTCCATAGATGAGAGGGTCTATATCTGAGCACTCTATTCGATTCCATTGGTCGATATATCTATCTTTATGCCAATACCATGCTGTTTTGACCTCTGTGGCTTCATAATATGCCTTAAAGTCAGGCAGTGCAAGACCTCCAGCTTCGTTTTTTTTCCTCAAGATGTTTTTAGCAATTCGGGGCACCCTGCCCTTCCAGATAAATTTGCTTATTGGTTTTTCTATTTCTGAAAAATACGTTGTTGGGATTTTGATTGGTATTGCATTGAATCTGTAAATCAATTTAGGTAGGATTGACATCTTAACTATATTTAGTCTTCCAATCCATGAACACGGTATGCCCTTCCATCTGTTTAGGTCTTCTGTGATTTCTTTTAGCAGTTTTTTGTAGTTTTCTTTATATAGGTTTTTTGTCTCTTTAGTTAAATTTATTCCTAAGTATTTTATTCTTTAAGTTGCAATTGTAAATGGGATTCGTTTCTTGATTTCCCCCTCCACTTGTTCATTGCTAGTGTATAGAAATGCTACAGATTTTTGAATGTTGATCTTGTAACCTGCTACTTTGCTGTACTCATTTATTAGCTCTAGTAGTTTTGTTGTGGATTTTTCCAGGTTTTCGACGTATAGTATCATATCGTCTGCAAACAGTGATAGTTTTACTTCTTCCTTTCCAATTCTGATGCCTTGTATTTCTTTTTCTTGTCTAATTGCTCTGGCTAGAACCTCGAACACAATGTTGAATAATAGTGGTGATAGTGGACATCCTTGTCTTGTTCCTGATCTTAGGGGGAAAGTTTTCAATTTTTCCCCATTGAGGATGATATTAGCTGTGGGTTTTTCATATATTCCCTCTATCATTTTAAGGAAGTTCCCTTGTATTCCTATCTTTTGAAGTGTTTTCAACAGGAAAGGATGTTGAATCTTGTCGAATGCCTTCTCTGCATCAATTGAGATGATCATGTGATTTTTCTGCTTTGATTTGTTGATATGGTGTATTACATTAATTGATTTTCTTATGTTGAACCATCCTTGCATACCTGGGATGAATCCTACTCGGTCATGATGTATAATTCTTTTAATGTGTTGTTGGATACGATTTGCTAGAATTTTATTGAGGATTTTTGCATCTGTATTCATTAGAGAGATTGGTCTGTAGTTTTCTTTTTTTGTAATATCTTTGCCTGGCTTTGGTATGAGGGTGATGTTGGCTTCATAGAATGAATTAGGTAGTTTTCCCTCCACTTCGATTTTTTGGAAGAGTTTGAAGAGAATTGGTACTAATTCTTTCTGGAACGTTTGGTAGAATTCATATGTGAAGCCATCTGGTCCTGGACTTTTCTTTTTAGGAAGCTTTTGAATGACTAATTCAATTTCTTTACTTGTGATTGGTTTGTTGAGGTCATCTATGTCTTCTTGAGTCAAAGTTGGTTGTTCATGTCTTTCCAGGAACCCATCCATTTCCTCTAAATTGTTGTATTTATTAGTGTAAAGTTGTTCATAGTATCCTGTTATTACCTCCTTTATTTCTGTGAGGTCAGTAGTTATGTCTCCTCTTCCATTTCTGATCTTATTTATTTGCATCCTCTCTCTTCTTCTTTTTGTCAATCTTGCTAAGGGCCCATCAATCTTATTGATTTTCTCATAGAACCAACTTCTGGCCTTATTGATTTTCTCTATTGTTTTCATGTTTTCAATTTCATTTATTTGTGCTCTAATCTTTGTTATTTCTTTCCTTTTGCTTGCTTTGGGGTTAGCTTGCTGTTCTTTCTCCAGTTCTTCCAAATGGATAGTTAATTCCTGAATTTTTGCCTTTTCTTCTTTTCTGATATAAGCATTTAGGGCAATAAATTTCCCTCTTAGCACTGCCTTTGCTGCATCCCATAAGTTTTGATATGTTGTGTTTTCATTTTCATTTGCCTCGAGGTATTTGCTAATTTCTCTTGCAATTTCTTCTTTGACCCAGTCGTTGTTTAGGAGTGTGTTGTTGAGCCTCCACGTATTTGTGAATTTTCTGGCACTCTGCCTATTATTGATTTCCAACATCATTCCTTTATGGTCCGAGAAAGTGTTGTGTAAGATTTCAATCTTTTTAAATTTGTTAAGACTTGCTTTGTGACCCAGCGTATGGTCTATCTTTGAGAATGATCCATGAGCACTTGAGAAAAACGTGTATCCTGCTGTTGTGGGATGTAATGTCCTATAAATGTCTATTAAGTCTAGTTCATTTATAGTAATATTCAGATTCTCTATTTCTTTGTTGATCCTCTGTCTAGATGTTCTGTCCCTTGATGAGAGTGGTGAGTTGAAGTCTCCAACTATTATGGTATATGAGTCTATTTCCCTTTTCAGTGTTTGCAGTATATTCCTCACGTATTTTGGGGCATTCTGATTCGGTGCGTAAATATTTATGATTGTTATGTCTTCTTGTTTAATTGTTCCTTTTATTAGTATATAGTGTCCTTCTTTGTCTCTTTTAACTGTTTTACATTTGAAGTCTAATTTGTTGGATATTAGTATAGCCACTCCTGCTCTTTTCTGGTTGTTATTTGCATGAAATATCTTTTCCCAACCTTTCACTTTCAACCTATGTTTATCTTTGGGTCTAAGATGTGTTTCCTGTAGACAGCATATCGAAGGATCCTGTTTTTTAATCCATTCTGCCAATCTATGTCTTTTGATTGGGGAATTCAGTCCATTGACATTTAGTGTTATTACTGTTTGGATAATATTTTCCTCTAACATTTTGCCTTTTGTATTATATATATCATATCTGATTTTCCTTCTTTCTACACTCTTTTCCATCTCTCTCTCTTCTGTCTTTTTGTATCTGACTCTAGTGCTCCCTTTAGTATTTCTTGCAGAGCTGGTCTCTTGGTCACAAATTCTTTCAGTGACTTTTTGTCTGAGAATGTTTTAATTTCTCCCTCATTTTTGAAGGATAATTTTGCTGGATATAGGAGTCTTGGTTGGCAGTTTTTCTCTTTTAGTATTTTAAATATATCATCCCACTGTCTTCTAGCTTCCATGGTTTCTTCTGAGAAATCTACACAAAGTCTTATTGGGTTTCCCTTGTATGTAATGGATTGTTTTTCTCTTGCTGCTTTCAAGATCTTCTCTTTCTCTTTGACCTCTGACATTCTAACTAGTGAGTGTCTTGGAGAACACCTATTTGGGTCTAATCTCTTTGGGGTGCGCTGCACTTCTTGGATCTGTACTTTTAGGTCTTTCATAAGAGTTGGGAAATTTTCAGTGAAAATTTCTTCCATTAGTTTTTCTCCTCCTTTTCCCTTCTCTTCTCCTTCTGGGACACCCACAACACGTATATTTGTGCGGTTCATATTGTCCTTAAGTTCCCTGATACCCTGTTCAAATTTTTCCATTCTTTTCCCTATAGTTTCTGTTTCTTTTTGGAATTCAGATGTTCCATCCTCCAAATCACTAATTCTATCTTCTGTCTCTTTAAATCTATCATTGTCGCTATCCATTATTTTTTCTATGTTTGCTACTTTATCCTTCACTTCCATAAGTTCTGCGATTTGTTTTTTCAGTTTTTCTATTTCTTCTTTATGTTCAGCCCATGTCCTCTTCATGTCCTCCCTCAATTTATCGATTTCATTTTTGAAGAGGTTTTCCATTTCTGTTTGTATATTCAGTATTAGTTGTCTCAGCTCTTGTGTCTCATTTGAGCTATTGGTTTGTTCCTTTGACTGAGCCATATTCTCAATCTTTTGAGCGTGGACAGTTATCTTCTGCTGCTGGTGTCTGGGCATTTATTCAGATTTCTCTTGGTGTTGGACCCAGCAAGGTTGTAATATTTTTCTGTGAAATCTCTGGGATCTGTTTTTCTTATCTTGCCCAGTATGTGGCGCACGTGGCACACGTTTGTCTCAAGTGTTTGGAATGGGTCTCCCCCAGTCACCGATCTCCGTGGCCTGGGGATTTCGGATCCAATTCTCTCCGTTGGTTCAGGGGCCGCGCGTGGTGGGGGCGTCAGCTGCCGCGGCTTGAGGGGACCCTGTGGCTGGTTGCGGGCCACAGTGGGCCTGGGGGATTCCCCACCGGACCAGGAAGCCTCCCGTTGGGGGGGGGCTACCGCTGCTTGGATAGCCCTCCTATCCGAGACTCGTATCCGCGGACTCGAAGCAGAGACTCGAAGCCGCCCGCAAAAGAGGGGTGCCGCCTGCCTCGGCTTGGGAAACTTGCCTCTCCAATACTCTCAGCCGGCCCGAAAAGGAGGGAGGGAGTAGCTCGGACCACCGCAGCTGCCGCTGATCGGGAAATCATGCGCCGCTCGGGGGTCTCGCCGCAGCTAAGAGTCGCAGTCAGACTTGCCAGCCCAGACTTTGTATAGCCCTCTGATCTGAGATTCATAGCCGCGGACTCAAAGCCGAGACTCGAAGCCGCCCGCAAAAGCGTGGCACCGGCCGCCTTGGCTGGGAAGCTTGTCTCTCCGAGTCTCTCAGCCAGCCCAGGAAGGAGGGAGGGATTAGCTCGGACCGCCTCAGCTGCGACTGCTCGGGGGTCTCGCCACAGCCAAGTCTCGCAATCAGACTTGCCAGCCCCGACTTTGGATAGCCCTCTGATGCGAGACTCATAGTCGCGGACTCGAAGCCGAAACTCGAAGCCGCCCGCAAAAGTGTGGCGCCGGCCGCCTTGGCTGGGAAGCTTGTCTCTCTGCGTCCCTCAGCCAGCCCGGGAAGGAGGGAGGGATTAGCTTGGACCGTCGCAGCTGCGGCTGCTCGGGAAATCGCCCGCTGCTCGGGGATCTCACTCACCGCAGCCGAGTTTCGCAGTCAGACTAACCAGCCCAGACTGGGTTACGCTGTGTGTCCATTCCCTGCTGTAGCCCCGGGAGCTGTTCTGTACTGTTTCTGTTCACCTATTAGTTGATTTGGAGTCGGAGGAACTAAGACGCATGTACCTTACTAAGACGCCATCTTGGATCTCAGATTCTGTTTCTTAAGAACCACTCCTGGTACCAAGATGTATTAGTTAGGGTTCTCTAGAGAAACAGAATCAACAGGGAACTCTTGCAAATATAAATTTATAAAAGTGTCTCACGTCACCACAGGAATGCAGAGTCCAAAACCCACAAGGCAGGCTGCGAAGCCGATGACTCCGATGGATGACCTGGATGAACTCCACAGGAGAGGCTCACCAGCCAAAGCAGGAATGGAACCTGTCTCCTCTGAGTCCTCCTTAAAAGGCTTCCCATGATTATATTTAGCATCACTAATTGCAGAAGACACTCCTCTTTGGCTGATTACAAATGGAATCAGCTGTGGATGCAGCTGACGTGATCATGACCTAATCCTATGAAATGTCCTCATTGCAACAGACAGACAGCGCTTGCCCAATCAGATAAACAAGTTGACACGTGTCCCTAACCATGACAGAGAACTTCTCAAAATCAAATGCTTTTGCTCCTCAAAAATCTTTGTCAAAATGGTGAAGAGGCAGTCAGCTCAATGGGGGAAATATTTGGAAATAACATATCAGACAAAGGTTTGATATCCTGTATATATAAAGAAATCATACAAGTCAACAACAAAAGAACAAATGAACCAATTATTAATAGGCCAAAAATATGAATGAGTATTTTTCTGAAGAGCAAATATAGGTGGCTCAAAAGCACATGAAGAGGGAGTGTGAGGGTAGTTCAGTGGTAGAATTCCCGCCTGCCATGTGGAAGACCCAGGTTTGATTCCTGGCCTATGCACTTCCCAAACAAACAAACAAGGAAACTAATAAAAAATTTTTAAAAATTAAAAAAATTCAATAAGCAGTGCTGCAATAATGGGATATTCACATGGAAGAAGAAGGAAATGTGACCCTACCATACAGCATACAGAAATAGGACATGAAGAGATGCTCATTTTCATTAGCTGTATGGAACGCATATCAAGACTACAATGAGATACCACCTCACACCTATAAGAATAGTTGCTATTGGGTGGGCCACGGTGGCTCAGCAGGCAAGAATGCTTGCCTGCCTTGCCAGAGGACCCGGGTTCGATTCCCGGTGCCTGCCCATGTGTTAAAAAAAAAAAAAGAATAGTTGCTATTAAACAAAGAGGAAACTACAAATGTCAGAGACAATGTGGAGAAATTGGAACACTCATGCACTGCTAGTGGGAATGTATAATGCTACAGCCACTGTGGAAGACAGTTTGGTGGTTCTTTAGAAAGCTAAATACTGAGTTGCCCTGTGACCTGAGTAAATAGCATTACTCAGTTTATACCCAGAAGAACTGAAAGCAGTGACATAAGCAGACATTTGCACACTGATGTTCATAAGAGCATTATTTACAATTGCCAACTAGATGGAAACAATCCAAGTGCCCATTAACAGACGAGTGGATTAACAAAATATTGCATATACATACAATGAAATATTTTCCAGCAGTAAGATGAAATTACACCCTGTAGCATGTGACAAGATGGATGAGCCTTGAGGACATAATGCTGAGTGAAATAAGCCAGACACAAAAGGAGAGATACTGTATTACTCTGTTTTTATGGCCATGGTAAAGGTAAAATTGAAGGCTTATAATACAGAATATAGGGAACTTAGAGATACATGGAAGCTAGAGATGGTGAACTGTTAGCTAACAAGGTTGAAATAAAATATAAAGCAATAATAGAAGTGAAGGTGATTCACTAGTAGGTCTATAAGTAATATGACCATATTGAAGGTAAACATAATTGAAAGGGATTGTATAGACAATCCTACTGATTAACACTACAAATACAAATAAGTTCTTGCATGAATTACCTCCAAGGTATGATTCTTGTACACAGCGTGTTTAAGTTCAGGGTATAGGGGGAAAACTGCTATCACATGCTATGGGATATGTTTAACAGGAAAACATCTGTAGTACCACAGCAACACTAGAGGTAAATAATGGGGGGGATGGAGAAGAGTTAAGAGGTGGTTGAGATTTCCTATTTGGTGAGGATGTGGTTATTGGTTATCTTTCTCTTGGGAACATGAAATTTTCTAAAATTGAGAGTGTTTATGGACTGTGGACTTTGGACAGTATGCATGGTGCCTAATAAATTCAGGTGGCTGAAGGATGCACTGACTGAGAAGTAGATCAATGAATGATGGTGCATACATATGATAAAATATTGTGCTACTACAAAAAGGAACAAAGTTTTGAAGCATGCAATATTGTGAATGAACGTGTGGGACATTTGGTGAGGCAAAATAAGCCAGAAGCAAAGAGCAATTATTGCATGGTTTCATATAGAAAATGCTTATAGGAAAACATACTCCTAGATTGTAACCTCTTATAGCAGTCACATTTTGTCTGGAGTGGTAATTACTATTTCTGGATTTTTAGAGACTCTTTTGTATATGTATAACCTGGTATACACATTAGATAAGACAAGAGATAAGAATGAGGGTGATCTCATTGGAATTAAGGTAATTCAGAACACAGGAGCAAGGAAGATCTTGCCTATATTTTAGAACCTCACTTACTCCTTGAGACTGAAAGAAGAAAGGTTTATTTTGTGTGGAACCTAAATTTATTTTATCTAACTCAACCTGTCTTGATAACTCATTGAAATAAGTGAAACACAGGGTGCCCAGAATAAGAATGAGTGCCTTTAATACTAGATAACTTAATGTAATGCTTGAATATACTCCAGAATATATTAAGCAGATAATCAAAAAGTATTGGTGAAGTTACTTGAGGGATAGGAGAAAAAATATGAAAGTATGAAACTTTACCACCAGAGAAACCCCTGATATTGTGTCAAACATTAGAGACACCCAAATCAATAGACCAAGCCCATGTTCTTGAGGCTTGCTCTTGTGACGCTTATGTGTGTACCAGAAAAGCTTAGCCTACTGACTATAGCTGTGCCTAAGAGTCACCTCCAGAGGATCTCTTTTGTTGCTCAGATATGGCCATACTCTCTCTGAGCCCGACTCTGCAAGTGAAATCATTGCCCTCCCCCCAAATGGCACATGATACCCAGAGGTGAAAGTTTCCCTGGCAGCATGGGAGATAACTTGCAGGTGAAAGTCTGGCCCTGGCACCATGGTATCAACAATGCCATCCTGACCAAAAGGGGGAAAAGAAGTGTAACAAATAAGGTATCAGTGGCTGACAGGATTCAAATAGAGTAGAGAGACTACTCTGGAGGTCACTCATGCAAACTTTAGTTAGACATTTCTACCTGTCATAACTTGCTAACCCCCAACCAAAACATTTCCAGCCAATCCTGAAGGGCAATATATAAGATTCTACAAAGACTACATGCACTAGGGTAACTTTACAGAAACCTACAACCTCCAGATGGGTCCTTGGACCAGATAGGTCCTGAAACCTAGAGGAGCCGGCTTCTCTAGAACATTAACTAGTTCCATCTCCTTACCCCTAATTACTGACAGCCCTTCCAACATGAAAACAGTAGAGTGGGCATGGCCCAAATACCCCTAAAGAGTGGGAGAAAGATTAAGCATGACGGTGAAGTTATACAAAGAAGGTAGGGTTTAAAGAATGAGTGTGATTGATGAATCCTTGTATTGATATTTCTTTTCGTTTCCAGCATCTTAGAATGTCCAGAAGTAAAAACCTAACATTGTGGAATTGTAACCCATACCAAACTCTGAAATCTGTTGTACAACTAAAACTGTCATGCTGTGCTTTGAAATTTATTGGGTTTTTTTTTGTATATTTGTTATTTTTCACAAAGAGAAAAATGGATGAAAAATGTATATTCCTTCTAGCCTCCAATGTTCTAGAGCAGCTAGAAGGAAAAATCTGAGATGATGGAATGGTAGCCCATGACAAACTCTGGAATCTGTCTTGTAACTGCTTGTTGAAGAGATCTTTGAAAACTATTGCATTTTTCTTTGTATGTTTATATAACATATATACAAAACATATATACATAACATGACATATATACAAAACATAAAAATATGTATATGTTTTGTATATATGTCATGTTATACAATAAAAATTTAAAACATAAAAAGACACAATGAGCTACCTCTTCACACCCACTAGGTCAAATATTATTGAAAAAAAAAACCAGAGAAGTACAGACAAGAATGTAGAGATAGGAATGCTTATACATGACTGGTGGCACCGTAAACTGGTGCAGCCTCTGTGGAAATCAAATCAGTTCAGTGGTTCCTTAGGAAATGGAAAATTGAATTACCATATGCCACCTCTTGGAATATACTTAAGAGAATTGAAAGCAGGGACTCAAACAGTTGTACGCCAATGGTCATTTCAGGATTAAACATTATTTACATTAGCCAAAAGGTGAAAATGACCCAAGTGTCCATCAATGTGAATGGATAAACAAAATGTGTTATGTCCATACACTGTGATATTGTGCACTAGTAAAAAGAACAGAGATTCTGATGGATGCCACAACATAAGTAAACCTTGAAGACATCATGTTGAGTGAAAGCCAGACACAAAAAGAGAAATATGTATGATCTTGTTTACATGAAATACCTCAAAGAAGCAAATGTTGTAGAGATAGATAGTGGCTGATAGGTTACTGTGGGCAGTTTAGGGTGGGATTAACAAAGTTAAACTGTGATGGGTGGAGAAGTTTCATTTGAGATGATGAATATGTAGGGATAATGGATATTGGAGATGGTAGCACAGAATGATAAATGTAATTAATAATAGTATTGTATACTTGAATGTAGGTAAAATGCAAAAGTTTGAGTGGTATAATTGTTATGATAATAAAAAGTTTTTAAAAATAAAAAAAGAAATGTTTGCAGGACATGATGGTGAGGTTCTGGTATCAATTTGTCCAAGTGATGATGTCCAGTTGTCTGACCAGACAAGCACAGGCCTGACCATTGCTGCAACGATATTTCACAGCTGGTTGATAATAAGGAGGACTGATGTACTTAATCATCAGTCAGATGATTGCATCTGTGGCTGATTACAACTGTGATCAACTAAACCATGTTGCCCACCAACAAGATAATCCAATTGATTGAAGACTTTTCAAGGAGAAGAGAGAATTTTTCACTGCTTCTTAAGCCAGCAAGCCACTTCTGTGGAGTTTGTCCTGACCCTTCACAGCCTGCCTTATGGTTATGAAAAACCTTTATAAATATCATATTTAAAGATATCACCTGTTGTTTTTGCTTCACTAGAAAATCCTAACTAACACAGCTTGATAATGGAAGTGGATCTTGAGAAATAGAATCTTAAAAATGGGTGTTCACAATTGGTTTTCTTCTCTGACTAGACTCAGAGGCGCTAGTGACTCTGTTTCCAATAATGAAGATGACAGTAACCATCCATGGGGTGATTTGGCAAGAGAAATAAGCAAAATATCACCATTAGATTCTGCTAATTGTATTATTATACAAGGCAAGGCTCTGGATGAGAGTGTTTTTCACACCTTCATGGAGATTTGTGTAGTTAAGAGGTATAATGATCCTGGCTGGTTTTTGTTAAGTACCCTGGATAGAGTGATGAGGGAAAGGGATGAGCTGAAGTCTTAAGATTAGCAACTTAAGCACTATGTGAATGATGTAAAATGTTCCAGTTTGTCCTGAAAGAAAATCTCATTTCCTGTGGCTGCAGACTTGAGATCTCTGAAAACAAAACAGAACCTCATTGCGCAAGCAGCAGATTTAAAACATAAACTAAAATCTCAACCTTCCAGTGTCTACTGTTAAAGCAAGGACTTTGATTGGAAAAGAATGGAATCCTGAAATGTGGAATGGGGATAAATGGCCTGATAATGATGACAATGAGAAGATGGAAACCCTGGAATCTGCTAAACCTTTGCTACAGAGACCTGTAATCAACTGCCCTGAGTAAACAGCTCCTGGCCTCCAGTCTTTCCAAAGGAGTCTGCCATCCAACCTCCACCTAACAAGATTAACCTTTCATTACCTGCTAACCTTGTAATCACCTTCCCTGGAGAAACAGCCCTCACTCCTCCATCTGAAGCAGCTAATCCCGTTTCACCAGATGAAACTGTAATGGAATGCCCTGAGGTAATTAGCTTGCAAGGCACTTCTATTTCATTTCATGACCCATACCCACCACCCCTCATTTCTTCAAGACCTATAACGAGACTAGCATCCCAGCAGGCCCCTAAAGATAAGGTACAAAGTGTGACCCATGAGGAGGTGTGCTATATTCCAAAAGGACTTGAAAGAGTTTTCCAGTCTATATGGACAAAAATTAGGGGAATGGGTGTGGGAATAGGTATTAAGGGTGTGGGATAATGGAGGAATGAATAAAAAATTGGATCAAGCTGAACTTATAGATATGAGACCACTAAACAGAGATTCTTCATTCAATTTATAGCTCAAGGAGTCAGAAAGGGCATTGACAGTTTGTATGGATGCTTGGCTGAAATATGGATCAAAAGATGGCTAACATTATCTGAGGTCAAAATGTCAGAACTACTCTGGTATAATGTAGATTAAGGGATCAAGAGGCTTAGAGAGATTGTTATGTTAGAGTGGATTTATCATAGAAGACCTGCTTCCACACCTTAGAAATGTCCAGAGGACACATCTTTCACTAGGACCTTGAGAAATAAATTTGTGAGACTATCTCCATCATCCCTGAAGAACTCTGAGGTTGTACTTCTCTGTAGGTCAGATATTACTGTGGGAACTGCTGTCCCTGACCTGGAATCCATAAACACAATGTGGATGATTGGATTCTGAGTTGGCAGAAGCCATGTGGTGACAGCTAATTACCATTGACAAGGTGGGCATGGCCACCATAATGAACAACAAACTCAAAGCAGCAGTCAAAACAATCTGACTCACAGAGACTTGTGACATTGGCTAGTAGATCATGGGGTACCTATAAGTAAAATAGATGGACAATCTACCAAATTTTTGTTTGAGCTGTATAAGCAGAAGAATATTAGATCAAGTGAACAGAAGTTAAACTTGACCTACAAAAGCAGAGTCAAAACTCCTAATCAATTCCCAGACTTGAGAGAGTGTACAGACCCAGAGCCCCTTGAATGAGGGGAAGACAAGGTACCTTGGGGGAATGACTCTATTACACTTCCCAAAATTTACAGTTAAGTTTCTTCCCACACTTCCCCAAGGAGACCTACAACTTTTTACCAGGGTGACCGTGTTTTGAGGTAAAGAAAATGATCAGATATTTCAGAGATTATTAGACAGTCACTCAGAAGTGACACTGCTTCCAGGAGACACAAAATGTCATGCAGTTCCACCAGTCAGAGAGGGCATTATGGAGGTGATCAGGAGATTGATGGAGCTTTGTCTCAGGTCCATCTCACTGTGGGTCCAGTAGGTCTCCAAGCCCATTCTGTGCTCATTTCCCCAGTTCCAGAATTCATAATTGGAATTGACATACTCAGCCACTGGCAGAATTGCCATATTGGTTCTCTGACTCATGGAGTAAGGGCAATTATGGTAGGAAAGGCCAAGTGGAACCCCCTGGAACTACCCCTACTTAGCAAAATAGTGAATCAGAAACAATACTGGATTCCTGAAAGGATTGCAGAGATTAGTGCCATTCTTAAGAACTTGAAGGATGTAGGGGTGGTGATTCCCACCACATCCCCCTTCAACTCTCCCTTATGGGCTGTTCAGAAAACAGAAGGGTCTGGGAGAATAACAGTGGATTTTCATAAACTTACCCAGATGATGACTCCAGTTGCAGCTGCTGCTTCAGATGTGATATCATTGCTTGAGTGAATCAACACATTGCCTGGTACCTGGTATGTAGCTATTGATCTGGCAATGCTTTTAACCCAATAGCTGTCAGTACTGAGAAACAGTTGGCATTCAACTGGCAAGGCCAGCAATGTACCTTCACTGTCCTGCCTCAGAGTGTATCATTTCAGCAGTACTATAGCATAATCTGGCCCACAGGGAACTTGATCATTTCTCCCTCCTACAAGACATCACACTGTTCTATTATACTGATGATATCATGTTGATTGAATTAGTGAAGAAAAAGTAGCAAATGCTCTAGACTGATTGGTAAGGCATTTGTGTGTCAGGGGATGGGAGATAAATTCAACAAAAATACAAGGGCCCTTCACCTCAGTGAGATTTCTAGTTGTTCCGTGGTGTGGGGCATGTTGAGATATCCCTTCTAAAATGAAGGATAAGCTGTTGCATCTGGTCCCAACAATAACCTGAAGAGAAGCACAAAGCCAGCTGGTCACATAGGATTTTGGAAACAACATATTCCTCAATTGAAATGAGGCCCATTTACTTAGTGACCAGAAAAGCTTCTAGTTCTGAGCTGGAACCAGAACAAGAGGAGGTGCTCTGACACTTGGGTCATATGATCCAGCAGATCCAATGGTGCTTGAAGTGTCAGTGGCAAATTGAGATGCTGTCTGTAGCCTTTGGAAAGTACCACTGGAGAATCACAACACAGACCCTTAGGATTTTGGAGTAAAGCCTTACCATCTTCTACAGATAAGTGCTCTCACTTGAGAAACAGCTTTTAGCCTGCTACTGGGTCTTTGCAGAGACTGAATGCTTACCCATAGACCAATAAATTACCATGTGACTTGAGAATAGGCTGTTGTCTGATCCACTAAGCCATAAATTTGGGCATGCATAGCAGCACTCCATCATAAAATAAAAATGATATATTAGAGAAAGGGCTTGTGCAGGTCCTGAAGGCGCAAGTTACATGAGGAAGTGACCTCAAATCCCAGGCACCCATACCTGCCACATTACCTTCTCTTTCCCAGACAAGAGCTATATCTTCTTGGGAAGTTCCTTACAGTGAGTTGACTGAGAAAGAGAAACTCAAGACTGGTTTCCAGATGGTTCTGCATGATAAGCAGGTACCACCTGGAAATGGACAGCTTCTGGGATATCCTTCAAGGACAGTGGTGAGAGGATATATTCCCAGTGGGCAGAACCTCAAGCAGTGCACCAGGTTGTTCATTTTGCTTGGAAAGAGAACTGGCTAGAGACGTATTTGTATACTGATTCATGGACTGTTGCTAATGGTTTGGCTGGAAGGTCAGGGACTTGAAAGGAGCACGTTTGGAAAATTGATGACAAAGAGGTCTGGGGAAGGCCTGTGTAAATAGACCTTTCTGACTGGGCAAAGAACATGAGGATATTTTTATCGTATGTGTATGCTCACCAGAGGATGACTCAGCAGAGAAACATTTTAATAATCTAATTGATAAGATAGCCCATCCTGTGGATGTAAGACATCCTCTTTCCTACTCCTGCCATTACCCAGTGGGCTCATGGACAAAGTGGGCATGATGGTAGGGATGGAGGTTATGCATGAGCTCAGCAACATGGACTTCCACTCACCAAGGCTGACCTTGCTGTGGCCACTGCTGAGTGCCTAATCTGCCAACAGCAGAGACCCACACTCAGCCCCTAACATGACACCATTCTCCAAACTTGCTACATGGTGGCAAGTTGATTATATTGGACCACTTCCATTATGGAAGGGGCAGCGATTTGTTCTAACTAAGGCATTATTTAAGAAGGAGAAAAACTAAACTTTAGTTTTGTGTGAATATCTGGTTTGACACAAAAGCTTTTTTAAAAAATATATGATGAACAGACTTATTTTTGGCCAGCACTATGACAGACAAAATTCATTTTTATGAACTCCCTTTTATAATTCTTTACATTTATTCAGAGCTTATAGTCAACAATGACTATAACAAACAAAATTTACTTTCTCCAACTCTCAATGTAGTTAACAATGACTATGACAAAACCCATTCTGTTAAACTTTCTATCATCTACAATTTTTATTGATCTAGACTGTATATAATTATAAATAAATTTGATATTAAATTCACAAAGCTTTTGAGCTTGCATATTTCCTTACAGTAACAGTATTCATGAAGGGGAGAAGAGACAGAGATATTATAAAATAATGGAAGAAGGAAGAAATTTATGCTTGGGTCAGGAGCACATCCATGCACTTATATACTTTATATTCAGAATACACACTTAATTACATTACAATATGCCTTAAATGCTGTGACCAGAACTATTGGAAAAGTTCTTTGCTTTTTTTCCTCTCAGAGACCATCTTTTAGCAGATTTCTGCTGCCTTAAGGAAATTCCAGGGGCAATTTTATCTAAGTCCAGGTTTGTTTACAGTAGTTATAAAACTAAGGTTTCTGTATATTGCCTTTCAGAGGGCTTTTTCTCTTTTTGTTTTTTATTGAGAAGTATTAATTTATATATCTATATGACAAAATTATTTATAAGAAGTTCAAGTAGAACTTTTTAAGATTTTTTTACCATCTGGAGGTATGAGAATATACAGTGAACAGACAGACAGAACACAAATAGAAGCTTAGTAATGCAAGAAATGGAAATGCAGAAATGCTTTTGAGAGGGAACCAATTAGGAACATTTAACTAATACTGATGCAGGAGTATACCAATCAAAAATATAAACAGACATTTACTACTTATTACATTTAAGTAACACACCAAGTAATAACTAGACAGAACAGATGAACTAACAGGCATTAAACACATAGGAGAGGTTATAGCACACAGTAAGGTACTGAAATTCTTTAATAAATTAGGTGGGGTTAGTAGAGCATGAACTTAGATGCTCTTCAACTTGAGAAAGGTTAGAAAGGAAAAAGGGAAACTGGCAGTGGTTTTGGCTCAGCAAGGAGGGGTTGTGTAAGGAAGAGGAGGAGGAGGTTAACAGTCAGAGGAGGGCTGAAATTCTGAGGTGGAATATGTAGATGGGCAAAGAGAAGGAGAAGGGAGAGTGTTATCTTCTGACTGTGTTTCAGCCACATCTGCAGCTCGGCCAGGAAGGGCTGCATAGGAAGGAAGGTGAGAGTGGTTAAGGAGAAGGCCTTTGGTGGTATCAAAGGAAGAGTACGGGGGGGTAAGGAGAAGGATTTGATAAGTTAAACAAGTTTAGTAGAGGGGAGAGCTGTGCAAGCTAAAGAAGGTGCTGAAGGAGCATAAGGGGGAGGGCATGGTGCACGATCAGCAGAATCAAAGTCAATAAAGGACCTTGTAGAGGATTTTTCTGATTTCTTGGGAGAAGAGGAGGTGAGATGAGGGTGTTAATGGAGGAGCAAAATTTGGTAGGTTGTTGAGGATTGGCAGAGGGAAGGATGGTTGTGCAAGAAAAGGAAACCCTGAATGTAAGGAACCTCAGACCATTTGCCATTGCACTATATAAAGCCCTCAAGTCTCAAAGGACTTGAATGTCAAAAGTACCATGTTTAGGCCAAGGCCATTGGCTGTTATTGTTTAATTTATATTGTGGTCAAACTGATGGAGGGAAAAAAATGAGTTGTTGTTTTTGTCAGATATCCACCCCAGAGAGCGAGTTTTAAGATTATGGAGGAGTGTTCGCTTCGGCAGCACATATACTAAAATTGGAATGATACAGAGAAGATTAGCATGGCTCCTGCACAAGGATGACTCTCAAATTCATGAAGCATTCCATATTTTAAAAAAAAAGATTATGGAGGAGTGTCACATGAAAGGCAACGTGATATTTGTGGTCACTTAATTTACAGGTTTAGATTCATGGATAACACAGATTTCAGTGATTTAAAGACAGATTTTTATTAGGAAAGTAATTAACAGAGGTTTCAAAAATAAGGTATAGTTATACCACCAGATAAGGTGACACCAACACCTGAAGAGAAGTGCTAGAAAGTCTCAGAAGTTGTGCTCCAAGTCTCATTAGTAAAAATCCACAGCAATCTTGGAGACAACATTCAGAGTCTCTTTAGTTAAAATCCACAGCAGAGTATTCTTTTCCTAGATAAGATTCTAATGAGATACACTCTCTTTCTCATAAGATTCTCCTCTTTCTTATAAGATTCTTCTCTCTCTTTCTTCCTCCTTCCTCTAACTGCTTGCATGCAGTTTTTATGATATCTTTACACAATATTGGCTGAATTCCAATTAGCTTATGTGACTGGGCCCAGTTTGGTCTTATGGGAACTAGCTAGGGATTGAGAAGAGCTTCCTGGAACCTAAAGTACCACCTCCTTCTGGGAGGATAGCTAGTCTTCCCAGCCAGAGTGCACATTTCTACTGTTTCTTACCAAGGTCATGCAATGGCAACATCAGTTGAACAGAACAGACTGTACAAATTTATCTTTCCCTTACATTGAGCCCTTAGAGTCTGATCTGTTCACTATATAGGCCATGGTCATTTTGGGGGCAAATTTAATTTATACATATATTTTTATTTAAATACAGGACAAAACAGGGGACTTCCTGGAAGATGGCGGCTTAGTAAGACGCGCGGATCTTAGTTTCTTCTCCAGGACACCTACTAGGGGAGTAGAAACGATACAGAAAGTGCCCAAAGCCACAACAGAGATAAAAAAGACAGTGTACCCCATCCTGGAACGGCTGGCTGGCTGAGAGAAGCAGCTCGGGTGAGATCGCCGAGGCGCGCGGGCCTTACCGGGCGGGGCGGGAAGCGGCCGGAGTTACTCCCTTCCCCCTTCCCGGGCCGGCTGGGAGAATTGGAGAGGCGGTCCCCTGAAACCAAGGCGACTGGCGCCCACACCACGCGCAGCCCCCGGACCAACTGAGAGAAATGGATCGGAAATCCCCAGCCCGCAGAGAACGGTGACGGGTGGGGGAGGCCCCTTCCAAACCCGTGACTCCCGGGGAACGTGCACTCTCTCGGGCGGGCCACTGCCGCTGGCGCCCTCCCGCCACGCTTGTTGCCCAGGGCCGACTAGGAAATTCGGACGGGCTCTTTCCCTGGCTGGAGCGACCAGCAACCCTCCCTGCGTTCAGACCGCGGGCCGGCTCAAGCCGCTTTGGCTAGCGAACCCCCAGGACGGCGAGAGTTTTCCAAAGTTTAAGGTCCCACAGCACCGTTTACTGGTGGGACCCGCAGACAAACGTGTGCCACGAGCGCCACCTACTGGGCAGGATAAGAAAAACAGAACCCAGAGATTTCACAGAAAAATATTACAACCTTGCTGGGTCCAACACCAAGAGAAATCTGAATAAATGCCCAGATGCCAGCAGCAGAAGATAACTGTCCACGCTCAAAAGATTGAGAATATGGCTCAGTCAAAGGAACAAACCAATAGCTCAAATGAGACACAAGAGCTGAGACAACTAATGCTGAATATACGAACAGAAATGGAAAACCTCTTCAAAAATGAAATCGATAAATTGAGGGACAACATGAAGAGGACATGGGCTGAACATAAAGAAGAAATAGAAAAACTGAAAAAACAAATCGCAGAACTTATGGAAGTGAAGGATAAAGTAGCAAACATAGAAAAAATAATGGATAGCTACAATGATAGATTTAAAGAGACAGAAGATAGAATTAGCGATTTGGAGGATGGAACATCTGAATTCCAAAAAGAAACAGAAACTATCGGGAAAAGAATGGAAAAATTTGAACAGGGTATCAGGGAACTCAAGGACAATATGAACCGCACAAATATACGTGTTGTGGGTGTCCCAGAAGGAGAAGAGAAGGGAAAAGGAGGAGAAAAACTAATGGAAGAAATTTTCACTGAAAATTTCCCAACTCTTATGAAAGACCTAAAATTACAGATCCAAGAAGTGCAGCGCACCCCAAAGAGATTAGACCCAAATAGGCGTTCTCCAAGACACTTACTAGTTAGAATGTCAGAGGTCAAAGAGAAAGAGAGGATCTTGAAAGCAGTGAGAGAGAAGCAATCCATCACATACAAGGGAAACCCAATAAGATTATGTGTAGATTTCTCAGCAGAAACCATGGAAGCTAGAAGACAGTGGGATGATATATTTAAAATACTAAAAGAGAAAAACTGCCAACCAAGACTCCTATATCCAGCAAAATTATCCTTCAAAAATGAGGGAGAAATTAAAACATTCTCAGACAAAAAGTCACTGAAAGAATTTGTGACCAAGAGACCAGCTCTGCAAGAAATACTAAAGGGAGCACTAGAGTCAGATACAAAAAGACAGAAGAGAGAGAGAGATGGAAAAGAGTGTAGAAAGAAGGAAAATCAGATATGATATATATAATACAAAAGGCAAAATGTTAGAGGAAAATATTATCCAAACAGTAATAACACTAAATGTCAATGGACTGAATTCCCCAATCAAAAGACATAGATTGGCAGAATGGATTAAAAAACAGGATCCTTCGATATGCTGTCTACAGGAAACACATCTTAGACCCAAAGATAAACATAGGTTGAAAGTGAAAGGTTGGGAAAAGATATTTCATGCAAATAACAACCAGAAAAGAGCAGGAGTGGCTATACTAATATCCAACAAATTAGACTTCAAATGTAAAACAGTTAAAAGAGACAAAGAAGGACACTATATACTAATAAAAGGAACAATTAAACAAGAAGACATAACAATCATAAATATTTACGCACCGAATCAGAATGCCCCAAAATACGTGAGGAATATACTGCAAACACTGAAAAGGGAAACAGACTCATATACCATAATAGTTGGAGACTTCAACTCACCACTCTCATCAAGGGACAGAACATCTAGACAGAGGATCAACAAAGAAATAGAGAATCTGAATATTACTATAAATGAACTAGACTTAATAGACATTTATAGGACATTACATCCCACAACAGCAGGATACACCTTTTTCTCAAGTGCTTATGGATCATTCTCAAAGATAGACCATATGCTGGGTCACAAAGCAAGTCTCAACAAATTTAAAAAGATTGAAATCTTACACAAAACTTTCTCGGACCATAAAGGAATGATGTTGGAAATCAATAATAGGCAGAGTGCCAGAAAATTCACAAATACGTGGAGGCTCAACAACACACTCCTAAACAATGACTGGGTCAAAGAAGAAATTGCAAGAGAAATTAGCAAATACCTCGAGGCGAATGAAAATGAAAACACAACATATCAAAACTTATGGGATGCAGCAAAGGCAGTGCTAAGAGGGAAATTTATTGCTCTAAATGCCTATATCAGAAAAGAAGAAAAGGCAAAAATGCAGGAATTAACTATCCATTTGGAAGAACTGGAGAAAGAACAGCAAGCTAACCCCAAAGCAAGCAAAAGGAAAGAAATAACAAAGATTAGAGCACAAATAAATGAAATTGAAAACATGAAAACAATAGAGAAAATCAATAAGGCCAGAAGTTGGTTCTATGAGAAAATCAATAAGATTGATGGGCCCTTAGCAAGATTGACAAAAAGAAGAAGAGAGAGGATGCAAATAAATAAGATCAGAAATGGAAGAGGAGACATAACTACTGACCTCACAGAAATAAAGGAGGTAATAACAGGATACTATGAACAACTTTACGCTAATAAATACAACAATTTAGAGGAAATGGACGGGTTCCTGGAAAGACATGAACAACCAACTTTGACTCAAGAAGACATAGATGACCTCAACAAACCAATCACAAGTAAAGAAATTGAATTAGTCATTCAAAAGCTTCCTAAAAAGAAAAGTCCAGGACCAGATGGCTTCACATATGAATTCTACCAAACGTTCCAGAAAGAATTAGTACCAATTCTCTTCAAACTCTTCCAAAAAATCGAAGTGGAGGGAAAACTACCTAATTCATTCTATGAAGCCAACATCACCCTCATACCAAAACCAGGCAAAGATATTACAAAAAAAGAAAACTACAGACCAATCTCTCTAATGAATACAGATGCAAAAATCCTCAATAAAATTCTAGCAAATCGTATCCAACAACACATTAAAAGAATTATACATCATGACCGAGTAGGATTCATCCCAGGTATGCAAGGATGGTTCAACATAAGAAAATCAATTAATGTAATACACCATATCAACAAATCAAAGCAGAAAAATCACATGATCATCTCAATTGATGCAGAGAAGGCATTCGACAAGATTCAACATCCTTTCCTGTTGAAAACACTTCAAAAGATAGGAATACAAGGGAACTTCCTTAAAATGATAGAGGGAATATATGAAAAACCCACAGCTAATATCATCCTCAATGGGGAAAAATTGAAAACTTTCCCCCTAAGACCAGGAACAAGACAAGGATGTCCACTATCACCACTATTATTCAACATTGTGTTGGAGGTTCTAGCCAGAGCAATTAGACAAGAAAAAGAAATACAAGGCATCAAAATTGGAAAGGAAGAAGTAAAACTATCACTGTTTGCAGACGATATGATACTATACGTCGAAAACCCGGAAAAATCCACAACAAAACTACTAGAGCTAATAAATGAGTACAGCAAAGTAGCAGGTTACAAGATCAACATTCAAAAATCTGTAGCATTTCTATACACTAGTAAGGAACAAGCTGAGGGGGAAATCAAGAAACGAATCCCATTTACAATTGCAACTAAAAGAATAAAATACCTAGGAATAAATTTAACTAAAGAGACAAAAAACCTATATAAAGAAAACTACAAAAAACTGCTAAAAGAAATCACAGAAGACCTAAATAGATGGAAGGGCATACCGTGTTCATGGATTGGAAGACTAAATATAGTTAAGATGTCAATCCTACCTAAATTGATTTACAGATTCAATGCAATACCAATCAAAATCCCAACAACTTATTTTTCAGAAATAGAAAAACCAATAAGCAAATTTATCTGGAAGGGCAGGGTGCCCCGAATTGCTAAAAACATCTTGAGGAAAAAAAACGAAGCTGGAGGTCTCGCGCTGCCTGACTTTAAGGCATATTATGAAGCCACAGTGGTCAAAACAGCATGGTATTGGCATAAAGATAGATATATCGACCAATGGAATCGAATAGAGTGCTCAGATATAGACCCTCTCATCTATGGACATTTGATCTTTGATAAGGCAGTCAAGCCAACTCACCTGGGACAGAGCAGTCTCTTCAATAAATGGTGCCTAGAGAACTGGATATCCATATGCAAAAGAATGAAAGAAGACCCATCTCTCACACCCTATACAAAAGTTAACTCAAAATGGATCAAAGATCTAAACATTAGGTCTAAGACCATAAAACAGTTAGAGGAAAATGTAGGGAGATATCTTATGGATCTTACAACTGGAGGCGGTTTTATGGACCTTAAACCTAAAGCAAGAGCACTGAAGAAGGAAATAAATAAATGGGAACTCCTCAAAATTAAACACTTTTGTGCATCAAAGAACTTCATCAAGAAAGTAGAAAGACAGCCTTCACAATGGGAGACAATATTTGGAAATGATATATCAGATAAAGGTCTAGTATCCAGAATTTATAAAGAGATTGTTCATCTCAACAACAAAAAGACAGCCAACCCAATTACAAAATGGGAAAAAGACTTGAACAGACACCTCTCAGAAGAGGAAATACGGATGGCCAAGAGGCACATGAAGAGATGCTCAATGTCCCTGGCCATTAGAGAAATGCAAATCAAAACCACAATGAGATATCATCTCACACCCACCAGAATGGCCATTATCAACAAAACAGAAAATGACAAGTGCTGGAGAGGATGCGGAGAAAGAGGCACACTTATCCACTGTTGGTGGGAATGTCAAAGGGTGCAACCACTGTGGAAGGCAGTTTGGCGGTTCCTCAAAAAGCTGAATATAGAATTGCCATACGACCCAGCAATACCATTGCTAGGTATCTACTCAAAGGACTTAAGGGCAAAGACACAAACGGACATTTGCACACCAATGTTTATAGCAGCATTATTTACAATTGCAAAGAGATGGAAACAGCCAAAATCTCCATCAACAGAAGAGTGGCTAAACAAACTGTGGTATATACATACGATGGAATATTATGCAGCTTTAAGACAAGATAAACTTATGAACCATGTAATAACATGGATGGACCTAGAGAATATTATGCTGAGTGAATCCAGCCAAAAACTAAAGGACAAATACTGTATGGTCCCACTGATGTGAACGGACATTCGAGAATAAACTTGAAATATGTCATTGGTAACAGAGTTCAGCAGGAGTTAGAAACAGGGTAAGACAATGGGTAATTGAAGCTGAAGGGATACAGACTGTGCAACAGGACTAGATACAAAAACTCAAAAATGGACAGCACAATAATACCTAATTGTAAAGTAATCATGTTAAAACACTGAATGAAGCTGCATCTGAGCTATAGGTTTTTGTTTTGTTTTGTGTTGTTTTGTTTTGCTTTTACTATTATTACTTTTATTTTTTTCTCTATATTAACATTCTATATCTTTTTCGGTTATGTTGCTAGTTCTTCTAAACCAATGCAAATGTACTAAGAAATGATGATCATGCAGCTATGTGATGATCTTAAGAATTAATGATTGCATGTGTAGAATGGTATGATCTCTAAATGTTGGGTTAATTTCTTTTTTTCCGTTAATTAAAAAAAAAAAGAGAAGGGATAATTGGAGATGAAGGGATACAGACTGTGCAACGGGACTGGATGTGGAGACTCAGAAATGGACAGCACAATACTACCCAATTGTAATGCAATTATGTTGGAACACTGAATGAAGCTGCATGTGAGGTATAGGTTTTTTGTTTTTGTTTTTTTTGTTTTTTTTTCTTTCTATTATTGTTTTAATTCTTATTCTGTTGTCTTTTTGTTTCTTTTTCTGAATCGATGCAAATGTACTAAGAAATGATGAATATGCAACTATGTGATGTTATTAAGAATTACTGATTGTACATGTAGATTGGAATGATTTCTAATTGTTTTGTTAATTCTTTTTTTAATTAATTAAAAAAAAATACAGGACAAAACAATAAAATATTTTATACAAGAGTCATGTGATTTGAATATCTCTTAGCTGGTACAACAACAGTATATATTAAGAACAGATCCACTTATAGCAATAGCACATTAGATTAACAGACTAAGCTACCTGGTCTGGGGCAAGAAAAGGACTATCTACCAGCTGGTACAGTATTTAAGAGATTATGTCACCTGGTCTGGGGCAAGAAAAGGACTATCTACCAGCTGGTACAGTATTTAAGAGATTATGTCACCTGGTCTGGGGCAAGAAAAGAAACATCACCTAGCCAGTACAGCAATTCACAAAACAAAAGAAGTATCACCCAGATTTGCATAGTCTGGAACACCCAGTACAATATGTTAAGAGACAAACAAACACATTACCTATCCAGCAAAGAATTTTATGCTAGCTACCCTGGTGTGGGGCAAAACAAACACACAAAACATTACCCATACAGTTCAGTATTCTTCTTATATTCAGCTATTCTTTTGCCATGGCATCCTTTTGCCGCAGTATCTCAGATCAATAGAATTCCATTAAAGGATTGACAAAGAGTTCAACAACAGGAGAAAAAACAATACAGTAGAATTAAAGATGCTATTATACTGGCTGATGTTATTAATATCAAACACCAAGTACAGTGAGAGATGTCCACTATAACTGCAAAGTGTCTTTGGAAAGGGTGTGTATAACCTTTAGTTCCTCATGTACTTTTTAGACCCATTAAATCTTTCCTAATTTTGACCATAATTTCCTTTTCCGCAAACCTTTGACAACTTATCATATCTATTCAGGCTTTGTCTTACATTTTCCTCATTCTGTAACAGCCAATTATTTTATCTCAAGACAAAACTACTCTGTTTTTCCTTTTAATAAAAACACATCCTTCACATTTGGGTCATTACTTCAAACAAACATTTCACCACACACAATTACCATCAAAATCAAATTTGTCAGAGTAATGTCAAATACTAAAAATGTTTTAGTCAATGCATTTTTGAAACATTGGTATACAATTTTTTAAATAAGAATTAATAGCACATATGAAGACAGGAGTTTTTTTCAGAGCCAACAGATTTTTTTAAGTTAAAAGTAGAGAAAAATTGTGATGATAAAACTTGTAAGAAAGGACTTTCTCAGTATTAAATGGGTTTCCCAATTCAAAAGCATAAGATACACAGCCAAGGGGAGCCACAAATTTGGGGTCACAGATTTTTGTCTGAAAGAAAGGGGCTAAGTTAGGGTACACAGGTGCTGAGGGAACTGGGTGCAGGTCTTCTGCCTTGTCAGGAGTAGGAGCAATATTAGTATTCACTTTATGATTATAACTTGGTTTACATTTTTCTTCATACATCCTCTTCATCTCATTATTTGACAAACCATTAATACTTTCTTGGTTGATCCCAGCTTCCAGCAGGGCTTGGAACATGTCTCTGCAGGAAATCTTATTACTGGTATTGGGGAACCAACTACCATCCTGTTTTTTGGACTCTCCTTCCCTTGTATTCCAGTCTCCCAGGTCTCCCAGAGCTGCCATTTTATCTAAGACTTTGTTAAGTGGATTTCCTGTTTCTACTAACAATAAACAATAATAACAATAGATATTATCAAGTATTGTATGCTGGAGGTGCTGTCTTAATGATAGCACTTCTTTATGAAGCATTGACAGGGAGGAGGTGGTATGTGTCAGCTTCTCCTAACATAATTCCTGACTTCAGAACTTCCTCTTTCAAGTTCTGCATAGCATCTCACAAAGTGTACCAGGGTAGATCATTTCACAGCCATGTAGTATCAGTAGGGTATTGCTTATTACACCCTTGTGCAGCCAATGCCAGCAAGTTAGAACTTTCTCTTGTCTGCTGACTAAACTCCTGAAAAGCAGTCTGTATGAAGAAATTAGTGCTAACTTATACAAATTTCATGTAATTGGAATAGTCCAGCCCCACTCCTCCATCCCTTGCATTAACAATTTTAACCATACAGGCAATTAATGGCTCACCAGTTTTGTGAGTAAAATGCCTAAGAATGTCTGTTATTTCTTGTTGAGTAAAATCTTTTATAGTGGTTTTGACAGTAGCCTCATTGCCCTGTTTCTCTTCTTTTTCCTTTTGTATTGGTGAGCTCATATTTCTGGAGGATGTTTACTCTTTTCTCTCAGACAAACCTCCTCATCTAAAATATTCCCACCATTTTCATCATCATCATCTGTCTCATCTCACACATCACCATCCTACTTATCAAGATCCCAACCAGCAATATCAGTTGCTATTACAGTATGTATTTTCTTTTTATTTATTTTACCTTGCTCTTTTTATATTTATATAATCTCCATTTCCAATTTAGCAGATACCTTCACATCAATATCTAGAGGACACTAATTTTAATTGAAGTTGGAGGGATCAGTAGTGAAACAGATGAATATATGATACCATTACCATAACCAAAAATTTATGATGTGCAGCTTAACCCATATTACTCACTTGGAATGAGCGCATGTGTCCAAAAGCTATTCACTGAAGATATTTATTGGAAAATAATGAAGTCTATTTTTATAATCTTGATTCAGGAAAATCATTACCAATCATAGACCAAACCAGAGAACATAAATTATTTGTATTGAAATTCTAAACGTTATATTATAAAACTACTCTAAAGTGAAGGATACCTTCCAAAAAATTAAAAATAAAACACAATGAACATTTTTAAATTTGTACCAGTAAAAACAGGAGACCATAACAATCTCACTACTGAGTAGTTTGCTAAAAGAGAAAATGAGATGGTTAGTGTATTTGAACAGAAATTCTTGCATAAATGTTCAGATGATGTTAATTAGATTGTGATGTTCTAAACTTTATAAATACTGTATATCCATTTTTACTGCAGCAGTTTGAAGCTGTTATGTTCCCCAGAAAAGCCATGTTTTAATCCTGATCTAATCTTGTGGGAGCAGTCATTTCTTTCCATCCTGATTCAATACTGTAGAGCAGAAAGTTTTGATTAAATTATTTCCACAGAGGTGAGGCATGCCCAGTTGTGGGTGTGACCTTTCAATTAGATGGAGATTTGACTACACAAATTCAAGGTGCATCTTGATTGCTTATTGAAGTCTTGAAAAGGGGAAACATTAGAAATGGCAAAGAACTGAGCAGATCCTGACACTTGGAGGAAAGTTGCTTCAGAGCTGACAGAGCTGATGTAGGTATTTGGAGATCAAGACAGAAATATTCTGAATACTAAACAAGGACTCACAGAAATAGCCAGAGCCTGAAGAGATTTAATTTCTGGCCTTGGCAGATGCCAAGCTAAGAGATGAAGCCCAGAGTTTTGTTCCAGAGAAGCTAAGTGAATGTCCAAAAGATGCTTAGAGAAGAAACCAACGGATCAGAATTTGGAAGCAATGTAACTGGGAACAAAGACCAGCAGATGCCAGCCACATGCCTTCCAAGCTGACAGAGGTGTTCCAGAAAGAGCCATTCATGAGTGAAGGTAACCTCTTATTGGTGCATAAATGTGGACACTTTCACTTCCTTAGAACTACAAACTTGTAACTTATTAATTTCCATTTTTAAAAGCCATTCTAGGACAAAAGGTTCTGGGAAAAGGGCAAAAAGTTCTGGGAAGATGGTGGAATAAGGTAGGTCAAGTACACCCCTGCTCCAAGGGCAGCTAGAGATGGCATGGGAAGTTGATTGAGACAGTGATTCCAGGGTGTAAATGACCTGGAAATATCTTCTACACCACATAGGGAGGCCCTGGTTGCAAAAGCTGAAGTACTGAGATGCATAGAACTGGAGACTGAGTGGCACAAACAGCCTAACATGCCTCTTTCCAAATGGAGTGCACCCTCAGGAGTGCACAGACCAGAGATGGGGACTCAGAAGTAAGCCCAGCCACATTCCTTGAATGTGCTACCTTCACCTGCATAGCCCTACAACCCATGACTCACCCTACATGCCACACACCTGAGCCCCATTGTCTGCACTGCCCCCCATGCTCCAAACATCCAGGCTTCACCACCTCCTCTATGTGTACCCACCCCACATTCCCACCCCAAACATGCACACCTGGCCCAGCCCAAATCACCTCACCCTCACAAGCTCAGTCTCATTCTGCCTCACCAGAAATCCACCTTCCTCCCACACTCTCTCCAGGCAGTCATCAGCATGGGTGCTCATGGTCATACCCAGGCTCTACCTGCACCCAGCCCATACAGTCTCACAACCTCACCCCACCCCCCTGAGCTCTGCACATTTGTACATCAGTTTATGGCCCTCCCAGGTCCATACACATACCTGGCTGCCAGTCATGCCCCCCAGCTCTGGGCAAGCACTAATCTGCTCAGGCGACCTACACCCACTCCTAGCCCATGCAGGCATAAACTTATCCCACTTTCCCTGAGCTCTGTGCATGCACACACAAGGTCCCCCACCCTCCTGAGCAATCCACACCAGGGCCCCACCCCTTAGGCACATGCACCCACAAAACCACATCCTTGCCGCTTCAGGGTACCCATGCATTTGTGCACTGACTTTTTGATCCCTGCATCCCAACCCTCTGCCCCACAAACGTGACCACTTGCCCCACCCCTCAGCATAAGTGCCCTGCTCCCACACCTGGCAGGTGCTCACAGGTAAATCTGTGCTACATAGCCCCCACCCTGCACACAAATGCACACCTACTCCAAGCTGCTCCAAACCTGTGTACCCACACCAGGGCACCACCCACCTGGTACTGCCACCCCTAAGACCCACATCCTGCAACCCCAGTGGCTGTGTCCACCATTAAACACTCTCACATCTGCATCCAGGGCCCTCTGGAACCCCTTGTGGAAGGACAGAACTGCATCCTGCCCCTCCTCCTGCCCCACTTATTAAACCCACTACCCTGCATGTGATTCCCACAGGCCCCATGCTCCACATGCCCACCCATAACTTACATCCACACTAGCCCCTGTACACCCACACAACTTCCCCATCTGTCTCCCACCACACTTTACTTCTGTATCTCCCATGCTGCATTCTGCTTCTGCACTCCAAGGTCTGACTGAGTTGCACCTCATACCCACGGCTCCCGCACTGCATGTCCATAACCTTGTGTTCTAGCTTGCTAGCTGCCAGAATGCAATATATCATAATGGCTTATAAACAGAATGGCTTTTAAAAAGGGAAATTTAATAAGTTGCTAGTTTACAGTTCTAAGGCTGAGAAAATATACATATTAAAACAAGTCTATAGAATGTCCAATCTAAGGCATCCAGGGAAAGATACCTTGGTTCAAGAAGGCTGATGAAGTTAAGGGTCTCTCTCTCAAATAAGAAGGCACGTGGCAAACAGGGTCAGGGTTTCTCTCTCATCTGGAAAGGCATGTGGTGAACAAGGCGTCATCTGCTAGCCTTGTTTAGGCTACTGAAAGAAATCAACTCCCAAAGTAAATCAATCAAGATAAATACATATCATGAAGACATCAGAAGATCAAAAAGCATATCACAATGCAGAGAGATTTAGCCCTGCCTAATGACAAAATTAAAACACCAAAGGAGACACAAACGTTGGAACAACTAATCAAACATGTTCATACAAATTTACTTAATAAAATAAGTGGGATGGCAAACGGCATAAAGGAGATTAAGAAGACAGTAAAAGAACATAAAGAGAAATTTGAAAGAAAAATAGAAAATAGTAGCTACCACAGAGATTAAAGACTCTGTTAAGCAAATAAAAAACATATTACAGGCATGCAACATCAGATTTGAACACAAAATAAAGAAGAAGTGATACAGAGGACAGGATAAATAACTTCAAAGACTCAAAACAGCAAATGGCAAAAAAGATGGAAAAACTTGAATTGGATCTTAGGGAAATGATAGACAAAACAAAGCATGCAAATAGAAGAATCATTGCTGTCCCAGAAGGAGAAGAGAGGAGCAAAGGGCTAGGAAGAGTAGTTGAGGACATAATGGGGGGAAATTCCCAACCCTCATAAAGGACATAAATATACAAGTCAAAGAAACCCAAAGGACTCCAAACAGAATAAATCCAAATAGGTCTTCCCTAAGACACATACTAATCAGTCTGTCAAATGTTGAAGAGAAGCAGAAAACCTTGAAAGCAGCAAGAGAAAAACAATTTACTACATACAAGTGAAACCAAGTAAGACTGAATTCAGACTACTCAAATAACACCAGATGAGAAGGCAGTGGTATATATTCAAGATCCTGAAAGACAAAGACCTTCAGCCAGGAATTCTATACCCAGCCAAATTGCCCTTCAAAAACTGAGGGGGTGATTAAAGTTTTCACAGACAAAGAAGTCCTGAAAGAATTTGTCAACAAGACACAGACCCTACAAAAAAAATGCTAAAAGGAGTTCTGCCACTTGAAAAAAAAAAAACAAAACAAGAGAGGGAGGTCTGGAGGAGGACACAGAATTGAAGAGTACCACTAAGGGTAATTTATAGAATACAAAAAGAAAAAGGGAGTAGAATATATAGATCTGACAAATAAAATCCAAAATATAAGATAGTACATTCAAAAAACACCTTCACAGTAATACCTTTGAATGTTAATGGGCTAAAATTGCCAATTAAATGATACGGACTGGCAGAATGCATTAAGAAACATAATTCACCTATATGGTGCTTACAAGAGACTCATCTTAGACACAAGGATACAAATAGATTGAAAGTGAAAAGATTTTCCATGTAAGTTGAAACCAAAAGAAAGCAGAGGTAACTATATGAATATCGGACAAAATAAACTTTAAATGTAAAGACATCATGAGAGACAAAGAAGGACACCATATGCTAATTAAAGGGTCAATTTGCCAAGAAGATATTGCAATCATAAATGCTTGTGCTCCCAATCAAGGAGCTCTAAAGTACATGAGACAGACATTGGCAAAACTGAATGGAGTGATAGATATTTCAACTATAATAGTAGGAGACTTCAATACACTACTCTCCTCTACAGCTAGAACAACCAGACAAAAGATCAACAAGTAAATAGAGAAGTTAAACAACTTGATAAATGAATTAGAATTAACAGATATATATTGGTCATTGCATCCCCAAACACAAGGATGTACATTCTTCTCTAGTGCTCATGGAACATTCTCCAGGATAGGTCATATGCTGGGGTACAAAACAAGTCTTTATAAATTTTAAAGTATTGAAATTATTCAAAACACATTCTCTCATAACAGTGGGATGAAGCTGGATCTCAATAATCATGAAAGAATGAGAACATTCACAAATACATGGAGATAAAATTATGGACTCTTAAAAAACCAGTGGGTCAAAGAAAAAATTGCTAGAGAGAGATAAATAGCGATCTGGAAATGAATGAAAATGAGAATATAACTTATCAGAACTTATGGGATGTGGTAAGGGCTGTACTGAGAGGGAAATTTATTGCCCTAAATGCCCATATTAAAAAACAAGAATGAGCAAAAATTGAGGGCTTAGCAGCACCCAGAGGAACTTGAGAAAGAACAGCAAACTAACCCCAAAGCAAGCAGAAGAAGAAAAAGAACAAAGATTAAAGCAGAGCTAAATGAATGCGAGAACAAAAGAACAATAGAAAGAATCAATAAAATAAAAAATTAGTTCTTTGAGAAAATCAATAAAATTGATGGACCACTAACAGGACAGACAATGAAAAAAAGAGAGAGGATGCAAGTAAACAAAATCATAAATGAGAAGGGTGCATTACCATAGATCCTGAAGAAATACAAGAAATCATAAGAGGATATTATGAAAAACTATATGCCATCACACTAGACAACTTAGATGAAATGGACAAATTCCTGGAGACACACAAACAAGCTACAATGACTCAGGAAGAGATAGAAGACCTCAACAATCCAATCAAAGGTAAAAACCTTCCTACAGAGAAAAGCTCAGGGCCAGATGGCTTCACAGGGGACTTATATCAAACAAGTGAAGTTGGTTCTTTAGTGGGTCTATAAATAATATTACCATATTGAAGATGAACAAGATTGAAAGGGGTTGTATATACCAACGTGTCCTACTGACTCACACTAGAAATACGAATTAGTTCTTACAGGAATTACATCAAAGATATGATTTTTGTACAAAGAGTGTTTAAGTCCAGGATACAGGGACAAAGCTGCTATTGCATGCTATGAACTATATTCAAAAGGAAACCATCAACACTACCACAGCAACAGCAGAGGTAAATAATAGGGAGAGGGACAATAGTTAAGAGGAGGTTTAGATTTCCTATTTGGTGAGGGTGTGTTTATTGGCTTTCTCTTGGAAACAATGAAATGATATAAAATGAAGAGTGTTGATGGACTGTGGACTATGGGCCACATACATGATGCCCAATGAATGCAGGTGGCTGAAGGATGCACAGACAGAGAAGTAGATTGGTGAACAATGGTGTATGCTTATGAATTAAAGTTGTGCTGCTGCAAAAAGGAACAAAGTCGTGAGGCATGCAATGATGTGAATGAACATGTGGGACATTTAGTTAGACAAAATAAACTAGAAACAAAAGAACAAGAATAGTATGGTCACCATTAGAAAATAGTTATAAGAAAACAGGGGCCTAGTTTGTAAGCTTTTAGAGCAGACACATTAAATCTGGAGTGGTGATTAATATTTCTGGATTTTTAGAGGCTGTTTTATATATATAACCTGATATGTAGAGATAAGAATGAAGCCGAACAGGTTGGGGTTAAAGTAATTCAGAACATAGGGGTCAGGAAGACAGTGTCTATAATTTAGAAGCACTCATACTCTTTGAGACCAATGGAGGAAAGATTTATTTGTTCTGAAACTGAAATTTTCTGAAGTGCATAATATAATTCAACTTACCTGTAAGGCTCATTTGAACAATTGAAATACAGGGGGCCCAGAATAAGAATGATGTTCTTTAATCCTGTATTGATAATTGTAATGCCTGGATACATCCTAGAGTATACTATGCATACAATCAAAAAGTATTTGCAAAGTCCCTTGAAGGATGGGAGAAAGAAAATGGAACTATTGAAACTTACCATCAGGCAACCCCTTGAAAGTGTGTCAAACTTTAGGAAGACTCAAAGCAATAGGTCGTGCCCTTGATCATGAGAATTGCTCTTGTGAAGCTTGAGTAGGTAGTAGAGAAGCTTAGACCACCTATAGGCATGCCTAAGAGTTACTTCTGGAGGACCTCTTTTGTTGCTCAGATGTGGCCTCACACTCTCTAAACCCAACTCTGCAAGTGAAGTTATTGCACTTCCCCCTTTGTGGGACGTGAAATCCAGGGGTGGAAGTCTCACTGGTGACATGGGAGATGAGTCCCAGGGATGAATCTAGACATGACGCCATAAAACCAACAATTCCATCCTGATGAAAAGGGTGAAAAGGAGTGTAACTAACAAAGTATCAGGGCAGAAAGAGTTCAAATAGTCGAGAGGCTACTCTGGAGGTTGCTGTTATCCATACTTCTCTTAGAATTTTCTACCTATCATAACCTGCCAACCTCTAACCAGGACGATTCCAGCCAATCCTAAAGAACATCTAGGACAATATAAAATTCCATAAGGGTTCCATACAATAGAGCAACTTTCCAGAAACTTATAATCTCCAGTTGGGTCCCTGGTCCTGATAAGTCCTGAAACCTAGCCCAGCCTCTCGAGAACATCAGATAGTTCCACCTCCCTACTCCATATTAGTGACAGACCATTCCAATATGTAAAATTTAGAATGGCCATAGCCCAAACACCCCTAAAGAGAGGGATGGAAAGATCAAAGGTGATGGTGGACTTATACAGAGAAGATAGGATTTAACAAATGAATATGAATGCTGAATCATTAAATTGATACCTCTATTAGACTCCAGTATTTTTGAGCAGCTAGAAATAAAAACTCAAAATTTTGGAACTGTAACCCATGTCAAACTCTGAGATATGTTCTACAACTAATTGTGGTGCTGTGCTTTGAAAGTAATAGCTTTTTTGTATATATGTCATTTTTGACAAAAAAAGAAGGGAAAAAGTCGATTGTGATGATAAAAAAATATTTAAAACTTCTAGTCTCCTATATTCTGTGGCAGCTAGAAGGAAAAATATGAGAGAATCATATGGTAGCCCATGAAAAATTCTGGGATCTTTCCTGTAACTATTTGTTGAAGACTGCTTTGAAAGCTACTGCTTTTTTATTTATTTGCTTTGTATATATGTTATATTATACAGTAAAAAAAAGTTAAAAGAAAATACTTGAGGAGATCAAAACTTTCACAGACAAGAAAATCCTGAAAGAATATGTCAACAAGAGGCTGGCCCTCCAAGAAATAAAAAAAATAGGGAATTCTGCCAGTTGTAAGAAAAGAAAGGGGAGGAAGGTCTGGAGGAGAGCATGGAATTGAAGAGTAATAGTAAGGGTAACTTAAAGGATAAAAAGAGAAATAGGGAAAAAATATATAGATCTGACAAACAAAATCCAAAAGATAAGACAGTGGAGTCACAAAACACCTTTTCAGTAATAACTTTGAATGTTAATAGACTAAACTTAACAATTAAAACATACAGATTGGTGGAATGGATTAAGAAATATAATCCAGTTATATGCTGTTTACAAGAGACTCATCTTAGACACAAGGATGCAAATAGATTGAAATAGAAAGGATAGAAAAAGATGTTCCACATAAGTTGTAACCAAAAGAAAGCAGGAGTAGCTATACTAATATTGGAAAAAATAGACTATGAAAGTACAGACATCATAATAGAAAAAGGACAGTATATACTAATTAAACAGACAATTCACCAAGAAGAAATAAAAATCATAAATGTTTATGGTCCCAATCAGGGAGCTGCAAAGTACATGAGAGCGACATTGGCAAAACTGAAGGGAGCATTAGATGATTCAACAATAATAGTAGGAGACTTCAATACACCACTCTCCTTTATAGATAGAAAGACCAGAGAGAAGACCAACATGGAAATAGGGAAGTTAAACAACTTGATAAATGAATTAGACCTAACAGACATATATTGTTCATTACAACAAAAAACACCAGGATATACATTCTTCTCTACTGCTTATAGAACATTCTCCAGGACAGATCATATGCTGAAGCACAAAGCAGGACTCTGTAAATTTACAAATGTTGAAATTATTCAGAGCACTTTCTCTGGTCACAATGGAATGAAGGTGGATATCAACAGCCACCAAAGAATGAGAACTTTCACAAATATATGGAGATTAAATAACACACTCTTAAAAAACCAGTGGGTCAAAGATGAAATTGCTAAAGAAATCAGTAGTTATCTGGAGACAAATGAAAACAACAATGCAACATATCATAAATTATGGAATGCAGAAGAGGCTGTGCTGAGAGGGAAATTTATGCCTATATTAAAAAATAAGAAAGAGCAAAAACCAAGGACTTAACTCCTCACTTGGAGGAACTTGAGAAAGAACAGCAAACTAACCTCAAAGTGAGTAGAAGAAGAGAAATAACAAATACGAAATCAGAGTTAAATGAATAAGAGAAGAAAATTACAATAGAAACAATCAATTATACCAAAAGTTGGTTCTTTGAGAAACTTAATAAAATTGATGGGCCATTAGCAAGGCTGACAAAGAAAAGACAGAAGGTGTAAATAAAAAAATCAGAAGGGAGAAGGGGTGCATTAACAGAGACCTTGAAGAAAGAAAAAATCATAAGACAATACTATGAACAACTATATGCCAAGAATATAGACTACTTAGCATAAATGGTCAAATGCCTGGAAAAGCCCAAAGAAGCAACACTGACTTAGGAAGAAATAAGAGATCTCAACAAAACAATCACAAGTAAAGAGATTCATTCAGTCATCAAAAATCTTCCAACAAAACCCAGGGTAGATGGTTTCACAGGGGAATTTTAGCAAACATTTCAAAAAGAACTAACACAAATCTGGCTCAAACTTTTCCTAAAAATTGGAGAAAAAGGAAAATTTTATGATGCTAACATCATTTTAATACTCAAACCGGGTAAAGATGTTATAAGAATGGAAAACTACAGGCCAATCTCCCTAATGAAAATAGATGAAAAAATTCTCAACAAAAATACTAGAAAATTGAATCCAACAACACATTAAAAGAATTCTACACCATGACCAAGTGGGCTTTATACCAAGAATGCAAGGATGGTTCAACACAAGAAAATCAGTTAATGTAATACAGCACATTAATAAATCAAAAGAGAACACTTGCATGATCTTCTCGATTGATGCCAAAAAAGCATTCAACAAAATTCAAAATCCTTTTCTGATAATAACACTTCAAAAGACAGGAATCAAAGGTGGCTTCCTCAATATGATAAAGGGGATATTTGAAAAACTGATTGCCAGCATCATGCTCAATGGAAAGAGACTGAAAGCTTTCCCCCTAAGATCAGGAATGAGGCAAGGATGTCCTCTGTCACCACTATTATTCAACAAAGTTATTTAAGCTAATAAACAAATTCAGGAAGGTGGCCAGATATAAAATTAATGTCCAAAAATCAAGCAATTACCTAACTGGGGAGTCAGTCAAGGAAAAACTCCATTCAAGAAATCACCAAAATAATCAAGTACCTAAGAATGAACTAGCTAGGGATGTAAAGGGCTTGTACACAAAAAACTATATAACAGTGCTAAGAGACATCAAAGAAGACATAAATAGGTGGAAAGACATTCCTGCTAATGGATAGGTACGTGTTCTAGTTTGCTAGCAGTCAGAATGCAGTATACCAGAAACAGAATGGCTTTTAAAAAGGGGAATTAAATAAGTTGCTAGTTTACAGTTCTAAGGCCGAGAAAATATCCCAATTCAAACAAGTCTATAGAAATGTCCAATCTAAGGCATACATCCAGGGAAAGATACCTTGGTTCAAGAAGGCTGATGAAGTTCAGGGTCTCTCTCTCAAGTGAGAAGGCACATGGCAAACAGGGTCAGGGTTTCTCACTCATCTGCAAAGGCATGTGGTGGACACGACATCATCTGCTAGTTTTCTCTCTTGGCTTCCCTTCAAAAGCTCCCTGGTAGGCATTTTCCTTCTTCGTTTCCAAAGGTCGCTGCCTGATGGCCTCTGCTTCTCGTGACTATGTCATTCTGCTCTCTCCAAATCTCCTTCTTTCTCCAAAATGTTTCCTCTTTTTATAGGATTCCAGTAAACTAATCAAGACCCACCCAAGTGGGTGGAGACATGTCTCCACTCATTTCAGCTTAACAACCACTCTTGATTAAATCACATCTTCAAGGAGATGATGCAATTACTGCTTCAGACATATAATACTGAATAGGAATTAAGAGAAATGGCTGCCTTTAAAAAATGGGATTAGGATTAAAACATTGCTTTTCTAGGGTACATACATCATTTCAAACCAGTACAGTAGGTTAAATATAGTTAAGACGTCAATTCTACCTGAACTGATTTACAGATTCAATTTTACAAATCAAAATTCCAAAAACCTACTTTGAATAGTTAGAAAAGCTAGTTACCAAATTCATCTGGAAAGGAAAGAGATGCCAAATAACTAAAAGCATCATAAAAAAAGAAGAATTAAGTGGAAGGATTAACACTTCTTGATTTTTTAAATTAATTTATTCATTTATTAAACATAACAACATACAAACACAAACATTCTTACCATATGATCATTTCATTCTTCATATACAATCAATAATTCACAAGATCATCACATAATTGTATATTCATCATCATGATCATTTCTTAGAATATTTGCATCAATTCAAAAAAAGAAATAAAAAGAAAACAGAAAAACTTTCATAAATACCATGCTCCTTACCCCTCCCTTTCATCGATCACTAGCATTTCAATCTACTAAACTTACCTTAACATTTGTTCCCCCGATTATTTATTTATTTTTGATCCATATGTTTTACTCATCTGTTGATAAGGTAGATAAAAGGAGCATCAGACACAAGGTTTCACAATCACACAGTCACACTGTGAAAGCTATATCATTATACAATCATCTTCAAGAAACATGGCTACTGGAACACCACTCCACATTTTCAGGCAGTTCCCTCCAGTCTCTCCATTACACCTTAACTAAAAAGTTGATATCTATATAATGCATAAGAATAATCTCCAGGATGACCTCTTGACTCTGTTTGGAATCTCTCAGCCATTGACACTTTATTTTGTCTCATTTCACTCTTCTGCCTTTTGGTTGAGAAGGTTTTCTCAATCCTTTGATGCTGAGCCCCAGCTCATTCTAGGATTTCTGCCCCACATTGCCAGGAAGGTTTACACCCCTGAGAGTCATGTCCCATGTAGAGAGGGGGTGGGCAGTGAGTTTGCTTGTTATGTTGGATGAGAGAGAGTGGCCACATCTGAGCAACAAAAGAGGTTCTCTGGGGGTGACTCTTCAGCCTAATTTTAAGTAGGCTTTGCCTGTCCATTGTGGGGTTATGTTTCATACAAACAAACCCCAAGATTGAGGGTTCAGTCTATTGCTTTGGTTGTCCTCACTGCTTGTGAGAATGTCAAGAATTCTCCACTTGGGGAAGTTGAATTTTCCCCCTTTCTTGCCATTCCCCCAAGGGGAATTTGTAAATAATTTTTATTCACTGTTCAAATCACTCTGACATTTATCGGGGCATCACTTTGGACAAATCTACAAAATCTCATGTCCTACGCAAGGTTCCATGTACTTATAGTGTTCAATTGAACCGTCTACATAAGTTATATTAGGAAATACACTAGTTAAAATATAAATTTTGTACCAAATAAACATTTTTGCTTTAGTCTCACACAGAAGTTAAAGTTTTAAATATTAATTACCATCTATTTTCAACACCCTGCAGTATTGACATTCCTTTGTTATTCCTCATGTAAAAACATTTTTAAATTTGTACATTTAGTCACTATCATTATACACTCTAGAAACTCCTAGGTAATACCATTTCAGTCTTTATCTTCTATTTTTCCTTTTGATTTCATTTGTGCTCCCAGGCCTCCTCCCTCGATCATTCTCACATTCAGCTTCATTCAGTGTTCTAACATTATTGTATTACCAGTTAGGTAGTATTGTGCTATCCATTTCTATATTTTTACAATCAGTCCCATTGCACAATCTATATCCCTTCAGCTCCAATTACCCAATATCTACCATATTTCTATCTCCTGATGGTCTCTGTCCCCAACTGAAATTCTTCAAGTTCCTTCACTAATGTCAGTTCATATCAGTGAGACCATAAAGTATTTGTCCTTTTGTTTCTGGCTAATCTCACTCAGCATAATGTCCTAAGGCCCATCTATACTGTTACATACTTCATAACTTTATTCTGTCTTACAGCTACATAATATTCCATCATATGTATATACCACAGCTTGTTTAGCCATTCATATGTTGATGGATATTTGGGCTGTTTCCATTTCTTCACAATTGTAAATAACGCTGCTATAAACATTGGTGTGCCAATGTCCACTTATGTCTTTGCCCTCGGGTCCTCTTAGTAGATACCTAGAAATGGTATTGCCAGGTCATACGGCAGTTCTATATTTAGCTTCCTGAGGAACACCAAACTGCCTTCCACAGTGGTTGTACCATTTGGCATTCCTACCAACAGGGATAAGTGTACCTCTTTCTCCACATTCTCTCCAGCACTAGTCATTTTCTGTTTTACTGATAATGGTCATCCCAGTGGGTGCGAGAAGATATCTCACTGTGGTTTTGACTTGTATTTCCCTAATAGCCGGGGAACTTGAGTATCTTTCATGTGCTTTTGGCCATTTGCATTTCCTCTTCTGAGAAGTGTCTGTTCATGTTTTGGGCTCATTTCGTAATTGGGTTGTCTGTCTCTTTGTTGTTGGGTTGAACAATTTCTTTATACATTATGGATGCTAGACCTTTATCTGATATATATCATTTCCAAATATTGTCTCCCATTGTGTAGGTTGTCTTCTTACTTTCTTGATGAAATTCTTTGATGCACAAAAGTGTTTAATTTTGAAGCATTCCATTTCTTTCTTTCTTTCTTTCTTTCTTTCTTTCTTTCTTTCTTTCTTTCTTTCTTTCTTTCTTTCTTTCTTTCTTTCTTTCTTTCTTTCTTTCTTTTTTTCTTTTCTTTCTTTCTTCAGTGCTCGTGTTTTGGGTGTAAGGTCTAGGAAACCACCTCCTATTATAAGATTTATAAGATATTTCCCTACATTTCCTTCTAAAAGTTTCATGGCCTTAGATCTAAGGTTTAGGTCTGTGATCCATTTTGAATTAAGTTTTGTATAGGGTGTGAGATATGTGTCCTCTTTCATTCTTTTGCATGTGGATATCCAGTTCCCTAAGCACCATTTATTGAAGAGATTTTTCTGTCCCAGGTGAGTTGGCTTGACTGCCTTATCAGAGATCAATTGTTCATAAATGAGAGGGTTTTTATCTGAACACTCTATTCAATTCCATTGGTAAATATATCTATCTTTATGCCAGTACCACCCTGTTTTGACCATTGTAGCTTCATAATATACCTTGAAGTCAGGTAGCATGAGACCTCTGACTTCATTTTTCTTTCTCAGGATATTTTTAGATATTCAGGGCACCATGCCCTTCCAGATAAATTTGGTTATTGGTTTTTCAATTTCTGAAAAGTAAGTTTTTGGGATTTTAATTGGCATTGCATTGAATCTGTAAATCAATTTAGGTAGAATTGACATCTCAACTATATTTAGTCTTCCAATCCATGAACATGGTATGCCCTTCCATTTATTTAGGTCTTCTGTGATTTAACAATTTCTTGTAGTTTTCTTTGTATTGCTCTTTTGTCTCTTTAGTTAAATTTATTCCTAAATATTTTATTCTTTTGGTTGCAATTGTAAGTGGATTTTTTTTCCTGATTTACCCCTCAGGTTGTTCATTACTAGTGTGTAGAAACACTACAGATTTTTGAGTGTTGATCTTGTAACCTGCCACCTTGTTGAACTCATTTGTTAGCTCTAGTAGTTTTGCTGTGGATTTTTCAAGGGTTTTCAATATATAGAATCCTATCATCTGCAAACAATGAGGGTTTTACTACTTTCTTTCCAATTTTTTTCATTCCTATGAAATTCACTATTTCAAGGGTAGATTAAAATTAAGGCACTTCTATATCAGGTACAAAGAATTTCCCATATGCAATTTCTCTGGCTTATCATAGTGGTTGATGAGGACTTTCTATTTATAGTACAATTATCTTGTGAATTCTCTCATATGGTATCCCATTAGACCAACTGCTAAAGGCTTTGATACATAGCTGACATTCATATGGATTCTCTCCTGTATGAATTTCCTTATATTAACTTAATAGTACTGGCAACTAAAGGCACTACCATATCTATTAAAAGCACAAGGTTTCTTCCATATGTGAATTTTCTAGAGTGATGAAAGATTAAAGCTATGGTTGAAATCTCTTCTATATTCAAACATATAGAGTGAGCTCTCAGTTTACATCTTAAGCCAGAATACTGACTGAAGGCTTTCATGATGCTCAGACATCTCCTCTTAAGTTTGAATACTTTATGTTAAGTATAGAAAAATCAAGGTTTTCCCAAATAGATGACATTCTTATGGTTCTGTTCATTGTGCATTCTCTCATGTTTCCTAAGGGCATAATGGTGAGTGCAAGCTTTCCCACACAGAGGAAAACCATGGGGTTTCTCTCCAATGTGAGTACTTTCATGTCATCTAAGATTAGAATATTACTGAAGGCTTTCCCACACATATTTCATTGATGGGTCTCCCCTCCATTGTGTGTTCTCTCACATCATACAAGACTACAATATTGAATACAGGTTTTCCCACATAAATGAAAACCATGGGGTTTCTCTCCAGTGTGAGTTCTCAATTGTCTAAGAGTAGAAGATTGGCTAAAAGTTTTTCCACACAGACAACATTCATGGGCTTTCACTTCATTGCGTGTTCTCTCATACTTTGAGATTACCATATTGACTAAAGGTTTTCCTGCACAGATGGCATCTATGAGGTTTCTCTCCATTGTATAATCTAATCTTATGTTTCTTGAGATTAGAATACTGACTAAAGGCTTTCCCACATAAATTTCATTCACAGGCTTTCTCTCCAGTGTGGATCCTTGCATGTTGTCTAATGTCAAAAAATCTAATGAAAGTTTTCCCACATGGAAGACATTCATATGGTTTGTTGGCAGTTTGAGTTCCATTGTACTGTCTGTGGCCAGACGTTTCAAGAAAGGCTTTAGAACTCTGATGGTATCATAATATTTTTAGTGTGACTGTGCTTCTGTTGATTAAAAGATTACTGGTCACTGAGGACATTTCCAAGTGATTTGTTTAAATATGGTTTCTTTCTCATAGGAACTAATGCATGTTGAGTTACTGTGGGTCTGAGAGTGAAATCTTTTTGCATATAAGTAGGTGCAAAGAATTATTTTGACTGTGAGATATTTGCAATGACATTGTGTTAGAATTGTATTTCTTGCAGGTAAGTTGCATTAATATCATTTTTTCCTTTTTACAAGTAATTTTCTTGCCTGGATTCTGGTTTCAGAGAAATCATATTTCTTCTCTCCACACTTCCTGTACTTGTGGCAACTGAGAAAGCACATCTGATTTGCAGACCTGACACTCCACTGCGATCAGATGATTGATAGTTTCCAGCATCACAACTCGAAACAGTTTTCTCTAGAATGTGTCTAGCAAAGCCCATTCTTCTTGGGTGAGGTCTACAGCTACATCTTTGAAGGTCATTAAATTCTGTGGTTGCATTGTCAATAGTTCAGCTGACAATTGTCTTCATTTGGATTTTCACTCATAACCAGACAAGCTACAGGTGGGCAAAGCTGGTAACCAGGGCAGGTACTGCCAGCACACACCCACTTCGCCCTCCCTCCCCCCACTATGGAGGTCCATGGAGGCCCAAGCTGGTCGGGATGGTGATCATTGCACCTCTGGGGGACCCTCCACACCTCAGGCCTAGCTAGGGATCTGTTTGAGCCAGATTAGAGGTGGCTCGAGGGCACCACAGACTCATGGTGGGAGAGGTACGGCCAACAATGTCATCTTACATCCCCTTTGGCCACCCGGCATGTCCAGGAACTGACACCTTTGTCTCCTTTCCAATTTTGATGCCTTGTATTTATTTTTCTTGTCTAATTGCTTTGGCTAGAACTTCTAACACAATGTTGAATAACAATGGTGATAGTGGACATCCTTGTCTTGTTCCTGATCTTAGGGGGAAAGTTTTCAGTTTTTCCCCATTGAGGATGATGTTAGTTGTGGTTTATCATATGCTCCCTTTATCATGTTGAGGAAGTTTCCTTCTATTCCTATCCTTTGAAGTGTTTTCAACAAGAAAGTATGTTGAATTTTTGTCAAATGCATTTTCTGCATCAGTCGAGATGATCATGCGGTTTTTCTGCTTTGATTTGTTGATATGGTATATTAGATTAATTGATTTTCTTATGTTGAACCATCCTTGCATACCTGGGATGAATCGTACTTGGTCATGGTGTATAATTCTTTTAATGTGCTGCTGGATTCAATTTGCAGGAATTTTGCTGAGGATTTTGGCATCTATATTCATTAGAGAGATTGGTCTATAATGTTCTTTCTTGTAATATCTTTGATTGGCTTTGGTATGAGGGTGATATTGGCTTCATAGACTGAATTAGGTAGCCTTCCCTCCTCTTCAATTTTTTTGAAGAATTTGAGCAGGATTGGTACTAGTTTTTCTTGAATGTTTAGTAGAATTCACACGTGAAGGCATTTTGTCCTGGACCTTTCTTTTTGGGGAGCTTCTTAATGACTAATTTAATTTCCTTACTTGTGATTGTTTTTTTGAAGCCATCTATTTCTTCTGGAGTCAGTGTTGGTTGTTCATGCCTTTCTAGGCAGTTTTTCATTTCAGCTATATTATCTACTTTATTAGCATAAAATTGTCCATAGTATCCTCTCATTACCTCCTTTACTTCTGTGGGGACAGTGGTTATATCTCCTCTTCTATTTCTGATTTTATTTATTTGCATCCTCTCTATTCTTCTTTTTGTCAACCTCACTAAGGGCCTATCAATCTTATTGATTTTCTATAGAACCAATGTCTAGATTTTTTTATTTTCTCGATTGTTTTCATGTTCTCAACTTCATTTATTTCTGCTCTGATCTTCGTTATTCCTTTCCTTTTGCTTGCTTTGGGGTTAGTTTGCTATTCTTTCTCTAGTTCTTCCAAGTGAACAGTTAATTCCTCGATTTTTGCCCTTTCTTCTTTTTTGATATAGGCATTTAGGGCAATAAACTTCCCTCTTAAACACTGCCTTCGCTGCATCCCATAAATTTTCATATGTTGTGTTTTCACTTTCATTTGCCTTGAGATATTTACTGATTTCTCTTGCAATTTCTTCCTTGACCCACTGGTTGTTTAAAAGTGTGTTGTTGAGCCTCCATATATTTGTGAATTTTCTGGCACCCTGCCTATTATTGATTTCCAACTTCATTCCTTTATGATCTGAGAAAGTGTTTTGCATGATTTCAATCTTTTTAAATTTATTGAGGCTTGCTTTGTGACCCAGCATGTAGTCTATCCTTGAGAATGATCCTTGAGCACTTGAGAAAAAGATGTATCCTGCTGTAGTGGGGTGTAATGTTCTATAAATGTCTGTTAAGTTCAGCTCATTTATTGTATTATTCAAATTCTCTGTTTCTTTATTGATTCTCTGTCTAGATATTCTGTCCATTGATGAGAGTGGGTAATTGAAGTCTCTAACTATTATGGTAGATGTGTCTATTTCTCTTTTCAGTGTTCTCAGTGCTTGCCTCATGTATTTTGGAGCATTCTGGCTTGGTACATAAGTAGTTATGATTGCTATTTCTTCTTGTTGAATTGTTCCTTTTATGAATAAATAGTGTCCTTCTTTGTCTCTTTTAACTGTTTTAGATTTGAAGTCTAATTTGTTGGATATTAGTATACCTACTCCTGCTCTTTTCTTATTGTTATTTGTATGAAATATCTTTTCCCAACCTTTCACTTTCAACCTATGTTTAACCTTGGGTCTAAGATGCATTTCCTATAAACAGCATATAGATGGGTCTTCTTTTTTAATCCAATCTGCCAGTCTATGCCTTTTGATTGGGGAGTTTAATCCATTAACATTTAGTGTTACTACTGTACGAGTAGTACTTTCTTCTACCATTTTTCCTTTTGGCTTTTATATGTCATATCTAATTTTTCTTCTTTTTACCTTTGCTAATAGTCTTCATTGCTACATTCTTCTCCACACCTCTCTCTCCTGTCTTTTTTCTATCTGTCTCTAGTCCTCCCTTTAGTATTTCTTGCCGAGCTGGTCTCTTGATCATAGATTCTGTCAGTGATTTTTTGTCTGAAAATATTTTAATTTCCCCGTCATTTCTGAAGGACAATTTTGCTTTATATAGAATTCTTTGTTGGCAGTTTTTCTCTTTTATTAACTTAAGTATATCATCCCATTGTTTTCTCACCTCCATGGTTTCCTCTGAGAAATCTATGTATGGTCTTATTGGGTTTCCCTTGTATGTGATGGATTGCTTTTCTCTTGCTGCTTTTAAGATTCTCTCTTTCTCTTTGACATTTGACATTCTAATTAGTGTCTTGGAGTACGTCTGTTTGGATCTATTCTGTTTGGGGTATGCTGTACTTCTTGGATCTGCAATTTTAAGTCTTTCATAAGCGTTGGGAAATTTTCAGTAATAATTTCCCCCATTAGTTTTTCTTCTCTCTTTATCTTCTATTCTCTTTCTGGGACACCCACAACATGAATATTCATGCACTTCATGTTGTCATTCAATTCCCTGAGCCCCTACTCATATTTTTCTATTCTTTTCCCCATATTTTCTTTTGTTTGTGGGATTTCAGATGTCCCATCCTCCAGTTCACTAATCCTATCTTCTGCCTCTTCAAATCTGACATTGCAGGTTTCCATTGTGTTTTCCCTCTCTTCTACCATGCCTTTCATTCCCACAGATTCTGTGATTTTTTTCCCGACTTTCAATTTCTTCTCTTTGTTCATTCTTTGCTTTCTTTATATCCTCCCTCAATTCATTGACTTGATTTTTAGTGATGTTTTCCATGTCTGCTTGAACATTCTGAGTTGCTTCAACTCCTGTATCTCATTTGAATTGTTGGTTTGTTCCTTTGACTGGGCCATATCTTCAATTTTACTATTATGATTTACGATTTTTCCCTCTGGAAAGCAGCCTGTGGGGTAGGAGCACCAGCTGCCATGGCTTGGGGAACTCATGGTCCTGGATGGGCTTGCAGCTGGTTCAGCTTGTCCAGACTGGGGTACACTGTATGTCTATTCACTTATGTGACCCCAGAAGTTGTTCTGTGCTGTTCTTGGCTGTTTACTAGCTGGTCTAGAGAGAGAACTAAATCCCACTCCTCACTAAGCCACCCTCTTGACCTCCTCTCCACCGCACTTTCTGATTTTAAGACTTATTTGAAAGCCATGATGGTAAAAACAGCATGGTACTGGCACAAGGATAGAAGTATTGACAAATAGAATTCAATCAAGGGTGCAGAAATAGACCATCAAATCTATGGCTAACTGTTATTTGACAAGGTGCCCAAATCCATTGAACTGGAACAAAATAGTCTTTTCAATAAATGGGCATGGTAGAGGTGGATATTGATAGCTAAAAGAATGAAAAAGGACCCTCACTTCACACCCAATACGAATATTAACTCAAAGTAAATCAAACACCTAAATATAAGAACTAATGCCATAATGCTTATAGAATAAAATGTAAGGAAACATCTTCAAGACCTAGTAATAGGAAGTATCATATTAAATTTTACACTTAAAACACAAGTAACAAAAGAAAAAATAGATAACTGTAAACTCTTTAAAATCAAATGCTTTTGCACCTCAAATGACTTTGTTAAAAAGGTGAAGAGGCAGCCAACTCAAAGGAAGGAATTATTTGGAAATTACACATTGGACAAATGTTTGACATCCTGTATACAAAAAAAAAAATCATACAACTCAACAACAAAGGAACAAAAAACCCAATTATAAAATGGCTAAAGATATGAATAGTCATTTCTCTGAACCACAAATACAGATGGCTCAAAAGCACCTGAAGAGATGCTCATTTTCATTAGCTAGAGGGAAATGCAGGTCAAGACTCTAATGAGATACTACCTCACTCCTATAAGAATGGCTGCTATTAAACAAACAGCAAAATACAAAGAGGATGTGGAGAAATTAGGATACTTATGCACTGCTGGTGGGAATATATAATGGTACAGTCACTATAGAATACAGTTTGGCAGTTCCTTAAGAAAATAAATATCGAGTTGCCCTATAACCTAGCAATAGCACTACTTGGTATATACCCAGAAGAGCTGAAAGCAGTGACACAAACAGACATTTGCACACCAATGTTCATGGCAGCATCATGCATGATTGCCAACATATGGAAACAATCCAAGTGCTGTTCAACAGATGAGTGGATTAACAAAATGTGATATATATATATGATGGAGTATTATGCAGCAATAATACAAAATGACATCCTGAAGTACATGACCAGGTGGATGAGTTTTGAGGACACAATGCTAAGTGAAATAAGACAGACACAAAAGGAGAAATTCTATATAATCCCACTTTTATGACCATGGTAAAGGTAAAACCAGAGGCTTATAGTAGAGAATATGGGGGATTTACAAATACACAGAATCTATAGATGGGTGAATGGTTAGCTAATCACTATGAAGTCAAATGTAAGGGAATAGATAGAAGTGAATGTGGTTTACTAGTGGGTCTATAAGTAATATTACCATATTGAAGGTAAACATGATTGAAAGGGGTTGTATAGACCTATGGATCTCACTGATCAACACTACAAATATAAGTAAGTTCTTGCATGATCTACTTCAAAGGTATAATTCTTGTACAAAGAGTGTTTAAGTTCAGGATACAGGGGGAAACTGCTATTTCGTGCTATTGGAAATGTTGAACAGGGAAACATCAGTAGTACCACAGCAACACCAGGGGTAAATAGTGGCAGGTGGGAGGACAACAGTTAAAAAGAGGTTTAAATTTCCTACTTGATAAAGGTGTGTTTATGGGTTATCTTTCTCTTGGTAACAACAAAATTTTCTAAAATTGAGAGCATTGATGGACTGTGGACTTTGATCAAATCAATAGGCCAGGCCCATGGTCTTGAGGCTTGCTCTTGTGAGGCTTATACATATAGTGGAGAAGCTTAGCCTACCTATAAGTATGCCTAAGTGTTACTTCCAGAGGACCTCTTGTTTCTCAGATGTGGCCACTCTCTCTCTAAGCCCAACTCTGTAAGGGAAATCATTGCCCTCCCCCTACGTGGGACATGATATTCAAGGGTGAAAGTGTTCCTGGCAATGCAGGAGATGACTCCAGGGATGAGTCCAGCCCTGGCAACATGGAATCAGCAATGTCATTCTGACCAAAAAGGGGGAAACAAGTGTAACAAATGATTTATCAGTGGCTTAGAGAGTTCAAACAAAGTCAAGAGGCTACTTTGGAGCAAGTTCTTATACAAGCTTCAGTTAGACATTGCTATCAATCATAACTTACCAACCCCCAATCAAAACCATTCCAGCCAATCCTAAGGAACACCTAGGGCAATATATAAGATTCTACAAAAGTTTCATGCACTAGAGTAACTTTCCAGAAACCTACAACGTCCAGATGAATTCCTGGACAAGATAAATCCTGAAACCTAGAGGGGACAGCCTCTCCAGAACATTAGCTAGTTCCATTTCCCTACCTCATTTTACTAAAAGACCCTTTCAACATGAAAAAAGTTAGAATGGGCATAGCCCAAATACCCCTAAAGAATGGGACAGAAAGACCAAACGTGATGTGGGAGTTATACAGAGAAAGTAGGGTTTAACAAATATGCATGATTTCTGAATTATTATATTGATATTCCTTCTAGTCTCCAGTATCTTAGAGTAGTTAAAAGTAAAATCCTAAAATTGTGGAATTGTAACCCATACCAAACTCTGAAATCTATTCTACAACTGTTGCACTGTGCTTTGAAATTTATTGCTTTTTTGTATATACGCAATTTTTCACACACAAAAAAGAAAAAGTCCATTGTGATGATAAAAAAATATTTATTCCCTCTAGCCTCCAATGCTCTGGAGCAACTAGAAGGAAAAATCTGAAATGATCGTATGGTAACCCATGACAAACTCTGGGATCTGTCCTGTAACTACTTATTGAAGAGTGCTTTGAAAGCTATTGCTTTTTTTGCTTGTTTTATATATATATATATATTATGTTATACAATGAAAACAGTGAAAAAAAAGCATTTACATTGATGGTATATTACATTATTACAGCTTAAAAAACTAATAGAGATACCATCACATCTAACCATTCCCCTGCATTTAAGCTCAACGTCATTGGGTAGCCTTTCCCTCAACTCTAGTTTCTGTGTACCTCTAAGTCTGCTATATTCTACCACATAACTTCTGAGATTACCTTTAACAGAGTCATAAGAGAGAAATCATACAGTATTTGTTAAACCTTACCAATATTTGTTACAATCCTTTTGTGTCTGACATCTCATTCAGCATTGTGTACTCAAGGTTCATCCATGTTGTTATATGGATGTGACACAATGGCACTATGAACATTGGTGTGAAAATGTCTGTTCATGTTACTGCTTTCAGCTGTTCTTGGTATATACTAAATATTAGTAATACTATGTAATAGGGTGTGCTGGTTTGAAAGGATTTATGTTCCCTAGAAAAGCCATGTTTTAATCCTAATCAATCTTGTGATAGCAATGGATTCTTCTAATCCATATTCAGTACTGCAGTTTGGAAAGTTGATTATGTTTATCTCCACAAGATGTGTCTCAATCAATTGTGGGTATTAAACTTGATTAGATGGAGACATGTCTCCACCCCATTATATGTGAGTCTCAATTAGTTTACTAGGATCTTATAAAAGAGGAGACACTTTTTGGAGAGAATGCCTTTTGAGAGTGATGAGAAGGCCACAGCAGAGCCAAGCAGAGCCACAAGGCCACAAATACCACATAGTCCACCAGGTGCCCATGACCTTTGGAGATGAAGGAGAATGCCCCTGAGTGAGCTTCATGAAGCAAGAGGCCTGGAGAGGAAGCTAGCAGACAATGCCACGTTCATCATGTGCCTTTCCAGATGAGAGAGAAACCCTGACCATATTTGCTATGTGCATTTACACTTAGAGAAACCCTGAATTTCATCAGTCTTCTTGAATCAAGGTTTCTTTTCCTGGATGCCTTAGATTGGACATTTCTACAGACTTGCTTTTGGACATTTCCATGGCCTTAGAAATGTAAACTAGCACCTTATTAAATTCCCCCCTTTTAAAAGTCATTCCATTTCTGGTATATTGCATTCTGGCAGCTAGCAAACTAGAACATAGGGCAACTCAACATTCAGTTTTCTTAGGAATCACCAAACTATCTTCCACAGTGACTGCACCATTATACATTCCCACCAACAGTGAATAAGTGTTCCAATTTCTCCATATCATCTCCAATATTTGTAGCTGTCTGTTTAATAACAGCCATTCTTATAGATCTGAGGTGATATCCCATTATCATCTTGATTTGCATTTCCCTTATAGCAATGAAAGTTAGCATCTCTTCATGTGCATTTTAACTATTTGTATCTGTTCTTCAGAAAAGTGTCTATCAGTATCCTCTGCCCAATTTATAATTGGGTTGTTTATTCTGTTGTTGTTGAGTTGTATAATTTCTTCATGTACATAGGATGTTAAGCATTTATCTGATATGTGGTTTCCATGTGTTTAATCCCATTGAGTAGGCGGCCTCATCACCTTTTTGACAAAGTTCTGAGGCACAAAGTCCTCTTGATCTTAGGGAGTTCCCATTTATCTATTTTTTCAATGACTGCTTATGATTTAGGTGGAAAATTTAAGAAGCCACCTCCTATTACTAGATCTTGAAGATGTTCCCCTGCATTTTCTTGCAGAAGTTTTTATGGTATGGTACTAGCTCTCTTACTTTGGCCTTTAATCAATTTTGGATTTATTTTTTTATAGTGTGTGAGGTAGGGGGTCCTCTTTCATTCTTTTGGCTATTGTAATTCAATTCTCCCATGCCCATTTATTGAAAATACTACTCTGTCCCATTTAGGTGGATTTGGGGACCTTATCACAAATTAATTGTCCATCAATTTGGTGGTCTTTCTCTGTATTCTTGATTCAAATCCATTGGCTGTCACTTCTCTTTGTACCAGATTTATGCTTTTTGACCACTGTGACTTTATAGTAAGCTTTAAAATAAGAAGTGATGATCCTCCCATGTTGGCATTTTTTTTACAATATCTTCAGCTATTCTGAGCCTCTTGTCCTTATCAATTTACTTATCAATAAATTTGATAAGTAGCTTGTCCAAGTCTTCAAATTAAGTTGTTGGGATTTTGATTTGTATTGTATTGAATCTGTAGATCAATCTGGATAGAATTGACATCTTAACAGCATTCAATCTTCCTATCTGTAAGAATGGAATGTCATTCCATCTATTTAGGTCATTTTCTAATTCTTTTATCAATGATTTTATTTTCTTTGTACAAGTGCTTGGCATCCTTTTTAAGCTTCATTTCTAGATGCCTGATTCTTTTGGTCACTATTTTGAATTGATTTTTTCCGTTAATTGTCTCTTCAGATAGGTCCTTATTTCTATATAGAAACATTACTGATTTTTGTACATTAATCTTGTATCCCACCAATTTTCTAAATTTCTTTATTAGCTCAAGAAGCTTTGCATAGATTTCTTAGGGTTTACTAAGGATTGTGTCACCTGCAAGTAATGAAAGCTTTATTTCTTCCTTTCCTAGTTGTATGCTGTTTATTTCTTTCTCCTCCCTAATTGCTATTATTGAGTAACAGTAAAGATAATGGGCATCCTTGTGTTATTCCTGATCTTAGGGGGAATGCTTTCATGCTCTCACCATTAAGCATGCTGGTAGCTATGGGTTTTTCATATACCCTTTATGATACTGAGGAAATTTTGTTAGATTCCTACTTTTTGAAGTGTATTTATAGGGAAAGAATGCTGAATTTTTAAAATGTTTTTTTCAGCATCAGTCATTATAATCATGTGATTTTTTCACCTTTTTTTAACTTTTTAAAATTGTATAGTATAACACGTATACAAAGTAAAACCCCCAAAAAGCAATAGTTTTCAAGCACAATTCAACAAGTAGTTTTAGTTCAGATCCCAGAATTTGTCATGAGTTACCATGCGATTCTCTCATATTTTTCCTGCTAGCTGCTCCATAATATAGGAGGTTAGGGGCTTAAATATTTTTTATCATCACAATTGACTTTTTCTCTGAAAAATAGCATATACACAAAAAAGCTATAAATTACAAAGCACAGCACCACATTTACTTGTGGAACGTATTCCAGACTTTAACATGGGTTACAATTCCACAATTTTGGGTCTTTACTTTTAGCTGTTCTAAAATACTGGAGACGAAAAGAGATATCAATTTAATGATTCAGCATTCAAATTCATTTGTTAAATCCTATCTTATCTGTATAATTCCAACATCACCTTTGATCTTTCCATCCCTCTCTTTCAGGGTGTTTGGACTATGGCCATTCTAAAGTTTTTATATTGGAAGTGTCCGTCACTAATATGGGGTAGGGAAATGGAACTATCTGATGTTCTGGAGAGGCTGGGCTAAGTTTCAGGACTTATCTGGACCAGGGACCATCTGGAGGTTGTAGGTGTCTGGAAAGTTACTCTAGTGTATGGAACCCTTGTGGAATCTTATATACTGCCCTAGGTGTTTCTTAGGATTGGCTGGAATGGTCCTGACTGGGGGTTGGCAAGTTATGAGAGGCAGCAAGGTCTAAACGAAGCTTGTGTAAGAGCAACCTTCAGAGTAGCCTCTCAATTCTATTTGAACTCTCTCTGCCACTGATACTTAATTAGTTGCACTTCTTTTTGCCCTTTGAAGAAATAGTTGATCCACAATTCCATGTGTGGATTCATGCCTGGGAGTCATCTCACACATTGCCAGGGAGACTTTCATGCCTGGATGTCATGTCCCATGAAGGGGGGAGGGCGATGATTTCACTTAGAGTTTGGATTAGAGAAAGTAAAGCCACATCTCAGCAACAAAAGAGGTCCTCCAGTAGGAACTCTTAGGCAAGCCTATAGGCAGTTTAAGCTTCTCTGTTACCTACATACACTTCACAAATATAAGCCTCAGGATCTGGAGCATGGCCTAATGATTTGGGTGTCCCTAAAGTTTGTCACAATATCAGGGGATTCCCTGATGGTAAGGTTTAATAGTTCCATATTCTTTCTCCCATCCCTCAGGGAAATTTGCCAATACTTTTTGATTATCTGCTTAGTATACTCTGGGATGTATCCAGGTATTACAATAATCTATACAGGATTAAAGGGCCTCTTTCTTATTCTGGACTCCCTGTTTTTCAATTGTTCAAATGAGCCATACAGATAGGTTGAATTATATTATGCACTACAGAAAATTTCAGTTCCAGATCAAACAAACCTTTCTTCCATTGGTCTCAAAGAGTATGTGTGGTTTTAAGTATAGACTCTGTCTTCATTACCACTATGTTTTGAATTACTTTAACCCTAGCCTGTTTGGCTTCATTCTTATGTCCACATATCAGGTTATATATATAAAACAGCCTCTCAAAATCCATAAATAGTAATCACTGCTCCAGACTGCTATAAAAACTTACAATCTAGGTTTCTGTTTTCTTATAAGTATTTTGTAAAGGTGACCACACCATTCTTGTTCTTTTGTTTCTGGTTTATTTCATCTCACCAAATGTCCTACATGTTCATGGCATACCTCATGACTTTGTCCTTTTTGTAGCAGGAGAACTTCCATTCATAAGGATACACCATTGTTCAACACTCTACATCTCCATCAATGCATTCTTCAGCCATCTACATCCATCAGGCATCATGTATGTGGCCCACAGTCCACAGTCCATCAGTATTCTCAATTTTAGATAATTTCATGTTTCCCAAGTGAAAAAAAAACCAATAAACACACACTCACCAAATAAGAAATCCAAACCTCCTCTTTACTCTTGCCCCTTTCTCCATTATTTACCTCTGCTATTGCTGTGGTAGTGCTGATAGTTTCCATTCGAACATAGCTTATAGCAGGTAATAGCAGTTTTTTCCCCTGTACCCTGGACTTACACAGTCTTTATACAAGAATCATGTTTTTCATGTAATTCTTGCAAGAACTAATTCATATTTCTAGTGCGAATCAGTGGGACACGTAGGTCTATACACCCCTTTTCAATCTTGTTCATCTTCAATATGGTAATATTACTTACAGACCCACTAGAGAACTACCTTCACTCTTATCTATTTCCTTACATTGGATTTCTCATTAGCTAGCCATTCACCCATCTTTAGTTTCTATGTATTTCTAAGTCCCCTATATTCTGAATTATAAGCTTCTGATTATATTTTTATGCAGGCTATAAAAGTGGAATCATACAGCATCTATCTTTTTATGTCAGGCTAATTTCACTCACCATTATGTCTTCAAACCTCATCCATCTTGTCACGTACTTCAGGATATCATTTTGTCTTACTGCTGCATAATATCCCATCGTATGTATATACCACATTTTGTTGATCCACTCATCTGTTGATAGGCATTTGATTTGTTTTCATCTTTTGGCAGTTGTGAATAATGCTATGAACATCAGTGTGCAAATGTCTGTTTGTGTAATTGTTTTCAGCTCTTTTGGGTATATACCAAGTAGTGATATTGCTGGGTCATTGGGCAACTCAGTATTTAGTTTCTTAAGGAACTGCCAAACAGTCTTCCATAGTGGCTGCACCTTTATACATTCTCACCAGCAGTGCTTGAGTGTCCCAACTTATTTACATTTATAGATGGAGATGTCGATCTCCTCTCCAGCATTTACCATTTCCTGTTTGTTTAATAGCAGCCATTCTTATAGATGTGAGGTGGTATCTCATTGTAGTCTTGATCTGAATTTCCTTTATAGCCAATGAAAATTAGCATCTCTTCATGTGCTTTTGAGCCACCTGTATTTGCTTATCAGAAAAATGCCTATTCATATCTTTAGCCCATTTTATAATTGGGTTGTTTATTCTTTTGTTGTTGAGTTGTATGATTTCTTTGTATATACAGGAAATCAAACCTTTGTCTAATGTGTGATTTCCAAATATTTTCTCCCATTGAGT